>NC_137542.1:14882089-15482089 GCF_963082525.1 Nesoenas mayeri | reverse complement strand
GGATGGTGCTTTCGTTGCAAGGAAGCCATCAGGGATTTTGCCTGGGGAGCAGAACAGCTGCTGTAATGCTAAGAGAAATATACATTTGGAACAAGGACACGTGGAGGTGTACCACCCTGCTTACTGTGCTTGCTTTGGCTGCAAGTTGCTCTCTCCTGCCTTAGGGGTTTTATTATTAGGTCCTTGTTGTTGGCAGGAACAATTGCCTGCAAAGGTCTGCAAGCACACCTGCTGCCAGACATTTTTGTATCAATGTAATTCCAAGACAATGAGAGCTTCAGCAGCCATGCTGGCACCAGTTATTAATCCAGACAAGGCACCTTCTGTACGCTGAGGACTTTGTCTGCTTGTATTGCAGTCCACCTACCTCTTTTGGCACTTGCCAAGGCTAGTGCCTCTCTAGGACGTCATTGTGCCCGTCTCTTCCTGGTGGATAGGAGATTTCAGAATTTTTTTCCCTTTCCCAGACATGTCTGCTCACAAGACTGCATGTTGGGGTCTGTAATTTCAACTGCTCTTGAGAAGCTGAAGCAGATGCCAAGGCACCGTTATGTCAATTCTATTTCCCTTCTGTAAGCCAGAAGTGGTCGAGTTCATCAGGACAGGTGCAACAGTGGGTGCATGTATGTAGTGTCACCTTTCTGTTGGTATCCAGAGTAGAACAAAACTGCTTTGAAACAACTGAGGATGCCCTGCTTATCCCAGTTGCTCTTTGCTCCTTCAATGATACCTAGTGGAGCCTGCAGAGCTGACCTTCACCACTGTGCTTTCAGCTGGCAGGTGGTACCCAAGACAGCTAAAAGTAGTGTCAGCTATGCTGCCAGGTGAGACAAAATGCCCCCGCTGGGAGAATAGCAGAGCCTGCAATGTACCTGAAGCAGCATTGCATGGGCATAACTCCATTACACTGCTCTTTTCTGTAAGCAAAATTCACACTTCTCTCAGGTGACCTGCTAAGATACTAAGAAAGATGATAAAGCATGAAAAACTCAGGTATAAATAAAAACTTCAAGACAAGAATCTGACTTACACCAAGACTGTTTCATGCCTGTTTAGCTAGGGCTGTGTATTTACCTCTAAATGGGGGGGGTCTGTACCACTGCCTTACGAGGGTAAAAAAGGCCTGAGCCCTTCATGCTCTGAGCGTCGCCTGCCTCCACTTGCTGGAGCACCCTTTGTGACAGCATTTGTTTTGAATGCTGAGCGGTGTGGACAGCAGAGAGGACAGCAGTGTGGAGGGGCTCAGGGCAGCAAAACCAGGGCTGAGGACAGTGCAGGTTTGACTCTTACATGCTTGCCCCTGCCTTGCACATGACAACACCCTGTCAGGTTTTAAACAGGTTTTTAGCAGGATAGATGGTATCAGTGGGGAGAGATTGCCCTGGAAACTTATTTTTGGAAGAAAAATTGTTTATTAACAATAATAGACCTTAAGAAATTTCTACTTTTCAGTCAGCTTCTGGTAAGAGCTTTGCTGTAAATCAGGTTTTTTTGAGTGGGGAGTAAACTGGATTTTAGGATTTTTTTTTTTATATAGGCTATAGAATACAACAGAAGAAGGGTTTACTGACACTTTTGACAGAGGCACAAATGCTAAACAATACAGCACATTAGCCTGAAAGGAAATAATGTTTCCAATACCCAAACTATTTTTTGTTGAGTAGTCTTGCATGTTGTGAGATGCATAAGTCAGGTTCTTTGGAGGTAGTTTTGGCTAGCAGTATCTCGTAGCTACAAAGGATGAGGCTACAATCCCTTAGTCAAGAAAATGCAGATACCAAATTAGCCAGAGTTGGTCATTGCCATGGGAGGCAAATTCTGACCAGCAATATGGTGTGGTATCAAGGCAGACAGGCAGTACCCGATGACAAGAGTAGGCCTAAATCCTCACAGGGGCTTAGAAAATTCTGGAATTAGTTTCCCTTTTCCTTCATGCTAGTTAACAACCAAAAATAGGAAACAAGTCACAATAGGAAGGGAGCAGTGTTTTTTTCACTGTCACTAATTTGGAAACTCATGGCCTGGATAGATATATTATTTGATGGATAAAGAACTGGCTGGAGGGCCAGGCCCAAAGAGTTATGGTGAATGGAGCCAAATCCAGTTGGCAGCTGGTCATGAGTGGTGTTCCCCAAGGGTCAGTGTTTGGGCAAGTTCTGTTTAATCTCTTTATCAGTTATCTGGATTAGTGTATTGAGTGCACCCTTGGTGGGTGAGAGTGTTGATTTGCTGGAGGGCAGGAAGGCCATACAGAGGGATCTGGACCAGCTGAATCGATGGGCTGAGGCCAACTGCATGAGGTTCGACAAGGCCAAGTGCCGGGTCCTGCACTTGGGTCACAACAACCCCAGGCAGCGCTACAGGCTCAGGGAAGAGTGGCTGGAAAGCTGCCTGGAGGAAAAGGACCTGGGGGTGTTGATTGACAGCCGGCTGAACATGAGCCAGCAGTGTGCCCAGGTGGCCAAAAATGCTACCAGCATCCTGGCTTGTATCAGGAATAGTGTGGCCAGCAGGAGTAGAGAAATGATCGTGCCACTGTACTCAGTGTCAGTGAGGCCTCAGCTTGAATCCTGTGTTCAGTTTTGGGCCTCTCACTACAGACATTGGGGTGCGGGAAAGAGTTCAAAGAAGGGCAACAAAGCTGGTGAAGAGTCTGGAGAGCAAGGTTTATGAGGAGTGGCTGAGGGAACTGGGGCTGTTTAGCCTGGAGAAAAGGAGGCTGAGGGGAGACCTTATCGCTGTCTGCAGCTACCTGAAAGGAGGTTGTAGCATGGAGGGTGTTGGTCTCTTCTCCCAAGTAGCAAGTGATAGGACGAGAGGAAATGGCCTCTAGTTGCACCAGGGAAGGTTCATATTGGATATTAGGGAAAAAATCTTAATGGAAAGTCTTGTAAACCAGTGGAATAATCTGCCCAGGGAAGTGGATGGGTCACTATCCCTGGAGGTGTTTAAAAGGTGTTTAGACAAGGTTCTTAGGGACATGATTTAGTGCTAGAGTTAGTGCCTCAGGCAGCCAGGCCAGACCCCTCTTTGGCTCTGATCCAGTCTTGTACAGAGAAACCAGGACCTGCCATTGCACACATTTATGGTAGCAGTTAGGGGAAGGATGTAGTTGGGCTGGTAATTACTCGTCATTGGTGCTGGACAGGTGAAAGACGGCTGCAGGTAACTCAAAGCTTTGTGGGACATATCTTGTTCATTCAAAGATCCTTGTCAACCTGTTGCTTAAACATCCAGTTTGGTGCTCTTTAACTTAGGGAATGCTGGTAACTTCTTTGTCTGTAATGTTCACAGTAAGCATGTGAGAAATTGTTCGATTTGGATTTGAGGCCTCAGAGGAAATACTGTAGATTTGCAGACTAATCACTGGTACCTTATCTCCCTGCCCACAACAAAAATATGTTATCCAAACTGTGATGAGGACATATGCATAAATTGGAGATGGAGGGATGATTAAAACTTCTCTTTAAGGCTATCATCTGTAGTCTCACTCTTCGTATTCTTTGCAAGTATCTGACATAAATATTTATTTCTAGGAGAGATGTGTTGACAGGGAATTCCTGGCTTTATAGGGAAGCTCTGAAGTCTTTCTAGAGGAGGGATTAAATAACAGTACACATTGCTCTTCTCCTTGTTCATAAACACCTCAAATATAACTACTTGTAAATGAAAAAGCAATAGTGAATGAACAGAGGTTTGCTTTTTCAGGCACTACAGATAAGGCAGTAAAGTATTAGCTCGTGGAGGGGGAAACACATGGCAAGGAGACTTGCCATCATTCCCTTTGGCAGGATCGAGGAGGATATTTATTATGTATTTGTCCTTCCCCTGCTTACACCAGTCATATACCATCAAGGCCTGCTATGGTAATGCAAGATTTTAAATCCGCTGCTTCTTTTGAAAAGTGGCTGAACTTGAGGTAGGGATCAAATGTTACCAAGCATTGGGATGAGACAACACACCCACATAGAGCACAGCTGTGAACACCTTTGTGTGTGTGTGTCTATGTGGGGGGGCAAAGGAGTGTGCGTATTCACTTCTCAGATAAAGCCCAACACAGTCATTCTTTCAAACCCTCCATTTCGAAGCTAAATTTCAAAACATCTCAGATGTGCCACTGTGACTGACCGCACACACCAACTTTGCTTTTTGTAGGATTTGCTTGACATTAATGTTTTTCCCATTTGGCAAGCATGGCTGCCTTGGGACAATCACCATTCTCAATGCTTTGTTTGCAAATTTATTTTGTTGTTTCCAATCTAAAAATTTAAAGCTCTAATATGGTTAAAGATGAAAGAAAAATCTCAGTCCAAAGCTCATACCTCTAGGGTTGACCCAATGTCTCATAAAAATGTCTTGATGCACTGTGGAGGATGACTTCCTGGGGCAACTACAGGACAAACAGTAAGTAATAACATCTATTGCAACCTCTCATAACTTGTGAAGATGAAAAGTTTGGTTGACTATTTTAAACATTACTGAATTTCTTTTTCTGTTATTTACTAAAGATCATTCTTTAGTTTAAAAGTATTGTTCACCTGAAGACAGACTAAAAAAAATCCAGACATCCTAGCTGGAAAGGATGACAGACTGTGCAGACTGAAGATTAAATGAGAAGGTGTCAAACTGAAGCATGGCACTCAAAACAACCTGTAAGCAAACTCATCAATAAAAAATGTGGGGAAACTTGGCCCAAATAGGACCATAGGGCTACAGACACACACAGCTCCAGGAAGCTGCTGTCTGGTGAATTCGCATTGGGTTGTAGACAAAAAAAATCCCTATTTAACTAAATTTTAGGCTTGCTGGAACATGGATGTTTTCCTTACTCTGTGTATGCACAGCAGGCAGCACATGGCAAGAGGCAGTCAGTGCTGCCTGAATGCTTATGACGAAGAGTAGCATTGCAGACCACCGTTCAAACCAGAGCAGGTGGTTAAAATACTATTTCCAAAGTCAGAGCAAGTCAAAGAAAATTAAGAAAGAAGATACTGAGCAAAATGATAGTTACATCTTTTTAGTAGTGTTTATTGTTGTTATTGTTATTCACACTTAGACAACTCAGTTACATAAAGTGATTTATATGAAGAGCTCTGTATTGATATCATAAGGTGAGAAAGTGTACACGACAAAGTGAAACATTCTGTAGATACAGTGAAGTAGGACCTTTGATAGAAGGGATTATTTCCAAGAGCCTGTGTACAAATAAATGTAAATTTCACACTATATACAAACTTATATTCACAGAGAAAATACTGATGCAGAGATACATGAGCTTCATCTAGTGCATAATGATCCATACACATAAACATATGAGAAAATCTGGAAATTTTCAGGGGGTTGCCTGGACTGGATTCCATCACAAAATATGTATATTTATTTTTTTAAGTTCAAAATGAGTTAACATGGGGGACTTTTTCATTTTCTTCCTACAATAAGTTGAAAATGAGAGATGGAAGAGTATGAAAACCACAAAGTGAAACAAACAAGCTAAAAAAGATTTATTACTAGAATAGCATCTGATTGTCAGTTATAATATGCTACTATTATTTTCACATAAAAATAGAGTGGCCTGATCTTGCCATCTTAAGTGACAGAAATAATTTCTACTCATGTGAGTCAACTCCCTAGAGCCAGGAGTGCAAAATTAGACCTAAGAGACATCTCGATAATGGAAGTCAACACAAAACCCAGCAAAACCCCTTTGGCATTATTAACACTTAATTTTGATGGGGGATTAAAATAAATGGTTGATTTCTATTGGATAGCCTGACATTGAAGATTTTAACTATTTCGCAAAACAGATTTGACAGAAGTAACTAATCTTTCATAACCTTTAACTCAAATATGAGGGATTTCCTTTACTGTGATCTCAGTGGGAGAAAGCATTAGAATAACAGGATGATTTAACCGTGTCATTGGGCCTGGCTCTGCAAGCATTGTATTCCTTCTTTAGGGGTGAACAAGAATGGCAGGATTGAGACCCTGCTGCAAAGGCAGGGGCAGCGTTTTGTACAGTCCCACAGGGAAGCTCAAGAGTATGAACAAACTCCCCCCTGACCTACTCACGGCTTCACTAAGGCAAAACCACATCCCATTTTACTGTACATTTATTTGACAGTATTTTACATTATAGCTTCAACAGAGACATGAAATGGATTCTTTACTTTAAAATTAATGATCCCCTTATTTAGAAACCCCATACCCATCTTCTGGGTTTTTTTATGGCTTCTTTTTGCATTAAGACAACTATGTGACAGAAAAAAAAAAAAAAAAAAAAAAAGGTAAAGTGCAAGATCTTTAGAAACACATAAAAATTTGTTCAGACTGGTTTAGTTCTCTTCTCAATGAGGGGTGAATTTACAATAAACCTACATGAATCTACAGTTCATTTACCAATCTCTAATTACATTAATTCTTACTCAGTCTTGTCCTGGGCCACTTATGGCTCATGTAGGAACGATGTGGCCAGTTGTGTCTACCCATGCTCCAAGTGGTTACATGGCTTCTAGGCTGGGGCTGACCTGCATCTGGCTGGCTGGGAGCATAGGCTCAGTGGCCATCTGATGTGACTGCATGGCTTCTGGAGAAGACATGGCTTACATCCAGCCGGGCAGGAGCACGGGCAGGGGGATGTGTAAACTAGCTGCACCCATCCAGGCAGACAAGTCCTGAGGTGCCAGACACTGACAACACGCAGCAGATCTACAGGATGAGTTGTCCGGCCTACGGGGCTGTGATCCATGTACAACTTCTGTATCGGATGGGCACACTGAACTGCTAACTTCCACCTGGAAGTTACTCTCCCCCGTCCCAGTGGACATGACAGATATCTCAATACTGATATTCCTGTACCTGATGGCAAAAAATCCAAGAAGGATCATTTAAAAATCAACAAGGAGTGAAATCCACATTTGTTGGAGGGCTGGAGCAGGACTCTTCTCCACACTGTTGAGTGCAAACCACTCCAATTGCTAATCTCAAAATAACTTTCTGCAGGTGTGTTTCCAGGTGCAAGATCTTGCATGAGACTCCCCAGAAATAGCAGAAAACCAAGAATCATCTTCTCAAAGGAACTAACCATGCTTCTTTCCCAGTTAGTTGTGTCATAGTTATTTACAAGAGGTAAAATGGTTTCCAAGAATACAAGTGAATGTGATTTTTCTCTTTATATGTAGCTCCCAGGACAACTATGTTTGTTACACAAGTGCATTTAAGAAATATGGGATCCTAAGATAAAAATCTGTATCTTGCCCTAGCTAATTTCAGAAACCTTCTGATTCCAGTGGGCCAGTTGGTGGAAAAGGGATTATTCCTTTGTTTTAAATTAAATAACTCCATCTGATACAGACTCATATTTGATTCAGAACTTCAGTTATATGGATCACTAGATACTATTTTAAGCAATTTTTACTGCTGAAAGAAAAATAATTAAAAAATGTTTTATATCCCCATTTTCGAAAAATATGCAATGAAGTAAAAGACAACTAGAGAAATAATCCCTTAAAAAACACCAAAACATTATGAATATTTCTAAGCAACTATTTTTTACAGTACTTGGATTAATCACATGTTTAATGTACCGCTTTGCGGACCTTTGTATCCACACATAACAGTACCATGAGTGACAGTGACCATAAACTACTTCAGAGTAGCGTATGTGGAAATTACATGTTACGTTCATTGCCATTACAAACATCAAATGACATCTAGATAAGCTGCTTTGTCACCCACTGTGCTTTATGCTTCATGAAGATTACGCAGACAGCCACCTCAGTTGAACAAATAAGCACAGGCGTACAGACACAAAGAGCCTGTCTGCATTACAAGAAAGCAGTAGCTTCCAGTAAAATACTTAGTTTAAAAATGCACAGCGCCTTGCTGAAAGATTTTTCTATGTCTACACATAGTTCTTGAGAAGATCATCCTCATATGACACTTTATCACACTCGTACAGCATTCACCCTACAGATTCGACAGATGGTGTCTTCTGCAGAGGGAAGCTGGCTTTTTTTTTTAGTGGAAAACAGGAAATACTTGCAGGACTCCAATGGTATTTTGTACTGACAGGACCCACTCTTTTAATCCCAATGAAGGCAGTGCAGAAAATTTACAATCTGACCCACAATCCTACTCAATTGCTACTGGAAATCCCTTCCAAAAATCATGTCCAATACTGGTCCTGCTCAGATGTGATGGTGTCACAAAGAGTTGGCTACTTAACCTGAAGTTGCATTCTTATCTTACTGTGCTGCCAACTGCTGTTGTCCTGAAAACACTAAGCTGGAATAGAATCTTGATCATAACACCAGTTTCTGTATTAATTATCAATTTATGCTTCATAAGGATTATCCAGACAGCAGCATCAATTGAATAAATGAGCACAGGCATACAGGCAAGTGGAACAGGCTTCAATGCCAACAACTCATTGTAGAATTCAGGCAGTTTGCAGGACCAGATCCTTGGAAAAGTCATTCAGAGCTTTGACTGAAGAAAACAGAAATTTAATTTTGACTTCTAGGTGGACAGTGTTAAGAAACACTCATGGATCCCACACTGAAACAGTTATGCACAATAAAGAACACTTTATGCTGGGAAATTTGCTGTCATTGTAAAATATGAATGTCCTAACTAGTGGTGTGCATTTTTGGTGCCGTTGAGCCTGGACAGCTTATGGACACCCAGTCCCCAGTATGCAGCAGCTCTCGAGTGGTCTCTCAGCACCACAGCTCAAGATTTTCAGACTCCTCTCACATGGGGCAAGGGGCCACACTTCTCCCTCCATCCCATTCCTCTGTTTACTCTTACCAGCACAGCTGTCACCTTATAATCACAGAGCACATTGGTGCACATATCCTGAAACAGTTTACCCTAGCACTTATGCCTTGGTAAGTATAACCAGCTTTCACAGTGAGCCTCCATGGAAAGCACCACACATCTGAAATCTCTCCCACTACCTCTGGAGCTGAGCTGCCACTGATCACAGAGTTATTCAGCCACTGGAATAATGATTTGCCTAGCAGATGCAAGGCAGTGGAGTGCATGAGGTGTCTCATTCCTGAGGGGAAAAAATTACTTTTAATACCTTCCAAGATAAATTTGTTGACGGGGCAAGCAGACACAGGCAATAAATGAGTCAGATATATTTTAATACAATATACAAATGCCATTACAGGATACCAACCCTTAGCCCTACACACAAAAATTCTTCCTTCAAGCTGTTGATGCCAGCTTTAGATTGAAATATTCCCAGTGTGTAGGGCTTTGGATCAGTTACTCTTTGCTCCCTCCCTGCCCTCAGCGGGGCAGTGGTCTCTGCTGCTGCACTCACTGCTCTCACTTGGAGAGAGCACTACTGTGTCCTTACAGCTCTGAAGGTCAGGCTTTTTCCTTTCCAGTGTGGGTGTTATACCATGCTGGTCATGAAGTCTTCAGAGAAAAAAAAAAAAGAAAAAGAAGATACAAAGAAAGAAAGAAAAAGGAGTAATGTACTAAACAGAGATGAGATTCTTGCCTTTCCTTGGCTTCTTGTTTTGAATCAAACCAGCAAATCTGGGCATCTTTGTGTATTGTAAGCAGCCATATGCACAGAGCTATCAAGATCCTGCACCTGCTGTTTTAGATCACTCTGTCCTATTCTGCTGACTTGGGAAAGGATTGCTTGGGTCATACCGAAAGTCTGTTTTGAGCACTGTCATCAGAAATAAAAAGCATTTTATGACTCCTCTGAAACAGGTTATACTGTGGAGTCAGCTCTGTATTTTGGGACACCAGTTTCATTTGAGCTCAGAATTTGGGTTACAGATTTGCTTTTGCAAGATTGCCATTCTTGTCAGTAGAGGGCATGGTAGGTATGTATATACCTTTCCTTCCATTGTGTACACCTGTAGAAACAAATGCTAAGAGGTGGGCAGCACTATTGTTAAGACAGGTAAGGATCCTGGAGCAATGAAGGATCTTAAATACACAGACAAATTTCTTCTCACAATGAGAGAAGCTCACACTAAAAAGCACTATGCAGCAAGAGACGTTGCAAATGTATGGTTAAGATCATAATACTGATTCTGAATGTAGCTAGGACTTAATATTCTAAGACAAGACATGAGTAGCAGACATTGTAACTCCTAGTTTTCTTGCTGTGTTTATTAGTATCTCACTTTTACCTCCGTGATATTACATAATATTAACATTTTAGTAATTTTTAATATGTATTTTTTACTGTTTTCTCTACCATTGTTTTCTGTCGAGTCCTTACTCTCTAACCAGATACTGTTACATACAAACACATATAATAGGAAAACAGTAAAGAACAAAGAGGGTGAGTGAGAAGCAAAGAGCATGGAGCACAGAAAAACAGACAAGACAAAATGTGCTGAGCCTTCTGTTACACAGCTGTGAGTATGACATTGCCATTGTGAGTGCAATACAAATACAAAACAATGCTGAAGAAATGTGCTGAAATTTCATGAACTCTAACTGCACAAAGACTCAAACAAACAACAATTATCTGAAATAATTTCTTAATACTCATTCCAGTCCTCCCATTTTTTAAAAATCATCCAAACTACAGGAAAGATGAACATTTTGTTCCTTTCTCCCACCTCATTTTTTTTTTCTGGGTTTGGACCTTCTCTCAGGACTTCAGTAAAAGAGTATTGCATTTTCATTTCGTGCTGGGCTTCTTTAGACATTCACACTTCCAGCAATACTGAAAAAAATTAATGTAGGTTTCCTGCAGCTCCACTATATTTAAGTTGTTAGTTTCCCCTACCTCATTTCAAGATTTATAAGAGCAAATATGAACTGCCCCAGCTTTGTACATCAGCTGAGGATCTCTTTCAGCAATGGCTATATGTAGCTGTGAAGGTCCTTGCACTCCAAGTAATGGTGAAACATAGTCTGTAAAATATATATCCACTTCAGCAATTAAGCTGCCACTTCACAATTACTTCTATTTTTTGTATGAAATACTACGCAGAAGCAAACTAGCCTTTTTCTTCTGGCATGAAAAGGCAAACTCAAAATGATAACAGCATCTGAAAGCCATTGGTACTACTGTTGGTATTGCTGCATTAGTAAAAATGGTGTGTTCACATAGTAGTTGCATGATCTCTCTGCATGCTGTGTTGCTGTTATATAAGAAAGAATATCCCCATTCTTGTCTTTGCATGTGAATGCAATGAAAATCTGCACCAGTTACAAAATGGCCAGGCAGTGTGGCCCCTTCAGTGACAGAGCCAGAGTTTTTGGAATCTTGAGAGTTTTCCAAGATGTAATAAACCACCATTAACATCCTGCTGATTGCCTTTACAGACCTGTGATGCAGAGGATCAAAACACTGATGAACTCCCTGGCTTTGCTGAAATCACATCATATAAATCCACTCATATGAAGAGAAGTGCAAGCTCTTCCCTGCCTGTGACTCGTGCGCTCGCTGTATGCTTTCCATTCAGGAGTTTCAGCAGATTATCAGGAAAATCACATACCAGGGTGTGTGCGGGGCAGTGCCTCCACAAAGTTAATATTAGCATTCCCCTTAGAAGATGAGAGCTTTAAGAACTGACCACGCTGTGTGTCTGTGTATACTACTACAGAGAATGAGAAGTCTGCGGGTATATAACATAGGCATAGGAGAAGCAGTAGCGTTCACTGTTTCCATGCATGTGCAGAATCTCCAGTAATGAGCGTCGAGGATGCTCTGCAGCAGACAAAGAAAAGCTCAGCGCAGCTGGACCCATTCCTTCACGTGTGACTGCACTGTCCAGCAAGTAATTCTTCAGCTCTGAGATCCACCCTTTGTATGCATTTCTTTCTCTCTTTTAAAATTGAGGGAGAGGAAATTTAAAAATCCATGGGTTATTCTCATAGAAGCTTTCTATTGTGTTTTTTTTTTTTTCTGTTTGATTTTGTTATTTTTTAAAAAATATATATGCATTATTTTTTTTCCCTTTTCGCGAGAAACAGCATTTGCCACTAGATGGAGACAGGACACTGGATCACTTTGTCCTCCAGAAGGACGCTGACAATCAGGAACAAAAAATAAAGTCCAAACATGAGAAAGCCCAGGATTTTATTCATCCTCCACTTGCAGAAAGCGATGGAGAGGATGACAAAGAGTAGCATGATGAAGAGGAGGACAATTGCACAGAACAGACCGTTGCTGCTGACTGTCACTGGTGCAAAGCTGTTAATCACAGCATACAGGAGCCACGGAAGAGGAAGGCTGTTGAGAAACAGAAAATAAATTTGAAACATGGCAGAAGTATAGAAATGGGCACTAGAAACTTTCTGGAGGCACTTCAAAATACAGCCAGAGGGTCCCTGCATAAAGTGAGCTATGAAACTCTTCTAATGCGTACATAAATCTGTCAGCCTGCTCTTGGTTCTCGGGGTGAACAAATGTGATCTAGGCTCCACTCTCTTCCACGAGGTATGTTGGTGAATTATATTTCTCTTGGCTGGCAAATCACCTGGCACCCTGTCTGTGAGCAGGGAGAACCCTTTCATTTGTTTCTGGATATCAGACCATCTATGGAAGAATCTACTTCCACCCTCTCTCCAAGAGCCCGCATTACAGGAGCGTGTTTGCCTAAGGACATGTCCTTGCCATGAAGAACCAGCACTCTGCAAGGCACTGATCCCAAATTTTGGCTCTTAGAACCGTTGATCCAGATTTACTTTATAAACCTGTGTTAAAATGTGAACTTCAACTGAACTCCAGCTTAATTTCTATTTCTGTATTTGCTGTCATTGCATTTCTCATCTCTGATGCCACAGAATGAGGCAACATCCCTCTGGAAGATGTCAAGCTGAAATAAATATTTAAGCCACTGATCGGAGCTTAGCAGGCTTATAAAGCATGAAGAGAGCTGTCAGAAGCTCACAATATTCAAACTCTGAATAAGCAGCTCAAGAGAGAATAATTTATTACAGCCTCAGTACTAACTAAGCCAGCCTACAGCTCAGCTGTGTCATTTCTGTTGTAAACACATCAGGTCCATCAGACCGATACAGGACAACAACATTTCCATCAGCAGGAAGACTAAAAATTCCCAGAAAAGTAAGAAAACATTTCAAAAGATAGAAGTTTTGCAATGCATCCTACGTGCTCTAAGTTGAAGCACATAGTAGTGAACAACATTTTCACGTTTTTCAGGTCTGCTGCTTACAGATGCTATTTCAAATGCTTCATGCTTCTAGATTAATAGAAAAAAGTGGCCCAGTTTTTCCACTGTGTCCAAAGGTACTGCCATTAGCTAACATGGATTAAAAAAGCCATTTACTATCACTCTAACTTCAGAATCCCTTTTTGTACCTGTGCAGTTGCTGGTATATTTTCAGTAGTGAAAACCATGATCTGTTCTACGACTATGACTAGACTTGCTCTTTTGTGTGTTTTATAGAAGAAACAACCAAAGACGGATAAACTGAGAATACGGACATGATTGTCAGTGCTCCTATCCTGTGTTGAAGATGAGAATATGGGAATAAAGGCAAAGTTTATCTGTACATTTCCTGCACATTTTTGAAACTCCGAGGCATAGATTACTACATTTCTTGACCTGATCTAACTTGGTCTGAAAAAGTCAAAGAGGAATTTGAATTCCAACTACATGTCACACATCATTATCCTACAGCTGCCATGAAGCACTAAAGTGTAAGTAGCACATTTCAGCGTAATCTTACGTTACTTCACATTGTCAGAGCTATACAAAGGGTCCTCTGTGTTAACAGAGAATTGGTTTGTAATTTGGGACTTGCCAGGTATAAAAAAATCGCATGTCAACAATGAGCTACGCAAGATGACATTCTGGTTTTATTACAGCAAACACGCTGAATACTGCAGAAGCACTGAATTGTTCCCGATCCTCATTTATAAAGAAAGCTCTAGTAGAAGCACAATGAGTGCTAACACAAAAAAACAACAGCAACCTGACAAAATCATAAAAGGCTTCAGGAATTCCTTCTTGGAGCAATACTCTTGCATACTTTTTTAAGTGTAATTCACTTACCTGGGCAGCTATGCAATGTACCAAAGAGAGAATTAAGCAACAAATTCACAACAGTTCTGTCATGCAACTCTCTACAAACTTCCGAGCACTTGAAATAGAAACACCCATTGCATATTTGCATCACTCTCCTTTTTAAACATCAAGGGCAGAAAATTGCTGTAGGCAACACCTTGGCAAAACCACAGCAACATGCTAAGAACAAAGGACTTGTTAAAATAGACACAATATTCTTGCTGTAGGACTTACCCCACTGTGATGTCAAATATGTTGCTTCCAACAGAGCTGGATACAGCCATGTCCCCCAGTCCTTTGCGTGCTACAATAACACTGGTAATAAGGTCAGGAATGGATGTGCCAGCAGCTAAAATAGTCAATCCCATGATTTCTTCACTAATACCAATGGTCTCTCCAACCTAAAAGGGTATAAGCAAAAACAGAAAAAAAAATGTCCTGTGGTGAAGAAATGCTTTCTGCTGTAAAACTGTTTAACCAGGAATATTATCCTGGAGTTTGTTGACTAGTTTGGAGAATACAGGCAAGATTGGATAATTACTTGCTTTCACAAATTTCCACATGTTTCAGAAGAAAGATAAGATTGTCAAATAGAATCAGTGGGTATTGATGGCTCTGATGTTACTGGAATGATCAAGTCCTGTGGTCAGGACAACCACAAGCTCTCTGAACTACCTTCCATTTACTGAGTAGTGTTTACTTCTTCCACGGTCGCAGTTCCTAAAACAAAACGCTACTCAGCATGACATAGATGAGGAACTCTGATTCTAAATGATGTCTCACAGTGCAAAACACAATACAGGGCTTGTATTCTGTACCAGTATCTCCTCCTTACCTGATGTGCCCACCAGACCATTAAGTAAGAAAAAAATGCGATCCAGCTGATTGAGCCAAAAAATGTGATAGGGAAAAATTTTCTCGATCTCTGAAACAGAAACAAAGAGAAACAGTGAACACCCATGTTGAAGGCTCATGTGCTCTACTGTGACATGCTTCTCAGAATGAGAGTGGCCTCTCATTTTTTCTGATCATCTGTTCTGACAAACTATTCTGATCATCCTCAGATGATCAAAATAAATGTTAAGAATGTTAAGAAATGGACTCCCCACACTTACCTATGCCTCATTCTTCCAAAAGCTTCAGTTGCAAAATAACACCTCCTGATAACTTGTACAACGAATGGCAAGTTTTGGGTCATCATTTGTATAATATTCTGTTATGCCTCAGTTTGCATGTGTTTTTAGCTGGATGATGGTTTGGCTTCTAAATTTATCAATAACTTTGTGCTTATTCAGAAAAATTGCTTTCAAATTGCTAAAACAGGTACCTGTACCATTTACACATCAGTAACTTTGTGCAACACATTTCACAGCCAAAGGCTGCCATACGACAGAACTAAAAAAAAATACACATCTAAAATTTATTAGGGCATTTACTTCTCTTGGGAAAACAACCCACTTTCCCAATTAGAATGCAAGATACATTAAGCACATATTTGCCATGCTTTGTTTTGTGTAGAAGCTTGTTATAAAAACATAGAACACACTCCAAAGCCTTTCAGTGAATTAAAAAATCTGTATAACACCAAAGTAACTTCATTCTAATTTTCAGAGTCTCCCTTATTAATGGCAAACTTTGAGAAGATAGCGTTCTTGCAGCAGGTGAATGGGTTATATTCAGATTAAGGATTTATTTTGGTTTCTGTTCTTTCTAGTCTTTTACATCATCCATACTTCCTATTGGCTGGCTAGATCTATATCACAATGAGATCAAGTTAAATACTAAAATAAGGAAACATGACTGTAGTACTGTACCAGGCAATTGCTATCTAAATCAAATTAGTGTTTAAAATGAAATTTGTACTGTGAATGAATGCTGCTAGTCTTGAATGAAACCACATTCTTTATGCGCATTGACCTTCTGAACACAGATCTTCACCTCAGATGACTCATGATGTGCCACTAGCAGAGTCCTACAAATATTCATGAATAAGCAGTAGGACTGCTTGTCGAAGTACGTTATATCACTTTGAATACTTGTTGCAGCTGCTGCTTGATCCTGCACTACCTCTTCCTGTTAAATCCTCATTAACTCCACTTCAACCTTTTGCTCTGCATGGGCCTCCAGATTTTTTGGGCAGTGCATCTTACCCACTCCTCTCTCTGCTGCAGGATGTGTCCCTGCTGCATCAGGAGACCCACTAGCCTGTGAGTCATTCCCAGCTGCTGTGGGAGCAGATATGACTGCAGGACCTTCCACAAACATGACTTTTAGAAAGAAAATCCTATTTGGATTTTGTCAATTCAGCTTGCTCAAGCCATGATAAAACTCTCTTTTTTAGGACTTTACAGAGTTGCAGAGCCAGCTTTTCTTGTATAACAGAGACAAAAGACATTTATATGGGAAAGCCTCATGTTTAGGAATTGATGATCATGGGTGGCTGAGGACTAAGAGGTGCTCAGTGAATTGCACTGGTCAAGCGGGAATGACACTGTCTTTTGTCAGCTGAACCAGAGAAGCGCGAGGTTGGTCTGCAGCTCATTGAAATTGTGTAGACTCTTTCTGCTGATGCAAATGGAATGCGATCAGGTCATTACTGATGGGAAAAAGGTAAAGTCAGCAACAGCAATTGTACACACTAATCTACAGGACAGGACAATTAAAAAGTCCATATGTGCTCCAGCAGCAGGTGCAACTGTAGGCTATGCTACAGAATACTTGCTCCCTGTAGGCCCTTTGAATAATGCTAAATGCCCTCCTGAAACCTGAGCTCGTCAACACTGACTAACACAACCTACAAAACTTCACAACTAAATATATAGGAAAACACTTTAAAGATGGTACAGATTTAACAATGCAACTAATCCCGCCCATATAAAAATAAATAACTGAACTTTTGGAGTAAAGAAATAATTCCAGTAGGTGTTTTAAATGAATTATCTTTAAATATAGGCATAAATAGCCACAGTGGCACCTGGAACCATAATCTTCACAGAAATTCTATTGCTGTCACAAGCACTGTTTCTAGAACTGAACAAGCTATTTTGGTTGATCTGTTTCTTAACTCATTACAGAGCAGGGTTACTTTTTCAAAACAGAGTTCTAAATTTTTATCAAATCAGAAAAATCTGATAATGAGCTTCTGATGTTTAGGCATACTCAGATAGACTTTTAAGTTTAAAATCAAAACCATACATGGACTGGGGGACAGAAGATCTTAGTCTGAAAAGGAACACAATTTGAAAGGAATGCAAAGATGGCTGTTAAATAGTGATTTCACACCAGTGGGAGCAGAATTGAGTCTGAGAGGGATAAATGAATCTAAACAGCAATTTCATTTAAAAAAAACCCCAAAACTAAATAGCTAGCATTTCTTTTTCCCCATTCTTAGTAGCCAACACTTTCAACTTTCAACATTTTTACCTTTCTTGTAAAAACTGGGATTTTCTGGCAACACATATGATGAATGCAGTTATGAAGCTGTAACATTGTTGCAAATGGTCAAAAATCTACATAGAGCACCTCATAGCAGTGCAATTTGAATAATTACTATATAATGCTCAAGACATAAGCATATATTAATTTATACAAAACTAATACAGCAAGAGCTATACTGGCCAGTCATTGGTCTCTGTCAAGGAGATTTTATATACTAAATGTTTTTTTTCAAAATAATGAGACATTGCCTATCTGAATCAGACACCCACAGAATTCAGAAGGCTAAGAATTACAATTCAGTGACTTTGCAGCATGTATATTCCTAGCCTGTCTTAGACAATCCTCTCCCAGTAAAATTAACTGATAAGCAGCAGTTCAAGATTAAGGGTCAGTTAATAGGCTTAACAGTTTAATTATCTATTTTAAAAGGGGAAACATTTAAACTCAAAAAGGGCAAAATTTAAAGCTTGTACATATCACAGGTGATGAAACCAAGAAAGGACTCCACAGATTCTGCTATATTATTTGCATATAGATGAAATTTTTAAAAAGCAGTAACGAGAGTCCTGATTCTTTTTTGGATGCTGGCTTTTATTTCCAAAGTATGATAATAATCATGCTTATTTTGTAACTAATGATAGCATTCTTTTGAGATTTATCTCATTGCAACTTCCTAGGTCTTGGAAATATAGAGAGCTGCCAATTCCAAGCATTTTCCTAGAACAATTAGTCAGAAACAGCAGATGGCAATTCTTGCCTCCACCTTTTCTGGTAGCTGTTGTGATGGTTGCCTTGTAAAGAGAGAGAGCCCATTTTATTACCAGTTGGTTCTGTTGTGCTCATGGTAACAGACAAATGAGAAAAGCCACAGCTCATTCAGTCTGTATACTATTTTCTTTTAACAAAAAAGAAAGAATTTTGCAGTTTCACTGTAGATTGGTTGGATTGGTACTGTTCCTGTCTATCAGCAACCTTAGGGACATTTTCTTGGTACGTTTCTGCATTGATTTCATGCCAATATCTGAAAAACAGGACTTTAAGTAGCAAGAAAGATCCAGCTATGAAGATTTTTCTTCTTCTTCCTGAAAGATATTCAGTGTTTAAAAATTTGCAAAGTAACTGACTTAATTTTAGTCAGTATTATTACCAACATCTTTACCTTTAACCTGAATGAATCATATGTTTGTCTCATACATAAATTTATCTGCATTGCAAGCTTTGATTTTCCTTTCATACTTGACAGTGCTTAAATCTGATTACTCAGAACCTGCTCCTGTAACTGGATCTGTGCAGGAACATCTTGTCCTTGTCCCCTTGGTAACAGTGCAGCTCTGCATGGCAACAAGAGTTCCTGTAAGCTCTACCTCTGTGTTGGAAATGGGAATTTGCAGTTACAATGAACAGCCACATATGGGTCCAGTGACAGCAGGACTAGAGCCCTCATAGCCATTTTTCTGACCTGTAACACAAAGGGATGGACAGTGCAATATGGCTTCAACAAAGGAAGTGCTGTTCAATACCTGCCACTGGGCCACCTTGGTCACATCATTTTCCTTTCAGATTTTCAATATCCCTTACTGCAGGAGGTGGACAGTTTTAGGCTTTACAGAGCCACTAGGGAAATGAGTTATTAGTACAGTAAAACCATCTGTTATTGTTCAAAATACCTGAAAAATAATCAGGTACAAAATTCCCCATGGGTACATCTACCTCTGGTGTACTGTCAGTAATATTACGGATGTTACAGTAAGGATATTAGTATATACTTGTTTAATGTGAGCGGGTATTGTTATGGCACTAAGCACACATTAAAACATGTCAGCTATTGAATCAGCTGATGAGTAAGTTGAACTAATGCATAATCTATTCCAAGTATATAAAAATCTGCATATCTCTACACCAGAGCATAATAAGGCAGCAAAGACTTTGCTAGCTTTATAACCAGAGACCTTGTATATGAAACAATTTTCCTAGAGCTTCTGGGTCCCATGGAGCTAAATATAATTTAGTATAGTGCAAATAAAGGCAGTCAAATAATCTTTGTTATGTGGAGATAGTTTAGAGAAGAGACTCTAGCAGTAAAAGAGAACTCATTTTTGAAAAGTGGACACCCACAGAGGATGTTAAAGGTTCCATATGGTCTCTCAAATCAGCATATAGCACACAAGTGTTCATTTTATATATCCGCATGCTAATCTGAGCATCTTGATGTAGAATTTGTGTTTCTGACTAAAATTACTACAATTGTAAATAAAGCCCCTGATGGTAAGTCTACCTACAAATCTATTTAAGTATTATTTTAGGTTTTTTTAACTTTTGCCTCACAGATTTCATGGAAAGTAGTTTTCTGATGCACATGCTGAGCTATACTATTGGGTTTTGTTTTTGTTAGGAAGGGAATAGCAGGGATGGCATGGAGACATAAGTGAGAATATTTCAGAGACAAACACACTAATGAACTGCCCTTGAAAAGTTAGATGGTTTATGCAACCATCTGGTTAATTCTTTGACAGCAATGTTCAAAGTAAGCAGCTTGTCATACTGATATAGCCTGTTACCTCTCCTGTTATTACTACATGAAATTACAAACTGCATTTATTTTACTTCTGTAAAAAAAGCTGCTTGTTTCAGTGAATTAAATTTCTAAACTCTGTTCGCCATTGATACATCTAGCATATACAACTGTGCTTATCTTTTGTGTTACAGCAGGGTATTTTAGCTGTAGGACATCAGGACACCAATCCTGTTGTGAACAAGTGTTAATGATCACACACACCACACACAGTTCCACAAAACTTCTTGAGATATTCGCTTTCTAGAACCAGTATTGTAACAACTGTTCTCTTTTCTAAAGTACAGAATATTGGATAAGCCTACATATCTATCGATGTTAACTTCAGATTTTCAAAATACAAAATAATGCACATAACTTATTTCTTAGCGGTACTTGCTCATTTTAGGCGAAATTACGAAAAAATCACAGGGGTGGTTTTGAATGATAAAAGGAGAGCATAAACACAGAAATAAACAATCTTGACATTCATATAGTATGCTCTCTGTGTTACCAAACAAGAAGTGTTTACCCGAGTTATTTGAAAACTTACAGAAAAGGAATCTTAAAGACTAGAAGGGAAAATGTCCGTTTATATCCTTCAAGAAATCTTTGTCTAAAAACAAGTCAGAGGTCTTATTTTAGCTTGTTTCTTGCACTGAACTGCAGTTTTTCAGTGTGTGGGATGAGAAAGTTTTTCAGTGTGTGTGAGGAGGAAAAAAGAATTCAGGGTGTTTATTTATAACTCTATAAGCTGTGCACAGAGTTTCAAAACCACTTGCAGCAGTTTCAAAACCACTTCTTGATTCAGAAAGGAAATTAGATTAAAACACTAATGAAGGATTTTTTCAGCTCTTGACCTTTTCTCTTTTACTTTCCATGTGTCAGCCCAGTTACGTGTATTCATGTATGAGAATACAAAAGTGGTAAGAGTTGACAACTTGTCACAATAAGTCATTTATATTAACAATCAGCCTTAGATTACTTCCAGCCATTTTTGGGAGAAAACTAGCAAGGATTTCATACATAGAAGGACTTATGGATCTTGTTCCAGTACAAAAATGAAAAGAAAATGAATAGAAGACAAAGGTCTAGTGGAACATGCATTTGAGAGGAATGTGCATTATTATTTTTGAAACACAGATAAAATGTAGCCAGTTTAATGTCTTTCTAGTCGTAACCTTTAGGGCACTGCAGATGGACAGACTTCATCAGCACTTATGTGACATTTAATGGAGACCTAGAAATGCAGATGTGAAGACCTTAAAGAAGTTTTAAGAGCTTTCACTTTATGTCATAAAATATTAGTGAATACAAAAGGCAATCTTTAAAGAGCTATTACCAACCAGTTGCCCATAAGCACCCATTTGAAGATTTGAAGACTGATGTTGTGACCTCTTCTTCAAAGAAGAAACTATTAAAAATAATAATTAGCTCTATTTTTACAGGAATCCACTACAGGCCATTTTGGAATTTAGCTAGAGGGCCACCCTGCTGTGCAGAACACAGCACCTTACAACAACAGCTACTTACAGGTTTTCTGACATCTGGGAGGGAGGCCCACAGTGGAAAAACAATGGGTAATACAAGAAGGTAGGTGAGCTGCTTGCGCAGGGTGTCAGGCCAGGCCAGGCTGAGAGGCTGGTCCTCATCCTCTTCATTCTGGAAAAAAAGCCACAGTGAGCAGAATATTGAAGTGGATGAATGAGGTTAGGGATTCTCTAAAGAGGAGTCCTGAGGAATCTGCTGTTTCAGTGAGAACCCATGAAGTCTGAAAACATCGCATTCATATATGGTGAAAAAAAGACACACCTACCCAACAACATTAGCTAGGACACAGTCAAAAGCTTTTGGCCAGACTATGAGATATTCGTGCAGCACAGGCTGCCTGAGAACATCTGTTTGAGGCTACGTTGACAGCGACACTGGTCTCTTGGGATGCATGGAGCAGTGTTGTGCCTTCTCCCCGGAGGGCAACCTTGTGCCTCTGTCACTGCATCCCACAGCCTCTCCCTTGGGATGTGGGCTAGTCTAGTCAGGAATCAAAACTGATTTGGACTGCACTAAGCTTGGCCAGATATAGAGACAGAGATAGAGAAATAGAGAGACAGAGAGATGGAGAGAGAGAGAGGTAGATAGATAGACAGTTGTGTGCATGTGTATGTATAAATGCACCTAAACATATATATGTATATAAACATATTTATATATATGTGCATATATATATATATGCATGCATATATCTAACTTTTTAAGCTTTCATAACTTGAAAAGTTACTATTTAAGATATGTATATTTTTTTTTCTTGTTCATAGGACCAGAGGACAATTCAGGCAGGCAGGGACATGGGGATCTCCCATACTCAGCTGGGGAGTCAGACAGGGCTGGTCAGGGCTCTGCCCAGTCAAGCTGTGAAACCACCAATGATGGAATGGCGCAGCCTCCTTAGGCCCTGGCTTCACTGATGGTCTGTCCTCATGGAGACCTCATGTCTCCATCCCAAGCCTCTTGTGTTTAGACTAGCCACAACACAGCAGTCTTCTTAACAAGACATTCCTTTCTTGTGTAGCTGATTTTCACATCAATCTCAAGTCTCCTTTCATGTTTATGCTCTTCACCTCTCAACTCTTTTACAGAGTATGTGTATCAAGAACTTCTCCCATGACACAAAACCTTTTGGCTGCCACATACTTTTCTTTTCTTAGGCTGGTTCTGCTAACAAAATGGAGCCTTCTCAGACTGCCACAGAAAGCAAGCAAACTGAGCATGATTCAGCCTTTTGGGTGTATCTTTTAAAATATCTTTTTAACTTTTCATACAGGTAGGCAATGTCTGCAGAACTGCATATAGATCTGATTTATACCATACAATAAGGCAAAAGAAAAAAATAGCCTAAACAGTTCTTTCACATAGATGTGTGTAATGCAAACACTGTTAAGCCCATGGAAAGAGAGCTCAGTGAAAGCTGAAAAAGTCAAAAAAACAGTACTTGGCAAAAACTGTGTGCTTAAGAACATGAAAGATATACAACTGCTTCTTCATGTAGTATTATTGTTTTCTCCTTTTGCAAAACAGTTAATAATTGAGAATTCAATGCTCTCTGCAGCATGTAAGTTACTCTTCCCATGGATTTATGTTGGTTTCTTGACAGTTTTAGCTCTATCTTAAGATTGTTTACATAAACCTTATGACAATGTTATTAGACGCAGTCATTTGAATGACCATGTCAGGTTTTTTTTTTCTAAGCAAAAGAGTTATTGATAGTATGTCACCATATGCTGGTATTGTTCATTATGTTTTCTACCTATTGCTAATTTTGAAGAATGAACTCATAATTATTTTGCTATTATGAACTCTGGAATTGTTCAACTGCTCAGCTACCTAAACTGACCAGCACCTACAGAAGCAAGCCCAACTCTTAGCTCAGGCTCTTCCATCATGACTGGATCACCAGACACTGATGGACTGGAAGAAAACCCCTATTTACCTATTAACACATTGATAGGCTGTGGCTACTTTGACAGTTACTTGTTGATGTCAACATAAGACAACATTTTGTTAACCGCTAGATTTTGCAAAACTCCCACACTGCATGATCGTGGCAATAAAGTGAACTGGTCATAATAGGTATAATCATTAAAAGATTAAAAAATGTACATAGGCACAACTGGTCACACTCCACACACTACTTAAGAGGCTCCTGAGCAGCCTAACAAGTTAGCTTCTGCTTTTAGCTTTCGGCTCTTTACCAAAGTGGGCAGACGATCTGTACTTCACTGCTGCAATCTACAGAAGGCTGAATTTCGGGGGACTGGGGTGGTGCAGGAGTTTAAGGGGCTACTTCCTAAAAAACAAATCCATTCCTTTCCCACTCTGGTAGGTGCTGCTGGGGTGGGAAAATCAATCTGAGATGGATGCTCAGCTTTGAAATATGATGACTAAGGTAAAATTTAAGGAGAAAATTGAAGGTTGCCTGGGTAACTCTTTCTGAGTGGCCTGTGTATAATTCAAGCAGCAGACTCAGCTGGAATAAAGCTCCATAAATGTACTGCTTCATAAACAGCACTGAGTGACAAAGTACTCCCTAAACTGCCATCCTTAGAGATTCAGCATTTAACCACAACAAAAGCTTTACATTAGTCTGAGTTTGCACATGGGTCTGCAAAATGTACAGAAATTAACACCTAAGTTGGTTCATGCAGTACTGTACCCATATACACTGGCCCTCATTGAGGCCTTGTGTCTGTGTCCAACAGCTTTGGGCTAGTGTGAGCACAATGGCAATGCAAAACCTGCAGCAGAGGAGTACAAAGAATTATATATAGAGATCTGATAGATGTCTCCTGAGAAACCTTGCTCTATCTGTTTGAGATCTTGTCACTTTCAGGTTGTACTACCTCATCCCTCTCCATGAGACACAACTATCTCCAAAATAAAAGGCAAAAGTTGAGCTCACTTAGCAGGTCAAACCGCTTTTTCTCACTAGTTTAATGCCAGGATATTTACATATGCTGCAGGCTGGATCTCCATTACTTATTTCATACACCGGAATCAGCATCTGATTTTCAAATGCTGACCTTCCAAAAATCAGTGGAAGTAAGGAAGTTCAACATATTTATAAATCTAGCTTCCATAAATTTCAAAGCAATATTGAACTATCCACTGAGTTCAAGGCATGAAAGTGAAATAATTTTGGCAGCTATAAAACCACGTAAATGTGAGTGTCATGCTTTGGACTAAGCAGCAGTGATATAAAATGAGTCAGCACGGATTTATGGCAGAGAGTGCATGCACTGCCTGTGGCTGCAGACTATCTGCAATGTACATACTGAATATGCATTCTCACAGTTTCTAGAAACTAATACTCTACAGTTTTGATTTATTTTAGTCTCTGTGATGAAAACTCAATACTTGCAATGTTCATGATGATTATCTTCTGCAATGCTAAGAAGAAAAACCTAATGATAACATGACGTACACACCGGTATTCAGTTGCCTAAACACAACACATGCTGATACCATTTTAGATACCTTCTGGTATCTCACTTGATCTCCAGATGCTTGATCACAAGTGGAGAATATTCTGCTTGTTTATGACACACCTGCCATCACTTTCTTTTTCTCTAGGCCAGCTGAGGTGGTACTACCTACCAAACTATATACGAATAAGTGCTGGCCCAAAACTAATTCCCTGCTATGGCTCTGCGGTTAATGAGTTTTAAAGATACTGGAGTGAACATATGAACATATCTGAACAGTAGCTGACATACATTTTGATGATAATCCAATATCTACACAAAGTTTCACATGAACCTAAATTTAACTTCTGCCACAAAATCAGAGGGCATATTATAGTCAAGTAAAACCCGAGGCTGTACAATCATGGTTCTCTTACATCTCTAAGTCCACTTCGATGACTTTGCCTGAAAGGATTTCCCAGACTATGCTAGTAAACATATAACTGAACAGTGTACTTACATGAATACACATTGCATGAATTCTAAATGTTCCAGATAGTCATCAAACACACCAGTACTGCTCCTGGCAGATATGACTGGCACCAGTACCACTTTTGCTTAACCAGCATGGTCACCTGAAGACCTTTTCCCAGTATGCATTTAAAGGTGGATGTCTGGTAGGTAATAAGTGACTTGGGAAGGATAAAGTAGTTAAAATCTCTACAGTCAGTAAGATTGACTGGACTAAGAAGATAGAAACAGCTAGATTAAGTCAGACCAAGGGCCCATTTGTACCAGTATCCTGCAATGGTCAGGCACAGGCACTCAGGGAAGAAGTACTGGAAAGTGGCATATTTTTTCATTTTCCAGAAATTAAGTGTTTAGACAGAAACTACTTTAGATCTTCATATATAATAGTAATTAATAAGTTTCTATTAAATTCTCATTCACTGTCGTAATTCTTTCCACTCTTTATTATTGTGTCCTCATTTCTTCCTGCTTGTGCTTGGAATTGTCTTTTTGTTAAATACACACTTGCAGTGTGAATATTGTATGTATACTCCTGCCTAGATGGGATGGACATGGTATCCTAGTGCAAATTAGTCAACAATTATAACCAAATTAATTATCTAATAGGAAAATGCTCTCTTCGTATGTCCTACCAGGGTTAGTGGGGTACATCTTTAAACAAAAAAACCCTACAATTATGATTCCCTAATTTGAAGAAATGAGATTATAAGTATTGTTTTTCTCTGTGTTCTCTTTTATACCTCTGTAATAAATACACTTTTCTTTTAAACCAACCTATGTATATTCATAACCCTATTCTTGATACTCCACTTCTTCTCCTTTTTAACTCATTATAAACAATAAAAAAGGTACCAAACCTCTGGATGCTACATCTTTCACAAGTTCTTAGTCTAAGAACATCTATCTAACACTTCTGTGTAATCCCACAGACAAAATCTCTTACTGGTTTGCTCAGGACTGATCTGACAACTTTTCCAAATCTCCCAAGAAAATTTTTCCAAACAGAAGAAATGATGGTGTGTTTCACATTATATAAACAACACAAACGTATGGTGGCATTTTATCAATAACTATTTTGTTTATAAACAACAGCTTACAGCAAACTCCATCTGCCAAAGTCACAATGTCACTGTTTGTAGCAAACATCACAAAATCATTGTCTCCATGGATGCTCATCCTCATATTATCTTAGGCAAAACAGCTGATTTTCTGGCACAACATCAAACTGCATTTTTATACTTTTATCGTGACAGTAGGACAACATCGAAAGCTAGTACAATGAAGCACCTCAAACTTATCTGAAATATTGAAACTGCCACTATTTACCAACTAGTCTGTATTGGATAACAGCTATAACAGTTACAGCACATGAATTATAAATATTATATTCTGAGGATTATTCTGTTAGCTGAACTAAGCTGAAGAGCTGAGCTATAAATTCTCATGCTTGCACATTCCTTGTGCATTTTGACTTCTGATATCATTAATCAATAGAGAATTAGCATTAGGACTCAAGAAGAAAGGAAACTGCATACTGGAATTATTTGAAGTTCAATTTGCTTGTGTTAAAGACACTGAACACCTATAACAAGGCGATTTCTTTCTTTGCCTGATAATGCTGCAGAAGACTGCTGAGTTTTTTTTCTCTTGGAAGTGAAGAGCTCTGTGCAACCCAACTTCTCATAATAAGTGAATCAAGAAAAAATCATGATGTCTCAAATGTTACCTGTCTCAGAGGTAAGCACTGATTTTCAGAATTGAAATGGATTTTTTCTTTAGAATAGCAAATCTCACATTAATTTATTTCACTAGAAAGACAGAGAACAAAGGCAACTACTGTGAATTCTGGAACAGCCTCAAGCCTCTGCTTTGAGTTTCTTGTTCGTAACTTGGGTCACTCGTATATCTTATCCTACCTGACAGCTGGAAAAAAAAAACCAAAAAAAAGTGAAAGAAGGTGAGATAGTAAGCTAATACAATAGTATGCAATTTCTATGTGGTAACTAAGGCAGAAAATAACCTATTTCCTTGTGAATTCTTGAGCAAAATTCAAGCAGAGAGTAAAAGTAAATCCCTGAGCATTCAGAATGCATTCTGTATATATGGATGCTCTTCTTAGGGCAGCTAATCTATATTAATCATCTCTGCCCTGTGAACTCACTGGAAAGAGCTACGTTTTGAGTGGAGCCTATGGGAAGCTGTAAGGCTCAGGTAGGTACTTCCTGCAGATTCTGTTGCTGCTTGTGTCCTTTTGGGCTTTTGCACAAATACCTGAAAGCACAGCTCCTGGAGTTATATGCAGGTTTTTATGCTCATGTTTTTGCCAACATTCTTTGGGGAATTTGAAAATAGATACTCTGAACGTAATAGTCAAAATTGTAGTCAATCCACCAGGAGAAGTAACAGCTATGGTGTGATGGAGATACAACTGAAGTACAAGCCTTTGTCTTCACGCAATTTTCCACAATCCTAGTTTTCAACTAAGTCAAACCAGTATAAAGCAGAAAAAATTGTGGAAGAGGCAACTGAGTAGCCTTGGGAAAATAAAGATCAATTCCTTTTTATGGCAGCGCCGTTTTCATTAAGTTACAGAGAGCTATACTGGCAAACAAGATGCAGGCATTTACCTTAGGCTGAGTGTGGCAACTGAGAAGAGGTTTAGGTTTTGTATTTTTAATGACCAATCAAACAAATAGCAGCCATGCTTCAATGTATTATGGCCTTACAACAAAGTCTGCTCTAAATCTCCTCTACCCTTTCTCTATGAAACAGAAATGTTTAATATGGACCAGAATCATAGCCTGAGACAGAGAACAAAATGCTACTCAGGTTGACATCATGCTAATTTGATGGAAATGGAGTGAGTACTATACAGGGCAGGGGAGATCCATCCCACCAGGGGCTCTGTCCTGAAATGCAGCCCACTGTGCTGCTGTTCTTTGACAGGGAAGGCAAAACATGCTTTACCACACTGTTGCTCAAGTAAGCAGATTAGAGCCAATGAAAACAATATAGCATTCATGGCATTTTCCTATGACATACAAGGTGACATATATTTTAATGGAAAAGTTATCTCTGACATGGCTGGCACATAAACATTTTTCCAGTGGGGTTTCCATGGAAACAGGTAAAAGCGTGTGCATGTGTATGTGTGCCTGCGTGTATGTGCATGTGTATGTGTGTGTAAGTGGGAGGAAAAGGTGTTACCTTCAGATTGGAAGCTATTTTTAGGAAAGCCACAGGTTAAAAATTACTGTGACTGAACACACTTAATCAAATGCTTGTTAAGAAGGTGGCGGGGGGCCACGGGAGGGGAGACAATTGGACTTCTCAGAAGGATCATTTATCTGAAAGGAACTGTATAAAACATTTAATGAGATACTGTCAGTGTTCTTTTAGTCTTCTTTCATTTTCCCATATATGCTCAGTACCACTTTATGAAGTCTTATATAATACAGTCTTCTTCGTGGCAACCTGCTAAAGGTTAAGAGACAGAATGTCATAAGTAGAACAAAATCCCTGAGGAAGATGCAATATCCAGCAGGAAGAAAGCCAATTTCTGGCTGCAAATGAAGCAGGAAAGTCTTACAGATGGTATAGTAGGAGGAGGTATTGTTCCCTGTTAGGACTGGAAGGAGACCACAGCCGTCTGCCCTTCTCAGTGGAAGATCCTGGTTTTATCAAAGTGTAGGACATCTGCTGCTGCTACTTATAGTGGGAGTGGGATTATATGAGTCTTACTGTCTGGGACAAATGACTTAGTTGCTGGGGATGTTTTCTGGAAAGCCTTTTTGAATATCTGCAAGCATTATCAGGACAGAGATTATCTTGTTGCTCTAGGGCTTGGGGTAGCAAGAGGGTAGCTGAGGTACCTGGGAGGAGAGTGGAGTAAGAAAAATGGAGTTAAAGGTCTGAGAAAAAGCAAAAGTAAGACAGCAGAGTTTGGAAGAGAAAAATGAAGAATTAAAAGAGGAAGAGGGAAAAAAAAAAAAAAAAAAGTGAAATTCGCCTAGTTCATGAAACTACATAAAAGTCATTAACTGAAAGTACCCTTGGCTCTGTCTTGTCTAGTGTTTCAGCCTTGTGCAATTGAAAAAGAAGGAAAAGAGTAAAAAAAAAAAAGACTCTGGAAAGAATACAAAGATGACAAAAAAACTCCTAAAGAAACCAGGAAAGCTTTAGGAAAATTTAAAACACAGCATTGGCAGTATGAAGTTTGTATAAGAAGTAGTTGAACTTAAAAATATATGAAAATTAAAATACAACATAAAAGCTATTTTTCCCCCCCTTTTTTTGCAGTCTTAGCCTGAGACCTTGCTTTCACAAGGGTCCTTTGCTCAGCATTATACTTCTACAAGAATAGGGGTTTTATAAGTAAGATGGATCCATTTGTATTATCTCTTTGTACTAGAGGAACATGCAATTGTTAAGTAACTTATTTTCAGACAACTCTAACTCCAATATAGAATTTCGTATTACTAAAATTCTTGTGCCTAGGGATTTAGACGCAGGCATCATAATCTGTACCACTGGAAAGTAAGAAAAAACCCAAATATGACTATGCTTGTTTTGCAAGACAGAAAAGCATGAAGACCATAGTGGAACTTGACAATGGAGGAGAAAGAATTAGAACCCTATGCCAATCTTCTGTGTTGTGACTGAAATATTTTAGACATACTTTATACTTTAGATATTTTAGATATACTTTAGATATATTATAGATGTATTTATAAATATATTTAGATATTTTATATATAGATATATTTAGATATATTTAGATATATTATGTACTTTAGATATTTTAGATATACTTTATATAACCTGCTATGTCAATACACAGATTTCACAGCCCACAGTTTTCAGGACAACACCTTTTCCCCCAAAGGCATATTTCAAGTTTAGTTCCTCCAGCTGGACAATGTCTCTGATTTCCTCAGTTCTAAATGATCATCACTGAGACATGGAGGCACTAATGGTAAATCTTCTTAAGAGATTCTCTAAACAGCACTTATGGATCACAAAACTGTATCTTTGGACACACAGAAGTGAAAAATTGGAGAGAAGCAACTCTACACTACCTTTCCAAATCCTGACACTACAGTACTTCCTTTTCCATTGAAGTAAGGGAAAATCATCAAAAATTCAAGCTGCCAGATTGACTTTTATGCATGGAACAGAAGCCAATGATGTTCTAGTGTAAAATGGGGAATATTTGTTCACAACAAGATCTAAGTTCATGAGTATTTGTAGGTCAAGACTGAGCCACAATGAGTTTGTTCTTGTCACTCAGCTCTAATGAGTGAGCTTTTGAAAGAGAAGGAGAAAGCATTGATGAGGACTGGCTGGCATACTATCCCGTGCCTTCAGTATTACTTCCCTACATAGAGCTGCTCTTAGAATTTATACCATTGTCTTTGAAGATGTATTGTTTCCTAGGGGTACACAGTGTCTGCATAAAGTCTGGAAAAGCTATAAAGAAGGCTTGGGAGGGCAATGACCAATTTCCCTTTCTCATATTCTAATCTTCATCAGAGAAAAAGGTCAAGTGAATGCTGTGTGTGTGATTCTGTCATTGCCTACACTTCTATAAATCAGGAGTAATGCTATTAGCATCCATGAAGTCAATATACAAGGCAGAAGGAAACTGAATAGCCCAGTGTTAGCTTCAGACTGATGCCACAGCTTGGGAAGGTGTATCAGGAAGCTGTGCACAAAAACCTGGGCAATAGGTTGATTTACAGTACAGTACAAAGTAAGCAGAGAACCTCACAGAGAAAAACAAGGCTTCCAAGTACCATAGAGACCCACTTATTTGTTACATGGATGAGCAGACTGTTTTTGTTACAGCTTTTCAAAAATTCTAATATATACTTTAAAATTACAAAATAGGTTCCACCATATCAATAACAGGAGCAGCCTGAGACAGCAGCAACTATCAGGTTATCAGTGGAAGAAGACAAAATTAGAAAGACCACTGCGGAGGAACCCAGCATGGGCCATCTCAAAATGTTATTAGAGGACTGCTATTTTTTATTGTGACAGCAGACATCTAAAATCCTTTCTTTCAGATTGATGGAGCTGAATCTGCAGAATCACTTCTCCATCAGTTATAAACCTCCCTGATTGCTCCACCTTGTCATTTTGATAAGAATAAATGATGTATCCCATCTCTGATACAACACAATAATTTTTCAGAATGTCCTAGCTGTTGCTCAAATTAACATAAAAGTTCCGAACCCTGCCTCACTGAAAGTTTAAAGTGTCTAAAGGGAGATGAGAGGAAGACATTGCTGAGTAATGTACTCTTGGAATAATTTTCCCTCCTTACTCTGCAGTTGCTTGAAATTGAAACCATTGTCTTGAATGATGAGGCTGCTTGACCTTGCAGATTTCTGAACAAGCTTAGAAACTACTTCATTAAAATGCAAAATGATAGCATATGGACATTGCTGTGATATATGATTGCTTAAGATTGCCTTTTCTTCATTGTTTTCACCAAACAATCTCAGTGGAAAAAGTCTTACAAAACAAGGCCAGTTTTCTTCTTAAGCTACTGAACTCTATTGGAGTCTATCAGTTTTCATACATCCCACAAACTGATTTATGTACACCCTAACAGGTTACACCAGGTTATGTCTTCCCTTATTGACCTTTGTGGGTTTTTCTGCTGAAGACAAAAAATACTCTGAAGACATATTTCACTGCAGCAGCAAGGCCAAACTCTCAGAACAGGATCTAACTGGATCTGAAAATTGATCTTTCCTTACATTAAAATGCTGAGTGTTGAAGTGCAGTGCTGAGATTTTTTTGTTTCATAGATTTTACTCATCCCCATTTACGTAACAGTAATGCTTTGTTGGGCTGACAAGGATCTTTAAGCAGCATCTCAGTCTGAACAACCCAGATTAACAGAAAAGGTAATGTAATGTTCTACTATTCTTTCCTTGCCATGGGAGACTCTTCTCATTACTGATCACTCAGGATATCGGACTATCTATCTCTTTTAGATCGTTGACTCTGATTCTCAATTTCTATTCCCAGAGACCAAAATTATCTGCAAACAGTGAAGAATTAAAGCTATCTGCCAATATTTGGTACACTGATGTACTGGTTGTCCAGAATAATTTTGTCATTTCTTCACTTCCAGCTGTGTAAAGCAAACAGAATTTTTTCCCAAAGAGTCGCCCTACTACACATTACAGTGTTTTTCCTAGTCTTGCAGAAAAAATTGGATAACCTCTCCCTGTTACAAACATGTTTTGGTATAAATTATGTTCCTTGTGAGGGACAGTTGTGTTTAGGAAGCAGCTAACAGACATAAACACACTCTGTTACTTGTACACGTAATTTTTCCTGTGGTTTGGAGAACATTTCAAGGAAAGAATTTCACCTATAGTGGTATTGCTTGGGTCATGAAGAAAGCAAAATGATCTCTGATTTGGACTAACAATTTTGTTAATCAATAAATGACTGAAAGCAATTAAAATATCAAAACCTAAACCTGGGATGATTCAAAACAAAACATGTCTATTGCCTTTTTTACATGACGTTGCTGTATGCAAATGCAACACAGTTCATCTCACTTTTAATAAGGGGAGGCTCATGTTATGGTATAGACCACTGCTCAGCCATCTGTTGCAGTACATTTATTGTGTCACTACAGCCTAGGGAGAAGCCTAAGAAGTAGAGTGTACAATCAAAAACATTACAAAAGCTGTCTCAGGGATTCTTTTTAACAAGCTCTCTCCCTCTATGCAGGTTTTGTTGTCTCAGTAATAAAGAGCAGTGCCCAAGTTGAACAAAATCAATTCAGCAGCATCTTCCCACTTGTTTGTCTACTTTGGATGCAGGCGCTACTAATAAAACTGCTAACAAATTAAAAGACATTAAATAAGGTCCTGGCAGGGCCAAATTTTGCAGTAAGATACTCTGGAGAATTGCAGCTTATTTAAGAAAGAAGCTAGCTCAACCGTATAGCTATTTCAGTAGCCATTGTGCACATTAGACAGTTATGTAGTTACTTATTTTCTACAAAAGGTGCATGTTAAAAGGAATATATTTAAGTGTTTACTTACTTCTTTTGCAGATTTTTACCATATTAAATAAGAGTTACAGAAACATGTGCATCTAATGTCTCATTCAGCTAAATGTATTATTTGTCTTAAGAAAACAGAAGGCAGGATAGAGAAGAAGTTCGTGTATAGCTCTTGTTTTATAACTACTTTGAACTGTCTCATGAAGCACGACATGAAAAGCTACACTCTTAAGAGGTTTTGTGCAACGTGATGATAATCAAACAAATAATTTCCATTATCTATATTTAGTGCTGCAAACATTTTATCTGATAAGTAAAAACATATTTCCTAACATAATACACTCCAGACTGCCATCTTACCTTGACACTGAAGGGCAGGGCCAAGAGAGAAGAGCTTTTATATATGTCAAACCATATACTGGGTTCAATTATAAATGAAGATTAACTGTATTAGTAGACAGTGTATATTAACAACTTCTTGCTATTAGGATGTATACTCTCAGTGAAAAGCACCATCAAGAATGCAATATATTTAACAATACAAAAATAAGAAGAATAAAAAAGACATTAACCTCTTCTTCAACGTTATGGGCAACTCCATTCTGCACTGGTCCTGAATCACTTGGTGGTGTTACTGCAACTTCCACTTTTGCACTTTTTTCTGTGGCATCATCCATAAATAAGAGTAGGAAAACAACAGAAAATAATATTATGTCACAAATCTATTAATGAAACTGCTGTTATATATTCAGTCTGTGTAAAACATCAAATACTGAATGTGGACCACCATCTGACTTAAAAAGAGAGAAACAAAAATTCTGCCTTCCCTTTGACCTATACACATTTTTAGTAAAATTCTTATGAGTGGTAAGCTTGCATTTACTGGTACTCATGTCCTAGAAAAAATCATATTATTTGCAATATTCAGTGTTCCCTGTTTATGCTCAACTGACTGAGCCTAACACTGCAGGTAAAAAGTGACATAAGTTATTCTCCCCAGACATAACAGAATGCACCATGTTGCACCTAGAGGTGAGGGGTATGTTCAAGAAGATATAACTTTTATAACACATAATTAGCCTATAATTTGCTATAATTAACAAAGTTGCTTCTAAGCTGTAATTATGCTCTTTCTCATTCAAAAATAGGGTGAAAGAGTAAATGGATAGCCTAATAACATCCAATAACAGCAGATGATCATTAAAACAGGATCCTGTAGTCCTTGTACTAAACTTTTACAGGAATTAAAAATTAAAATTAAAATTAAAATTAAAATTGGGCCTTTGGTTTCTGATGCCAAATTTATTAAAATTTATTCTTACTGTCTTGGAATTCTCTAACCAGTAATTATCTCTTTAAGTATGTACTAGATAAAAATGTCAATGGCCAAAAATCCCTGGGATGATATAAAGTTATGGGGAATAGCAATATGAAATGCCTTATGGCATGCTCTTGTTCACTGAAGTAAATACAGCTGTCTAGTTACATTACTGGTGTTCTGAGATTCTTCTAAATTAAAAATCTGAGATCACAGCCACAGTAGAGCACCAGACTATCTGTAATTATTTCAGTGCATGTGTTTTGTCTCTTAACCCCGCAGCCAGTATTATGGTTTATTAACAGAATGTCCCATCCAACTGTTTGATTCTGGAAGCAAATAGTACCTAAATATAGCTCAAGGTCAGGAAAAGTGTCAACTGATAAAAAGATTTAGCTTTTATCAGACACATTTGCATCTGGCTTTCGAATGCAAAGAACATGCTTAGGTAAAGGAGAGAACAGGACACAGTAGGTATTTTCTTTTAGTACAAGAACTTTTGAAATAAAATACAAATTCTTACACTTAATGGAAAATCATAGTAAGATAATTTTGCACAATTAACATAAATGACTAAATGACTCTCAGCAAGCAGCACACAGACAAATCAAATCTAAATATGAAGGGTGTTCTTGTGATAAGGGTGATACCACATAAAACAGATATTCTCCTAGAGCAGCGCAATAAATTAATTAAATTGCCACAGATAAACTGTGAGGAAGTTTTCTCTCTCTGTTTCTGTCACTTCAACACATACCCAAAATCAGCATTGCTGTTTTCTTTTCAGTCCTGCTGGGAGGCTTTCTAAATGCCTTAGCCCCCTTTTCTTGCACTTAACTCATGTTTTGTCTCTAAGTTTCATACTCTTTTGTATAGGGCATCAGAATACTTTTCCTAAGATAGCATAAATGAAGTAGAAGAAATTAATTCCTAAGGATTTTCGGGCAAAATAAAACAGTGAAGAAGGCCCTCAGGAACAGGTGATAAATCTGCACTGTAGCACTCACCATGATTAGCAGCTCCATTCTGCCTTTCACTGTCTTCCACCTGGCACTTCTTTTTGGCGATCTTATGAAGGATTGAGGCCCTTTCCTTGAACCTTCCTAAAAGAAAGCATTGTCATTATTAAAAGGCAGCCATTTAGAGAAGCAAAGTTTCTTTGCTTCTTTGCTTAGGCTCCACAATCAGGGCCGATAATCCATTTCCATTGGTCCTCAAGCAGCAAATGTGTTACTAAACACTACCTTATGTTCTCATATATACTTTATTTTCTCTTAAGTGGAAATAAAAATACTTTTTTTTTTTTTCTATTCTGAGAATTCAATAAGGAACAAGAAATCGAAAACAAAAGCTCTTCCTTTTCTTCGGAAGCAGTCAGTAAATTTCCACCTATAAAAGTGCTGATGTAGGATTTCAGCCTAAACAGAAGATGAATACAAATTAATAAAAATACCAAACACTTTGAGGTCTCAATTAGCAGTACAGGAACACAGAATTTCAGGTGAACCCATATATTGCATTATGGTGAGTGTAGTTTACTTTGTCACTTCGTGTTCAGATATGTGCCTGTGGCTTCTAAAGATACTTCAGAAGGGGAAGGAAAAAATCTCCAGAATACGTTATTTCCATACTAGTTTCTCAAAGGTAAATTTCCTTCTCAACCTGCCAAGTGGCTTTTGTCTCACATGAGGTTAATGACACAGATGATCACCTAGATTGTCTCCAGGGCAACTCATCCCATCCCAAGAGAGATCCCAGTTCCTGCCACTCTTTATTGACCATGGAGTCCAAATGACACATTCAAACTAGGCAATACCAAAGATGGCAAATACTAAGTGAAATTAATTTAATCCTTTGCCTACATTGGTTGATCTTCCTATGTAAGGGCTCTTCGGACATTTTATGACAGTCTATGCTGTGTAGAAAGATGATGTATCTGCCGTTCTTTATTGCTATCCTCATTGCTCTTGGTCTTTAAGTATTTTTAAAAATATTTTTAAAAGTATAACCAGTGGTTATAATATAATACACTTCTAAGTAACACTGTTACTGTACAGGGTCTGTGACTTTTAATTCTTCATCTCCAGTTAAAAAAATCCATTGAAAACTCTTGGTGTCCCTGCAGCAAAAACAGTGCAGGCTTAAGACCAGAAGATGTTTCAATGGAATCACATAATTGATTAACAGTGGGAAGTAACAGTGAGAAGTCACAAATTAACTCAGGTAGTTGGAGAACAGTCACTGTTTCAAAGCTAAAATAAAAGACAAACAAATCATTAGTCAAAAAAGAGATCCTCTCTTCTCACAAATGGAAACCTCAAAACCCTGTACCAACACTTTTGTATGTGAAGAAGCACTTGCACAGTCTACAGGGACTAGCAGCTATCATGTGATGGGAAGTGGAATTAGCAGCAAATCACTTGGAAAGTAATAAAAATATCACAAAGATTTAGTAAGCAGGACTGTCTTTTCAGCAGCCCACATCTTTTCACAAAGACACTATGCTCAAAAAAAAAAAAAAATTAGCCACTCACAATATAATGCAAAGATTATATTTTTCCTGCATTATACCTAGAATAAAATTGCCTGCAGAGGAGTATCTAAGAGTAGAACGTAATCACAAATAGCAAGACATCTCACTATTTCCGTTCACTGAGTCAGTGGCAGAGATTTTAGTTAGGATAGAGAGAAAGATAATTGCTTGGGATATCAGAGAAAGAAAAAAAACAGAGGAAAAATGCAAATCGTATTTCTCAATACTTTAAGCTGAAATGCTAGGAGTCAAGTCTGTTCCTAACTTCTTTTGAAACACTAGGGGCATTTAAAAAATGCTTATCCAGAAGGACGTGTAGATACTGAAAGGTGCCTTTGTAATTTTCATACAACATGCATGACAGTTTGCTAAAGCATTGCTTTAGGTTTCAGACTCCAAATCAACTTCATATGTCTGGGAACTCGGCTTGTGATGCCCCAAATACACAAATTCATGTTTTGCAAGTGATGCAAGTGATGTAGCTGAGACATTTCCTGAGAAATATCTGCAGAACCATTCATTCTCCACCTACCCCAGGCTGGTGTAAACCTTTTAAATTCAGGTTCAATTTTAGAAGTTTCATTAAAGTGATGCAGAATTTTGTAAGGATAGTCTAGTCTTTTGTTTGAGAAGGTTTGAAATTGTTTAGGTTTACTTAACAGAGAAACTTGAGTGATTATTGAACTGAAGATGTCTCCACAGCCATTCACTCCATTTCAGATGAACTTAATGGAAGTTGTCTTAAATTTTTTTTTTCACATTTCCAAAAACCATTTCCCACTTTTAGGAAGAATTTCTTACACTGACTTTTAATACTGAAAATTACACTGCTTCATTCAGGAGACTGTTCCACAACTATAAATTATTATCATGGAAATTAACCTCAACATTTGAAATGGAAATGGTATTTTAGTTTATTTTTATTTCTCAGCACATTAATGGTTGAGCTTACATTGTTTCACATCATTACCTTCCATTTGATTCACACAGTGAACATAACATAATGTGAGGAAATTATAAAAAAAAATAATATCACCAGTCAAAAGCATGAAACAAACTGAAAGGAGCAGTACTAGCCTGCATGAAGACAATGAGATGTAAAAACACAGTAGAGCTAAGTCTTTTCCATCCCTTCCCTTGCCATTTTCCTCTTTCGAATCAAAACTGTTCAGCAATAGAGAAGCACAGAGCCATCAGGAAAAAGGACCAGCTCAGGATATTTCCAAGTCACTAAAATTTACAGAAAGCCCCAAAGGTTTCATCTTAGGCAAGGATCTTCTCTCATGCCTTTTTTCTCATCTTTAGGTGTGGCTACTAAAATAATCCATAGGAATTTTATGCTACTGTTCTTATTGCTAGCAGAAGATAGGAGTTTAGCAGTCCTATGTATTATACTACAAGTTTGACTAACTAAGAGGAATTCTCAAACCACCTGGTACCATGAGAGTTTATGTAAATGAAAATGCTTTATTCTATGGACTCAAAATAGGATAGATTGCTATAGAAAATTGTTAGTTAATCTAGATTTGGCAAATTCAGAGAGATTGTGCAGCTCATTTCAGTTTACAAAGGATGGGGTAGAAGGAACAGGAGATCAAAGCCAGGTGATTAGCAAAGAAGGTAGCTTAAAACTAAATCATTTTTGTTTGAATATAGGCAAGCAAATAGGTATTGTATAATAGACATGTGCGTGAGTAACCACAACTGCCATCAGCTGGCAGCTATTCTTTTCCTGATTGAGTATATATTATAAAGACAATCCTTGGACTACAATCTGAATTGCAGACTACAGACTCCATGGGTCAGAAAAGTCTTTGATTTGGCAGGAAAAAAGTTCACCTTCAGGAATTAACTCATTTAAAAAACTTAAAACTCTACCATTTTCTAGTTCACAGGTTCATATCAAATTGAAATTATTACATCTCCAGAGCAACAGCCAACCTTTCATGAGTCTGAAGATGTAAGATCTGTGGTTGTTGAGCAGTCTGAGCTGCTCCTACCAGTCCTGCTCGTGGTTAGCTGTGGAACACAACTAGTGGGTCACAACCAATCAGTTCCAGAAATCCACCTCGTGGGTTTTCTCCTTTAAATTTAAAATCCTGTAGAAGCATAAAATTATAATACATATGCAGTTTTGTCATATTGTAGGCTGTTTGCGGAGGTTGCTTGACAGCATGAGACTACTGTGAGGGTCTCTTCCCATCTGGTAAGGTATATTTTCTCCTCAAGTTGGGCCTGATTAATTAATTAATTTAAAGTAACCTTCTGACCAAATAGGAGCAAACAATAGAGATCAGTGTCTGAGACCTGAAGCACAATGGCAAGTTGGCCATTAGGCAATATCTGATTGTGCATTGCAACCTCACCATCCCGTTTTGATTCTGTTCTGATGCAGCAGCTAGAATAGATGTGCCTGTGCTTCTCCACCAGAAGACTGAAAGATCTGCTGCCTACCTCTGCTCAGGGTTCAAGGACCTGGAAATAAGGATGTACTAGATTAGAAAACACCCATGGATTTTTAACTGGGCTTCCATGCTACTGTGACTAACTTTCTGTACAAAATACATAAAAGGCTCTGTCAAGAAAGGAAGCGAAAAAAAAAACGGATAATGCAAATAAGTGTGATGCAGACTGATAGTGATTATACTTTTGTCTATCCAAGCAGAAGGTTCAAAATATAGCACACACTTTGATCTAAATACATCTCTGGGATGCACTGATCATTACTTGCTTTGTGAAAGGCATGAGAAAATGATGATGACTGTTATATTTGAGAAGGTAAACTGTATCACAGACTCTTGTCAGTGTTAACACATCCAAAGACAAAGAGCTTCCTTTCTTATTTTTGCTACTGGATTTTTGCTGTTGCTACAGTACGGTCTGGGATTATTTATTCATGAAGAGTGCTTTCTGAGATGACATTGAAAATGATCAGCATTACTTCAGCATAGGGACATCATGTATATATACATATATTATGTGTATCATACTTGTACGTGTATTTCCCCACAAATAGCAATTAACTTTCAACAGAGTATATATGAATATCTGGATGCCTTCCTGTGTAACCTCGTCTGGGTGTTCCTGCTCTGGCAGGGAGATTGGACTAGATGATCTTTCGAGGTGCCTTCCAATCCCTGACACTCTGTGATTCTGTGATTCTGTAATGTGGTGATTGCTTTTGAAATGGTAGACTTAATACTTTAGCATAAAAAGTAAAAACTTTAACATACCCAACTCTGAGTCTAGAATTGGGTATACAACATACCCAACTCTGAGTCTAGAATGAGAAATGACATCTCAATTGTAATGAAGACTGAGATGAGACATCATACAAAAGCTTTAGCTCTGAAAGCTGTAGCTGAATGGCTTGAGTTAGCAACTCATTTCAGGTGCTTGAGAGGTGTCTTTAAACAACATAGACACCATTGTTTGCCTAGAAAAATCTCCTCTCAGACATCTTTTCTTATATCGGTATGACTCCTGTGAATCAGATGGTGAATCTGGGCAATGGAGGGCGTTGTGGCAAGACTTTCCCTATGAGCTGGTGCTCATGCCGGCTACAGAAGAAAACAGCATCTTCCAACATCAGGCACCAAGGCAGAAGGAACCATCTCCTACATCCAGCCCCAGAATAGTGTTATATTTGAAGTATCAACAGCAGATACAGAAAAGAGGATATAGTCAAAAGTTATCATTTCTCCCCTTGCTCCCCTCCCATCACATCCCAGAAAAATTATCACAAGTAAGTCATATAATGAAGGTTTTCTTAAACTTTTTTAAACTGAAGGTTAATCTAAACTAGAAAATAACTGTGTTTCTAGAAACAGAGAATTAAGCTATTTGTCTTCTATTTCCAACATTAAAAGTAAGTAGGAATAGGCAGCTAACTTTTCTACGGGTCACAAGCTTATCTCAAACACACCAGTAATTACTAAGTCAAACATCCATGAAACCATCTGTATGGCATTATAATCAGAGAGCTGGACAAGAGGTCTTGATCCTACAGACAGTCAGGTCTCAGCTCAGGGAAACTTCGAAGTTATACAAATGATGACTGCACTAGGACTGAAAGCATGCGCTGCAAATTTAGAACACAGTTAACTACTTTTCCTGAATTAGTATAATGAACTGGAACCCTTTTGAATCAGCAGAAACATTTCCTGAGATTTAACTGAGCCCTGAATCAGGCCCTAATTACTTCCTTCTTGTATTGCTAGAATCAGGATTTTAAATTGCATAATTTTTGCATTGCAATTAAGCATACAATTAATACTCCAGGAATAGTCATGCTTATTTTTTAAAGTTTATTCATTACTTTTGAATGATACAGTAAACTGAAGTCAATAATTGTTCTCAAACCGAGTGATTTGAACATCCACAAATTAATTTCTTTTCTTGAACGTATTGTAAAATGACATAAAATAAGCATCTACGATCTCTGTTAGACTGCGCCATATAATTTGCGAGGGTGGTTTTCCATGTATACTCTTTAACAAAAGCATTCCATTGCATTTCCTTATCTGAAATAGCAAAAATGAAATGCTGAAAGCAAAAACTGGAAAAAAGAGCCATAACCAATTATGCCGTCAGTGAAGACATGCAAAAAAGGAGTTATTAAAAAATGGAGAAACTGAAAATAGGACTCAGAAAAATGAAGGAAAAAGTAAACACAGAAAAGACACTTAAATGGCTTCAAAAAAAAGCTGATACAAACAATTCTAAAATATTTCTTACCTTCTTCAGTCATTGTGTCATAATATTTTAGGTTTCCATATGATCCAAGCTCTACAACATCACAGTAAAAGACACAAAGATAAAGAACCAGCAGACATTCAAGAAGTGTACATGTTTTTGCATGTGCTTCATAAACTCAAACAGTGATTATGCAAAAAATTCTGCAGGACAGCGAAACACAGATTACAGAAAGGGCAGTGCCTTCCCCCCCCGCAACATTTCACAAGTCACTGGCTTTAGATAAGTAACTTGCTAAAGTGAGATGAAGGCGAAGCAATGAAATCTAAAATTCAGCCTTTTCAAGGTGATTGCCAATTTGGTGCCTCTACATTCGGGAAAACAGAATAAACCTCAACAGTACCTAATCAGTGGAAGCTTTGGAAACTACTTTTAACATTCCCCAGATGAAATACAAAATACTAGACATCCAAATTAAACAAAAAATCTCAAAATTTATAACCTAAGAGATTGTTCATAATGCTGTCCCACAAACATTGTTTTGATACCAGTGTTGATGCTGACTTGCTTTAGAGGAGTTACTTAATTTAAGCACTCTTTTGTCAGTTATGAAATCACAAAAAAAATGTATTTACTCACTTTATCAGGTGGCATGGGACCTAATTAATTAAATCACTAAACAGTAGTGAATACATTGCATTACTATGTTCTAGCAGGGCAGAGAAAAGAATAGAATGCAGATGTCTCCAAATCTTTCGGGCCTCTATTATTTTTCTTTGTGATACAATCTTGTATGAGATCATCTTTTTCTCTCTAGATGTTGCTTTGCATTTCATTTCTTAAAGTGTTTTTTTTTTTCTTAAAGTTCGCCATACATGTAAACATATATTTTTATATAAAATACAATCATTAACATAGGTCTACAAAACAGAACAGAGAAAAATTAGGCACAAGAAGGAATTTATAAATGATTTGTCAGAGGAATGTGTGGATGATTTCACTCATCATTTTTTACGTAAAGTTTTACAACTGAGCCTCTGAGCATCCAACCTTTGATAGAGTGTAATCATTAAAAAATGGATAATTAACGGTTTGGTACTGCTGTTTTCTTTGGAAATATTCTCTCTTCATATTTATGAAACAGCTTAAGCAATTAAATACACAAATGCTATACAATTATTTTGGTTTTGGCTGATGCACCTCCTGATTTTTGAATATTTTTTCACACAGGTGACTTTCAACAGAGGTCCAGCTATTAGTTCTTAACTGTAAAATACCAAGATGTTATGCAAATCTGATACTTTGAAAGGTCCTTTTATTTTTATTCTGTCTGCAGATACTTGAATCTGCCAAATGAACATTTCTTATGTTATTTGCAGAGACAAAGCTTTACGCCATGAAACTTAAAAATACGTGAAATGATCCCTGTTAATTTTTTAAAAATAATTATGGTTGGATTGTAATAATTGTTTCATAGACATACTTTATCAAAACCAGTTACAAATATTGATGTACTGACATAATACTGATGCATTGACATACAATGCAGTGACTTATTTGTAGACAAGTATGCCCAATAGAATATGACATCACTCTCTCTTAAAGTAAAGATATCATTTAAAGTCAGAATTTAATATATTCTTTCATAACAATATACAACACATATATTATTTTGTAAAAATGTTCTTAGTGTTACGACATAATCTTTGCAGCTGCTTTTACATAAAAGAAACCATTGTCCTACCATCTTGATTTTAGTCCTAAAGATTTGAATTCCTTAGCCAGGAAGAGCTCCCAATAACTTCAATATGGACTTCCCTGCACAGAGCATTTGCAACCATATATGCTGTTTCATCATGGCTCAGCATCGGCTGACTCTACAGCCAGCACCTTTCCTTAAAATTGTTCTCACTGATCTCTGCCTTGATGTGTCTGAGATGTGCTTGGCTAGAACTTGGGGTGAGGCATCCATTGGAGGATGAGGACAGGGGTGGAAAACAGATTGCAAAAGGAGTCCAAGTGTAACCAGAGAAATGGAAGTACGTGCAGGAGACAAAACTGCAGGAGAGGGGGTGTATAAACTCATGGAGAAAAAAGAGTAAGGATAGGAGTGCAGAAGGACAAAGTTGATAAGAAGGTTGCACCATAGCAACAAACTTAAGAATTAACAGAATGATAGCAGAGGGTCTCTGACTTAATGGATGAAGCAGAAGGGGTTTCAGAGGAAGCCAATAACAATGGTGAATTATGCTAAATGTCCAGAAGAAATAAAAAGGGCATCAGAAAAGCAGGGTACTTGACATACTGGCAATTCGTTTTAGATCTATTTGCTTCCTATCTGAAGTGACAGATACAAGACAAACAGGAAAGAAAAAAAGAGAACCGAAGAGAAAAGAAACAAGGAGATGCATGATGCTGACGATAATCATGTTCCAGGCACTTCAGCAATTCAACACGCCGAGGATTAAACTAGGTTAATTCTTGCAGTTAGCAAAATTATTTCCAGGAAAACTCTAATCTTGCTGGTGAGATTACATTTCTCAAAGCTTTTATAGCAGATCATTTTATACAATCACCAGCACATTGACTGTGATGCAAAACTATGATGCCAGAAAAGGTCAGATGCAAGTATTCACATTAATTATTTTGTGGATTTCAAGATTGCTTCGGCCAGTGCTGCTCAGCACAACAAAAGGTTTGCCTTTGTACAGTGTGCCTCCAATATACTGCACTGTCTTCTGCTGTAAAATTTGGACTATATCTGCTCTTTAGTATCTATTTTTGAATTTTCCTGTTATATTATAATAAGATGCTGTTCAATATAACTCTCGGTAAACTCAAACTGAAATACTTTTAAAAAAAACTATTGTATTGCAAAAAGTTCTCAGCTTTTAAAATAAACTGATTTTAAATGAAATTTGAAACCTAAAATACTGTCATAAAGAGTGCTTGAAAGAGTACCCCCAAATCTAAAACTACTGAAATTTGATGATTCCAGTTTCATGAACATGCAATGTGGTTCCCACAGGGAGGTCACAGCAGACAGACTAGCTGACTGCCAGTACGTGCATCCCTGCTGGTCGCATGAAACAGAGGGTGCAGAGATGCAGATTAACAGCTGATCCTCAACAGTGACAGAGTCATTCAATTAATTTGTGCCCTTCTGCATATTTTTTATACCAGAAGAGAACAGAGCTCCTGATAATCCTGTCTGACATTCCTGAAGGATTACAACAACTTTTGTCTTATTATCTACTGTTCTCTACTGTGTATGGAGGTGCCACATGATATCAAAGTAAACACAAAGAATAATGTTGTTAGTCAACAGTGCTATGCTATTTGTAATTTCAAATAATATACCTAATTACTCAGTTTATTTTCAATGTTCACTCATTAAGTGTTGTAGGTATGGTCTGTGGTGAAGTACTCATTTCTGCCTTTTAAGCATAATGCCACAGGTTGCCATAGAAAGAAAGTGTAGCCAGTACTTCTCTTCGCTCTCCCACTACGAAGATCTCAGATACAGGCTGCAGTTGTCCCTAGTTATGTCAGAAATTAGCTTGCCTCAGAATTTCTCAGAATACTTATAAGGTATACAGCTATTTTAGACATAGCAACCTGCACTGCTAAAGGTATGTATCCCTTCACAAAACTATGAATTCAGATTCTCAAAACAAAGTAATGCGTTGTGGGTTTCTGTGACAAACATAAGATTTTCACTTTGCATAACAAACATATTTGTATGAAACTCCATGTCACACTTCTCCAAGGTAATTAACAGCTTCAACACTGACATATCTTTTACTCAAAACTAAACCACTCAAGTGAAATCGCTTAAGACAATCCCTAAACTTTTAGCGCAATTCTGCTGTTCCTTGTATTTGACCCCCGCAGTCCTGAAGGCATCAAAGCATAATCCTTTATCAGCATCAGTAGAAGCTTGACTTAAAAGGAATTGTAAGGCACTCTGGAATAAGCAGATAAAGAACATATATTTTTCCCGTGTTTTCATATCCATAAATTCAGCCTTTCAAAAGACTGAATATGTAGGACATAAGGGAGAAGTAAAATGAGAGAGTAAGGGCTCAAAACTGATAACGAAACTGAGAATGACCATGCATCCAAGAGCTGCAATTTAAAATCAAGCAAATAATTATTAAAAAGATTGTAAACATGAAGCCTAACTAAATATTGGAGACAGAAGAGAATTTTTGTGAAAGAAGTAGCACACATAATTCTGAGACTCAGCAAGTTCTTGATGGTCAAAGACTTTAATTTGTTTATCCACTCTTCAACTGTATACCTTTCTGATATGACCTCTAACTTGCAGTTATCATTATAATAATGATTTACAGGACCTCCTTTCCTAATTTGCATCTTTCTAAAACAAGGCTGAGGAGTTAAGCCAGAGGATTTGGAAGAGTTCATATTACAACATCAAGGAGGACTAGGTCATTTTTCCTTAACCTTTACTGTCATTTCTTCTAGTTGTCATGGTCTTAAGAAAATTCAGTTAGATGATCAGAGAATCATCCCTAAATGAAAAAAGAAGGCCGCTTCAAAAGGCTTGCTAGGTAAGTTGTAGTGGCTATCTGGTCTAAATTGGAATCAAAGCTTGAGTTGGTTTCATCAATGACGTTACATCAGAATCAAAGAACACTCATTGCTAAAATCTTGTGAAAGATCTATTGGAGATTAACATTAGAGGTGTAAAATGCAAGTCCTAACCTCTACCAGACCTTCAATAAAAGATAATGCCTTTGTACACGCATTATTTGAGGCAAAACACAAAAAATCCTGTCAACTGAAGGAAACCAGGCATTGTGAATTTTTAAAAGGACTAATTATTTTTTAATAGCTTTCTTTCAATGAATGTCATCTTAAATTTGACTTCCACCTTTTATGAACTCCGTTAAGCCTCTTAACTTTCTCATAGATTACTTATATCCCTTCTGGGATAGACTAGGACTGCTGTGGGATTTGATATGTATTATCACTGCAGAATGCAAAGGAGAAAGAACAAACAGTGTTTTAAAAAGCAAAAGACTATTCTCCTACTGCCTCCAGATAATCCAAACTATGCAAGTTATAATTAAATGTTGTAGCCTACAATTCTACCTCTGGATCTTCAAGCTGCCAGTTCCTGCAGAACAGAGGCTTTGCTGCTGAGCTGGTGCAGTGGAAAATACAAAGGAACCTCTTTTGGATCTAAGTAATACAGTAAATAATAACAGTTGCGTGCATTTTAGAATTACATCTTTTTGGTTTATGCTGCTACCAGTGCTGCTTTATTAACATTCCTAAGCAAATAATGACAATCATATAAATGAAAACTTTCAGATACTTGACCAGTAGGCACTACATTGGGAGTAACTAAATTATGCAGTACTTGGTACATCTGAGCTCTAAACACACGTGGTCACCTTTCATCTTGTCTTTAGATTGCAAGCCCTCTATTCCTGCTCTCTCTCCTCACGTGTCCTTACTCTGGCTTCTATTGAAAGTGTTTTTGTCCTGATAATAATCTTATTGAATTTGCCTGCTTTTATTATAATTAGTTTATTGCAATTTCATCAAATTGGACCGTGAATAGGAATATAATTTAAAATTACAGAGTTCTGGGCAGCTCCGGATAGTCACAACACCCAAAAGAAAGATCTGCCTATTACTTTGCTCTTAGTACAGCATTTAAAATGAGGACTGAAAACCCACTGTTCTTACAGCCCATACTGCCTAGCAAACCTTCTTGTGGTGAAAAAGAAAATTTGTCTGAGGATCCATGTGGTTTTAACTGATATGGGTTAAAGAGTAAATATTTTTAAGTAGGTGATCAATGGCATATTATTAACACACATGCAATAGAAAATAAAATAATTTAAATATTATGTGTCAGACCTTGTTTTTGCTATTATTAGGGGATTTTTAATAAATTATTTAAGAAAAACATGAAGCTGCTTGCTCCTGAGGTCTTTGTTTCCTCTTCCATCTTCTTTCACTTGTAAGTTACCTTTGTACCTCCTGTCACCAAACTCTTGAAGACAGGTGCCGCACATTCTCTAGAACGTAATAACACCAAAAGACAACTGATATATAACAGAATTGACCCTGCTTGGGTTAAACACAATTCCCGCTGACTTTGAAGGGGGATTTATCTTTGAAGATCTTCTAAATATTATGGAAAATGGGAAATGGAAGAGACAAGAAATGAAAAACTTTTTCTACTGATGACATTGGGGGCTTCACCACTGACTCTGATGCAGTCAGGACTTCAGCAAGTGTCTGTGGGGCCAGGCATTGTGGGGAACTGGACACATATAATTCCAACTGCAATAAATTCCAGCTGCTCTGATCTTCAGCATGTCCAAGGAGAATAAGGCAAGGGCAGCATATCCCACTATCCAGTCGTAAAACCCAACCAGCCTGTGGAGGATGAAGCCATCTGCCATGTGCAAACTGTACTAAAGGAGATCTTCCACTTTCAACTTCAATAGAAAGTCCCTCATAGCTACTATTATCACCTGATTTGTACAGGTTTATAAATTATTCATGTTCTTTGATGTTAATACTTTTAACAAGGAAATTTGGAGTAAGGAAGAAACTTTAAACGAAGCTAAAGCCATTAAGCATGGAAATGCGCAGTCAGGACAGCTGTAACCTGCTCTGGGATCGCATTTGTATTTAAATATTCATGTCTTCCTTGCACACTCAGTAGGGAATCCCAGTAAGAATATGAAGAACAGGGCATCACTGGAAAATATAATGGAGCTGAGAGACTAGAATTTTGCCTGCAGTAAGCAGCTTGAATAGATTCTAGTTAAAAGAATAAAACATGACATGCAGAAATATTGTTTTTCAAAACCTAACATTTACCATAAAAACCCACAAATACTAAATTTCAGATTTTAAAAAATAAATTTTAAATAGGCATAAGAAACTTCCATTATTTAAATTTACTACCTACAAAGACCAAGACTGATTTTAAAGGGAGACCTGTTCTTCAATTTTTGAAGTAACTAGAAATTCTGTCAGTGAAACTAGCATAGTGCTGCCTTTTCTCTGTATTTTAGGACCAACCGAAGTTAAGCAGACCTGACATTTATTGCTGCAGAGTTTAAGAGCATCACAATAAAGAGCTACATTTTGCCATTGAACTGTCCATTCTGAGATAAATTTGTAAGAGTTTCTTTGCACCCCAAGTTATGTGTAACAAAAACATATCGAACTTTTCATTCACATCACTACCTACAAACATGTTCTGTGGATAGGATAAAAGTTGCAAGCCCACACACCCTACAGTCATGGAAGTGCAGCCACTGTATTTAGAAAAAACAAGACCAACATCCCCAAAATATAATGAGAATGAAGTGGTCCCTGCAGGTGTGCTAAATAAACCCACTCAGTATAATAATTTAGACTTCGGAAGTCTACTTCTTTTGTTGCAGATATACATCTGTGATTGATGTCTAGATAAATCAGCTGAACTAAATCTTAATAATAAAATTCTCTTCATTAGTCTAAGATATCATTTTCTCTACAACAAAATCACACAGCTTTGTAGACAGCTCATGTTCCACAGCTGTTACAGTGACATTTATATCTTACATGTGCTACACGGAAGTTTGTAAATTCAACTGGTATCCATATTTGGCTTTGAAAACTTAACTAATACAGGAGGAAACAGCTATTTAATCTCTCTCAACTTTCTGACAGATACTAACAGGGCTATCTAAATACCTTCTCTGCTTATTTAAATAGATCTGCCATTAGCTGCACGTTATCCACAGTTTCTACTCTACCTATGCTATTTTGCACTCTTATAGTGTGGGGAGTTCTACCTACAATTCAGTTTGATGCTGGAGATATCTCTAAAAATACTCATCTCATCTACATTAACCATGCAACCTCAGGTACCTAAATTAAGAACTGAGTTTCTGTGGTCTCTACCGTAGTTGCAAGGTAAAGGGGCAAGGAGGCCTCACCAGCAAGTTAAGTGCCTCATTACTTCACCTGTCTCATCTAGCTGTTTAAAATCTTCCCTGGAAAAAAGCTTTCTTCTTGTTAATGACTGAGCAGAGAATCATGGCACTGAAAGCTGAGTTAGCAATGTGTCCTTTCAACAGAGGTGGCCTACAGCATCCTTGGCTCCATCAGGCAAAGCAAGGCCAGCAAGTCGAGGGAGGTGATACTTTCCCTCCACCCAGTGCTGCTGAGACATATCTGGGTGCTGGGCTCACTAGTGCAAGGGAGTTGTGATAAACCAGTCCAGCACTGTGCTACAAAGATCATGAAGGGACTGGAGTATCTCTCATTTGTGGAGAGGATGAGTGAGCTGGGACTGTTTAGTCTGGAGAGGCTCAGGGAGATCTTACCAACATGTATAAATACCTGATGGGTTGGAAAGAAGACGAGGGAATGAGATTCTTCTCAGAAATGTCCATTGAGAGAGGAGTAGTCATGGGGTACAAATTAAAAACCAGAAAATTCCATCTGGACACATGAAAACACCTTCTGCTGTGATTATGGTCAAACTCTGGAATGGGTTTCCCAGAAAGACTGTGAACTCTCCATTTGTGGAGATGTTCAAGACATGACTGGACACAGCCCTGGGCACCCTGATGAAGCTGATCCTGCTTGAGCAGAGGTTTGGACTAGCTGAATTCTATAATTCAAGAGGTCCCTTCCAATCTACATGCACACACAAAAGACCAACAAAACAAAACCAAACAACAAAAAACAACAAACAAACATCCCCCCAACAAAACAAAAACTGAAACACAACAACAAAACCCCACAAAACAAAAAAACAAACAAAAAAACAACCAACCAACCAAAAAAACCCCAAGAAAACGTGAATGCTAGATGTATAAAAAGGGTATGAGATATGGAAGATATGACACTCCATTTTGAATGTAAGCCCAATTGGCCTTTTCGTTGGTTTCCTATCTTCATATCAGACTGAGAGACCATGGGATGGAGATAAAGGGAAGACACTAGACTATAACTAACAGCTATTAATTTGTATGTGAGACTGGCAGGGAGCCCCTATCTTCTCTGGCAGAACTCCCTTGCAAGCATTTCAGCCTTCAGCAGAGGAGAAAGCCAAAGCCCTCGTGTTTTTCTGCTCAGAGGGCTGTTTTCCCCTGGTGCGCCAGAAAAGGAAGGAAAAACTGTTGCAAGCTGGGTAGCAGCAAGAGTGCAAGAAGAAGTATTCTGAGCTCCTTTGTGAGCCCAAGGGTATGCCTAAAGGACACTCAAGAATGGTGACCTAGAGGAGACATAATTAATAACATACATTATTATTTTTAATAATTTTGTCTAGATTTGCATATATCCTCAGGTTAGATAAAATATTGTGCCCAGTTCTAGGCCCCTCAGTTCAAGAAGGACAGGGAACTGCTGGAGAGAGTCCAGTGCAGGGCAACAAAGATGATGAAGGGAGTGGAGCATCTCCCGTATGAGGAAAGGCTGAGGGAGCTGGGTCTCTTTACTTTGGAGAAGAGGAGACTGAGAGGTGACCTCATTCATGTTCATAAATACGTAAAGGGTGAGTGTCACGAGGATGGAGCCAGGCTCTTCTCGGTGACAACCAATGATAGGACAAGAAGCAATAGGTGCAAACTGGAACACAGGAGGGTCTACTTAAATATGAGAAGAAAATTCTTCACAGTGAGGGTGACAGAGCACTGGAACAGGCTGCCCAGGGAGGTTGTGGAGTCTCCTACTCTGGAGACATTTAAAACCGGTCTGGACACCTTCCTGTGTAACGTCATCTAGGTGTTCCTGCTCCAGCAGGTGGATTGGTCTAGATGATCATTCGAGGTCCCTTCCAATCCCTGACATGCTGTGATTCTGTGAAAACATTTTTGTGCTTATAAGCACAATAATTATCTCTTTCATCTCCGGCATGGTGCTAGAAAATGCACGAAAGTCCTGCAGCATGCACACGCTGGAACTGAGGACAGTGGAAGTGCTGAGGTTACTACAGTCATGTAGGAGCAGAGCACTACCCATGGGTTGCTGCAGGCTGAGCTGCCTGGCCTTACTTCTCTGAGGATATAACAGATAGACAGCTTCAGCCAAAAAAAGGTTCCCAGTGGGAGCGAGCACAGACATGATGGTGCAGTCTACCCAGGCCAAGGGAAGAACAAAAGCAGAAGGGTTTTGCAAAATGAGACAAAAGCTGGGAGTCTGCTGGGTGACCAGGGAGGTGAAGGTTATCCAACCTTCGTCAACTGTCTTTGGGGTAAGCTGATATTTTTTGTGACATCTCAGAAAAGAACACAAGTAGCAGCATCAAATTAAGCAAAATAGTTTGAGATGAATGGCAAAGATGGGAAATTCTGAAGATCAGTATCTAGGAACACAACAGGATCTAGTGAATATGTATAAATAATTTGCTATGTCAAAAGCTTTGAGGATCACATAATTCTTTATTTTTCTGAGAAATATGAATGTAGGTTTCTATTTTTATTTTGTCAGAGCAGACAGTGCCAGTACTGTACTTTTCTGCATTCAGTGAAGGAAGCGACAGGATTGTCAGCTCAGATTTATGTAACAGATGGTTACTTTTCTCACCAATAACATTCATCATGTTTATGTAAAAAAAACGACAAACAGATAAACAACAACAACAACAACAAAAAACACACAAAAAAAAAACCCACAAAAAAACCCCAACAAAAGTAAAGCATATAAGATAAACAACACCTTTCCTGAAGAAAGGCATCCTGTAGTTTTCCACTTTGGAAATAGGACTAGAGAAGGGAATAGGAGAGAACTGCCAGAGATACCTGACTGGGGAATGAGCCATGACAGACATTTATATCACACTCATTTTCATGCAGAGAATGCCATTTGCATTTGAGTTACGTCCCTGTCACATGGGAGCAAAGGAGTCAGCACCTAGCTAAATCCTTCCTTGCAGAATATGTCTTGTTGTTCTGTGGCATCTTATCAGCAGACAGAAAAGGTGGTATGGGAAACATATGAAACATGTTCCCATAATAAGGGAAATATCTCATTCTTCCTCTACCCTGCTAAAGCTGTGCAAAAAAAGCAAGGTAGCTTCAAGTGGCATCTTCTGGTATCTTCTCTTTTCAACAAAGTACCCATAGAAGCCTTCAGAGGGGACAATCTCCCTCCACAATACTCACTCTTTCATGTAACCTACAGCTTGTAGGGGGAAGGTAGGCTTACTATTGATGGCAGACACTTTCATACAAATTGCTTTCCATGCTTTTCCTTCCCATGCTCCAACTACAAAACAACATCCCTCTTCTATTAAAAAAATGTAAAGAGATCTTTGCAAATCCTGCACTTCTGTAACCCAGGAATGTCTGTTACAAAAGCAGGACAAAGGTATCTGAGGTACAGGACTCAGAAGAAAAAAAAGCCACAAATGATCAATGATTGCCATGATTTATGTTCGAGTTGCCTGGATTTTGGATTGGGGCCTGACCAACCCAACAGGTCTGATGATGCCATCCTTATTCATACGGGTAATGCTGTTATGAACAGTCCAGCTCACTACTTGGTGAATAAAGGATTGCCAGACCAGCACTTAAGCAGAAGCAAATATGGCACAGGATTTCCTGGGGATTGATGCTGGCTGGGAGTTGATGATAGCCTGATGCACATGCGGTCATTAATCTTAATCCTCAGCAAATGATCTGTACCAAGGTCATTATTTCTGGAATAAGATAAAAGCAAACAAAAAACTAATGTCACTCAGATATTTATATTTTTAATGAATGATGAGGATTCAACTGTAAAGTTCATGTCCCATTAACAAATACCCTTCACCTTCACCTGTCAGAGTGGTTGAACTCTGACCTTAGAAGCTTTATGCCAAGATCATCATTTTGGAGAGGAGAAGCCTTCCTTGTCCTAGATTGTTAATCAACAGCATGGCTTCACACCTGCCTGAATGCAGTGCCAAATGCCCAGCAACTCCCACAGATCTCAGGTATTATTCATCTGTCAGAGGTGGGCTGAACACTTCGCAAGCTCACTAATTCCAGATAGTTTACGAACTGGCTTTCACAAGACAGGAATAAGCCACGGCAAAACCAAATTAGTGTGGAAAAGGAAGGACAGGTTCACAAGTGTGTAATTGTATATTAGGATCACTTTGGTTATCTACATTTTGTGAAAAGCAAAAATTCCTAAGGTCATTTCTCTCTCATTTGATATTTTCCTACTCACAACCAAGTGCATATTTAAGAGGCTCCCAAATAAAGTAGAGGTTGGTTCTGACTTCACAAATGAATTATTCAGGAGTAAATATAATAAGCTGGTTTTCTATAAATACATTGCATATTAATGTAACAATTACACTGTGTAGGTCAAGCTGACCTTTAATAGACACACAGCCTATTTATACATTCCATGTTGCTTATGTTATCAAGAGTACTTAAATGGGACTTCTTTTCTGTCAGCCTTGCAAAGCCCACACAAGTCCAAATGACATACCAGTGTGTCTTTTCATGCCCCTATTTTCTTTGCAATTACTGAAGAGAATATAACAGTGAACTTTATGATTGACATAAAGAGAAAGAAAAGCTGGATCTTCCACCAGCAGTAAAATAACTAGAAATTTTACTTCTAACAGCAACATTTGATCTGGAAGCTGTGCAGAGTCAAGCACAGAATTCATGAGTGCTCTTCCAGAGACTGCAAACCCAGTTCTCTGGGGTGTGCCTGCTGCAGGGCTGCTGGTGCCTGCTTGGGACGTGCTCTGACTGACGGACCCAGCGGTCCAGGAGGAGAGCACACGCTGGGGAAGCCATTCTGCAGGAAGAGGGTGAAAGAAAGTGGGTGCAGATGAGTGAGATGCAGTATGAGGAAAGGGAAAGATGGCAAATTGTAGCAAAATGGGGAAAAAGGAAATGAGAGAGGGAGGAGGACAGAAGGAGTATGCCCAAGTGCAGGAGCTGCCAGAGTACCTGTGTATGTCAGGTTTGATTTACGCCTTTCACAGTTTTTTCCTTTGAGAATGGCACTCTTTAATGTTCTCATATATTGTTCTTTTGCTGCAAGTCCAACACATACAGCTAATGACACAATGTTTTTGACCTATGGATCTAATAATCTGGCAGAAATACTGAGGGGATCTAAGATGACTAAAATGGGAGAAAAAAATACACGGTATCTTTCTCTGCTCATTCTTTGAGTCTGATCCATGCTCGCACTAAATGATTGGGAAGAAATCCTTTGACCTCACAGGTCATGCACTAGGTCCATTGTTTTTCATTACATGAGTGCAACAGAGCTTATTTCCTTTGCTTACATAAAACTCAAAACTAACACCAATCAATTGTGCATTTCTTATGTCTGGGGTTTTTTTGTATTAGGAAAGGGCATGTGAAGTGGAGAAAGCCACGTGGGCCAGGTAATCCTTTACATTTCTACATCCCTCTAAAAGATGGGTTTATAGAGCAAAGGGCTGCACTTCTCGGATGCTTCTGATAAATACTATCCCTCCTTTTACGTCTTAACAATGAAATGCTATCAGCTTAAAAAATCACTTAGCTAGCATCGTGAACATCTGTTCAAGCAAACATGATGCACCAGTTGATTGTTCGGTGTCTATTATACACAGGATGATTAAAACACAAGAACAATGTGAGATTTTGGTAGGTAAAATTAATACAGAACCAAACAGATAATCAATATTGCATACCGCAGGTACTCATATCTGTTATCACACGTATTTTTTAATTGAATGTAAGGTTCAAATACAATGCCATCCAAATTTGTTAACTAGTATTACCCACCTTGGCTAGTCACAGTATTTACACCAAATTAAAATACCTTTTCTTTTATGCAGGTTTACAGAATTATCTGAATACAGAATAATGAATGTGGACACATAAAACCTCAGAATTTCAGGAAACAATGTGAGTGTTCAGTAGAGATACTCAACACTCCCTGCACCTGCCTTCCAAACTGCCTGTTGTGCAAATGATCTTGCCTACAAATGAGGTGGTGCCTCAGAAAAGAGTTAAAAAACATAATGTGTGACAGAAAAGTGAGTGGAAGATTTTTTTTCACATTTCTTCTATACATCTGGACATAGTAGTAAAAAACTAAAACCAGAGTTCCACTTGCAAAAATATTTATTGAATTGCACTCCTATATTGGCACTTTTGCACTCTCATTAACTAAAATTTGAATTTTGTGAAGTCACCACCTTAGATGTCTGCACATATATAGGCTATTTTCCAGTGTCTTCTTGGCCATTTGTCTGTGAAAGCTGTGCATTAAAACACAGTATCTACTGCAAATGTGGGTAGATTTTTTTTCCCTTTGTAAATTTAAACCCAGTCTGTCAGTTATAATGAAACATACAGGTGGTTACTGCCTTGCTCTTATTTATAGGCCACAAGACCTTTATATTTCATTTTTTTAAAGAATACTAATTCTAGGACAAATGTAAGAGTTTGTAGAGGAAAAAAAAAAACCCAGTCAAACAAACACTAAAGCACTGTGAGCAAAGAGGTCCTGAAGAAAATTTTACTGGAGTAATTTAAACAAGATTTATCCACCACAACTATCTCTATCAATCCACATGGATCTCATGTGTTTTACTGAAATAATGAAGAACAACACTGAGTTACCTGATAAACTTAATTATAGTACCTAATTTTCAAAAATGCTGGTCTTCTGTGTCTCCCAAGAAGGATTTGAGATTTCAAAACACTTTCTTCCTGTGCCACAAAGAGGGAAGCTTCTGAATCATACTACATGGTACAAGCTTAATACAGGGGAAATGTAGAGAAGAAAGGTCTGAAAGCTGAACAAGCTATGTCTGGGAAGCAACTGAAATAAGCTCGAGCAATGGAAAAATAACTGAGAGCTGATCTTATTTCTGAATCTTCATTAAGTCTGAACTGAACTCCAGTCAACATATCTAGCTTTTCTGTGATTTTCAATCTGTCATAAAGGTTCTATCCCCACTAATGGGCTCTTCCCAGCCTGCTTTTCTTCTCTAATTTTTAAAAATGATTTGATGAAGTCTATTTACTGCTTCAGATGATTTGTTATTTTTGGTTTTGTTAGCACTATTTGAGACACCACAGGCATCCGCAGCCCAGGACCTTTGCTTTAAGAGAAAAGATGAGTGCAAAGGATTGTAATGAAAAATTACAAAATTATAACTTTTCATTAAAAAATGAAAAATTTAGATTGGAAGTATTTTCTCCTTCTAGTGAGTGAAAAACTTGTCTACCAGGTGGGTAAAGATGAGACTTACTGGGTGCAGCAGTTAGAAAGCCTGCTCACCTGCAAATAAAGGAAGCCAAATGCGTAACTGCCATAAGTTTCTCATATCCTTTTTCTGCATTGAATGGGAATAGCTTGGGCACAGAGTGCTGATGACTCCACACACACAGAGGCAACAGACTGGCATTAACCAAAGAGAGAAGCAATGTGAATCATGATGAGAGTAGAAATAATGGTGTGGATATTGCAAGGGCTAAAATTGCCCTTGTGTTGGCAAAACAAGTGTCAGCTTCAGCTTTTGAAGAAAGAAACGGAAAAGTAGATTTGCCTTGTCCAAGAGATACAGAGAAATTTAAAACACTGTATGTGATGTTGCAAAGAGAACGTTGGAGAAACCTAAATGCAAGAAAGTGCTACATACAGTTCACGGCCACCAATGTTTGGAAGTTCTCACTGTCAGTCATATTTTAAGTCTCTTTAGTCCCTTACATTTCCTTCACAAGTGCTATTTCTCATGACACTTATTACTACAGCAAGAAATGTCCTATGGACACACATTCACCAAGTAAACACCTGGCCCTGAGTTTTCCGGAAGCCTACCAGAAGCTGAGATTCAAGTCACCCTACGGCTGGAAAGCAATTATGGTTTTCCTGTGAACTTCTCAGACCAAAGCAACCATGGTCTTCCTGCTAACTTCTCAAAGAAAAAAAATAATTATACCACACTTGGATAAAGCAGGCAAACTGTTAACATGCACCTAGTGGGATGCTTGTCGCATTCTTCCTAATGTCAGCATTAATGCATCCAAGGTCAAACCAGTAGACCCTCATTCTTTTCTATATTCCATATGACAAATTACCTACCTTTTTTTTTTCTACTTTTTTTCACCCCTGATTTACTAAAATCAAAATCAGGAAAGAAAATAAATACATCTCTACAAAAATACAAGAGGATAGGATTTTTGTAACTTTAAAATTGCTGCAAAAGCCAGAGGTGAAGCAAAACAGTGGTTACCATATACATCAGCCAAGTGACCTGTTTTAGTCAGCAACACAAGGAATCCATTTCCTAAGCTGCAAGTCTTGGTGGAAGTATGTATACCAATCCATAAGCGTGCAAAACTCTTGCAGAAAATTCAGAGACATTCAAACTCATGAAAGCAATGGAAATGAAAAAAAAAAAGAAGTTTCATGGGGAGAAGGCAAAAGGAAAGTATTTGTTTGCTTTTGCAACAGAAAACAAAAAAAATAATAGGAATACCTTCAGCAAGTGGGTCCAGTGTGTGAATCATGAGCTGGAAGATGCTGTTCCTCATCAGACTATTGTGGAGAGATGCAGAGCTTCCTCCCCGCTGGAGCCGTGGCTTGGTCTAGGTGGAAAAATAAGGGGAAATATTTAGGGTTTTTTTTGTTATCTGAGTGGAAACAGGTCTGAAACTCTATGAAATGATGTCTCACATGTCACTACACAGTGAAGCATTTTCAATCATCACCTATAGCAAGTTACATTAAACTATACACCATATTAAGCATTGCCATATGTATAGATGTTTGTCTGGATGGGATGGATCATCAGATTAGTCATTAGTCTCCCAAGGCTGAAGAGAAGTGAAGAAGAATCTTTCTCTCTGATAACTCTTAAAATGTTAAGAAAATAAACCCCCCACATTTGCACCAGGAAGAATTAATATTTTCTGTTTCTTTGTAGAACATTGTGGTTGAACCCCTGAAGCAAGTTCTAATATTTATTGCCTCAGTACATTGCAAATTATATGCGGATTATCAAAACTGTGGACAAAAAGGGCAGAGAGCACCCTTTCTTAATGGTAAAATCCTACAGCTCAGTCAGAGTGAAATATACTCTTTGTTTTGGTTCAATCTAATAAATGCTGATTGCAAAACCAGATTGTGAGTGTGATAAGGCATTGCAGACACCCATAGCAATGGACCTAACACACAGACATCTTTCACACACTTTTAAAGAAATCTAAAATGTATTCTGAGGTTCTTGTCCCCATGCCATTGTCTAGGACAACAATCAATGCATTTAATACATCCCATAGAGTAAGGCTGCTTTGTGGATGGCTGTCTGCTTGCTCCAGTAAAAAGGATAATCAGAGTCAACAGATTGCTGACTAATAAGACCCTGAAATCCAATTATCGGAAAAAAACAACCCTGAAGAAAATAGTATTTTGTAACAATACATGGTACATGGATTAATCCTTGGTGTCATACAAACACTAAATGAAAAATTACAGAAACTGAACAAGAAAATTAGTTCACTGTGTTCTCATTGGAAAGAAATTATTTGAATTCTATAGCAGCACAGGAGGAGGAATGAAATCCCAGTAATTTAGAAAAACGCTGATGTGTGCCAAACCAAAGAAAGGTTTGTCTCACCACCCTCCTGAGAACTAAATACTCAGACACATACTAATTGCTGCCTACCGTCAGTGTTTGGTCATCCTTGTCGCCAGCATTAGGTGACTGCATGAACAGGAAAAAGAACAAAAAGAAGTGTCAGATGGAGCATACATAGAAAGGAAAGGCAGTAAAACACCACAGATGTCCAATCCTATGAATGCTGTTGTCATAGGTTTTTGAACCAGTCAAAGTAAAGCATCCAAGTGATCAAGTAATTCAGAGTAAATTCACACTGCAACATCGCAGGAGACTTTTATTTTTGTAATTTTCTTGGATAGAAACTGTTGTGACTTCAGGGCCTGGCACGCAGCAGCTGGGCTGCAGATCACGATGTTCAGTTCACACAAATTACTCCCAGTATGTCAACCAGTTTGAAAGAGTGAGGGCTGAAAAACTAAAATTAAGAAGAAACTCTGGATTGACCAACAATTCAACGAGAAGCCTAAAAAGGAGAAACAATACTCTGGCATTTTTCAGGAAGGGACTGAGCACAGAAATTTGAAAAAGATGTTTCAGTTTAACCACTCCAAGCAAATGGCTATTTAGCCCAAACTGGCAGCTCTGGCTAGGGGCAGGAAACATGGCACTGCTTTGCCATGAAGAAAAATGCTTTCAAGTAAGTGATGTATCCTAGAGGTGATTTGTGATTCCTTTGTCCTATCCCTAGAAGAACAGCAGCAGAGCACATCATCAGGCATCACTTCTGAGGCTGAACTGAATTTGCACTAAAAACAAGGAAATGCAAAATTTTGCATCTGATTTTTATTCCTGAGTTCTGCTAGCTTCTTTACTAGAAGTTACACTTGTGTTAAATGGGAACACAGGACTTTTGTCATGGAATATGTTTCCATGACATCTTGAAAGTTGTGTAATAAAAGTTGTGTTATTTTTCTAGTAATTTTGCTTAACCTGAGGAAGGAAAGTTAACACCAGAATACAAAACATGAAACTCCAGTCACCAAGTACTAATTAAAATAGGACACACTGCAAACTCCAGCTGTCTCACATTCAATCTTATTTGGTCACAACCCCTACCCCACATACAGGCATGTAAATAATTTCCTCCATCTCAAGGCTATTGTTTGGGGCATTACATAAAAAGACAAAAATTAAATCACAACTTGTCTACGGATCATCACCCCAGTGCAGTGAAACCCGGCTTTCAGACACATATCAACAGTAACTTTCAGGACATGCCTTTTGAGTTAGTGAATTAATCTTGAAGGTTAAGTGGAAGGCAAGCAGTTATGAGTAAACCTTGATAACGGAGCAGATCCTTTATGTTTCATAATAAGTAAAAGAATAAGCAGAACTCAACTTTTGTCAAAAATGTAACCCCCTAGCTGTGAATATTAACTTGAAGAAGAGATAATGAGGCAAAGAAAAGATCCTTGATCTTTGTTCTGATAAAGGAACTACCTGTCACATCTGAAATTAGTCTTCCTGGGTGTGACAAATGGTTAGGGGAAAAAAAACTTTATGCCTCTACTGCATGGAAAGAACTTTTAATGTAATGGAAGCGAAAGGAAAGAAAAAGAAAATACAGAATCTGTGTTCTAAAATGTCAATAAAAGTATGGATGCAGCTTAGAAAATTTTTGCATAATATGTATACTTGTACATAGTAAAGATGCACATGCTCTTTCACACACTTGTAAATCCATGCTTTATTTGTGCACACTGTGAGGGACCTTCATGGGAGGGAAAATTTACCTTGCAGCAAAATTTGCAAGAAAGCAAAAGAGACAAGCTAGGAAAAGTTACTGTCTCCAAAGAAGCAATTTAGGAAAGTCAGGTCCTAAATATCTGTGAGCATAGTTACAGAAGTAAAGCTTGTGAGATGTGGATGAGAGCTCCAAACTGAAACTTAAAGAAAAGTTAAAAAAAAAAAAAATTATTATTATTATTTGTGGCTTTGACCTTTTGAATATAGGAAATTTGTTTCTTAATTTTAATACTGAAAGACATGAGAATATATAATCAATAAATCTGAGTAATTCATTGTGTTCTGCCTGACAAAGGGCTGAAGAATGTCACTTTGCTTATGGCCAAGAAGGGTTCAGAGCATTCAGCATGCCTCAAAAATACTGAGAATGCTCTAGGCTTAATATGAAGTCATTCCTAAAAAAAAAAAAAAAAAAAAAAGAAAGAAACACTGTTGTTTACTTGAAAGGGAATGGCATGAAGCTGCATGAATGTATAAAAACAACTACATGGTAATTTGTACCATATGATTTAATTTGGAGAAGATAGTTATGTTATAAAGAGAAAGAATAATGAAATATAATTTGCATATATGTTAAGCAAATAAAAGTGAAAAACACATCTGAAGTAATTTAAATCTTCATCAGTACAGAATGGGATACAACATAGCGAAACAAATTTTTTAAATTGTTTTTTTCCACACATGATTAGTAATGCAATTGTTTCTGAGCTTAACTTGCCAGCAAAGTTGCATTCTAGGAGAAATATTCAAGATTGGAATATAAAGAGAATTTTAAGGCACAAAAGCCTCCACAGTTTTAGGGACAGGAATGTAAACAATGGTTTCACATTTTGGTGATACTAAATACTTATAATGTCTGAAATAACTCCTGGATTAACAATAATAACACCTTAAAACAATCTTTTAAACCACGGCAGTGAAAAGGTCAGTTGTGGTGTTGCTGTTTCCATCATGTATTTGACGGTATTTTGTCCCTATTGGGATGGCAAATTAAACCATTGCCCTATTGTTTAAAGTGAATTTTAAATTTATCTGTTCATTGCTATGTGTTCATTGCAAGTATTCTGAAGTATCATTTTTCCTTTAAAGAAACATTTAGTATTCAGACATTTTATGTAATATTTTAATTTAAGACAAGAGTCTTTACACTGGGAGTGAATATTGTATTTTTGGACATACTCAGTAGTGGCTTCATTAAAGACACACTTTTCTGTAAAGATAATTTTGCTCCTAAATCATGACAACCATTGTATAATAGCCTCCTCAGATCAGAAAGAGATGGAAATTCTGTGTCATCTGTGCATGACAAATATTTCTGAAAGACTTACTAGTAAAAAAATTATCTTTTGCAACTACATATAATTTCTTTAAAACCATGCATATATTACAGTTACACAAAGTGAATCTAGTATACTGCCTTATAAGAAAGTATGTGGGGTACAATCCCTTATGTTTTAATCCAAATTATAGAAGATTAATCATGAGACAATTCACTGACTTTTTTTTACAGAATTAACTGAAGTATTTGTTGGCTCTCCTCTATGCCACAGCAAGTACTTAAGAGTTTGCGCATCCTCCTGCCTCTATTGTTTGCCCCACCTGTGCTAAAAGTCTTAAAACATTTTATTTCAAGAGAATGCAAAAAGACATGTCTACTTGCTATGAAGAAATGATCTTTGCTATCCTTTTCACACATCTCTTTTTCTTAGTGACATAAGTCCACTAGTGGTTAATCCTGACATCCCCCTTGCCTTTTTTGGGAATCTATGTTCCTGAGAAACAGACGCCTGAAGTAATTAGTGCATGAGATGATGCCTCACTAACAATGTGGCAAATCTCCTCATGCTTTCCTTTAAAATAAAGGGCATAATGACAGTCAAATGAGGGTCAGAATCTATAAAAAACCCTCAAAATATTTGATATAGAACATGCTTGTTAATAAAAGATGGCCAGTGACATGAACTACCTATTAGATTATGTATTCCAAGACCAGAATTAAGAGAGCTGACTGCCCACAGCTCTAGAATTGCCACTCTAGATGAAGTTTCTGTGTCACAGGTTCAATAGCCTGAAAAAACTAGCAAATTGGACTTCACACTCCCTTCTCCTAATATGAGAAAAATCAGGCTGCCAAATCAGGCTACAGCAGGTAAAAACAAAACTGGATTTCAACCTCTTTTCTACTGTGTGGGTTCATTTCTCTTTCCTGATTGCTAAATCTTTTCCAACTATAATAGCTAAAAAGCTAATATTTTTAATCAGCTTTTAGGGGAACAATGAAAGTTCACAATGTTTAGTGGCTGGAAGTGTTATGCTGAATGCAATATGGTGTCTCTAATTACTGTAGAATATGAGGCCAGATAAGGTTTTGATAAATTGTCTCAAGATGTTTTATAGTGAAGGACTTCTGTTACTCTCTCTTACACTTGTTTTCAAAAGTGGCATCTGGACACTGCAATTTTATATCTACAAGTGAGTCACTGTTTGTCAGTCCTGAAGTCAATTACAGGTGATAGTTTTCTTGGTGCACAGGGGTCTCTAATCTTTGCAAGACATTTCTGCTTAAGGTCTGTGGTTTTTTGTTAGGCAGAACTGCAGAAAAATTAGATGTACTTCAAAGGCAGCTGCTGAAGTCAATTTAGTTAACCTAAGAGGGTCTAGAACCTTTCTAAAAATCAGTATTCTGTGTGCTAGTAATGTACTTGATATAGAATGGCTCTGCATTTATTTGAAATTATATGATGTTAGGTTAATGCATAACTAAAATCCAATGCAACGAAGTCAGCTAGACAGATTTCAGAAGTTAGCCTAATAAGCTCAGTGAAGGAACAAAAATCAAAACCAAACCAAACCAAGCATCAAACCAACCTCAAACCAACCAAGCATCGAACCAACCCACCAACCAAAAAAAAAAAAAAAAAGTAAGGTATTATTTTATCTAGTTCTCTTATTACATACCTCTCTTGGATTTTGGAGATCCCTTGGATGTCCCTTCCATGAATATCTCAAAACAATCCCATGTTATAACCCTTGCCTACGCAATAGGTAGGACTTATATAGTTGGAACAGAGATGAAAAGTTCAAGTCCTAATGATCTCAACATACTTAAACTAGAATTCTTTCAGATGGAAAGTAAACTGATGGTAAGTATTTTAATTTCTGTATTACTGCTTAGTATATCATTATCAGAATCCAGTCTGTGAACTGAGTACGGAACCTTGGATCTTATTTAGAACAGAAGAGAAAAAGCTTTAGTAAGCACACTGTAGAAAAATAAACTAAAATTTCCTTTCACTTTGCCTGTTTCTTCCTTCCTTCCTTCCACCTTTCTCTCTCCTAAAAGTAAACAGGGAGTTCTACCTGAAGAAGCAGACTTCTGTATTGTTGAATAAAATAAATACAATTCACACAGAATCACAGCATGTCAGGGATTGGAAGGGACCTCAAAAGATGATCTAGTTCAATCCCCCTGCTGGAGCAGGAACACCCAGATGAGGCTACACAGGAACACGTCCAGGTGGGTTTTGAAAATCTCCAAGTAGGAGACTCCACAACATCCCTGGGCAGCCTGTTCCAGTGTTTGTCACCCTCACTGAGAAGAAGTTTCTTTTCATATTTAACTGGAACCTCCTGTGTTCCAGTTTGTATCCACTGTCCCTAGTCCTATCATTGGTTGTCACCGAGAAGAGCCTGGCTCCATCCTCGTGACAACCACCCTTTACATATTTATAAACATGAATGAGGTCACCCCTCAGTCTCCCCTTCTCCAAACTAAAGAGACCCAGCTCCCTCAGCCTTTCCTCGTAATGGAGGTTCTCCACTCCCTCAATCATCTTCATGGCTCTGCACTGGACTCTCTCAAACAGTTTCACAAAAACCATACCCAAAATTGAATTGACATTGAAAGCTCACTTTATTAATCAAAACAAAGAATTTATCAAATTAAGCCAGAACTGCAGAGACATTGGGCTGTACCAAATTTGGATACCTGGCTGCATTTACAACTGCTTGTTTACAGACACCTAGTATGAAAGTTCTAGCCTAGCCCTGGGCAAAGCAGAATGGATTTGTTCATCCGGATCAGTCTCCTCCCTCGTGTCAATCTGTTCATGAAACTACTCAATGTGCATACACATAGGGAATTCTCATAAATGTTCAGAAGAGATGCAACTTAGCTGATTCAAACAGTGAGAGATGGATGGTTTAAGGTATCAGTTGCTAAATCGTATGCTAATGTTAGGTCAACTGATTTAATTACAGATTTTTACATATACCGTTATCTGAAATAGGATATTACTCATCCCGTCAGCCTGTTGGACCAGTCATATGTCATTTAGTTATTCCACATGTATAAGAAAGTCAGAGTCTGCCCTGTGTCTCTTACCTTCTCTGAACTTGCTTAAAGTCAGGTATCTTTGGCTTAGGATGGCAATGTAATAGCTCAAGCTTAAAGACATGATGAGTTTTTAATCACCTTAGTGTCAGAAGTAATTATGCAGTTTTAAGTTGTCCTCTTATCCTCGTTTCTAGACTTGTCAATGAAGTCACCTTTTGCGATTTTTTAAAATTATATAAATTAGCAACACAGTTCTGTACATCTGTGTAACCTTTAAGGGGGCAAAAGAATCTTTAAAAAAAAAAATCTGGAGTTAGGTACTTACAGCAGTCTTTAGATACTCATGCACACAAAACCTTTGTTCACAAGTGACAGTTTAAATACTTCAGTACGGATTTATTTGGCTAGCTTTAAAATACCTGGATTTAGAGTGTTTAATATGCTGCTACTTGATCAACATTACATGGGAAAGCATTAGTGAGTGTTCCAAGATTAAGTTCTCAATGTTTTTTTTAAAAGTCTGAATTAAAATCACCGATGACACAAACTACAAATTCTGGGCAGAGGGCTTGGAAGGTTTTCAGCTGAACTCCAACAACACCACAGAGACTCCTGACAGCAGGTGACTCCTCTTCATTTCTTGCAACTCAATCAAACCTCAGTGGCTCATTAAGAAGCCATCAAAAAAGCATTTCCTAGGACTTCTGCTTACCTAAATTCACAAAGGATCTGCTACAGATTGTGGAAGCTTTAGAGTTTGTCTTAAAAATAGTCACAAAAATGTCCAGAGAGGAAAGTGCTTGGCAAACCTTAGGGCTTGGTGATGCTATGCTGATTTGCAGCTACCGAATAAATCTCATTGCAGCGAGCTGGCTGTACATTGCAGAGGATTCATCACAAGGGCAAAGAGGCTGAAGCTTCACTGCCTGTCCGTGCCCAGCACCCTGGGGACCCTGAGGGACTCAGGCAGCTCCAGCTGCAGAGAACCCAGCCTGCGCAGCCCATAGGGACGAACTGCTGAATCAGTGTGTCCTCAGCTGCCCTGGTCACCTCCCCTTTCCACCAAGTTCTGCTCACTTCTCTGTCTTACTTCACAGCTGCCTTTCCCCCTCAGGGGACTTCATCATCAGACAGCAGAAACTCAGACCAGATCTGGCTCTCAGGATAGCAACTGCAAGAAGAATGTAATCAAACATCAGGGGGCATGTAAAATAATGAAGGATACTGAGAAAGCTAGATGAGCATTGCTAATAGTTGATATTTCCCACAGTGTCAGAAGGGGAGAAAGAATAGAAGGTAGAACACAGGCCCTTAAATGAGACAAATGGAAAGCCTTGGCATGCTGTATCTATCCTGTGGCACTACCTTTTCCATGAAACAAAAATAACATTTAAAAAGGCCTACTGCACACATTTTAAAAAAGAGGGAATAAAAAGAAAGGCTCACCAAAACAATTAGGATGATGCTTGAAGTACAAATGTTTCAAACAACTGTGCTTCAAAATGGAAAGTCCTCATCCACTGGATGCACAGCACCAGCTCTGAGCTGCAGGACTCTGGGTATCAGTTTTACACCAACCTGATAGCAAAATATAGCAGACTGCCTCTGTTCCTCCATTTCCCCATCTGTAAGCTGGGAATAGAGCCACTGTCAGTAAATAACTTCATTTAAAATAAGAGGGATGATTGCTTTCGGGCAGGTTACCAGGTAAGGCTGTCTTCTCTTCAGCAATTAATTTTGCTCTTTGGGTTTTGCACCTTCTACTGAGCACAACATACATGTTCATCTCAATAAACTACAAAGCAGAACATCTCTGAGAGAAGCAACTCCGATAGCTATAGGAAGAAGATCAAAATGTTCCTCTCGCAATGGTCTTTCAGCTAATAAACATCAAAGATTTTTTATCTTTTTGGACTATTCATGGTTTACAAGATTATATGACAATCAAAGCACATAAAATGTTTGTACTTTTTACATCTAACAGGATGTTAGACTGATTGTTCAACATTGTAAAAGGAAAACTGATGAAAAGGTGTTTTTATTTAATGCACCTACTACTTGGACTATCATACACTTTCTCAGTTTAAAAATTTAAAATCAGACATTAAAACTGAAGCAAAATAAAACATTGCTAAAAGCAAATACCTTAATTTTGCAAGTTTGACTAAACAGTATTTCAGGCTCGCTGTCCTTATAACAGACATTGAATACCATCTACCTTCATATTCATCCTTCAGATAACCATTTTCAGCTATTTTCACCACTGCTTTCTAGGTCTTTCTGATCACCTGAAACATGCAAATGCCACCTAAGAGTTTGTCTTGTATCTGGCGAGGGTGTAAGAAATGGTAGGGAGAAAAAGCATGAAGAAAAAATAGAAAATAAATTTTACAGAAACACCTGCAGATAAGAAATCAGCACTGTACTGCTAGCGAGGCTCATAGAGCTGCATGCAGAAAAGCAAGTCCAAATAGCCAAATTTCATCTACAACCACAAAGCAAAACAAATTGTTTTCTTCACATTAGGTGAAGACAAAAGGACCACATCAGCTTCTGTCTTACTCTGATTCCTCTTGCCTTTTAATTATTTTTCTACAGTGTTCTGCTTTGCATTAAGATGAAAGAGAAGATCTGCGGCTCTGTAAGCTGGGCTTCTGGAGACCACCAGGCACATGTTCTGGAAAATCTGCAGCATTTACGTGCCAGGTTACTTTTAACTCCTTTGGAGCCAAGAGATGAAACAGAGGCAGAAAGACCTGAGGAGCACTGTTTCTAAATGTAGAGTTACAGCATTAAGAACTTAAATCAGACCTCCGCCATTTTGGCTTCCAGTGTTTGGATACCTAATTTAGGGAATTATGTCCTACATTGCATAGCAAAGGATAAACAGAAAATATTTGCGCATACCTTCTTCTATCAGCCTGCTACTTCATGCTGCCTTTCATACTACTGATTTGTCTCTGCAGCCAGAACAAGGTGCCTGCAGGTAATCCATTGCCACATGTAATCCAGAAACAGTGGCTATGTTGCTTTCCTCAGCAAAACTTGGTCTTCCCAGAACAGCTTCTTAATATTTAAGATAAACCTACAGCTTCAAGGAGAATTTCTACTGTGATCTGAGAGAATAAGGCATTTGGGGAAAAAGATGGTCTGGAGTTTGGAAGGACTGAATCATGGAAGGGTGTAGTAGGAGACCATGGCTACAAGAAAGCATGACAGAGTTCACGGTGGAGAGGTGAGAGTAGCAGCCTAAGAAGCTAGTGGTCCTAGCTCAGGCTCATATCTGCCTTACACCTCTCCTTCCATTTACAGCCTAGGACAAAAGCACTTCTTTACATCAAAGCTGCCATGTGAGCTTTATTGCAAATCATGAGATTTCTGAGAAACTTTTGCTGAGATATGTTATTTTGGATACCAGACAAAAATCACAATCTGCAAGGTCTTTCAACTAGAAACTCACAGTAACTCCATCCATCTTTTATGTTATCCCATTCCACTATAAAAAAACTTACAGCCTCATTTCTCTAAGCTTTGGAACAGTCACAAGCAGACCATGCCATTACCTCTAGGTGTAAACCTTTTTTTGTCCAACAGTTGCTCCCCAAATGCTCAGTTTGCCTCTATCTTTTCCAATTATGATTTTAGTCCCAGAACTTCTCCTTCTTTCATCATGTCTCAGACCTTCTTGGTGACTTTTTTTCTCCTCTTTGGCAGGCACAATGCCCATGGAAGCCCCGTCCGCCATGCACACCTCTGCTCCAGGGACTGGCACAACTCTTTATCTAACATGGATACCCATATTGTTTCAGTTATCTGCTTTCATTAAGATGTACAATCAAAACAAGCTGCATTTACCAAGGAGAGGGATGCTATGCCCCTCTGGTTTAAAAACTGCACAGCTCCACCTAGGCTTTCATCAGAGTAAAAGTTATAAGAAATGGAAGGATCAGGGGAAGCCTTTAATAAAAACTATGCCCTTGCATTAAGTCAACTCACCATGACAGAGGGGATATGAAAACAAGACTTGGACGTGCATAGCAATGCTGAACCCTCATAATGAAACATAGTGGGTGGGAATTCCGTTAAAACAAACAAGAATACTTTCTGAGCCTCAGTCTAAATAATTGGTGATTATTTAATAATAAAACTCCAGTTCTTGCAGCTAGGTTCCAGATTGGCATGTTTGTGGCTTTACTGACACTCCAATGTAAATCCCCATTTTTAAATAATGCCATACTGCCAGATGTACAAAAATCTGGTTGTTCCATGAGAGAACAACCTGGTTCCCTAGGATAAACCTTTAATACAACAAAATTAATAATAAATAATATAAATAATATAAATAAAGTGAGGTAAGCTGGAAATCATGTGTTTTGCAGCCTAAACCTGTCTGGAAGTAATCCATAAACTAGTTTTTGGTTCCATAGAAAATTCCCATTGCTATGAATCTACACATTTCTGTTTCAACATAACACTGTGATCATTCTGTAAGCATATAAAAACTTCATTAAACAACAAACACATGATTCTCTTCAAAATACTCACTCGAATTTTTGGAAACTGAGGTCTCCAAAAAGCTAAATTGTCAGTAAACATGGTTCTTTCATGTGGGAGTTCGTGAGGCTCCAATCTGGATTTTACCATTTTAATCCATTTTTTATAAAGTTGTGTTCTATGCCTTTTTATAAAGTTATGTTCTATGCCTTTTACGGTAACCAGCTTTTGTGCTTACAATGCTGACCAAGGGAGCCAGAGAGAATCCTGAAATACCATCTTTCCATTCACAAAATGTTATGTGGCCAGAATGAGCAGAAACACAGATTAAAACTCCCTTATTCTGTCTGCCTCATGTTTGTTTTACTGAAGACATCTCTGTATATACATGTTTTTAATATACTCCATAAATAGTATTCCTGAAGTTCTGCTGTGGATGTCTATGACAATATATGAAGAGTCCTTTTTATAATATTTATTTTCTCTTTTAATTCAAAATTGTGCTTACTGAATGGGTAAGAATAATTAGGACTGTTCCTGTCCAATTATTGTTAACTGTGTTTCATATCCAAACTGAAATCCCTTATATACAATCACAGAAATCTTCTCTCAAACCATTTTACTTAAATCTGAATTATCAAAACCTTTTCATTCTGGTTCACAGAGATTTTGCAATTACATGACAAAAATTAAGAAATTAAGAAATCACCAGTTAAACCCACCATTTTAACATGAACAAAGAAATAACAAGTATGGTGGACACTGGTATGGAAAATCTCCAACAGATCAAACAGACTCCAAGTCATTTTCACAGCACCAGGAATTAATTTCATGGGATTAGCATGAAACTAAATGAATTGAGAATATGCAGGAAGAGAATGTGGTATTTATTCCACAGCACATTGAAGCAAGGTGTCAGTCTCATAATTTGTTACATGTAAAACAAAATACAGTGAAAATAAAAGATGCATTTTGCAATATGAATGTTTTCCTCCCTCACAGTTCTACTGGCTAACACATCCAGCTATAGGAATCACTAAAGCACTAGTTATCATATGCTACTACATAAAAAGTCTCTTTCTCTGGATGTTATGGACTGCTTATTAAGCCACGGTTTTATTCAAGTTCATCCTCAGGAGGTGCTCCCATTTCCCACCTTCTCTCAGACTTACCTGACAAGGGCTTTTTCAGTCACACAGTTGGGCTCCTCCTCTGCCCTGCGGATTGTCAGGAATTTGCCAGCTCAGCCTAGAGAATCACCCAGCAAACAGCCAGATGCAAAAATTTTGAGACTTTGATGTAGTTTAAAGTCCCATATCCCTGTCATGCAACACTGCCATGACCAGAGCTGAGAAGGCTGGAGGCTCTAGATCCACTTTGACAAGCAAGATGTGACTGGGTTGGGGATCTGAAGAGTTCAACAACTACAACAATATCACTTGCCAGGATGTTTTGGAAAAACAACAACAACAACAACAACAACAACAGCAACAAAACCCCAAACTTCTTGTCCCACTTATGTTATTCAGCTCTAACATCAATATCCATTAAAAACAAACAAACAAAGAAATAAAAACAAACTACCAAACGACCAACCAAATAAACAACCCCACTAAAACCAAAACAAAATAAAACAAAATGAAAACACATTCAAAATTGTTTTCTATGACAAATTAGTTGTGCCACTGTTTCTCTCAGCTAAATAAACACCTAGCCACTCTCATTAGCAGTAACCAGGGCAGCTTTACACACCACCAGAGCCATTGCATGGGCTCAGCTACCCTCCACTCCCCTCACCGCTTTCACTCCTGGCTTCCAGCACATCCAGAGTCACAGACAAATAAGGACAAAATTATAAACTACTCGCTGAGCTCCTTAAAGGATGGCAAAGGAGGAACTGAAACAGGATGCAAACCCTTTCATACCTCATTTCTTGCTCAAACCTTGTTCAGGTTGGGAACGAGCAAGAGCTGCTCCTGTCTGCTGGATTAATGCTGCCATCTGGGAAACAAGGACTGCAGAATCGATCTGGGTGACAGCAGATTTTGGTGTACTAATAGAATCTATTGTAACATTGCCAGTGCCTAGCAATCTTCTGGGCACAGCCAGAGAAAAGCAAAGCCCAGATTTGCATGGGCACAGACTGGTCATTTCACCTAAGACCTTGGACCTAAAAGCTAGGAGTCCAAGTTTTTGCATAGCCTCTGGAAAAACTGCTTTCCTGACTCTAACCTGATCTTTGGAAGAGCTACAGATATTAATTCTTCTGATGAAAATGTTAGTTAATACAACTGTATGCACCTTATTAACAGTTGTATTAATATGGAAAAGGCTCATCCTTTGGTTTAGACCACATAGAATGATGAGTATCTTGGACGAAAACAAGTCAAGAGAGATAAAACTAAAATGACAAAAAATGCTACCAAAACACTGAAAATACAAATTACTGTGAGCATTAAGAAATTCTGCCTATAGAAGCAGGGGTGCCTTTCTCTTATCTACCCTCTTATTAAATAAGGACATATACTGGTGGCCTGAAAATGCTGTATTACAAAGCCTTTCTTCTCTGCCATGAAGCAGCCACAGACCCAGGGGCAGACTATTCAAGAGAAAGTTCTGAATTTATGTCATTTAGCTCTTGGAAACATGGGGCAGAAATCTTGCAGAGAAATGCAGGCACGTTGGCTAAACCTTTCCAACTCTGTCTTGACACAGAATATTAATTCTGAGATCTAAGACTACCATCGGGATCATGAAACATTAGTGAAGCAAGTTAACTAGGCCTTCCTGGGCACAGAGACTTTCATACCTCTCTACAATGAAAGTACTGTGAAAAAGCTAATAATAGAAAGACACTGCATCTCTTACACCTAAAGACAATTGAATAAATCAGAACAACAAAGAACTGTAAGTAACAATGTCCCAAACAGAACACAATCACTCACATCACAATTTCTGCCAAAGTAAGTCAGGTTACACACAGAGTTGTGAAGGTCTGATGCAGCAATTTGAATTCTACTTACATAAAATTTATTTAGAAAGACAAATTTCTTCACTGTCATCACTGCACTATGAGTTTCCTATAAGAGGTTGCCTGCTATTGAATCGAAACAGAGTAATTTAAAGTCTTTGCAGAAAATTTCTCATTATCAATTTTCATTTAATTCCTCCTGTTGGGAATTGGAGCTCTGTTTTGTTTAATTATTTCAGGCATTTTATCTCTCATGAGGTGAACTCCGATACAGAAAGGAGAATTAGAAAAACCCCTGCACTTTGTTTTCTGTCATTTAAGACCTCAGAGTTTATTGTGATGTGTATGTGCCTGACTACTTTAGGAAAAGTACATTCTGTTTTTCTGAATTCTTTTTCTCCCTTCTTCCATTAGTTGAAATCTGGCTCTGTGATCTAAATCTTGTGAGTGTTTTTCGCTGATGACAAGAAGTATTTCATCTGCTAGGTCATTCATCTCCTCAAAATTTGCCTATTTTATCACTTATGCAAACTAATGCCTTTTGTCTAATACCTACACATTCTTCTGATTACAGGAGGAAACTAAACCATGAAGATGAATCTCAATTTCATTTCTAAAACTATATTTTTGATGCTTTATCCTTGTGAAGACAGCCTTGTAAACTCAAATTGACATAAACCGCTCACTAGGATTAAACAAATTAAAGTAAGCAAGTTTCATTTCTCTATTAAAAGGCCGACACTGGTGGTGTGGTCACACGCAAGAACTAGTTTAGCACAGTGAAAAGCAAATCTTTCTATAGATAATATTCCACTTTTTTTTTTTGTATGTCTCTTCCCTAAGGTATCAGCAAAAAATTTCATCAATAACTGCACCAAGATCAATGGTTCCTTAAAAAAGTCACAAGCAGAAGGTATCGGCTTCTTGACAGCTGCTCTTTCTTACATTCTTCTTAGTGAAACTCCAGGTTTAAGTAGCAGGTGACTCACTCTTGCAAATGAAACAAAAAATGAACTTTTCCTATGCCTTTCTGAACTTCTTTAAAGATATTATAGAATTACAACTTTAGGATGTTAAACAGAAATAATCCCATTCTACTCACTTAATGAAGAAGTTTTGCTTCAGGACCTTTAGTCTGTTTCCAGTCTAGTCTTCAGACTGATATTCTCACAAGAAAGACCATTTTATTGTGGTCTTTTTCTCAACACATTCTGAATCAGACTTGCTTTCTATTTTTTTTTTTTTTTTTATAAGGACTATACCACTAACATATTCACTGTCTTGTCTTGCATTTTTCTTTAAAACTGTCAGTTTTTCTGTAAGATCTGTCAATGACCCTCTACTTGAGCCAGAAAATGTCACAGTGATAGTTGTCATTATCTCTTCCTTGATCTACACCACTGAAGGCAAGAAACATCTGGAGGAAAAGCCTACGGAAAGATCCAAATGACAAACAGTTGTCAGTTTAAAAAAAAGCAATGCGGCCTGGCAACCGGAGAGCCCTGGACACTGAGGAATCATCAGGTTCGGCATCACTTTCATAAGTAACTCTTCGTTACACCTTTTCAAATAACTCTGCAGACATTTCAGCACTACAGCTATAGTAGCTCCAGCCAGAAATGTAGCCATATGGCAAAACTCCCATCAATTTTGGACCATGGATGACAGTATAAAGACAGACTTAATGTCGCTTAATGGTCAGGGATACTTGATCTAATAACAAAAGCTAAATTCATGAGGGAAAACAAAAAGCAAGGTGAGAAAAAGGTGATGCTGAAAGTGACGAGCAGCCGGTAGTTTGGGGATAGAAGGGAAGCCACAGCAAACCAGGGGCATGCATCTTTGAGCAGACTAATGCCTGCTAGTAAGGGGCTGGTTTACCGAATTCAAATGCAGCTGAGCAGACTTTGTAGCCCAACAAACCTATAAGAGAATTAACTCCCATGCTGTGTCTGCTCTAGGTGAGAACTCCTCTTTATTATCATCACCCAAATGCACAGTTTTTAAATATGGTTCTGATTAACATCTACTGCATACGACCCATTCGTTTTTTGGGTAGCTACAGCATGAATGCAAATAGCTCAAATACAATTGAGAAGAGATGAAATGGAATGGAACATGATAGTTTTATAGAGTAATTGGCTCCCCTTGGGAATTTCTTGCACTTTCTTGTCTTCTACACTATTTTTGCAAGAACAGGATGGCAATCATGCAGACCCTTGAAGATCAATAGCACCAAATCAGCCAACTCACCAAGGGGCTCATGCAAGTAAGAGTTTTTGGGACTGAGCTCATAATTTCTAAGAGCAAATACATTTGGATTTTATAAGCTCAAAAAGGCTTGTGAGAGTAATAATCCGTAAAGCCTATTAAGCTATTAAGACAACCAAATAAAGCGTCTGCGTTTTGATCTGTCTCCAATCTAAATGCTCGGCATGAAACTTTCGTATTGACATCAAGGAGGCTGAAGAAATCATTCTCCATAACACAAATTTCTGTATTTCAGCTTGTGTTAGAAAAGAATCTAAATCCCAGAAACTTCTTCCACTTTCACAGTCGACACTGCATTTATGTTACACTTTCAATATTTTAAAATATCATCTCTGTTAAAAGGACTTTTAATGCCTTAAGACAAGTGATAAAATACATTGGTTTCCTCTAGACTATATTTTTACATGTTTGCACCATTTCACCTGCTGCAGAATCTGTGAGCCACACTACTGCCATGGACACCTCTACTCCACTTACTTACTCCACTTGTTATTATTGCTGGACATTATTGGCTGGATGTTCTCCACAAGCATTTGTTTGTTCTTTTTTTTTTTTTTTTTAATCTTTCATTCAGAATCTGCTTAAAGATAAATTTCTGTACTGATCATAACAAACAAGCTTCTGACCTAACAAAACTAAATTAAATGGAACTTTTTAGCTAATGTTCCTTGGAGGTTCCTATTTTGCAACCTATTTTGTTTTTAACTCAGTGAAGTGGTAAGGTTCTCAGACTTTATATACTTTTGGTATATCAAGTAGGGTCAAACACACAGCTATAGCTAGTTTCCAATATATTTTTAATTATTTTAGTGAGTGTCATGTGCTATCTATCACATGCAATAATCCTAGCTTTTCTGCCATAAGCAAATAGCTGCACATTTGCTACCCTCAGCAGCAGTCTAATTTATGTTGTAAAACAAGCCTTCATCCTTCAGAATGAAAATAGTTTACAGTACTAGTTTTATAATTATGAAATTGTATTCTCAGATGTGAGATTTCATACATGTATCTTGAAATAGTCATGCTCAACTGACAGGAAAAATAGTAATGCATTCATCGCACTCTGCAGAAGCATTCACCAATTCATCCAATATTAGTTGCAGAAATATGTGTAGTATTTCTCATCTCCAAAACTTTACTATTTCAGAGTCACAGAAATGTCATTCTTTTGTCCTTCCAGTAAATGTGCTTAAATTGAAGCCATTCAATAAGTACTGCTTCTCACTTAATTGCAAATTTTCCATTTTGGCAAACTATTTCTTTACCTTTTCTTTGATTTTAACTTTCATTCCTTTGCTAGCCATGGAAATGTTTTATTTCCAAGACCATGTGCAATTATAATGCAAAAATAAAGACTAAAAAGGTTTTACAGATAAGCCAACCAAACTACACTGATTATGATGGGAAGTAAAAAGATTCCTCTGTTTCCATGGTAAAATGTAACTACTATATTAGTAACAATAAACAGAACCTGCAGAGCTTCTGCCTGCGTCCAACAAGAGGCCAGAATTGATCTTCTCAGGTAATGATGATTTTATTATTTTTGCCATTTACTTTTTCATGACAGGTGATATTTAATTACCACACAAATTACGATATGTGTGAGAAAGTCTTGGATGACAAAAACTGGTGGCTCAGAAAGTTTAGTTGGAAGATGAACTGAGAGAACACAGGAATATTCCCTTCATCATGTTTATCATTTTCACTCTCACCAAATATTGCTCACTATCTGAATGACTGAGCACTCTTCAGAATAAGAGGACGTGGTGAGCTTGGATTTCTAAAGATATTATAAGCACTTGTTAATAATGGTACAATTGGATGATTTTTACATTTTTCCTCCACTAGATTCAGATACAAGTACTCCAGGTTTAGTCTCCATGACACAGATTTAATAAAAATATTTTTACAATGTAAGCCAAAATAAAGTACTGTTACCCCAACACCAAGTCTTTGCTTTGTTCAGTCTGACAGCTTGCAGGAGCAAATATTATAACATTGAAATTTTGGTAATTTAATTTATTCTAAGTCTCGTGTAAATAACTGTAATGGCTGTGCATTTATTTTACAAAACATTTTTCAAAATGTAAAAGTGGACCAAAAACCACTACGTCTGCTCCTGAAGAGCTGAAAACAAACTTTTACTGATTTGAATGCATGTAGTTCTCTCTGTCTTTCTGTCCATCAAATGAAAACACTTTCTTTACCACTGAAATATTTCCAGCTGAAAGGCAGTTACAGTTCACTCTGAAACAACATACTAATTTAAGACAGGGAGAGGCCAATAAACTACTTCAGAAAACTAAGTTATAGGAGATATTTGGTCTATATTAAATATTTATTGAACAGAGTAATATTTTTCTTCATTTTTATTTACATTACCACACACTGTTTTAGTATGCTGCCATGTGGCTGACGTGTTCCACCTGGATTTCACACATCTGTCAAGTGGCTCATGAAGCCTTGTTTTTTACAATATTCCTCAACCAGAATCTTTTTCTGGATAATGTGTAATAGTAGCTGTTCCTTAGAGTGTTTTATTATTAAAAGACATTTCACATAAATCTCAGAAAGGCTAAGCCAAATCTCAACAGAGACTCCCACATTGTGATTAGAGACACTTCTTTCCTTGCTTGGTACTTCTTCTCATAGCGTGCCTGGTACAGCTACAGATGTCCAAAGGCAGGAGTCCCATCATTCCTGGGGAGTTGTCACCATTGTCTCCCTCCCTACATCCTAATATGATGAATGCTTATATAAATCAGCAGATTACATTAATATATCGGAAATTTTGCTTAGGCACTTATATTGCAGTTTGTAATAAACCACTGATGAGAGAACAAGGGCATTGTCATTGTCATTGTGCATAAATATCTTTACTTCAAATTGAACAAAATTAGTAGTGGACATAAGTCACATTAGGCTATGCAAATCACTCTTACCAGAGGTGCTTTACAGTCAGCTTAGATCAGCTGTGCGGGTCCCTATGCAAGTGGAAGGGATAAGCAGGATCTGGCATATGATCAGCCAAATTTGTGGCATCTTATTCCTCCCTTTGAGCTTTTGGGACACAGCTGGGACATGGCTTTCCCTGGCAGGAGAGAGGGACCAAAACCTTGCTTGCATTTCTTCTATAAGAGCAAGGACTTCATTCATCCCATGTCACATCCTGCTTGCCCTAATGTAGCTCTCTGGATACCCTATCATTTTTCACCTAAAAGACTCAGAACTCTTTCACATACTGATTTAAGAGGAAAAGCTATTCCCACCCTAAATGTGAGAATATCGATTTCTTACAGCCTTATGGGTCTAGATTTACACTTTGCTGGAAGGGAGCCTAATCCTTGTTCCACACAAGAAAGGTCTCTTCCCCTCAACAGATCCACATTTTTATTTAAAAAATGTTGATTCCCGAGTTTATTCCAATGTCAGAAAACTGGCCACCAGAGGAACTCCATTCACCTCAGAAAAGCAGCTCCAGGTTTCCCATGTGACAGCTGCAGAATTTGGCCTAGTGTGCTATACTTTATTAATATCTTCTTTAAATAAGGGTTACTTACCTGCCAACCTATATATTTCGGTCAGAGCTGTTTCTGAGTGAAGGCTGAGTCCTGGATTTATCACGTAAGGGAGTGCCCAAAGCACTTCACACCACTGCTTTATAGGACACAAATAGCTCTAGAGGATCCAACACAATCTTTGAAAGTTTTAGCATTTGTTCCCTTTTGGACAGATACGTGGGCTCAGTTATGCACTATAAGGAAGAGTCAGAAAGAAATCTAAGTCCTAACAAAAAAGGAGTCAACTTCTTGAGCTGGATTTAGGTCCAGTTTTCCTGTTTCCAGACAGAAAATGCAATTGCATTCTTTATACTGCTGCCAAATTCTTGGTTTAAATGCAGCTACAGACCTGCATGACACCCATACATGCTGAATACATACATTCATCCATATGCTGAATCACATACATTCTATCACTTCTCAACCTCGATGATCAAAGGCAGGGACAGAACTTCCACACGGCTGAGAGCAGGAAATGGCCCTACAAGCTACTGAAAGCTTCTGTGTTTCAGTTTGGAATTAGTTAAGCAGAAATGTATGTAGAATTTGTATATGAGTTTATTTAATTCTTTGAAATTTAAAATGGAAAAATATTATTGATCCAATGCTGAGAATTACTATGAGTAGCAATGTTAATTTTCCTGTAATGCAGGAGCTGATCTAAACTCTTCTTTATTTGCTAGTAAATAGCAGGTTTTAAAATGTTTTCAAGCCAGTGGTTCTAGTCTTTCAAGGATAATGGTGACCTGAAGTAGGAGGATTTGGGCTTTATTGAGAGCTTTGTTGTTTATTAAGACAGGTGAGAGCTGGATGACCTTGGCAGTCCTAGCAGAGCTGGAGGAGGGGAGTCCAGAGATGCTTTCCAGTGCTTCTTGTGATAAATCTATCAAAAGCCAGTAAAACAGTACCATGGGTAATGTGAGTTGAAGCTAAGAACAAATCCACTTTCTGTCTGTAACTGGCATATTCCTTTTCCCCTGCGCAGGCTCTGCAGCCAGGCAGAGTGCTTTCCATTTCTCTGGATGCTGAAAACTGCAGGGTCTATTTTGAAACTGAAAATCTGATTAATTGTATCTTTGATCCCACTAAAATGTGTGCTTAAGAAGTGCTTGTGTGCTTGTGAAGTAGGTCCTCAGTGAATACTGTGGCTTTTTAATCAGCTACAGAAAATATTAAAAAAACCAAAACAAACCAAAACAAAAACCAACAACCTGCCAAAACACAAATTTATCTTTTCTGTGATGATCTCCCTTCTAGAGAGGGCTGCACCATCGCTATACACTTAGGACAAACTAGAGTTTCGAATTCCTACAAAATGGCCACTACTGACTCACATCAAACAGTCAAAATATTAAGATGTCTTGTTGGCTTCCCTTTCGACGTACTCTATTGCTGTTTGTTTCCCCATCTGCAAATTAAGATAACAATACAGATTTTTTGTCAAGTGCTTTGCCAGTCACACACAGAAAATTCAATGAATGAGATAAATATTTGATTCAGTCATCCAGTACTTTCACTATTCCCTTGTCAATTGATATTTCCATCTGCTTCTAGTTGAATCCCATACATCTTGGGCAATGTTTTTGGTCGGTGATGGAAACAAACATCTGAAGAAATACTCTTTCTGGCTGATGCTCAGAATGATTTTGTTGTTGAAATGCACATATAAATTCAAACAAGAGATTCAAAGTATGTTTTAGTCTAACCCAAAATCCTTCATAATTGAAATATTTTCTTTTTAAGAAATTCACAAAACAAAACATCCTTTCAACATTGTACTGAAAGTTTGCCTAGTAAAAGGCACGTACCAACATGTTAACCTGTTATAAGCCAAGAACTAATTGATGTAAGCAGAACTATCAGCAGAGTGGTGAAACTAATGTGTAAAACCTTCCTTTCATGTTCTCTAGGGTCCTGCTGCTATGGCCAATAAACTTTCCAGTTAATTCTCCAGAAGGCAGGAATCTTCTGAGCAGAGCAAAAGGGAATTCTGTTGATGAGGCAGATCAGGTACACCTGAAAACTCTACTCTGGTGTACTTTGTTCCACTGTTCTAGATGGGTGCCTGTGTCAGCAAGGCTCCATCATTCACACAAGTCAGGCACTTTGAGCTGTTTATATGAGAGGCCTTAGCTCCTACAGCTTCCTACTCTGTCCTTGGCCAGAACATTGTTAGGTGGATAATGGCAAAAACTATCAAGAAATAAGCAAGCCCTTCAAATCAAAATGAAGGCATGAACTTGTTTTCTCTGGAATCAGTGGTAACATATCTACTGATTGCAACAAGGACACACCCTTGGAGTTGATATTGCTCTGTACCCTTCTGAGAATCTTGCAGAAGAACAGGACCCTGTCCTTGAGGTATGCACTTCCCAGAGCTGCATCTTCAGTCTTGAAATGAAACAAGAATTCCAAATTAAATCTTGATGACAAACTACAAGAAGGAGTTTTGACATTCAACAGCCTAAGATGGCCAACATAGCATTTTTAAATTTTTGTAAATCTCAAATTTAGTAGAAGTCACATATCAATACCTTTAGAAGTCTGGGTCTTTTTTGCTTATGAGGTAAATGATAATCAGGGAAATGAAGCCACAGTAAATAACCTGGTTTAACTCAACGACCACAGTTTCCACTGTGGTGATCACTGAAATAGTGATATCAGAGTTCTAAAAGTGCACTGCTTTAACGTATCTCTAGTCATTACAACAAAAGCATCATCAACACATAAGCAGTTCCTGTAGGGACATATCTTTTTAGAGGAGTTGCAGGCATCATGAGATATAGGGAGGGATGTTGACATTGTATTAACCTTGGCATGGATAGCTTAAATTTTCTTAGTTGTACACATGAGACCAGAGCACTGAAATAGCAGATTCTATCAGTCTCAGTTCAAGGTCTGTTCTGTTCTTGCTTTAGCTAAACCTTTCTCCAAGACCTGATGTTGCTGTACCAGCATTTTTTATGTTTACCGTTCAATGACTAAAATGCATGTGCATTGTCACAGCTGTTTCTTGCTCTGCAGAAAATGGCTATACTTACAGGTGCGTTCACAGTGCATCTTCCAATTGTTTGAGTGGTTCCTGTCTTTTTTTTACTGATTTCAAGTCAAGCAGGGTCAAAATATGGTGCAAGGAAAAATGAAGCCTTAATGTATACACTATATCCCAAATGGTAATTTTCTTGTCATTTCCATACAGCTTTCCCATCCAATGCTTTTCTCCTTGATTCCAGTCTCACTTGGTGGAATTTTAATTGATTCAATGTCTTCCATTACATCAATTGCAATAGAATAGTAGGTTGTTTATTTTTGGTTTGTTTTGTTTGAGTAATTTTCTGCTTTCTCTAGATATAGCATAAGGAAGGCTGGTTTTCAGCTTTTTTCACCTGTCTTTTCTCATCTTGTTGCTTATTAGACTTCATGAAGAATGTTAAGGCTTAAATACCACATTTGGCAATATCAGTCATTTGACTGAAGAGTTCTTTGTACTAATGAGGCACTGGAAATCAGTCCACATTCTTCTCTGCATGTGTCATAATACAGCTCTTACAGTGCAGATGAGGCTGCTAGGCTGACAACATTCACTGCAGCCTGTTCCAACAATGGGGATGCTCCTCATCAGACATGAAAAGGTCAAAGAAAGTGACTGAATGTTGCCTTAAAAGAGAAATACTCAGATATTAGTATTTTTCACTTGAATTGTTTTGTGACTTAACAAAAAAGAGAGTGAATGACTTAATGGATGATATTTGTTTTTCTGTTTGTTTGTTTTGGTGTTTTGGGTTCTGTTTGGTTTTTTGGGTGGGGGGATGGGGGGTAAGTGTTGTTTTGTTCTTTTACCATTTGTAAAGCCTTCAAAGTATTTCATAGGACTTGTTAGTAAGAAATACACATCAGCAAAAACAGCCTATGAGAAGACAACGAAAAAAAAATCTACCACTCTGTGCATGCCATCTGTCCTTAGATACTCAATGTGGCAGAAAGCTGAAAATCAAGGTATATTGTCTCTATCTCACTTTCTAAGCATTTTTACTCCCTTCAGTACTGATAAAACCAAACATGATGGCTAGTCAAATCTGTGAACTCAGTATTCTTGTTGTATTAAAATACTGTTCAAATTTAATAAAATGATAATGGAATTCTTTAGCATGATATCCAATGAGGTTTTTGTCTATGGATGAACTCCCTTGCTTTCAACAACTTGGTGTTAAGTACATCCCTCTGCTTTCAGAAGTCAGCTATCATAACAAAACAGGAAAAATCACTGAAATTACATTGCTCAGTAAGTAACTTTGCATATTTTGAATAAGTCTCTACAATTATGTCCATATACAGAAAAGTATTTTATTAAGACATTCCACTACCTCCACTATGTGGAACCGGTCAAAGCCTAGAGAATGACGGTAGAGTAATAATAACATAACTGTTCCATAGTTTCTTCTGTCAGCAAGGAGCTCATTAGTAAGAAATGATGGAAAAGGAGAAAGGTCATATTCTGTCACAGGATGATGATGAACCACATAGATGTTTTCAGCGTGGAAAAGCTAAATGCTAGAATGTGTCGAGAAAAGCACTTCCAGTAGAGAAGAGGCACTGACAAAGGCTCATCTCCAAGACGGTGAACAACTCTACTCATATGCCAAGAGGAAATATGGTTTCTCACTAGGGCAGGTGCTGGGAAGGACACACAGGTGAACAGGAGGCAAGAGGAGATCTCAGAGCTGGATTCCTCTATATAGGAAAAATGGCAGAACAGGGACATAAAGGCACTTTAAAAATTTATCAGTGAAATGAGGACAGAACAAAAGGATATAAACTGGCCACAGAAACAATTAGTGTAGAAATGAGAAGGGTGTCCATATGTGGGAATGGTGAAATTCTGAGCACCAGTACTTACCTTCTTCCTTGGGCTTTGGCAAGTGTATACAAAGGATAGCATAACATAATTACCCCTGACTGGACACAGAAATCCAGTTCTGTGCTATATTGTCAGGTTTTGCAATGAGTACTTGCAATATATCCAGATGAAAATCTAGGAGGAGATTCTAATTTTAGTAGGTTTTATCAAAAGAGCATTTCATCCATGTCCTAGTAACGAAATTCTCCTTCATTATAAAATGGAAACTGCTGATATTCATGGTAGTAAATTCAACACACACAAATACAACCCTCAGCCCCTAAAATACTTCACTATAAAATGAAGCAGAATTTGAGTTTTATTTATGTTGGCATTTTATTTTACTAGGCAAAATCTCCTATTTTTTCTGAATTGTCTTCTAGCCAACATGATTCACTGGTGATTCATCACTGCAACAGTTGTTTATAGACTTCTGCAGAGTCATGGCAGGATGGGCTCTTGTCTCTGTTTCCCACTTAAAATGTGGAAGTGGGCAAGAAGCTTGACAGACTGGGGTAAATGGTTTCCCAGGAAGGAACCCTGGGCAGAAAGGATACTTTGGAAAGCTTTATAGTAATCTACAAATATAAATATGAACTCCAGAAAGTGAGCAAATTTTTGCACCTCAGTGATGTGAATTTGTTGCTTTGAGAATTCTGCTTATTTTCAAGAGGGAAGAGGTTCATATAGTTGCCTTCTCTGTGTACCCTAAATGAAATTTTGAAATAAACACCTCTGCTCTGAAGCAGGATGTTGTGGTTCAGCCACACCCAGCAACTAAGTACCACACAGCTGCTCACTCACTTCAGGAAAAAAAAAATAAATGTAAAACTCACGAGTTGGGATAAATACGGTTTAACAGGACAGCAAAGGAAGAGCTAAAACAACAACAATAATAAAAGAATATACAAAGCAAGGCATACACAATGCAACTGCTCACCACTCAGAAAACTGATGCTCAGACTGCTCCTGAGTAGCGAGTCCCTTCCCTGGGCAGCTCCCGAAGTTTATATACTGAGCATGATGTCATTTGGTATCAAGCATTCCCTCCCAGCTTCCTGTGAAAATTAACAACCCCAGCCAAGCCCAGCACACAGGTTTTGACTACAGTCATAGCTGTATAAAATTCTTGTTCTCTCTACTAGTACCTAGATGGCATATTTTGTGTTTAAGCCATAGAAGACAGTAATTAACCTCAAGGAATCAACAGGGCATTATACTTATATGACTGTCTTTTAAAACCTCCTATCCTCGCAATTGTAAAAGGCCATCTTTACTGTGCTATAATAGCACTTAAAATTAAGGGCAGTATATATGTTGCGAGACACAACAGCATTAATTCTTGTGGAAATGATGTGGTGGACTAAGTCTAGTATGTAAATGTAACAGTATATTTAATTTATCAGAACCTATGCCCATTAAAATACTTAGCCATATTAATAAAACATTACAAAATCACATGAATGAATAAAAGAGAAATGTGATTTACTTAAAAAACTATACTTTGACAACATAGTACTGAATTAACGTGTTCACATAACAAACCCATTTAGCACACTTTATGAAATAATCCCACATGGCAGAATGAATAATTATATGACAGGAAGTCCAAATAAATGTTACTCTAATGCTTCCATTTAAAGCCAGACTATTTAATTTGGATTTTCTAAAGTAATTTAGTTCCTATAATACTTAATGAGAATGGAGCTATTAATTTTGATGCAAAATTACTGAAGCGATATGATATAAAACAATGACCTTCAAATAAATATAAAACATTTTACTAGAACAACAGGAGAGGACACTGCCCTGAATACCCATATTTGCACATGAGAACATTTAGGTAATCCTTTTAAGAGCTGGAAGTCTGAAACAGCAACCCCTTACCCACCCATCTTGGCCTAACACACACATAAATACTCAGTGCAAACACTGCTGTCCATGGTTTTGAAAAGACATAGAAAAGCCAAAAAAAACCAACCCATAAAACCCTTATCAGTCCTTATGAGTTAATTTTACCTCATTTTATGAAATATCCTTCAAAACCAGTACTGCTAAAGACCTCCTTATGCTTAATATAAGGTACTTAGATTTAAGTCACAGTGGCACTGAGAAAACGTACTTTAAAACAGTACTAAAAGATAGAGATGTAATAATTTCTGTAATTTTCCCTTCATTAAAAACAAACAAACAAACAAACAAACAAAAAATCAACAACCCCTAACCTAGATTTCCTATTTTAAAGTGAGCATTCAACACACCATTCTGAGTCATACCACTGGGGTCCGACAAGCATCAAGCTGTGGAAACCAGACGACATTTTAAACTTCAAACATAGCTCAGGTTCCTCAAGGAGTCTGGGTGGCTAAAGTCACCTTAAACCCACCGTACCCTGGCATTTTGCCCTGCGTAGCAGTCATCTTATACTCCTTCACAGCCATTTATGCAGCCTAATCCAAGGGTGCTCATGATTTAAGATGTAGACAGGCTAGGCAACTGACCTAGAATCATTCCTGTCTCCCAAAAAAGCCCTCATTCAGTTTACCCTTAAACTTCTGATAAGGCAGAATTTTAAATCTTTAGAAGTGGCATTTATGAAAGTTGCAGCAAATGTTACTTCAGAAGAACTGCACATGTGATATTAAACTGCAGAGGTGAATATTCCTTCCTTCATTGGCCAAATGGTCCCTCCTCTTTTCCCCACTCCACTTCTTTGGGGATCATTCTCTTAGGTTTTATCTCTCGGACACAAAAATTAAAGGTGATGTATTATCAGGGAAAACTTTAACTGAGACTAAAATTTTCTTCTTCTTCTTTTTTTTTTTTCCTCTCCCTCCAGAAGGAGCAAAAGTTCAACCCCTGCAGCTCAGAGATTAGTTGTTGGAAGGCTTTGCTGTGTAGTAGTGTCTACCCCTTTCCTTCCTTTTTTTTTTTTTTTCCGATTTGTGTTTTGAAGAAGGAGGTTACTTGCTAGTGAAAAAGCTTTTTTCATGATGCAATCTACTAATTTTTTCATAGCATTCCTATGGAGTTATTTCAACATCTAATTAATTTCTTTTCAATCTTTGACGGAAAACTACTTTAAGCAAGAATAGCAGCTAAATCTCTGCTTAAAATTTACATATATAGTCTGGGGAAAAAAGCATAGCTAATTTACTTCTTTCACTACTTCTGCTTTTAGATTCTTTTGCCAGCAATAGCACTGCAATGTGATAATGTGACATGCTGGTATGTAACTTAAGTTTTTGCTAAGCCAGAGACACAGAAAACTGTAACCTTCACTTTCATCTTCCGAAATGGAAAAAAAAAAAAAAAAAGTATCAATGCCATTATAGACATTAAAAAAAAAAAAGGCAAGCTTTAAGAACTTGTAGCATTGAATAGTCCTATCTCTGGAGCAAAGAGGAGGAAGGAATTAAACCTCCAAGGCAGAAATCATTAACATTTATTTATGAAAATGAAGGTTTAGAATGTCTATTATTCATTTCAAGGACTGAAGAAAGAGATGCTGATTTCATATTTCATTACTTTTTCCTTCAGCTACAACTACATTAGCCATTGCGCAATGGCTTTCTGATCATGCCTTCTCTGCTCCTTTCCTCTAGGACCTTCCACCGGAACAGGCAGAAACATTTTGCTGACTCAATCCCATCTGTAGCAACTTTCTAATATTGTTATTCCACAGAAACCACTTGAATGTTGCATCACTGGAACAAATTGTTCATTATTGTTATTTCACAAAAGGGATATAAAATGCACTAATGAAAACTGACGCATATGGATGAATCTGAATGTAAGAAAGCATGAATTCAGTTAAAATATGATAGTTTCCAAGCACTACCTGCCACTGCACAGACCTAGCTTGGTCACATAGGAAATCATTTCCACTTCTGTGGCCACAACACAAATGGCATTAATATTTTGCTACAAAGGTTAAGACTTCAAGGAATGCTCAGCACAAGTGCCTGGGTGCTAAACAGATATGCACAAAAGTGAGCAGAAAGGGCAGGGATCCTTTCTTGTGGATACTCAAAACTTCTTGGCAAAAATGGCATTTCACATTTCTAAAAGAAAAAGTGAGCCAGTGAATCAGCAGAGCTGCTAACAGGGGGCTCTGCAGTGAACAGCAGGTCACTACGTGTGCCCAGCGCACCGTGGTGCCACAGGCTGCTGGGCAATCCTGTCCCTGTGGAATGGACCCACTTCATTTGCCAAGCAGACCTCTGCAGCTGCAGAGAATTGTTTGTTCAGTGGGACTAATACGTAAGTTAAAAGCATGCAGTCAGAAGAATAAAGCACTTCAAAATGTGCTTTGCTCACTTCACAATTGCAGCAGAACGTTAATTATTTATGATAACATCTCAGAATGCAGCAACTGTATGTAACAGACATTGTAAAAAATAATGGCTGAGGAATCCTAGCTACAGCAACCTGCTGTTAAGTCTTTCCTGAGCAGAGGGGAGACACTGCCAGTTTCTGTGTGGATTAGCAATATATGGATTTTTGCGGGTCTGCTGTATTGTCATTTTGAGTCATCTTAAAATTTTTAAATCTTTTTAAACTAATAACTTTGGTAAACAGGTCCCAAAGAACACTTAATTTTTTTTAAAAAATCATACATTCATTTTAAAAATTAAATAGCTTACACAATTTGAGCAACTGACTAAAACCAGTTTTATATAATGATATTAAAATATTTAATTAAGAATGTTTTTTATAAAAAAAAGCAAACTCTAATCAGCTGTATTGTAGCAGCCTATTCTCTAATATAATAGATTATAATCTTATTAATAGAAGAATATCTTACGGCAAGTGTTTCAATAGCAGAACCAAATTAATTACTTGCATAAATCTACTACAGATAACGAATATAAATTGGGAAAACACATGAAGCATTCTGTGTCTTATTAAAGCAAAATTATTTTACCTTTAATAAAGCATTTTACTTAACACCCACAATATTCTGCAGATAAAAAGTGAGTAGGCACACAGTAACAACAGATAACTGAAAACTTTTCACTTGCAATTTTGAGTTCATCGAATGTAGGTGGCAAATTAAAGACCAACGGAATAAACAACATAAAATTAGATAAATTATAACAATATATGCAATACAAGCAGCACTTTCTCATCTTACAAAGAATTCTGCTTTTACTTTGGACATACAGAAATTACTCATAAATATGTACGCTAATAATTCTTTTCAGAATTTGGAAAATCCTCAGTGAGCCAAGAACTTCTGGAGTTAAATATGTCATCCTGTTCTTTCCTTGGAAAAGGAGTATTAATTTAAACTGCCCTGCACAGAACTAGTTTGCCAGCAGCTGTGCAGCAGAAAATGCCCTTGTGAGTTATTTGAGGCCTGATTTAACCATCCTATCTGAAATTAATACTGAATTTAAAAAAAAATTCTGTTCATTTGACCCTTCCTCTTCAAGCTTATCAGTCACTGAAAGTAATATCACCATCCGTAACCTCTAACTTGACATCTTCCCTTAGCACCACACCAACAGTTCTTGCTTAACAGGACACTGTTTGCATAGCAAAGGAGCGGTACTCCAATATACGCCAAGCAAAAACATAGTGGATACTACGCAGGCTTGGGAACAGCTCCAAGAGAAGTCTTCAGGCCAGTGAGCACATTTTAGACACAAGAGCCTGGAACCCAGTTCCTAAAACATGGCTCATAGGCTCCCCTTTTGGTGCATGAAACAAGTATCTCAAAACGGAGTCCTGCTCAGCCCAGGGCCCTGAGCAGGGAACCTCTAGAGACAGACAGTAGGACACCGTGAGGCTGGAGACACAGACAGAGGAAGGTTTTGTTACCTCACCCCAAGCAGCAGGAAAGTGCATCTTTTTGCTTACATGCCCCAGCTCATGGCTGGCTCCTGAAAGTCACCTCATGGCTGTAAAAATTCATTCTGAGCTAAACCTACACAACACTGTAACTGTGAACATTCAGATAACAGGACCTGTTATCTGTTAGCTGGAAGAAATGGCGTTCCTACAGAAAGACATGGGCATGTCCGTTAAAAGACAGCTTTGCTTTGAATTACCAGGACCTTCTGAACTGCTTGGAATTGAACATTCTGTGAAATGTGATTTTCTCTTCCTTCACAGTGCTGAACTGTTTTTTTAACCAGCAGGTACCTGATAGATATGTGCATACCTGCTGGTTAATAAAACAATTCAGCTCTGAATTTCTAGCTGTCATGTTGAAACTGAAGTGAAGTAATTACTAGGCTTTCTAAGCCTTTAATATGACAGAGAAAGCATGATCATTAGTGGCTAGCTTCCTTAAAATTAATTGCCCATCATTCACCATTGTTTCACAAACTATGTTGGGTCTGAGGACTGATTAAAACATCTGGAGTTGGGCTGCGTCCACAGACTTTGAGCAATGGCATTGCGGAAGAACTACACACCACTCAATAAAATATGATCAAAAAAGTACCTTTGATTGAGAAATATGTTTACTCCATTTCTACTTTACTTCAAATGATGCATACAATATAATTTGTTGGGTTTGTTCCCACAACAATTTGCAGACCGTTCACATGAGCTCAGAGGTTCCCATTCCCTTCTCTAGCCTTGCTTCTCTGAACAAACAGCCTTAATGACCTGCTTTTCCGAACAACCTCTGCTAACATCAACCATTCATGCTCCCACACATTAACTGGCATCCCAGGAAATCTTTTTATTTTGTTAAGGAAGTCCTGCTTCGTGTATCATTTTGTTTACTAAAGAATGTGACTCTGAGGAAGTGCATGGGCTCCATGTCATATGTGTTTATTCACTCTAGATTTCAGGATAGAAATACCTTCTCCATGGAAAACTGCTTTCTTGTACCAAGAGAGGATTCCCTACAGACCTTTAAAATGACCTTGTATGCATTATTGTCTTCACTGTTATACTTCTCATCATGCTATGCCTGAGCTATAATACATAAGTCTCAATAACCTCCTGTAAGAACCTAAACAAATTAAAATCTAGAAGGGACTCTGATAAGGTCACAAATGGACAATTTTGTACTATTGCTTTGAATGTCTCTGTTTTTTTATCACCTCTCCTTATACATGATTTCCTTTCTACCCAGAGAATGAGCTGGACTTATACGAACCTTCTTCACAGATATTTTGAGTGCCTCCATGAAAGAAGAAATAAACACACAACACAGTAATATTTAGGTCTTGTCCAAGAATGAATTTTCCCTAAACATTTTCAGTCAGGCATCACATAGTCTTAGCTCACCATTACTATTATCCATTACCTTTATCTTATAGTGTGACACAAAGACAAAACGCAAAGTCATCCTCAGATGCAGACTGCTTTCGGACAGGCTTCTACACCAAGAAGGCCATTTACAGCAAGTTTAACTGAATGACTTTATGCTGCATATCAGCATGAAGCCACCTGCCGCTGGCTGTACAAACCGCCAGGGTAGAAGGGACTGGCCTTACAAACAGCAAGTTGGAAGGTTCTCTTCACCTCACAGTCCATATTATGACAGTACATGATAGAACAGATATGTCTCTGTCACTCTTCTTGAATAGCAACCCCACACATCCCTACTTAGTCCACCATAATTTATTCAGAGTGCCTAGTTAATTGCAATTCAGTGAGGACTCCTACACAGATAAGTCTCCTTGCAAGAAAAATTCAAATCTTACCACATTTGAACTAGACAACTGCTTTAAAATTGTTCCTTGATTACTGACTGCAAAGAACACTGTAACACCATAGCAGATCCTGCAGATAACTGAAACCACTTCAGTACACCAAATATTAGTGCAACAGACATAAGCAAAACTGAGCTTTCACTGCCCTCTGCACCACGTCCTAACAGTGAGAGAATGCGCTGTGATTCCTAAGGAAGTTTAAGCGTTGGCGTATCTTAAGAGGATTTATTATAAATACTTCTATGTTTAGCACATGGGCATAAAGCTATGAGTAGAAAAACCTGAAATAAGTAAACTGTTGTATATGCCTATTTCAGTCAAGTCCACAGCAGCCACTGCCTGTTCCTGCGTATTCCTAAGCAACTCATTAAAACCTGCAATTAATGACTGCCACTGATCCCATTTAACTCTTCAGTAAACTAGTTCTATTTTTGTAAAGATTCAAGACATTTTTCTATCATCACTGCATGGTAGATAGAAAATGGCAATGCTACAATGCCTGACAGCTCATTTTTTTGCTCCCTTTCCTTCTTGATCAGTTACAGTGCATTCAGCAGTTACTCATTACAATTCAATAGTTTTAATCCTTTCTACTCCTCCTGGTACGGTGACATGCTTTCTGCTGGGGAATGAAGGAGGCGGTAGTTGAAATCTTTGTGATTTTGTGAGTTGGATATTGAAGGTATTCACCAGTTTCTTAGAATAACTGAAATTCAGTCCAATTTAAGGCTTCAAGGCAACGTCTTCCTAATACCTGCCACTCATTAGGGAGAAAACCGTGTCCTCCTGCCCATCGTTGTTGCTAGCTAAAGTCTCCCAGACAGAGGTCAATCCCATATTAGTAACCTTGGTCACTCTCCTGAGGATTGTGCTGCCATAGGTAATGAGTCTTGCTGGGGTGGCAAACAAAGCAGACCTCAAAAAGATGGGTTGCAGGACCCCACTGCGCCTCACCTCATCTGTCACATACCTGCTCAGTTATGTCTCTTTGAAAAAGATCCTCACATTTAGGGACAGTCAGACATCATCCAATAAGTGGAAGGAAATCATCTGATGCTAGGGCTGTTTAACTAATTGATGACTTTGTTTAGCCACCAAAACTAACAAAACAAAATAAACAAACAAACAAAAAATTCCTAGCAGTTTTGCTCTGAAATTAGCCCTGAAATTGACTGAAACCCCCATTCCTTACAGTGAGTAAATAATTTTTTAAAAACTTTACTCAGATGACTAAGACAGGGTGCATCCATCTAAATATAGCAGTCTACCTCTGATCTAGTTCTACAGTCCTCCCCTACACATAACAGAGGAAAAAAGCATTTCCTAGGCGCAATGCAGGAATTTTTGTCTTAGATATCCACTATAGATGCATCTGCTTCTTCTCATGGACTATAAAGAGAGTCAGATCACAATACCCATACAGGAGGAGTCTTACGCCAAACAAATCTCACCTCACTGCAAGTGCAAGCAAGCAGATGTGACCTTCTATGCATATTTATTGCCCTCAAAATTGAAAATGCTAGTGTAACTGCAGGCAAATATAAGGATTGAGATTTTTCATTCTAAAAGGAAAAATGTCAAAAATCTGTGAAGCACACAGGAAGTGTTGACGAAGATGCAGTTGCCAAAATATAGGTGATAATAAACTTATTTTCATTTCATGAGGGAAAAAAAAAACAAACAGTTGTTCAGAAAGAAGTGCTATTACTAGCAATTTCAGAAAAAATCTAATGCCATTGAGAGTTGCTTGGAAGTCCAAGTTCTCGATGAGATGTCACTTTGACAGTAAACAGATCAATTCAGTTAGTCCTAGCTAATACTTCGGAGATTGCTCACAGAGAAGGTGCTTGGCTTCCACTACAAGTTAGACTTGCCAGCTCATAATGGCAATCTAAAGTAATCAAACAACTAATTTTGATCATCTTTATGTTGTGCCTGAATGAAAATTCAGCAGAGATTGGCATGTTTCTCTATATGACTTCAGAGCAGGAAAATGAATCAGTTAAAGTAATTGCTGGAACATAGTCCCATCATTTCGTCTGTTTTCTCCTGTAGCTGGCCAGTTATTAAGGTACAATTCCACAAGCAGAGTATGTTTGCAAGTGTTTGCATTTGGTATAAATATTTTTCACAGAGTTCATAGTTTATTAGCATTAAAACTGTATTCTTTTACATCTCAGAATAATTAATTTACTTATACACAAATCTTCTGTGCTTTGTTTTTATCTTGCACACAAGAGAGTTTAGAGAAATCATGCAACAAAACCAATAAGCCCAATCTACATACATGTGTCCACACAAAAGGCAAGTTGTTACCAGCAAACATGTGCCTGAATAAAGCTGCCTGTTTCTGCTGGGAAATCACAAAGCTGTGATGAGCAATGCATCTGCCCTGCTCAGTAATGACTACCAAAAATTCTCAAAACCTTTCCCTTTGTGTCAATAGTTTTCAAAACCTGAGTCTACAATTGAGAAAGCAAAATTACAGAAATGTTGACATCAGCCTGCCTGGTTTTAGACATAATCACACATAAAATAAAAGTAGGGTTTATCCCCCCATTAACCTTGTGTCTTCATTATCTCAAGAATACTTCATCCAAGGCTCATGCGCCAACAGAAATCAGAGAGATTAAGGGATTTCAATAATGTACACAAACTTCCCAGAACTTGGCATTAGTGGTGCTCCAGGACCTTGCTTTTTGTTCTCCTGGACTGAATCTTTTCTGGCAGCTCTGCACCACTCAGACCTTCTCCAGCAAGATGGGGGCAGTCCTGTCCAAGACAGCCAAACTGAGCTGTAGAAATGAGTTCATGCTATTAAAAAGTGACATATCCCAAAACATTTCAAATCAGCTTTTTTACTTTGTAAGCCCGTAAGAAAAGTGCCTCATTCCCCTCTTATTCTCAGTCCATTTGCATCAGAAGCACAGGTTGCTCTCCTTTGGCTTACATCATGCTCCTCATGGACATCACTTAATGAGTTCTCTTACCCCCTCTCTATATACATATTTTTCATGTGTTTTCTCCGAGGTATCTTAGATAGGCTCCAAGAAGTCCAGAAGCCCAATGTTAAAGCAAGTCTCCATGTAATTTGCTCAAATCTGGTGCTGCACAGAGCAAGGTTTCCCTTCTTGATCAGTTATTTAAGCTGAAATACATTGGAAAGAATTTAATCTGCAAAGTCTAAACCATTGATCTGGAACAAAAACATCTATAACACCTACTACACAGCATACAAAAACACATTACCCATTCTTACTGCAAAGCAGCTAAAAACTGGAGTCTGATGTTACTAACAAGTATTTTGGCTGATAGAAAATTAGCTACATTGATGCAGAGACTGTGTATGTGAGTCAGCTTAATTTAATTTCTTGCTTCATTTTCATTTCATTTATGAAATAAGTGTTAGGGGGGTCTGTACAAAATTAATGGCGATCTCACACAGCCCACAGAAAATTAATACCCAGATATGAAAATAGGAACCTAAAGTACTGACAATTTCCATTCTCAGCAAAGACACTGAATTCCTGAATTTGCCCAGAGGAAGGAAAAATAATGGCCCATTTACCCCTCCAGGTGTTCAGGGTAGTATGCTGACCCCAGCATGTCATAGGAGGAGAGGCTGAGAGAGCTGGGGCTGGCCAGCCTGGAGGAGAGAAGGCTCAGGGAAAAACCTATGCATGTGCATACATACCTGACAGGAGGGTATAAGGGGGACAGACCCTTCTCAGTGGCACCCAGGGAAAAGACAGGAATGTAATAAATTTCATCTTCACTTTTGTAAGAAAATATCTTTTTTTTTACTGTGAGGGTGGTCAAACAGTGGAACACATTTTCCAGGGGCAGTGCAGAGTCTCCCTCCTTGAAGATATCCAAAGCCAACCCAGTATGGCCATGAGCAACCTGCAGTAGCTGAGCCTACCTGAAGAGTGAGGTGGAACTGGAGAATCTACAGAGGTAGCGTCAGCCTCAGCTCTGGTGTGATTCTAAAGTACCTCATTAGAGGTACTTTAATGGAAACTGTTTATTTCAATAAGCTTGCTTATATTCTCTGTGCTTGGAGGAGCAATAGATACAATCAAGTTGCTTCAATAAAAAAGAAAGCTAAAAACTGAAATACAGTCTTGTCTTTCAAGCTTGCAAAATATAACATACGCACCTGACCTAGAATTTAAGGTCTGGAAGTGCAAAATACTTTTGCAAGTGTGTGCTCTGCAGTATTTCTTTTTACTACTGCCAGAAACTAAAACCACACTATTTGTGAGTATTGCCAGCCTGTTAAAAGTATTTATTGGTTTGTATTTTTGTGCTTATATCTGAAGCTTTGCTAACCTACTGAAAATTATCCAACACACACACACGGGCCATTACATCAATTTATTTGTTGTACACAATGCCTGATTTCTGCCCCCATTTTACCTTCTGGACCAAAGTCTGGATAACCAATTATCTGCATAGTCAGGTGAAGGGTGTTTGTCACTGGAAGTGGCTAAAATGACTGTGAAGGAAACGTGATACCATATTTTATTATAACAAAAATGTGCATGCACTAGCGTTGGTTAGTTAGGTCTCAAACCAAAATAACTGCATCTCCTTTCCCCTCCGTCCTCTACAAACAAAAAGGTGGAGAAAGTGAGAAACATATCTAGAAAAAAGCTGTTTAAAATGAAGTTTCATTATCTCAGCTGCTGTTGACCAAGACACACTATCAGGTTTCTTGTCTTCCCTCTGAGTAGACCCAGCCAGGACACACAGACAAACTTCCAAGCCTTTCACCTGCAAAACCAGGAGCCTGCACTTATATTTTATTGTTTTCTTTTCAGCTAAGAAGTTGAACAGGATTTTAAGCCCCATTAGCTAAAGATGAAGCAAATGACTGCACGCCGTGGCTTGCAGCAGCATGGAGAACCTGCTGCTCCTGTGGGAGATCAAACCCTATAACAAATGCTGTGATGAAATAGCTCTTACCAACAACAGCAAGGTCGACCTGTTACAGGAGGTGACATCCCACTCGGGAGAGAAAGTGTTTTGATAATTATCTAAATCTGACTTCATCATCAAACCGTCTGAGTACTGCAGTTCTCAGCTGAATTGAGAAGCCACATCTGCCTCTCAGGATATGTAAAAATCGTTCTATTTTTTCAATATAACTAAAGAAACAACACTCTCCAGCATTTTATACCCATGCTGAAATGGTATACCCTCAGCTGTCTCTAATGGGCTGAAACAATATCCTCTCTCAATAACCCTGAACTTCGAGCAGTTTGAATGTAAAAAACTCAGCTTAAAGGCTTTTTGTATTTCTAAGTGAAATGTGAAATGTCTTCTGTTGAATCACATATTTTCACTCCACGATCCGAAAGAAGGTCACCAGATGGCACTATTACACATTGTCTTTCTGATTTCAGACTCTTACTACAGACAAGTTTTTAACTGTGGAAGAACTGGTAGTGCTACATTTATCTGGGGGCAAGTGTGATGAGTGGCACCTCTGTTCTAATCTCAGCAACCCTAACAAATTCTTCCAGAGGAGCTGTCCTCTGAGAACCAGATGCTTATTCATAGATTTAAATATAGATATATAAAAAGAGAAGGGACCGTTCTCCTGTAATTTATGTCTCTTTCTGCTCAAGGACTAGCATATATCTGTAATGGGAACACATCACAGCAGGAATGCACACACATTTGGCTATGCTGATTTCTCCTCTCTGGTAAGCAGAAACCCTCTGCTCATTACACAGAGATTAAATGCCCTAGGCATACTGTAAATATGTACTTTTCTCAATTACACTGACAGAGAGCCAGCATATCGAAGCCACATCTTGGACCCAATTAAAATGCATCTGCACACCTATCAGCAAAACACTGCATATGTGACAGTGAAAGCTGACATCTGAACCTCTCTCTTGATTGTCTTCAGCTCTTCCTTTAACAACATGAGCAGAAATATCAACCTAAAGACTCCTAATTAACATGAAACTTAAAAATGACCTGAGCAACTCTTCATATCTATGTTTTATAATAGCAAACCATTGCTCATTTCTATGGCTACTAATTAGTGATCCACTGATACTTGAGTCATTATTAACTCCATAGCATGTTAGAAGGGTAATTTAGAATTAGACTTGCTAATGCTTTAAGGTTGTAGGGTTCTTCTAGTTTTGTTCAGATACAGCTTTGTTGAAACCTTAAATAAGCTGCAAATAATTTTTTTCCTGACTCATAGGGCAATGAAATATACTCAGTAATATATTATTTTGCTTTCTGCATACCACATTTTATATATATATATATATATATATATATATATATATATATATATATATATATAATTTTTTTTGTGTTATACTCCAACAAACCCATAACTGGCAAAACAATGAAAAAAATCATGCCATGAACTTTTACGCTTGTGATGGAAATGGCCAACTGTCACAAAAAATCCCAAGCCACACATGGTTGACCGGATCTCCATCTGCCAAAACACTGTCACTCCTCCTGTATCTTGACTGGGATTTATGTGATAGCAGCATTAATGAAAGAAGTTTACTTCATGACAAGTATATCACTGGCACACATGCTCTGTCAGAGATGCTAGCAACCTTGCTAAAGGAAAAGACTGGAAGAGATAGGAAACATAACTGTTTCTGCTGATAAGGAGTCCAACTTTTCAGTAGTGCATCTACTATTACTTTCTGATCTCAATTACACTTCTTTGCCTCAACTCCAGTTTGGAGGCTTCAAGCTGGTCTGGACATACAACACTCAAGTGGAACTAACCAAAACCAACAGAACTGACATCACAGGCCCAGGGTAGCACTGTCAGCAGTCAACACACACAGTTCAATCACATGAAAAACATTTATCCTATATTTCTTCTTTTAAGCATTTATTCATTTTATGAGGAATAAATTAATCCACTAGACAAACAACTTCTGTCTACAGTAGCACTATATTTTAGAAGTACACTGAATAAGGCAGTAGATTTTTTTCACAGAAAATATTGCTTTATTTTATCAAAAGTAAAATTAATAAACACATATATATTTTGTATATATTTCTGATCACAGAAATGAGCAGTTCTGCTCAACACTGAGCTTTATATTTATCCCATGTAGCTTCATTAACTTAAGTAATCTTGTTACATTAGAAGCGTAGCACACATCCTACAGTAATAGTTCTGTTTTTCTCAAGCCTAGAAAAACTAAATTTCCAGCAGGGTTGCCCTTGCTAGGGATGTTAATATTGGGCAATATAGCTTCCTTCAAATACAAAAATTCAGTAAGGTACAGAATGTCATCATGAGTTAGAAAATCCTGCTTCTCTTTTCCACAATGTTTGCTGCCAAGCAGCATCTTAATCGTCATTGCTTTCTACAGAGTGTGCTGCAATTACATAAAGTTCTTCTAGCACTCTGAATCTATCCAAAACCCATTAAAACCAACAATGGCGAAATCCATCTACTGCAAACAGAAAGCCAGCCCCATGCAGCTGGTCAGCTCCCTGCAACGTGCAATCCCTGGCTGATGTTTGGAGCTGAAAGAACAGATTCTTCTCATGCTCTTAGCGTCAGGAAACACTTTGCTGTGTGGTCTTTCACAGGCTGCCAGAAAGGCTTTCTTGGCCCACGCTTTGGAAAACAATGATGCAACAATCTCAGCCCCTGATACTATCTGGAAAACCAGACACATCAAAACAGATATGCCAAGATATTAGGAAAACAGGTAAGTCATGGCTCTTCGTCCAAAATCTGCTGGTTTTCCATATTCTGCCTTTGCTGCAAGAGGCATGGTGAACAAACTGCAGCCAGCACTGGCCCTAGAGTTGGTCAGGGAGCACTGGCTGAGGGTTGGCATTGGCTGGTCCTCCACACCCTATCCCCCACACTTACGAAGATTGTGCTCGTGTCTCAGAGAGGTGCCCAGCCAAGAACAGATTGTAAATTTCAGGTTTTCCATGGCAAATGGACAGTGGTATGTACCGTAGAAAATCTGTGGTTAGTGTGAAATAACACAGGCATCAGAATGAAGTATGGCATAAAACCATTAACATAATAGGAGGAATTTTGCCTTTAAAAAAAATGTTTCTCATTATCAATTTCCCATCTCTATTTACTGATACATGATGATGCTATAATGACTACTTTGACAATTCTCATGATGCTTAAAAAGGGTGGTGGTCAGAACAGACTGCAACAGGAAAAAAGAGACGATGCTCTACGTTTCATGATTGAACTATCACTGTCTTCTTGCTACACATAGATGTTGTAGCACAAATTATTTTAATGGGGTGACATCCAAAGGCATCCAAGGTTTTTTCCCACAAATGAATAAGCTGTGCATACGATTTTACAAGTCCGAGGAAATTTGAGACATAGTGAAAGAAATTACCTGACCAAACTCAACCAACAAATCTGAATGAGCCATGACTGCAACTTGATTTCCTTTTCTTAAGGGACTGTGTGCACGGATGCATCCTTCACAACAGTCTCTATTCTCTCACTGTATTGTAAAATATTTGAAAACAACAATTAGTATTTAATTGTGAAGAACAAACTTCCAAAAGCAGTGAAAAGTAGATGGAGCAAGAACAATGTAATCTGAATTTTCATAATTAACCACCCATTTTTCCTTTTGAAGCTGGAGTTGCATAATCCTAACAAGGGTTTCCTCATTATTTTAGGAGCCATATACATTTTAATGCATCAGTTGTAAATGTTCAGTCATCCACATTGAAAGCTAATGAAAATGTAATTAATTAATTATAGAATGGGTTAATCAGTTAACTGATACTGTAATTCTCTGAAACTTAAAATTATACCTCGTTTATCAAAAAGATAATCCAGAAAAATCTGCTATGAACCATGTATGTTAATAGTCTCCGTGGCTGCAGTGCCAGTGACTTTTCTATAAATAGCAGTAAGACTCACTTAATAGCTTCTTTGCCACATGCACCTCTTAGGAACCACATGTGATATCTACATACTGACATGAATACCCAGGGAGCAAATGAGATGTTCACAGACTTCATTAACACCTAAATACACATTTTATTTCACTCAGTGGCAGGAAAAAAAAAAAAAAAAGTAATTTTGAATCGCTCCTATCTCAAAAGCGACACTGTGCAAAATGACATCAGGTTGTCACGCTCACCACAATCTGATGCAATTTCAGGTGTTAGAAAAGGTAACACCACGATAAGTATTCAGGTTATTACAGTAAAAGCACAGGAGATGGCTTTTCAGATTTTACTAACCTATTCCTGTAGGTGATGGCACAGACAAATTTTGCTAAGTTTCAGGTCAGGTGAGGATTAATCCTTATGATAAAGATCCAAGTCACGTTTTAAAAATGCCCATTTATCTGTACTAATCTTAGAAGTAACCTGAGGAGATTATATTCATAGGTCAGGCAGCACAGTTAAACCAGATGAATCTGGAGCCAAGAGCTGGATTCTGCAATTGTTTAGGTCTCTAATTTCTCATTGGCAATTTTTAATGCAGACCAACTAAATCTGAAAATTAGTTAGTTCACCTTTTTATTTTGCATACTATTTTTTTTCCATAGGAAGACCAATTTATTTACAGAAAAGAATTCTCTTCCACTGTATCACTCACAAAAAATGTGCTTGTATGTATACCAGTTAACTAATTGTAGAATAGAAGTTTTCCCCACATTTCAGAAATTAATTAACTGATCTTATCCATAACCAGTATTCCCCTTAAAGAGACAGACCCCTAAAAACAATGAAGGCAGCAGTGGTTTCAAGGGACAAAGTATCTGAGAAAAGACAGCAAGTGCACATATTGAGCTACTGTGCAAGTCCTCAGAGGCAGAGCCTTGTGCAGCCGAAGTTTGTCAGCCACCTTCTGTCCAGATACTCACATAAAAAAGTTAATTCTTCTCTAACAATGTGGATTAATTAAAAAACCAAAATAAAACAAACCACGAAAGAATCTATGCATTTGCAAGTATAATTACCAGGTTTCATATCTAAGTTTGCAGTTTTAGACCTACTGCTAGATGGACATTCACATAAAAATAGCCTCAAAGACATACATTTTGAATAGTAAATATTAATACTAATTAAATCAGAATCTAGGATTCAAAATAACATCCAAAGATACAATTAAAAACTGATTTTTGTTTAGTATTTTACAACTTCCGCATCACCATAGAAATCTAGAAAATAAGGCACAAAGCCTGTAAGAAGTTCACCTCTTGTCCAAGGAACTACATTTAAAACATCTACTTTACATGTTATTCTAGAGAAGAATTTAGGTGCATAACTTGTGTGCATATTTATTATTTCATTACAATGCAAGAAGGTGATGTGGACATTCACTTTATCAGTTTCAATTATGCATCACTTCAAAGGCAAACACAGGAAATTTCCCTCAATAGTATTTGGTTTCTCAGAATGTAGCTTCATTTCCCAAAATACCATTCTTGGCTGCTGATACACCTGCTTTAAAGTTTTGCTGGTTTGTGCTGTTGTATGGGCTTGTTTTTCTTCCTTCAAAATAGATGCAGGAGAAGGAGCTTAAGAACACAGCTCCAGATCTTGTGTTTTTGCCATGTAAAGACTAGATTGATATGGGCCCACCATATAATAATTGCTTTGAGATTAATTGATAATCAAAAAACTACCCACATGACAGGATGGATCAGGCTGTGAAACACTGAGTGCCCCTTTCCACAAGCCTGTTCTGCTTACTACAAGCCCAGAAGACATTGCTTGCTTTGTTTACTAGGTGTGATTTAAATGGAAGGAGAGCAGCTCAGGGGCTTGGAATTATACAGTAGCACAGAGAAATCAGAGAAGCAGCAAGATTGTAATTCTCAGTGTCCTGACTTTTGGGTTTAATGTCACTTTCATCAAAATCAACAGCAAAGCTTGACATCAACTTCAAATCTACCTTATATTCAGTGTAGTTCTTTCTCTCACCAAAAGAAAAAAAAAAAAGTTAATTCCTGGAATTATAAAAATCTAAACCTACATGCTTGTCCAAGTCCAATTTCACTTCTCTTCCCTACTATTTCTCCTAATATTTTTAAGGAGGTACAGTAATGTTAATGATGGGAAGAATTCTTAAGAAGGACATCTACTAACACTTAAAACTTCGGCAAAAATGGTTGCTAATAAGATTATGGTTACCAAGAGGCTTCAAAAATAGCATGACAATAAATGATCCTCATATATGGTATCTGGTTTGTTTGCCAGTTTCCACCAAGCCTCACCAGTGCTGTGTCTACCACTTTTCTCTCAGATGCCACATGTTCTGCCTTCCCTCAAGACCATTTTGCTGTTGATGTGCTGACCATTGTTTTTCTTGCACTCAGTAATCCAATCAAGCAAGCAGAAATAAACCTTCCTTGCAGCCACTGTAAAATGTTCTACAAGGCTTGAAAGCTATGGATTTCTAAGAAGATTAAATTAAAGAGAGAACCACATCTCGACTCTTAAATCCAAAACGAAGGCACGAGATTGCAGTTCAGTCCATGCCTGCTACTGAGCCTATTGCTGTTATTTTGAGAGTCTGTATTTCTTTACGCATCTCCATGCGTGAGATTGCAAATCAGTATTTATTTCCCCTGGCCCTTAATATGAAAGAAGAGGTTCCATGCTTTTGGATGGTAAATATATGTACTATATGTTACATTCTAAATATCCTTACAGAATTGCTTGCCAGCAAACAGTGGACAAAGGAAGTAATCCAAATAATTCAGTAAGTCACTTCAACACCAAAATAGCTTAAAATACTGATTTTCAATATTAATATTTGCAAATAATTACCAATATATTAGGAAAGGTATGTATGAATATATTTGCAAATAATTAGGGAATGAGTCTGGCTACTCTTCTATTCCTTTGCTTGAGAAGATATGCTTTCTGGGTAGATACTTTAAGTGAAGAAAGTAATACTTCATATTCACATCCCAACTTACTGCACCATTTCTTGCTTATGTAATAAATTTTAATCACTGTAATTCCAGCAGTTGGCCTTTCCTCTGAATAAGAAATGGCTTTTTCTCTGCATGAAATGTCATGTAGTAAAGAATAGTGCCCTGGGCCACTCCCATGATAGAATCAAGTCCTGATTACCTCACTGGAAAGCGAGAAATCATCGCACTCCAGTGATGCTGACCTCCCGTTTGTATCTCTGCAGAAGCACAGAATAGCAGGAACTACTAATATGATACATTAAGGTATAATAAAATATGCCAATAGCTCAGTACATCATGTCCTCAGCCTCAGGCAGAAGTGATTTGTTGCCTGGAAGGAGTCCAAATTTAAAGAGAAAACACAGACATACTTCTCTGAACAGCTAATCTGGCGGGGGGGAAGTATGAGAAATGTGCTGCTCAGAAATTTTAAATATTTGAGTAAGTCTTACGGAAATGGGTTACTAGGCAGAGGACAAGTGAAATGATGTGGGAAGCATGCAAATTACCATCCCATGGATCTCCACTGTATCTCACTGACCTTTCGTGTGGCCTACATGGCACATTTCAGACTCATGATTCTATATGCAAGTGTGCCTGTGTACACATATGTGTGCCCACACAAATGGCCAACGCTTTCAGCGCAGACTGAGATGTTACAATTAAAAGGTTACAAAATCACTCCATTATAATGTGTAGAGTAAGATTCTGAGTGGCAGCAAGTAGTGATTCTATTTCAGAAACTGAACACAAAACCAAATGGCATTATTCCTCCAAAATTTAGTCCATTATCATTCTCTGACTTCATTTTAGAGGAATTTTGCCATTGGTTTTGAGTGAGAGGAGACTCAGGTATTCTGTCTGTGGCTTCTAGAAAGAAACTAGCATTGCTGTGCCTGCTTCAAAGATATACATGGGTAAAAACTCATTCTGAACTGGAGAACTTAACTGTTTTTAATGCTTTTCAGTATAGAGAGGAAATAATAACCACTCCTTAATCCAAACTCTGCAGAGTATTTCATAATTATTCATATCTTTGTAGCATTTAAAAAGCCAGCAGAGATGAAGCCTTCAAACATTATATGCCTCCACTCAGAAATATCCTAAATTAAAACAAAATGTATCAAATACATACAAAAATATTAAGAATAAAGCAGAAAAATAGGAATTTTTAAATAACAATAAAATTACACAGAAACAAAAAATAGCTGCTAGACAGCATGATGCTTTCAAATCACTTCAGAAGACTGCTTTAAAAACATGTAAGTAACTTAATAATATGAACTACTTCTAACTTTTGGCCTCCACAAAGGAATTTTCAGAGTTCCAAAATCTGGAGTTTTCCTCTCAAACATATGATTTCTATAAACTTCAGCTAAATAATAACTTTGTGATTTTGCCTGGTAGCAATTAAGGGGATTTAATTAGTAATTTGATAAAAGCTTGCACTACAAATTAAACAACAAAATTAACATCTGATTAATACCCAAAGAGGTGCTCATCCTCTAGCCTTACAAACCCTGCCAACTCCAACTTTCTCCCTCAGCCAACAGCCTACATAACTGGACAGGTCTCAAATAACACCCTGAAGGTCACCAAATACAGGCTGTGACAGCAAACGTGCCTTTTTCTTAGTTGTCTACATCCGCCAGAGTTGTTTTACAGCAATGCGAGAGGGTGAAAAGTTTACACTAGCTGGTTATGCAATAAATGTCACTGGTATTACCACTGACTTTAGACTAGACACCCAGCAGTAAGCAGTTAAGAGGTGATAAAGCAGGATTAATTCCAAAGGAAATTTATGATCAATTTGTCAGTGTAGGAAGCAGTTCAAACTCCCTGCTATCTTTATTCTTTCTCAAACAAGAAATTATTTTGCACCAGTCTATTCTTCCTCTAAGTGTAGCACTTCATAGTGGTGCTAATATCATTACACATGCACGTCTAAACCTATTCTCACACACTCACCTTGAAAGCCATCCAAGATCATTGCTATTTATGGCTATTCAGTAGATTAATATAATTTCAGCGATACAGAGGACAGTGGAATAGTGATGGAATACTGCAAAACACAGCAACTGAGCAGTAACTCCTCTTTGAACTGCCATGATGAAATCATATCTGACAGGGACAGTAAAATTACCCAGAGTGAGCCACCGTTGGTTGAAGCAAAGCAGTAGTTACACCCGTTAGATAAAGCTGCTTTGGAGGCAACGTGAGCTCTGAACCCCGCACCCACTGTCACAACAACTGCACCATCAAAGCTTAAAACTCTCATTGCTCTCCCAAGCCACAAGGCTCAACTCTGCTGTCAGCAAGGCAACACCTGTTGTTCCAACACTGCATTTTTTTAATTTCCTCTTTTCAGATACCAACACATGTAAGCCAACAAACCATCGATGGCAGTAAATAGCAACTGTATTTCCTCAAACTTACAGGTGTTGCCTGCAAAATAATGAAATATGTGATAATGTGCTACAATGTTTATTTTCTGCCAGATACTTAGTAATACAACTGCAATAATTTCAAACACACCAATTTACTACAAAACCAAACTCAGTCCAAACCATCTGATCCTCCTGCTTTCCCAAAAACCAAAATAGAGCACCAAAAGTACTAGTTTGACTTAGGTCCTACTATGCAAAAGATTCTGTCTTCCACTACATGCATCATGGACTTGCAAAGATCATACAGAGAAATAAACTATTTCTCTAAATTATTTCCTGGACATCTACGTGTAATAAATAATCAGCAACTCAGTGGCTGCTCAGTTGATGAGGAAAAGGCTGATGGTGTGCTAACTATAAAGAAGGGTAAGCATATATCAGTGTACATAAAATTACATACGTGATGAATTATATTCTTCTTACCAGGCACTCTGAACAGCATTTATCTTTTTCAATTGTGAGCTACTGAAGGGAGGGACTGTGATACATTTGTCTAAGCACCTAGTGTGTTGAAGACCAGATTATCATCTTGGCACTTTGGTATGAAAATTAATAATAGTTAAAACATTTGTGTCTATGTTAAAACAGAAAAATATGAAGTCAAGAGCATTCTATGAGAAGTTCTTATTGACAGCCCAGATATCCAGAATTTTGAAATGCACAGCCAAGTATCACAGTATGACAGTATCACAGTATGTTTGGGATTGGAAGGGACCTCAAAAGATCATCTAGTCCAATCCCCCTGCCGGAGCTGGAACACTTAGATAAGGTTACACAGGCATGTGTCCAGGTGGGTTTTGAATGTCTCCAGAGTAGGAGACTCCACAGCCCCCCTGGGCAGCCTGTTCCAGTGTCTGTCACCCTTACTGAGAAGACGTTTTTTCTCAAATTTAAGTGGAACCTCTTGTGTTCCAGCTTGATCCCATTACCCCTTGTTTGCCACCGAGAAGAGCCTGGCTCCATCCTCACGGCACTCACCCTTTATATATTTATAAACATTAATAAGGTCACCCCTCAGTCTCCTCTTCTCCAAACTAAAGAGACTCAGCTCCCTCAGCCTTTCTTCACAAGGGAGGTGCTTTACTCCCTTAATCATGTTGGTTGCCCTATGCTGGACCCTCTCCAGCAGTTCCCTGTCCTTCTTGAACTGAGTGGCCCAGAACTGGACACAATATTCCAGATGTGGTCTCACCAGGGCAGAGTAGAGGGGAAGGAGGACCTCGTACTGATAAAACAAAATAGTGATTTTCAAGAGAGCTACTTAATGAGGCATTTTGGATTAACATCAGAAAACCAGTCACCTTTCTTTTTCTAAACCATCTGTATCTCACCTTATGACACATAACAACTGATCTGCACATAATAAATTAATTATCTGATTTTGCTCTATCTTATCATTTTATGATAAGATGCCAGTGACAAGAAAGAATTTGTATCTCTGGTTTGTGGCAATAGCACATTTACTGCTGCACAGGTTAAGAGAACCAGCCGTAACATTAAATAATAATAAAATTATATTTAAATAGGAGCAGGCTGAAATACAAAGGAATACAGCTAATCTAGGTTAAGGTGAAAGAAACACCATTCTTCATTCTACAGAATTGGTAACAGCACTAGTCACAGTTTGCAGATTAGGCAAAACACTGTAGATGATGGGGGAGAAATTAAGAAGTCTTATCATTTATGTTAAAGTTTATTTTATAAACATCAAAAAATGTTGCTAAGTATATTGGAGATGTCTTAATCGTTATGAGTATTACAGCAGTTTACTTGGGCTCATCTTCAAGACATCCTCCCGTTTGTTCTAGACCTTGTACATAAAACATCTAGTACACATTCATCCCACATAGTATAAACTTTCAGACCTCCTTTGTCTCCATATTTCTTTGCTTTCCTGACTGAGATTTTGAATTTTGGTCAAAAGGACCAAGGAAAGCTATTTTAATTTTGAAATAATGGTACTGGCATTGATTGCTGTTTACCAGAAGGCACTCACTGGTTTTGCATGTCAGCTGCCTGTACCCAAGGGGTAAAACTCTAATAAATGTCCAAATTCCACATTGTCTTACACCACCTTTGTAAAATATACAAATGCCCAAACACAAGTAACAGAGAATAGGAACCCAGACCATACACTTTAGGTTTAGTCCTTTCAAAAGCTTTCTGCACAGAAGACCTCTAATTTCTGTAGTTAAAAGCCCAGCTTTCAACACCACTAGACAAGCATGGGCACATATTTTATTTTTAAGAACTGTCATGATCATTACACTTTTCCACTTCTACACCACTTTTGTTGGAGGACTTTTTTCAGTATGAACCTACTATTCATTATGTAGTAACAAATTCAAACTCATTATATCTTATCCTACGCTTAAAAAAAAAGCAAAATTCCAGGATTCTTGGAAACATTTTCAGAAGGAGAAAGAAGCCAAAAGAGGCTGTTTTCTCAGCTCCACAGTTGGCAAGGGAACACTGACTCCTGCTAATAAAACCAACAGGTACCCAGATCATTAAGAGGACAGAAACACTTCGTCAAACAATTCTTTGGCATTTGACCCTAGTGGTGTAGTGCTGGCTGCCTAGGGAGCATCACCACTCAGAAAGGCCAAAGCCACCCTTAAGTCAGCAGTGCCCAAACCAGCACTGTATGGTGAGACCCCCAAAGCTGCAACAAGCACTGCCCTGGGGCACCTTCCATAACCGACGTCCCACTTCAGAAAAGGCTGGTACCTACACCCACTTTCTAAAAACACAGTATGAAGGACTCACTATTGCCTTTTAAAACACAGGCAAAAGAAGTAGTAGGGGAGTCACCTGTGCCTTGCCACCCAAAACTTCTATATGCTGAGGGGGGCATCACATGGAGTAGTGAATGTGGGAGATCCCTATGTATTGCGTAGAAGTTGAGCACTCTCACCACCCGAATCTGAAGACCTAAAATACACTGGATTTTGTTAAATATTAGTGATGGAGATAAATTTAGGGAACTAGGTTGGGGAAAAAAAAAGTAGTGGAATGTGGGTTAGATGGAAGACCAGTACTATGCTATTCCACCTGGGTCTAGCATTTTTTTGAACAAGCCTAGAAGCTAAACTATGGCATTAGTTTAAAAGTGAAGACCTTTCAGAGTTTAAGTACATCCAAGCAGGCAGATATTTTGAGGTCTGGCATCCTGATTTTGGGATTGAAATTCCACCTACAGTCTCCTGTAGCTTGCACATCCTGATGAGGATCTGGACCAAGGTACCCACAACTGAGATGACAGAAGGAAAAACATTTATAAGGTCTCCATACTTTGCAACTGCATATTCCTCTCTTTCTACAGCTTCTAGCACAACACATGTGATTGTGTCTGGAGTTCTTCTGAAATACAGCATGGTGAACATTTGCCAACACAGCTGTTTTTGTGCAGCCTTTGAGAAGTATCATCTGACTTAAAATTATTTATGATGTTTATTTCTGAATATATTGATAGATATGTTGCCCCATGCTGTTAATTAAAAGTGGCACAATTTTAGCCTTCTTTTTCCCAGCGTAATTAGCAAGGGCTGCCTAATGAAACTCAGTGGAGAGCCATGATTCAAGAACATCTAATTTATACTGCACTTCCATGCTGTCACTTCCTGATCATTACCAGGGTACATACATACAAAACTAAGACTCCAATGGTCTACCACTATAATCATTGCTTTGTAGTCAATACATTGCTGAGAGGCACCAAAATAAACTGAGAACCTATCCATTTCATTCTAGGAATGGTTGCATATACAAAGTATCAGCTTTGGGGTATGTCAGTACTAGCCCTAAATTGAACTGACAATGCTAAATACTCAAGGCAAATCAACCAAGAGTTACTGCTACTGTTACTGGAGTAACATTAAGTTAAAACAGAAGTAACCTGAAAGTTTTGGAGATAATAAAAGCAGAAAAAAATGTAACAGAAACCCAGGCTTTTCTCAAAGCAAAATGCACTACAAGGTCAGTGATGATTGACATGTTCCAAACACCTACTTAAACAAAGCAACCATCTTGCATATGTTGGTATACAAGATCCAGGGACTTATAGCTCTGTATTCACACATGCTTGCACAAGTAGACCTACTTTGAAATGTCTGTAGAATAAGACTTGGATCTCCCTATGCACTATGAAACATCACTTCAAAATACCTTTCCTTGGTGGTGAGAGAAGAAAGGCTATTCTATAGATAGGGTTAGTTACTAGGTCTGTGGATTCAACATCAAGAAGCTCTGAAAAAGAACTGTTTAGAGGTTCATAACAACAATACAAACTCAGACCTTTAGCAGATTCCAGTTTTTTTCTGAATGCATGCAGGTAATTTGTGTTTTTCCTTCAACAAACACATATTAGATCATACATTATAACAGTGGCTGTGCCTTGTAGTGTTAATACAGCCATCAATTAGAGAAATACCTAAAAATAAGTTAACAGCCCTTCCTTTAGTATGCAAACACTGCCATTAAATACAATGTGGCAAAACTTGAGATCAGTATACATCTTAAAATATCACACACAAGCTATTAATGTTTCTTAAGACAACAAAATTGGCAATAAAATAATGTCAAACTATCTCTTGTTGGTAAAAATAGCTGATTTTCCAAATACAGTTCTCTGTAAATGTAGAAAAACTGCAACTGTCTTGTATATACCATAAGCTATTCATCTAAAATGGTACTATCAGTGAAGCAGATGTCATTGCACAATATCTCTGTGCCAGCCACATTCTGTTCTCCTAGTTGCCAAACAGAACTGTTTTGAGTTATTTATTGAGCTATCAGATTCAAGTATTTCTGCAATGATCTCCATGCTACATTAAAGAAAAAAAATAACTAAAAAACTGAAACATAATTTCATGTGACGCTTTACCATGATCCAATTCATGCAATGTCTTCACCAGTACAGACTGAAACCTCAGCAGGAGGTCAGAAAAGTCCTGTTCTTTAAGAACTTTACACATCAGCTTTTTCCATTTTCCTCTTTCTGTCCCTTATACTCAGTTTCAAGCTTCTGTTTTTAAACATCCTCACTCAGCTGAGGAAGATTTGAATGAAAAACAAAGTTTCCTTCCCAGTCCTAAAAAAATCATCTGTTCTATACAGGATAATGACACAAAACTTAAAAATCAAGCCACAGAATAAGTTAGGTTGGAAGGGGCATTTGGAAATATCTGATGGTGGGATCACACTACCTACTGTAAGGCTCATTCAGGGCAGCCCACAGAGCTCAGTGTCTCTTCTCAGGGACACATCTCAGTCAGCATATCTCATATGCTACCCTAAATTGTAGAACTTGGCCGTTTGGTTTTTATTTTGTCTTTCCATGCTCCCCTGTTTTTCCACTTCCCTCCTTTTTTCCACCCTTGTCACAGTGATGTCTGGAATTCACCAGTATCATACTGACATCAGTCTTCCTTTAAGACCAAAGAGGGCATGAGACAACCCACAGCTCACACCAGACCTTGTCAATGCACCTCATGAACTCTAAATGCAAAAAAAAACCTTGTAGTCTGTTCCCATTAGTGTCACCAAATCATTGCCAAAATCCAAGTAATCAGATTTTCTCAAACTGTACCCTTTAAGAACCCAGACTGCATTTATTTGAAACCTTGTGAAGGAAAATAGTGAGCACAATGGAATTCACATGGAGTACTCTGTCAGTTGTAACATAAACTGACACACTACAGAAAAAAAACAAAAACAAAAACAAAAACAAACAAACAAACAAAAACCAGAAAAAATAGATAAGTTTGAATAGTCACCGTTTTAAAGAACTAAAGCATTTTTTGTACTAGAAAACAGGGAAGTGAGAAAGAAATCTAAAAGACATCTAGAGATATTAATGCATTCTAGCAACTCAGTGAATACATCTAGAGCAAATGACAGCTAAGTAGAAAAATCATTTTGTATCTAAGACTTTTTTTCTCATGGGAAATACTGTAAAACTTTATTTAACCTTTCAAGAGGACTAACAGTAAAAGTACTGAAATTAACATTAAAATACATTTTAGTATCTCAGAGGTTTTTCATCTGATCAGATTTTTACTCTTTGGTACGTGTTTGCTAATAAGCCACCTAACCCTTCAACTATCCAGCTTTATGATGCCTTATTTAGACCTCTCAACCTAGTTGAGCTGCTTTCAGATTACAACACAAAGTCTTAAAGGTAAATACGGCAGCCACAGTTTTTAGCAGAACACTTGCCAGTTTGGCAACAGCAGAATCCACAACAGATAGGCAGGAGTATAAGTTAGAGGAAAGAAGAGAATTTTCTTTACACTCCTGAAAAAAAGTTTTTTCAAGTCACTCCAATCCACTGATTCCACAGAGCTGCCTAGCAATTCTCTGCCCTAAGAGAGGAGAAAAGTGAAAAAGTTTCCATTAGAAACAACCAAGATTGCAAATTCTGCATTTGATATACTAATTTGATTACATAAAATTTTCTTTTGGATTTATACAGCACACTTTCAATGAGTAGAAACAATATAGGCTGACAGCTAACACTGTGAAAATGAAGCATCCTTTGCCACCAAAGCCAAGACTATCACTTCTGCAATATTTATAACCCCTGCAGATTAGGAAATAAGCACCCATGTGCATTGCAACACTTCTCATACTACAAAAACATTTTATTCTTCGCATTAGGCAGTAACTTTGAAGGTGAAAATCTTAGGTATTTCTATTAGGCTCAGGACTATGCCACAGTTCTAATATTTTCTTTATTTTTTCTTTTTAAAAATCAATTTAAAAAGCAACAAAACCAATTATCTAATAACTGTAAATAAATTAACATGTAACTCCACTGAGATTCTTTCCAAGAATATAATCTGTGACATCCTTGCTATCAGAAAATTTGTTCATTCATCCTGCTAAATGCTGTTCAACTGAACAGAAAAAAAGCATTAGTAATGAGTAATATTTCAAAATTTTAGATGAATATTCAAAAATCTGTCTTTACAACATGGGTCATTACAAGAAATACATGGTGTGACACCTTCAGAAGCAATTTTTCACCAGCAAGCAGAAAAGCCATTTGAGCTAAATTACAATTGAATTAGAGCATTCCCTTCATCCCCATCTAACCATCAATGATTTACGAATACACAATTTCATCATTTTAATTAACTTCAAGTTAATTCATTAAAAATATCTTCATTAAACATATGATGCAAAGCTTGTCTTTTTAGGAAAAGTAGAGAGTTTTCTGATTTTTTTTGTTCCCTATCTGAATGCTGTGCATTTATAATCTGAACAAGCTGTAAGAAAAAGTAATTAATAAATTAAAAAAAAAATAATAATAAAAAAAAGAGTTCTCTTAAAGGTTTGATGGTTTTTTTTTAAATCAAGTCTATCTAGAGTGTTTTAAACATTTATTAAATTCATTGTGATTTGCAAATAATTTATTCTTCTATCCAATTAAAAATAATTGAGTGCTCACCACGGTATATAGCTACTATGCCCCACCCTATAGCCTGGACAACCCAACGCAGTTGCAGTTATAGATTCACATCTCCTTCAAATCCAGTTTATGGACAGAAGATGGTGCATTAAACAGTTGCTTCATATACCATTGTCTCTTCCTGTCATTACACACATATAGCACAAACTGTGAAAGTAGTAACAATAGATCATCAAACATTACATTATTTAGAAACCAGCTAATGCAGTTAAAGAAGCCTTTCATTCATTAAGGAAAATACTTTGTTGGTGTTGACCTTTCTTTTCATTTTCTTGCAAAATTCCAGTTATGCTTTTTGAGAAAGATGAAGATGAGCATGCTGATTTCAGAAAAGAAATTGAATAAAAAGGAAAATATAAAATTAGAAGTGTATAGCTGTTAAACTTGGCTAGAACATTAAAAATAGAGAATTTTCTGATTTGTTTTGGGTTTTTTTGTGGGATTTTTTGTGGCTTGTCCTAAAACTGAAAACACCTGCCTGTACTGATAAAATATGAGTTTCTCTCTTCAACATTAGGCATATAGGCAGAATCATCAGTTTTCTGTGAGTCACAGGCAAGTAGCCCCTTCTCTATAGTTACATGTGGTCTGTCTCTCTATCCTCCTGTTTATATGTCTGTACATGTACACCAGCAGATCGTCTTTCTTCTGAACCACTTATACAGGGCTGTTAAGCAAAAGAAACAAAATAGTAAACAGTTCTGTGTTACTCTGAATAATTACTGGGTAATAAAACCTTATCTGATTAATTACACCATTGTCATGTAAAACTAGAAATTTCAATTTTGGTATTAAACATTCATTTAACACAATGCTACATAATTAAGTATTTATGGGTAAACTTCATAAGTCCCTCAAATATAGCCAACCTTAAGAAGAGAGCTGTTTAAAATACAATAATAATTACTGAAGATTGACCAAGCCCTCTGTGTGTAAATTCCCTTCTCTACTTGTGGCCTGATATTAGGCCAAAAATTCGCTTGATTAGTTGCAAATACCATGAATAGGAAACAGTCCTGCTTAAACAGAGGACCTCTGCCTTTTGCCATTGTGGTCACTGTTTTTCCAGAGATTTTTTTCACGTAATTGCCACTAATTACAACTGAAAGTTAATACTGTATTGTCAGCATCAGTAGATGGAGAACACATATAAAAAACATTTGTATACTGTTCTATTTGCTTTTTTGAGGTAGAAGGTGCAATAAAGTTTTTAAAAAGTTAAATTTTGTCACAAGATCCTCCCCAGATACTGCTACTGCCTAATCAAAAAGCTTAGGGAAAAAATAGTAGCTATACCTCAGACCTCATCAATGTGCCAAAATGCTGAGTAAACGTTTATGTCTTTGCTGGCATTTTGTCTGGGTGATTAGGATAATTCTGGAGTTAAAAGCTATTGATTTGCTAGAGGGTTGCCTCATGTTTTGTATTCTCAGTCCTATTGGACTGATTAAACAAAAAGATGTTTTAGCAAAACACAGAACTTTTTTATACCGCTTACTGAGCTTCATTAGGATACTTATGTTAGGCGGCCTCAGCACTTACAAGGACATTATTACATTCATGCTAATTAAAAATTGACCAACCTTTCCTTCAGCGTCTGCTGTTGTTACCTTCTCAACCTTGTTTCTGTTTAACAATTTCTTCACCCATTCTTCTACTTGAACATTGAACTTCATGAAAGTCACATAGAAAAAATATGCTGTCAGGAGTGTTAAGCTTTCCCACCACATGATCAGGTTATCCAGAAAAAAGATGATCAGTAAGATCAAGTCAACGATGTAAAAGGACACATCCCGGAAGAGTGGCCACCAAGTAAGGTTCAAGATCTCTCTAGAAAATAAAGCACACATTCCAATAACAAACAGGATATTGAACACGGCAGATCCCACTATTGTACCAATGCCGACATTGCTGTGGGAGATAAACACTCCTATTAAAGAAGTGAAGAGTTCTGGGGCTGACCCACCAGCAGCCATGAAAGTTGCCCCTGCCACATCATCAGATATGCTTAGTTTTTCAGTGATGACAGTCAAGGAAGGAACAAAGAATTCATCGCAGACTATGGCTAAGGCTATGAACATGTAAATCATTCCAATTATATGGAGGATCACTGCTCCCTTCCTTCTCTCCTCAAGAGAGAAAAGGTCCTCGGGGTACTCTCCCTTGGCATGATCATCTGTTGCATTGTTGTGCTCAGCTTCATATTTCATCGAATCATGTAGGTCTGGAGCGCCATTTTCATTCTCCTCTGTGATATCCAACAGAGTTCTTTGGTGCCCACGCACCTGCTTTTGGCTATCTAGGCTGCTGGTCAACGCCATGCTACGTGGTTCCATCTTGAAAAAGGCACTAATTGAAAGAGAAAAAGTACTAATGACCACTACACTGACAAGAAGCCCTATAATTCGTATCAGTCTCAGTTTTTTCCTAACATTCTGGTGCCGTCTGCAGTCAAACAGTGGTTCTGCCAAACACCACTCCTCCAATACACCAGCAATAGTTTTTTTCTGAAGAGCCATTTTGTGTTCCGTGTGAGATGCCAAGAGAGTCAGATGGATCGTTCCTTCCTACTTTTCTCCAGCTTCGAAGTTAGAGGTGCTTTAAGAGGTTTCCCAGAATCGAGTACCTTTACTCTTCATAGAAGTATTTTCTTCACTCATCTTAAAAGGACAAACAGGTATTATTAATATCAGTGAAACAGCATGTGATTAGAAGCTTCTAAAAAGCATTTTACAGACCAGGTTAAATTTAGAATTCATAGCAGAATATTACCAACTGTAACATAATACCTTGTCACATCCCATCAGACACAGCACCAAAATGTTTGTTTCAGCAGTAATCCTGCAGATAATAGTCTATCAATACATAGATCACTTTATGCCTCTTATACGCCTCTGAGCCACTGCTCTGCTAAATTCCTAACAAAAAAATCCTAGTGGAAGGCAAAAACTGTCCCCAAATGTGGTGTAAAAATGAAGAAAATACTATTTTAATGGAAACATCAAGGTTTATTACCTTCTGTAATTACTTTCCACCATGATCATGTAACTTCCAAATCCCAAATGCAGGGGCAATAATGTATGAAAAAGCAATCAAAGTGCTAACAAGCATCTCATCAGACCTTTAGGCAGCTGAGGAGGTATTAATTGAAATGTTATGCATGCATAGAGGAACAGTCATTGATATGTAGGTAAAATACTACGCAGTTGGAACAGGATAGCAAAAATCCAACACATCCACAGCTTCTTTAATTTCCCTGCATAATAAAACTCAAGTTTACACAGAGAACTCAGCTTGCTTCTGATCAGACCTAGGACACTAGCTTGGATTAGCTAAGACAAAATTTTCTTTCACTTCTGGTTTTGTTTTGGTTTTCGCCACACATTCAGCTATAAATGTAGGAAGTTTCTAAGAATACCTATGTGGTAAGTATGTTTTTAAAGTGCTCCTCTTACAGATCCTTAGGAAAATGGTTTACATTTACACAAGAGTTGATCCTGAAACAAATGAAGTGGTGAGAAATTAAACTATGTCAGAAGTACTACTCATGTATGCTAGAGATGAGTATATTAGAGCAACATCACTTTTAAAACAGGAAGAAGTACCAAATAATAACAGGTGCTTTGGATATTGAATTTTAAGAATATATGTAATGTAGAAATCATTTACATATGAATTATACATAGTAAGTTTCATTTTACAGAACACAAAATATAAAACACTTTTAAAATAAAACTGATTACTACTATTTCCTATTACACTCAAAAAATATTTTGTCACACTACTTATCCAAATCATTTCAGTAACAGCTGAGTATTAAACAGTCTATTCATCAGTAAAAGAGCTATTTTGTATTCTCAAATAGAGAATTACAGCTATTATATGTATTTACATAAAAGTTATTAAGTCAGGTGCAATTTCTTCTGATTTTTGAACAGCTTCCATACTAAGATGTCATAGAGACATACTCCATCTGCAAGATACAGCGCCACAGCGGAGATATTTTATTTTCCACCTTAGAGTTACTGCTCGCCGGACTGCCACAAAAACGTTAAGCAGCAGAGATCTCGGACCGGCGCTACCGCTACTGTGCGCAATTTACGGCGGATGGAGCCGGCTATCCGACACCCTTATAAATCACGCGAAGGGGAAACCATAAAAGGGCCCGAGCTGGCCCCTGCCCCGAAACCCGCCCAGCAGCGCCCATCCTCACAGATCCCGGCATCGCCGCCCTGCCCGCCCGCCGGGGACCCCATCGCCCACCGGAGCGCAGCGCCCGGCGCACCGCAGCTGCATCTTCCCCGTCCCCTCATGGAGCTGCCGCAGAGCCTCGCCTAACTAACTCAGCCCAAGTTCGCACCGCTCTGCTTGCCACCCCTCCGCACCACACAAACTTTTTTCCTCTCGGAAAGGGGAGCGGGTCCAGTCCCAGCGAGTCCTCCAGCCCCGACCATGGAAAGCCGCGGAGACACTGACCGGCGGGCTCGGGGCACAGGGCACCCCTCAGCAGCCAGGTACCACCCATGGGGGCGTGCACTTGGGGAGGGGAGACCTGGCACCGCCGCAGCCTGATCGCCGCAGCCCAACCCCCGCCCGCCTGCCCAAAGCGGCGACGCTCACCGGGAGCTGCACTGCGCGCCGGCCCGCGGGCGCTCGGCAGGGTAACCAGCATGGGCAGCCACCGCCACGGCTCCGAGCCGCGCCGTCTGCGGCGGGCGGTGTCCGCGGCCTCCGCACCGCCCCGCACCGCCCCGCGCAGGCGGGGCAGCCGCCCGCCCCCGCCCAGGGCCGCCGGGGCTGTCACTGCGCACGGCAGCACCCCGCACCCTTCCGCGCCCGCACAGATAGTTCGACTAGTGGTGTAACAGGGGTGGCGGGGTGTGTTTGTTTTCTTCTTTTCCCCTTTTCCCCTTTGTTTTGGGTGAGCAGATTCAGGTAAAACTCAGAGCTTCTAGCAAAGCTAATCCTCCAGGACTGCAGTAAATTTAAAAGGGAGAGGTCTTCTAATCAAAATATCTTTTATTCCAAATGTTTTCTGAAGGGGAATGAGGAAATGAAGGAAAAGGATGTTGCATTTTGGTTTTGATTTTAAGGAGGGCAACATTTCCGCTATAAAACAGCTATAAAAGTATTAACCATTGTTCATTTAGTCATTAACAGAAATTTCTTCGAGCCTCATTTCAAAGTTGTGACAGAGAACAATGAAGTTGCACTGAACACTCTAGAAAATGAGAAGTTTGTATCCAGAACTGCCGCTTTCTATTTTAGTCTCCAATGTAGATTTTAGTCTTCCAATGTAGATACTTCCCCAATAAATTGTGCTTTGTTGGGTAGTTGCTTCATTATTCAAATACAATGAAGCTAATGTACTGTATCTGTATCATAGCTAATTCCTGTGCTACATGCTGTAGATCCACGAGAGCATACAGGGGCTACTCCTTTGAAATACCACTTGCACTTCCGCCATATGCAATTGTTAGAGAAACACACATGGTGACCCAGGGAAGCACTGAACTCATATAGTGTAGGCAGGCTAACATCCCAGGAAGACCCTCGTTGCATCGGGGCAGCTGGGAAAGATCTCCATGTGGAAATTCTTGAGAAATGGAGAAAACTCCCAACTGAGAGCAGGGACATTCAGGTAGGTTGGATGGGACACCAGTTGAGCTCTGGGAAGTGTTTGATCAACAGCTCACTAGCACTACTCTGCTTTCAGTGGTATCCTTTTCACATTCTGAAAAATTTACTGTAAATGGTGAACTCTCAGTCTTTTGGGGCTAAGGAATAACATTGATTTTTACTTCTACCTTCTTCCTTTGGAACTCCCATTTCATCAAGTGGCAAATGCAAAATAACTTACTCAATGCTTCATGAAGAATACAGAAATGTGAGAGTTTTTATGAAGCGATAAAGCATGGACACTGTAAGTATCTTCAAAGTTACTATTAGGACACAACATGAAAAATAAGGATTGCCTGGGTAGACGTAGGGTGTGTAGTCTATTTGCGTCTCCACACGGGCAGTTTGCAGAACCTGGACTGTTTGGGTTGCCTTGGCGTTGACTGGAAACCTATAAGCTCTTCTAAAGAGTCATGAGATGGCAAAACTGGATACACCAAAACACAATAGGCATCCTAGAGACTATGTGGACATGCAAGAGAAACAAAAGTTTCAGACCATATTTCCAAAATTTCAGCAATTTCCAATAAGAGCCATGGCTGACATGCACATACAAAGTGTCCTTCAAAGCCAGGTTTGCACAGGTGGTTTACATTTATTTGACATTACATATTAGGAGGTACTCATTAGTACCTGACAGCTGATATCGGGTACCTGTTGATTATTCAGACTTGCATTGTTCACACTCAGAATGATGCAAAGAGACATGTGGAAATTCTTTTAACCATCCTTCTAGAGCCACCACATATATAAGAATTAGTTGAAATACAGATTTACTGTCTATAACCATGTATGCAAGGCACAGGTGAAGTGGCTACATCTCAGATATCCAACCTGTGCCTGCTATGCAGTGATGACAGGGATTAAAGGTCAGTATGCTTATATGATTTCTTATGCCTGCTGTATCGTTGGCTTGCAGTTTGTGAGGAGTGGCCACTTGTAAAAGATATCTTCATAGATGGCCAGAAGCAGGTTGGGATGTGTTTGTAGTACCCCAACTTATATCAATTTCTGAAATAAAAGTGGAAGCTGGTGAGTTTTGTGAATGACCACAGGGAGAATATGTAGAAAATTCCCTATAATTATGTTATAACATCCGCTGTAATTATATTATCCACTAACAAAAAGTCCATGTATCTGAATTTCAATATCCATCTATTTCTCTGTACTTGTAACAATTTATCTCACAACAATAGCTATGTATTGCAGGCCAAGGAAAATAAAATCTGTAACAAGAATGATGTGGCTAACAAATGACTCTACCAATAATGTAACCATTTAGAATTAGCTAACCTGTTCTCATTTAAATGTTGCATCATAATGATTACAGAAACAAAAAAGCACTGTTAAATTAAGATGAGGAGAATAACAATAAAAGAAAATCCATATTTTTCTTACAAAATTAAACATCAGAGCATATCCTGGTTAAATACAGAATAATCAGATTATTTGAATGAAACAGTCTTTGGCTTACATCTCATTCAGTGTTTCTGTTCATAAGTGAGGAGATAAGACATCTGTTATGTACTTGGATTCTGCATCTACACATTTGTATATACAACTAGGCTTTCACTTTTGCATACTCTGAATATGTAGTTTTAATAGCTTATGTATAGTTTCCTGCACCAGGTCTGATATGTGCCTTCTGAAATCATAAGCCACTCTTCTTCACCACGTCCTATTTCCAGGAAGGTGTATGAATTAGAACTTTTTTTTTTTTTTTTTTTTTTTTTTTTTACCAGTATTTCTGCTTTGCTCTTCTCTTGCTATTGCAAACCTTCGACCTGGTAAAAGCAAGCACAGAAGTGTCTTTTGTGCAGGAGAGGCAAGGAGGAGGAACCCAATGAAAAATCCTGAATGACAACATCTCTAAGTATCACAGCAGTACCTTTTAAAGCTGGAAGATAAAGCTGACGAGGAAGTTACCATGACTACAGAGGCGGCATATTTGAATGAAAATTGATGTTAGGCTTTTAAATGCTAATTGCAGCTGGGAACAGGTGACATTCGAAATATCAAAGTTATTTCAACACTTTGCAATGTACTACAAGTGAAAGAAGGTGAAAAATATGACAACATAGAGTTAAATGGAAACAATTGTATAGTCTATATCATTGAAGTATGTTACATCATTTTCTTGTTTGTAGTAATAAGCAAATTTATTACATATAAATCACAGTGCCTGAGGTGCAGAAACTGTTTATATTAAACAGGTTTCTTTAAATTAAATACAATAACAAGTTTCCAGCAGCTCACATTGAAGAGGCTATTAACACTTAATATTCAGAAACTACTTTAAATTCTCAGTGACGAGTAAATCTTTCAAGTGCTTGAAGTTAGGAGTGTTTCTTATCTCCCTTCCATATAATTGGGAAATAAAAGGCAAACATATACACTATGGTAGAGAGTCCTCATCAGAGTCAAAACTGTGAGCTAAAATGTCATGTAGACCAGTATCACTGTTTGACTACTGCAATTCACTATCACACCAACATCTAATCACACTTAGGGCTTTAGCTGTACAAGATGCAAAAGATCTGCTTTACCTTCATTGGCTTACTATTAAGCCTCAAAGACAATATGATATTTCTGTTTCACTTGCAGTGCAGTGGGTTAAATTCTGCTTGCTAACACATGCTTTTGAAGCAGTATTAATACCACTACTACATGTCATGATCAGGTGTAATCCAAATTTACGATTTGTAAGAAATTATTGATCTGAAAGGCTTTGAGAGTTTTTGGGGTTGGTTGTGGGTTTTGTTTCATTTGTTTGTGTTTGGTTGGTTTGGGGTGGGATTTTTGTTGTTTTGTTTATACATATACATATATATGTATATAAGATGAGAAATCTGGGTGATTTTCCTGTGTTTTGCATAGTTACAATGAACACTGTAAACACCTTTATTAAGGAGACTAAAGCTAACTGCTTTGTTTGATTCCAGTTCCTGCTAGTGAATACAGTGAAAAGAAAATATAAATTGAGTATACATTTTAAAGACAAAAGCTTTTTTGGCTATGTTTGCAGAACACTAAATTATGTGTTTTTCTAATATAGTGTTTAAAATACAAATTAGGTACATGACAATTCCAAATGTTTTCATCATAGCATACCAATCTCTTTAAGGGACAGTCTCCTTCAATGAAAGCACAAATCTTCCTCCTCTTTATCTGTGTTTGAGAGGTCCATATCAGAGTAGAACCACCACAGCCTAACATCTAGTGATATAACAGAAAAAAAATACTATATGGGATATCATTATTGAAATCCACTTTACAGTCTGTGTATATGACATCCAGATGATTATTTTTACGTACGTGGTATTTGCACTTTCCAAAAACAGCAGGATGGAGCAATATGACTTTCTCTTTCAGATGACTTTCAGACATGATAATTTGCTCCTCTGAAGCTTCTTGTGTCTAAATGCTGCAATGTAACCCCAGTGAACTGCCCTGAAGTCAACGGGGGTGCTTATTTTGCTATCATCTGTGGCCTACCAGCCTCATTTATAAGGACACCTGCAAGCTGGAAAGTCAGCAGTCTTAGGAACGATTGTCAGTTTGGTGGATGACCTCCAACATCCTTGCTAATTTCCCAGCAGTTTCTTGTATCATGTAGTTTGGAGCCTCAGCTTGATACCCTCTGTTCCCTCTGACTTGCAACACTTAGGAGTGCCTCAGGGATAGAGGTCAAACTGAATGTTAGCTATAACTTGGATTTCTTACACAAGAAATTTCTGACTAGGCTATTGTCCAAGCAGAGCTGGAGGGAAATGTCTCCCACTGACCATACTCCTCTCACAAATTAAATTATCTTCATTGCTATACCATCAAACAGTAATTATCCTTTTCTTCCTTTTCTCTGTCCTTATGTTCAGCCTTCTCATATTTCTTGCACCTGATGATTTACAAGCTATTTGTTTTCATCTCTGCAGTAATCTAATTTTCAAGTGATCTCCTCCCCTCTTGTGGAATGTTTCAGGGAAATAAATATAAGGTAAAAATTGTCTTCAAATACTGAGACATGAAATGGTGAGTATTTATAAAATAATAGCTACAATCTGCTGATTAACTATGCACAGAGCTGGTTTGCAGGGAAGGCAGAATGAAAAAGATGACAAAAACATTCTAGGACTGGAGTCAATGCTAACCCCTTGACTTTTCCAATGAAAGGAAAGGAAAGTCATGGAGTAATTTCCCTTTTAAATTGCTAAGTCTTTGTGTGCATAGTACCAATTAGCATTGCTCAGTTAAAGAGTCCTGCACATGGACACTGAAAGTGCTTATACGGTGAACTGAAACACCTCAAGGTCAATAGACCGGAAATCTCATTTGTCAGCAGAGTTTCAAAATTTTCAGTGGTTCCAATAGAAACAAAAAACTTTCAAAGTGTAGCTGACATATTGGACTTTGTATTTGGTAGTGGTGACAGCACTGAGTCATGCTATATTGAATTTTAGAGTAAGATCAAAAGAGTGGTTTAAAGCAGCACCACAAAATTAGTCCCACCAACTGAAAAAGCAGAGACCTTTCAAACTAAAAGGAGAATCTGGAATCAGAACATAAAAGGAAAGTTAGAACCAAAATTAATGGATCTCTTGAGAAGCTTTCAGAAGACAAGATACCCAGGTTTTTCAGATGGAAGATTTTCTATCACAAACTAAATAATTCAGGTATGTGTAATCTTCCTGCATTCATTAAGAGCTTCTTACAGAAATTCTTCCCCAAAACCTAGCCAAGTTTCCCAAGTTTACAAACTTGTGTTCTATAGAATAATTCTGATCGCAGTTGAAATTCAAGAGTTGTCTTGTTGTACTGCAGTAGCTTTTTTTAAGAATCAGACAAATACAACAGACCAACACAGCAGTTCAAGAGAACCAATGAAGAACTATTTCTACAGTTGAAATTTTAGAGCAAATATAATCATGGGATCTGAAATTAACCAGATGAGGTTGGTTTTTGTTGTTTTTGTTGAATCCATCCTGATTATGATGCAGTTTAATGCACAGGCTAAGAGGAATAAACAGATGAGATGTAAACAACACCATGCAATGTTACAGGCTCAGGGAAGAGTGGCTGGAAAACTGCCTGGCAGAAAAGGATCTGGGGGTGTTGGCTGGCAGCAGCTGAACATGAGCCAGCAGTGTGCCCAGGTGGCCAAAAAGGCCAAGAGCGTCCTTGCTTGTACCAGAAAGAAAGTGGCCAGCAGGACGAGAGAAGTGATTTTCACCCTATACGCAGCACTGTTGAGGCCCCACCTCAAATCCTGTGTTCAGTTTTGGGCCCCTCACTACAGGAAAGACACAGAAATGCTGGAGATAGTTCAGAGTAGGGCAATGGAGCTGGTGAGGGCTTTGGTGCACAAACCTGATGAGGAGCGGCTGAGGGAACTGAGGCTGTTCAGCCTGGAGAAAAGGAGGCTGAGAGGAGACCTTATTGCTGTCTACAACTGCCTGAGAGGAGGTTGTAGCATGGAGGGTGTTGGTTTCTTCTCCCAAGTAACAAGCAACAGGATGAGAGCAAATGGCCTCAAGTCATGGTTGAGATTGGATATCAGGAAAAATTTCTTCACACAGATGGTTTTGAAACACTGGAACAGGCTGCTCAGGGAAGCCGTTGAGTCATCATCCCTGAGGGTGTTTAAAATATGTGTAGGTGAGGTTCTTAGGGACACAATTTAAGTGCCAGATTTAGGTTAATGGTTGGACTCTATGGTCTTGAGGGTCTCTTCCAACCAAAATGATTTTATGATTCTTTGGAAGGTGGCTCAAATATTCAAAAAGCTCAAATACAGTGCCCATTAGACATTCTAAAGGTCACTGTAACATGTTCATTCCATTAAGAACAATTTAAGAAGACAGATGCAATTACTTGATCTGGGTTTTTTCCAGATATGTCATTCTTGATGCTGAAAATCTCTGTTCTATGTCAGATCTGAAAGATGTTGACTTTTGCAGCTGTCTCCAGCTGGACCACCAGCATCAGTTCTTGCACAATCTGAAAGCCTCCCTTCAAGATACCAAATGGCCAGTGCCACCTTGAATGTAATCTCCAGTGATCAGCATTTGCTGCCAAAAGGGCTGAGCAGGTACTGCTCAAACTTGTTTTTCCATTGCTTTCAGATAGATTTGGACTCTCTCATTGATTATTACTGACTTGTGACAGCTTGTTTTATCTCTTTATCTCTGTTTAAGAGGCACAAAATTACATATAAATACAAATACTATTTAAAAATAATTAGTATGTGACAAATTATACTCCACTTAGCTCTATTTTAATGCCAAGAATGAGTGAAGATCTTCACTGATTTCTGTAATAACTGGACAAGAATAGCCCTTTTATGATTTCTTTACATCAAATAGTAAATGGTATGCATCATGCCCCAGTTCAGAGAAGATGTAACATGTGCACACACAGTTAAAACTAAACCAAGCACTGTAAGTATGGCATAAAATGCAGGTTTGTCCCCTTTTAAACATGGCACTCAAAATCTGTATTTTTCAGCACTAGCAAGAGAAAGAAAATACAGGATATTCTTGCAGCTTATAAAGTCTTCACCACATACATCCATGATCATTTCTGCAGGTAGAAGCCCAGTTTGTAAGAAGTAGGTATGATGTCAATCATCAACAGGTATGACATTTACTATGCAATGTTTCTTCAGGTGAGTGAGCAGTTTTAAGATTGATAATGGAGTATAACAACCTTAGGCCCATCATTTTAGTTAAAATTGTGAAAACTCTGAGAAGACGAAAGTGGGTCTAATCAATGCTATCACTGGAACTGAGATGCAAGCCAGAACTACAGCCCAGTTGGAGAAAGAGTGCCTTTACAGACTTTTTGACAGTGGTGGTATTGCAGGTGATACTATAAGGGCAAGCTCTCAACAAAGTGAGAGAAAGGTGATATTCTTCGCAAAACCAAGAGAAATTTTCACACACAAGCTCTGGTTCAGGTTGGAAACAGAAGCTTTTTTTAATATGGGCTGTATAAAGAGTTTAAGGTGCCTTCAGGATGGAGCCAGCTCTGCTAAAGGGGCTTGTGTGGGCTTGCTTGCAAAACACAAAAGCAAAATCTACTTTGACAAAAATTTTCACTCTGTGGGTGATTTCTACCACCTCCTAGGGGGCCCGGGCAGTATGTTTTGTATTATTTAACCTGTGGTTTTGTTAGTTCAAGATTTCAAATTGGATTAATCAGCCATGGGATTTACCTGAATTACCAAGGTTTTTTTGTGGTGTCTGAAATCCTGTCAACCTAGTTGTAACTCAGTTTTATCCTAGCTTGATGTTTTATTTTGAGGGGGTGAGAAGGAGAGGTTTGCTGTTTGTAATGGTACTTTCAAAACAGAGGACTTTGCTGGCAATAGAATCTAGAAGTGTAATTATTTGTTGGATTTGTTTTCACATCAAACACATCCTATCAGTGATTTTGTTAAACTGCTGATTAATACATTTTAAAAACCAAAATTTAATATGCAGACATGTTACGTTTTTCATGTAGGCATGCTACACGCATCTCTGAAGATCATTTTCTGAAACTTTATTTGGAACAGGAATTAATGCTTTGTCTTAATAAATCAAAACACTTTGGTGCTAAACACTCTCTCTCTGTTATATTTCCCGTGAATAGGCAGAGCATGTGTGCCATGAGTCTCAGAGGGGAGTAAAATCAACAAATGTGCTGGTGGGACTGCAAGGAGAAGGATAATGACCAGAGTGCTGCCCCATTCACAGTAGGGCCTTGTGCTCTATGACACGTATAAAGAATGAAACGGAGATCGGAGGACGAAATTCATCCTAGAAACTGTAGCTGAGCTGCTGGGCTGTGTTGCAGTGCTGCTCCTGCGTGTCTGGTCTTGGGGCATCCTTGTCAGACAGAGCTTCTGGGGCAGTTATGAGGATCTCTGGGAGGTGCAGCAGCCCGCAGGCACTTGCCCTACAGAGGGGGGATGCAAGGCAGAGAGAAGCTCTGCTCCCCAGTTGCTCCTCACAGGCATGGAGGGGCTGCCAGGCCCAGGGGTGCTGCACAGCATGTTGCAGGCCACCATATGCAGAGGGACCCAGCTCACACCACCCCTTCCACTGTCGTGAAGTCCTGCAAGGGGCTCCGTGTTCCACACACCAGGAATCACAAATTGTTGTAGGTCCCAAAGCTCTGGAAGGCTGTGTGCTTTTCTACCAACCACTACAGCAGACTTCTGTGAGGTTTCCCAATTTTCTCAAAGCTTCAGCTCCCAATACCATACCTGTTTTTTTCCAAAGCATATTATTCCTTCAACAGTTTATAACATGCACTGTCAAATACTTATAGTTAATCAACTAATTAAGCCTTATAGCCCTTTTCACTTGATCTCCAAGTATCTCATTCAGTGTCTGGGACTTTCAGAAGGTGGTTATTTTATTTTTTTTTCCTGTAACAGCTGAAACCCTGGACTACGTTGATGTGAGTGTCACTGAATTTGGGCTCTCTCGTGCTGTAGCATGTTTCTTCATGTTTCTTCTCACTCTTTCTTCTGAAAGCAGAGGTATCTCTCCTTATATTCAGTGTAAACTTTTTTGCTGTTGGCTTGGCCTGTACCTCTGACACACAGGACAAATTTTAAATTTTTTTGTTGAAAACAGAGGAGTTGGATCAGACCTGTAACTTCAGTAGTAGTTTATGCAACAACAGCTGTGTGTTAGCTCTTGCTGTTACAGAACAGAAGTTTCTTTCTGTGGGTATGAAAATTTTAAAAAAGACTGTATTTGCTAACTTAGAAAAGCAGGAAGTTTATTTTTTCCTCCTTACCAACAAATCAAGAAGTGGAGATGACATTTAGGAAACAATTTCAGAGATAATGTTCAACACAGAATGCATCTTTGGCTTCTGATTATAAAGGTGATTACTGCTTTGGTGCTTTAAAAGAGTATTTCCCCTACCTGCAAATGGTAGTCCAATGCTCATGTGCTCTTCTGGCTTCATGATTAAGGAAGCCAACTTATGCCTAAATGAGAATCACACGTAACAGGAAGAAGGTGAGTCTGTGTTTTCTTATCATACTCAAAGTTATATGCATTTAAAGGGAAAAAACAGAAAGAATATTTGTCAAGAATTCCACGAGAGATTTGGCACGAATCGGATTATATGAAAGTTTAGCAACAAAATAATCTTAACAAGTTACAGCTCCATTTTCACCCATTAAGATAAATCAAGAACCAATCATTCTGCTGAGCAATTTAGGACTCAAAGTAATGTATTATTACATTAAATTACAGCCAGGCAGAAATTGAAATATGTTAGCTATGTAACTTGCAAATCTTGTTTTACAAAATGAGACTAGCTGGACACCAAGACATCAGAATGTTTGTTATTCAGTAACTGTACTTCCTATTTTCACACTAACCACAGTAGTTGTATGATTCAATCTAGTGGAGTAAGTGAATATTCATGAGTAGTGGAAATGAAGTAGTAGTGAGTGAACTAACTTTGCAGGTTCTTATGACCTTTCAAAACTCCAGTGAAAAATAAATGTCCACATTATTTACCATGCCAGAATTTCTATAACAAGTGACATAAACAATCTTCAAGGAAAACCTTACATGCACTTTAACTAGAAAAACGTAACTAACGTAAGAACACACTGACCAAATAATTTTGCTCACTCCAGCTAGGTCTCTACAAGTTGATGGGGCCTGATGGGATTCATCTGAGGGTGCTTAAATAGCTGGCTGACATCATAGTGAGACCTCTCTCTGTTATTTTTCAATGCTCCTGGGAATCTGGAGAGGTACTGGAAGCTGGCAAATGTTGTCCCAACCTACAAGAAAGGCAACAGAGATGACTCTGGCAACTACAGGCCTGTCAGCCTGACTTCTATTCCTGGAAAAATCATGGGGAAGATTGTTCTGGGAGTTATTGAAAAGCATCTGAATGACAACACAGTCTTTGGCCCCAGCCAGCACAGGTTCATGAGGGGAAATTCTTGCCTGACCAACTTAATTTTGTTCTACAACAAGGTTACCCAGCTAGTTGACCAAGAGAAGCCTGTCAACATGGTATTTTTGGATTTCAGTAAAGCCTTTGATACTGTCTCTCACAGTATCCTCCTGGACAAGATGTCCAGCACACAGCTGTGTAAACACACAGTGCAATGGGTGAACAATTGGCTGATGGGCCAGGCTCAAAGGATTCTAGTAAATGGGGTTATGTCGGGCTGGTGACCGGTCACCAGTGGGGTTCTGCAGGGATCCGTGTTAGGGCCAGTGCTCTTCAATGTCTTCATAAATGACTTAGATTAGGACTTGAGGGCTTGCTTAGTAAGTTAGCTGATGACACAAAATTAGGAGGAGCTGCCGACACTCTTGAGGGCACAGAGGCCCTGCAGAGGGATCTGGACAAACTGGGCAATCACCAACCACATGAAATTCAACAAGGGCAAGTACCAGATTTTGCACCTGGGACACAGCAACCCTGGCTGTACATGCAGACTGGGGGATGAGATGCTGGAAAGAGGGTGCTGGAGCACTGGAACAGTCTCCCCAGGGAGGTATCACGGCCCCAAGCCTGACAGTGTCTAAGAAGAGACTGGACAACATCCTCAGACACATGCTGTGAACTGTGGGGTTGTCATATGCAGGAACAGGAGTTGGACTTGATGATCCTTGTGGGTCTGTTCCAACTCAGGACATTCTATGATTCTGTGATTCCATGATCCTAACATTGCTTTCTGGTAAGGGGAGAATGCAAGATGACTTCTCAGAGAGATGGGAAATTATTATAATGTGCTGATGACTACAATAATGCTTCTTTGTATCTTCATGTATTCAGACAGTTGTATACTCTAAGATTATAAATTATGACCTTGCTGATAAAAGAAAAAAAAATAGATTTTATGGATTGATACTGATATCCTCACACATTGTCATTTAGTGAGATACTTGATGCTTTCAATGGATGCATTGTGTCTTCAAGTAAAAACCATATGGGAGCTCATCCCATATGCTTAAGAAAATGTAATTACACATATCGCTAAAAGTACCTTCTGTTGCTTCCACTGAAAATTTTTTAAGAACTCAATCAGTGCTTTAATAAGCATTTTTGTCTTTTCAGAGGGTGTTCATTTTCTCAGATACCCAAACAGAACCAAAGATAAACCTTAACTGCTGGAGAAGTTAAGGATCTAACCTTGGTTGTTGAATGACTCTCAGAGCACTGTTAGGAAATAACATCACCCAAAAGATAACCTTCCGCATGAGTGCAGTGAAATGGCCAAGAATCATCCCGAAGTTGAGAAGTCCTGAAACCTACTTGCAGCATAACCTGGTATCATCAATAGCATGGACAGTACTTGCAACCAAGAACGGAATGCCAGGTTTTCTTCTCGGTCATTGTAGTTCTACACTGCAGTAGAGTTATCCTTGGTGAGTTATCCTGAGCTGGTGAGATCGACCTTGTTAATTACTTTAGCCACATCATGACCTCACTCAGAGCAGGCTGAATTCCAGGAAAGCAGCCAAGCAGCCTCTCTGTGCAAAAATAGCACTTTGAGAACTCTCTCTGTAGAGCTTTTCACTGCATGCTACCAGTGATACTTATATCATCTTCATCATTGGCAGTTAGATTGTTTTGACATTTCATAGAATCTGGATAATGAGAACACATTGACCAAATAATTTTGCTCATTTACTTCCACTTTGGGGCTCCCATCATAAACTTATACTTTAACATAAAAATACTATGTCTAGATTGAAAATACTACAGAAGAATGGCTTTACAGAAAATACTATGGAAAAAACAATGCAGAAGAGTACTATTAGTTTAATTTGGATTTTAGCAATCCATATGCTTGGCTTCAGCACAAATAACATGAGGCATATCATTTGGATCATGTAGACATGCTTGTTTCTGTGATATATATATAATGTAGACATTGAACTACGATGAACTGAAAACATCTTAGTTTTGCACAATTAGCACTCACATATGTTTGAAGAAGAGAAAACATTTTAAAAGAAATCTTGGTGATAAAAGAGGTACAATTCTAAACACTTTATTAAATGTACAGCTTGACAGTTTCCAGCTATTTAATTTTATTTTATGTTTTGCTGCCTTAGTAAATTAAAAATACATGGAGATGAATGAGAAGAAAAACAGCCATTCTGATACCCATATTTGGGTGCTCCATATGTAGAGTAACAGTTTGGATCTGGCTCCGGAAAATAACATACTCAAAGTCTGGTTTTAAAACTGTCAAAGGAATGAAAGAAGTCAACAAATGCCATATGTATGTTGACATATAGGACCCATTGCCACTGCAAGACATCATTTCCACCTAGCAGTTTTTGCAAGAGAATAGTGGGAGTGTTCATCTGCAGATGTTATTCTCCCGATCAGATGAGCCCTAATCCCATTTTAATCTCAGTGGGCTATATTAAACAAAAGCAGAAGGTCTGGATTTTAGAACAGATTAGCCTTGACCTCACAGAGATCAGACTTACTAAGTAATCAGGTGTACATAAATTGCCACCAACGAGAGATTGTAACGGTGCATTGCAGTTAGCAATACAGGAACAAAGTAAAATTTTCTTGTACTAAAAAGCAAGAGAGAAAGGTACAACAACCGCTTCAGTGCTGAACTGTACTGAAGTTCATACAGTTTTCCTATAGCACCCCTATATTTGTCAAATATTTTACTACTCCTTAAGGAAGAAAATCTACTTTCTGTAAGTATTAAGACAGGATGAGGAAAAAAACTTCAGGTGAGAGCTACAGAGGGCTAAATGCCTAGAGTTTATGAAAAAATTACAATATAATCAATAAAAGACACAAACCGTGTAAGGGACAATACTTTTTTAAAACTTACTAGACTAACCATGGCATTCAGCAGAAACACTCCCAAGCAGCCACTCATCATCCTCTTATCATTTATATCTTTCTTGCTGCAAAACCTGCCACATATGACTGGGAATAATCTCCAGGGTTACATAGCCCAATACTCTGCTATACCACCTAATATGCATGTGACAGTATATTAAAGACTTCAGGAAAAGCCTATTCACAGGAGATCTACCAGATTTTACTCAACTGAAAAACAGGAAACTTCAGGTACTCTGTTAAACAAAGGTACTATGTTTTAATTTCATTTACAATTTTACAACTGATCTTCATTTTGTCCCATTTGCATTCAAGTTTTTAACTATTCTCTTGTTCAAAATTTACTCTAAAAACTTCTGTTTGTGAAAATTTGTGTGTGTCCCTAGCACAACTTTGAGTTGTGTTAGGCAGTGGTCACATTGCAGCAAATCCAGTTTCAAAGGACTCATTCAAAACATTATCCATGCAAAGCAAAGCACAGAATTGGTCTTAAATCTCTCCAGCAGAGTTTTGGTTTGTGTTTGGTTGTTTTTTTGAGGGAGCACAGCAGATTTTATTCTAAATCAAGTATTATCTGTCTTCCTACAGACAGTATGAATACCTGAATACAGTACCATATACGATGGCTAGTTCAAAAGAAATGGGAATCATGCATTCCTTCTGGTCCAGCTCAGGTTTCCTCTGCCAGATGATCTGCTACTGTGTAGATGTGACCTTGATCATCATATAACCACAGCCTAGTGGCTGGAGATACTGTTTTTCTGGTTGCATGGTACCAACCTCAAAAAGCTGATTTTTGTAAATAAAGAATAAATACCTTCAAAAATATATTTATTAAATAATCTGTATTTAGCTGCTTGGAATATGATTTCCCTTTCCATATCCTTATTCACATTCTCTGTTTCCATATTCAACATAAGGATCTTTATTAAAAAATCAAGGCGAAATACTAATTTTATTTGGAGCGTACATAGATTCACTTTAATGTTTACTTCAGCCTTGCAGAGAGCTGTCCCATCTCTTTTTGTTGTTATTTTCCTTCTGCATGTAGCACTGATAACCTCAAACTTTAATTTCCTTAAAAAGTTCAAACTTACGTGGAATTTTGTCAATCTTAATTTTATTCCTAACTGCACAGGCATAACTTCCTTGACTGGCAGGTTCCTTCTCCTTCTTCTCCTTCTCCTTCTCCTTCTCCTTCTCCTTCTCCTTCTCCTTCTCCTTCTCCTTCTCCTTCTCCTTCTCCTTCTCCTTCTCCTTCTCCTTCTCCTCCTCCTCCTCCTTCTCCTTTTCCTTCTCCTTCTTCTCCTCGTCCTCCTCCTTCTTCTCCTTCTTTTCCATTCTCTGACACTCTTAGAGACTTTTCCATGTGTTTATCTTTTCAGTAAGGTCTTGAGCCCTTTCCTAGAAGCTTAGGCATAAGAAAATGCCAGGCCTGCACTGTGTTCAAGTCCTTCAGTGCTGCTGATTCCACTAACCCATCTCTCTCGCTTATTTTGCTGAAGATATCTCCACACATGGATATGCAAACTTATAAGCCAGTGATTACAGCTTCAAGAGACATGTTACTACTGAAAAAGCAACACAGAGACAGACAGAGAACAATGACTAAACTGACTGGGAAAAAAAAAACAACAACAAAGCTTTGATATCTGTGAAACAGAATGTGGTTTCCTATTTGCCATCAGCTTAGTACGTTGAAAGCATTTTCTCATCCTCTTATCTCTGAAGACACTCACTCAAGGTAGTATTTTTTTTATCCCAACTACCTGTCTGCTCACATACTTGTCTGACCTCTTACTCAACCGACTGTTGCCATAGTGCCTTGCCTTTTTATGTCAGTGATCTCCTGCTGACCAGCAGGACTGGGGTCTCAGCCTCAGCGGGTCTGGTCTGGAGTGGTGGGTTATAACTACAGCTTATGACTGTGATCTGAAGTTTCTGGTTCTTCTCTGAGCCTTTCAAAAGCTCAGAGCTTGTAATGGGTTCCTTGTTATTCCAGATACCCTCTCCAGAGTGGTATTTTGTCATTAATGACTGTGTTTTTCCATGTTGGGTGGTGCCTTGGGTACTCAGCCTTGCGCTTACCTTGAGGGAACGTGGGATCCCCCTCTCTGGGAGTGCGCAGCACAAGCCCCTTGCTCTGTAAGCATTAATTCTATTTATTACTCTTGGGAACAGCTCTGCTGACTTTATGGCTATGTGCAGTGCAATGGGCAAGGAGGCTTTGCAGGTTAGGATACTCTGAGTCAGTGACTTCAGGGTAAAGTGACAAGGAAAAGGAGCATCACCCAGGGAGATGTTTCTCTCACCTCCAGAGTGGTTTAGAAATATGACAAATGACCGGTAAAGCTCCTACTAGTGGTTGGATCCTTATTGCTCCCTGTGAAGTTAGGGTCTTATTGGTTTTCGATATTATTGTGATAATGATTGTCAGGATAATAAGACAAATATCAGAAAGAAATGAAGAATTCAAGACAGAAACAGGAGCCTGAGCCAGAGGTAATTTTTTTTATTATTTTTTTTTTTTTTAAGGAGGACTCCAGTCCATACTAGAATATTTCTGTTACTATTATTGTTGTTGTTATCTCCTTCTTTCTAAGCTACAAACACGTAAGAAGAAAGCTGCATCTTCATGAAATATGAATAGACTCCTTTACAATCCACATGTGCTACTGCTCCACTGGGGCCTAATCAGTGGCTGGAGTCCATCTGCAACAAGACACAGGCAGCAGAATTGTCTCTGGTGAATCTCTCATTTTTAGATAGCACTGGAAAGAAACACTGAAATCTGTTTTCTTGCCAGCTTAATTCAGAAAATGGTAGAAGAGTTAACGCGTGTTTAACCAGACCTTCAGCTACAGAAAGGGGTCAGAACAAAGATTCAGATTCAGAGAACAGCAGCGGCAGTCCCAGAGCTTTTGTGTAGGAAACTTGTAATTAGTGCCTGGAACATTTTGGGGTCATGTTTTCTATTGTCACACAGGTATCACAAAAAGTGTACAGGTACATGCACACACACATATGTAAGAATAAAGTATTTTTTCACTGCAGATTAGCTTCTGCAAACACAAATGATTTTCTATATCAAGCTACCACAAGTAGCTGAATTATGGTAATTGTCCATGTTGGTACTCTTAACCCACTGGGCAGGTGAGGAAAAAAATGTCTTTACTAGGCTAGCATGCTCTACTGTGGCTCTTCTGCTAATAAACAACATGTACTTATTGCAGGTCAATGGTTTAATATGAATTTGTTTACCTACTCTTCTTTACTCAGAGATAAACCTGTTCCCACTGGCCCATCTGGGAATGGCATCTTCCTCCTGTCTTTCAAATATTCAACAGAAGTCTCTGGAGAGGACTCCCAGTTCTCTGTCCTCTGTTCATAGCTTCTTAATGCAACTGGAAAACATGCCTGCCCTCACTACTAGCCATGGACTATCGGCAGCTTCTCTGGGAATTGTTCACTGGAAAGCAATCACTGAACGCTCATTGCATTGGAGGTGCTTTTGTGTGGTTAAGCTTCTGTGTCTGCAAGCCATCAGACAGTCATTGTTCTGTTTGTGCATCCAGAAAGCTCTCTGGGCAGCAAAAGAGAATGACTCTCATGTAGAGTGTTTAATGTAGAAACTGTGGCTCAACGCTCCTGCATGCCAGAGAGGGTGGTAGGATACCTGCCAGAGTGGAGATAGGAATGTACCTGTGAGAATGGGGATCTATAAGTATGTGTCTGTTTTTTAGGCTCCCTCCTTTGCAAATGTAAGCAATGACTGCACAGCCTGCAGGAGACCTGCAGCTGCAGTGAGGCAGGTTTTCCTATGCCTGTTGAGATCCTTTGCCTAAAAGCTGTTTTACTTAAGCTTGACTCAGGTTATAGGATTTGGCTCTTCTGGGAAATCTTTGAGAATTGCAGAGAAACAGTCACCTTGTTTGCTGTGCCTCTACAAGGGAGACTGTCAGTGTTTTTCTGTGCGGAACCTGTCCCTGGGTGAACTGTGCTGAAGAAAGACAAACACTTTCCCCTTCACTGGGATGAGGAGCCTTATATAACTCCTCCTCACTGATTGCACAGATGCATTCAAAAAGGCCTGTATAATTCATTCATCCTCTCATAAGCATAGCTCAGCACTGACGTGACACGGCATTTTTGCAAGTGGTGTGGAAGTTAATTGTCTTGCTGGTCAGGCTGGATTTTGAGCTGCCAGCAACCTTCCCCCCATTTCAGATCAGCATAGCCAGCAGTAGTGTGAAGTAGCTACGCTTTTAAAGTCCAACTCCTCTGCTTCATTGCTCTTTTTACTGCTGTTCACTAAATGTTAGCCACTTGGAAAGATGTCCGCTGCCTGCATTTGGATCGCTTTCAATGCACCCTAGTTCTTGGTGTCTGAACCTTTTCTCAGTTTACCCTCTAGAGCAGTTCCCTATGCCCCATCACTGCCTGCTGTTCTCCTCGGAGCTCCTGGGGCCCTCCATGGAGTCATGGAGCAGGCAGCGTGGGCAGGAGAGGGGGCAGAGCAAACACCAGGCTGTGGTTACTGTGACACCACGGGTACATCTGTGCCAGCTGTGCCCTGCTGTGCTGTGGAATGGCTAGCACACTTACAGGCACAGGATTTGGTCTGCTTTCCCTTCTCTTAGCCCAATATGACTTAACACCACCGGTTCACTAATAGTGGTAGTGACAGTGTATGCAGAGTGGTTTTTGCAGTTTATATAAATGTACTTTTGCTAAATGTTTTGCAGACCACTAGCAGCAGAGTTATGGCACCGCAGGTTTCGGCTCCTGGATAATTACTGAATATATCTTGCTCTGCTGTAGCTATAGTGCTAAGTGAGACAGCTACTTCTGTGAAGAGCAGTCACGTCTTGTATCTGCAGTGCAGACACCCCTCTAGTATGAGAGGCATTAGAGTTGTTAGAATTTCCATGCACTGCACGAATTAACATTACATTCTAGAAGAGCCTCTCACGATAAAGAGAGAGCTTATGAAAAGGAAATTGACTTTCATGATGTCTGCCATCCCTGTCATAATTTTCCCATACTCAGAACTGGATCTTCATAAGATGAAAAAGCTTCTATTTTGAAAATAACAATATACTTGTCTTTTACAGACACCAAAAAAAGAGAAAAAGTACTTCCTCTCTTTTCTAAAAAATATCCTGTTCTCTTATATATACAAGTCTTTTTTTTAACCTTTTTTTTTTTTTTTTTTTTCCTGTTGGTTAATGGCCTGGTGTATGGTATGTTCAATAATTTAAGACCGAGTTAAAAATGGGATTGATCTGCTTTCCTGGAATACCCTCTGGGAATATGCAGAAGAAAACTAGAGAAGCAATTATTCCATGCCACAGCTGTATATTTAACTGCTTTCTTTCTCACTCAAGTGGCACCTTGCACTCTCACAGCTGAGGTAATGGAGGAAGCTGGGACTCTTAAGTGCATCAGTGGGTCCTGGGAGGTGATTAGCACAGCAGCCTGGAACTTATCTCCTTCATGCCAGGCAGTTCTTTGTGTGGACTGTTTCTGATGAAAGTGCTTAGCCTTCAACACACACCATCATCTGTTTGCTCAGGTCTTGATTAAAAAGTTAACTAATTAATAATTGATTATGGCTCTGTTTATACATCTTCTTTTGACTCAATGTGCATGAAGGTGAATCAGGCTGAAATTTATTTTGCGGGAACAGAAGCTGTTATGTGATTTGCCTTTCTCTAGCACATCTGTATAGGCTGAAGATAGCATAGGCGTTGACACAAGACACTACTTTTAGCTGATCAGTTCTCCAGTAGTAATACTTATGCTCCACACCTCATCAGGGGAACCAATAAATTACTTTAATTTTAAAATTTAAAAAATTAAATTAAATAATTTTTTTTGTCTCCTTGGCACCAGTGTTTTCCTCCAGTCACTCCTACGGGCTGGCTCCATGGAAATGTCAGAGCAAAACACTCCTAGCAGCACAAACCAAATGTAAGAAGCAGAATGCAAAAGGCAATGAAGATCAAGACTCTGAGTCCAGCCTGACGTGTACCCTCTGTGTGAAAGATACCCTGTGTCCTTGACAGGGCCTGGGCTGGCATTTCAGCCGCTCACCTCTGAACACCACGATAAGAGAAAATGAAGCTCTGGTCTCTGACACAGCCACACAAAGCTGCAGAAAGACACTTAGTAGATGAGTCAGTTAGTGAAAGCAAAGTTGTGTGGCATTGGAGCCCATGACAGATTACACTGAGGTTCTGACTGCTGTAGGACCTATATATTCAGTGCAGAACAAACTCGTGTCAGTTCCATCTAAAGAATAATCTCATATCACCTCAGCTTTCTTGAAGCCTCTACAACTAACAGCACATACATATAGAACATTTTTATGATGCAGGCAGCCTTGTACTATGTAGGAAATAGGCAGAACAGAGGCAGTGTAAAGGGATTACTTTTGGCAATATGACCTGTGTATATGGCAGAAAATCAAAATATACAAAGGGCTTCCAAAATCCTAAGGTTAAGGAAATGCAGGAAAATGAAGAGATTTTTAGTATATTTTCTCCACAGTTGACCCACAAACTTGAAATGCAAGCAGGTAAAATATTTGCAGGTGGAAGGCTGATGTTTACAGCCTGTGCTGCTTCTAATTTTGCCCATAGAGTACTGACAGGAAAAGGATTTTGCAGTGCTAAGCAGCTGAACTCAAAAGGCCTAGTTCTCTCCACTAGTAGGTAATAGGATGCTTTAAATTTTGCCAATTACTTTTTAATGATCATTGTTAATAAGTAATACTGTGAAGACATGATTGCAGGTGGCACACACTACATCTAAGCTTTTAAACTATTATGAATGCTACAGAGACTCCATCCCCTGTATCTTATTCAGCACCTTAGATTTGTCTGATGAAGCATCATTCTGTTTTGTCTCAGTCTGGTGCTACTCTTTCAGGCTTCAGAAACCTTACACAGTACTCCTGCATTTCACTGATGGCAATAAATACGAGAAAGTTCTTCACAGGATATAGTAATAATCACATGGACTTGCCAGAGAGGCAAATGACAAGCCTCCAAAGGTTATCAAAAGCGAATTCCCTCATGACGCAGGAAGAAAACAGCCACCATAGCATGAAAGGTTCATTGAGCCCAACAGCTGCATGGGCCTGCCTGAAGAAGAGTCAGCTCACAGCAGCATTTCCCCAATATGTTCTACTAGACCACAATATTTTCATGCTTAAGGACTTAACCAGAGTTGCTTTTTTTTAACCCTTTCCATTTAACGGCCTCACTGGGTTTGTCTTCCATGAGCTTGTGCAGTTTTTCCTTGAGTCCACTAAAAAACACTCTGTGGCTGTGAGTTCCACAGCTTTATTCCTGAGACAGGTGAAAAGTGAGGTTTCAGGTTTATGCCTCCTATTTTGAGGCTGTCCCGTCCCGCCCTCAGGTATGAGTTCGGGGGAGAAGTGACTCAGGTTTGTGGGTCCCCTTTGGCTGGAAAACAGTACACACAGAACTTAAGGTCCACAAACAAAAGGCTTTTTTTTTGCAGCTTGGCCCAAATAGTATATGATTCAGTGGCAGAAAGATTTACATTATTGTAGGTTTGAATGGTAAACATAAAAAGTTTGTGGCATATGCAGGGTTGTAAATCTTACGTTACTATGTTACTTATAAAAGGGAAAGCAGAAAAAGGTAGAAGTATGGGAAGGAAAGAAAGAAAGGAGAGAGAAAGATTTCTCCATCCTTATGGCTCTGCTTTATGCGTGATGGAGTGCACAGTCTCAGGTTCAGCGATGTGCGGTGTCCTCTGGTGTCTTGTTCAGCTCATGTGGTGAGACTAGTGGGCAGAGTGGTCCTCAGAACAGGGTGTGGGTGCCACCAGTGCTTACACAAGGTGGGCCTTTATAGTGTCTCTGGGTTGCCTGCTTGCATAACTTACGGCCATTTGTGGAGGTGTTATTGTCAAAGAGAGAAAAATCTGGGGGGAAGGGGTGTTTGCAAAAGATCGACAAGTCTTGGGCTACGTTGAAGGGTCACAGCTTTTCCCTCTGTGCCACACCGTGCGTATCAGAAGGTGGAGCTATGTGCCCTCCAGCACGTCCTCCACCTCCGGTATTGGCCAGCTGGCCTGAGCTGTGGTGTATTAGCTTGTTGTTGATATGCAAATTACAATTCATCCTATACTGAATGTATCTTCTCCTGTAGCTGGTTTTGCCACAGTGTTTTGGCCATTATCCTTATCAGTACATGACAGTAGCTTCTTTTGATAGCAAAGAAGTAGATAGCTGCCTTTCACATCACCCACAGCAATGTGGGCTCTGTCATAGTGTCCCCACGCATATATATATTTCAGGCTGAAGCACAGAATGTGCCCTAGTCCTTCAACAACCTAAAAGAGGTAAAGTTTCTCCTTATCCAACAAGAGGAGAAAGTTGAAAATGCTAGACAAAGTTGTCTCCAGTATTTCCTTAGTCTTGTTTCATAGAATCATAGAATGTTAGGGATTGGAAGGGACCTCAAAAGATCATCTAGTCCAATCCCCCTGCCAGAGCAGGAACACCTAGATGAGGTTATACAGGAAGACGTCCAGGCGGGTTTTGAATGTCTGCAGAGTAGGAGACTCCACAACACCCCCGGGCAGCCTGTTCCAGTGTCTGTCACCCTCACTGAGAAGAAATTTCTTCTCATATTTAAGTGGAACCTCCTGAGTTCCAGTTTGTACCCATTGCCCCTTGTCCTGTCATTGGTTGTCACCGAGAAGAGCCTGGCTCCATCCTCGTGACACCCACCCTTTACATATTTATAAACATTAATGAGGTCACCTCTCAGTCTCCTCCAAACTAAAGAGACCCATCTCCCTCAGCCTTTCCTCATAAGAGAGATGAATCAAAAGGATAATCTCCAGAAGGCAGTTTCTTTCCTGTAAAGATTTAGCTGAAGAGTGCCAGATGGGATTGTGCTTCCTGAGATGTTAACAAGGTCACGGCCCGTTCTCTCCATCAGCACAGACCCTACTGCTTTCAGATGGCAATGATTCAGTCTGTGCTATTGATCTGGAAGTGTCAGTTACTACCCGGGGACAAGCCATTTTATCCCAGGGATATAAATAACAATCTGGCCACCCAAGGAAGAGAGTGCTCATGGTCTAGAACCAGCTTCCTCTTTACAGGCTCAATCTTTAACATCTGGTCTAGCTCACAGGGACCTGCAGTGTGTCCTGACACTTAGATATTGTTCCTTCTCAGTGCTTCTTCAGTCTTCTGATACTTAGCTGTTGTAAGATTCAGCTTTGACCTTGTACTCTCACTCATGTTGATAGTCTTACGCCAATGTAGCTATTAGAAAACATGCACCTTAGTTAACTTAGTTACAGTATTAAGCTACCTTGAGTAAAGGCAGAACAAATCTGGCCTCTGGGCTCAACTGAGCTCATAAATGTGGTCATTTAAAAATACTTCATTGTGAAATAAATTATCAGCTACAAACCAGGAAAAACAAAAAAACAACCAACACCAAAACCAACCAACCAACCAAACCCCACACAAATAGGCTGCTAGTCACAAAAACTGCCATCAGCTTTCAGCTACCCTGCATCTTGGGAGAAGGAATACACTAGGGCCTTGTAAAATTCTGCTGCTAAAATGGTAAGATTTTGGATATAAAATCCGTAGTACATTCCCCAGAAATTTCATTAAAAGTACTTTATGTCTTGTAAGAAAATATGACTGCAACATAAATGTTGACCACACATTCACGGTGCTTTCTTGCTGGATCTGTACATTTAGATGTTGTATGCTTCTAACATGCTTTCTTTGGATAAATAGCCACTTTTAAACAGAGAGGTAGTATTGCTGTTGGTGTGCTTTTTTGGCTTGGTACATTTGCACAGGGTAGTGTGCATTTATTATAACCATGATATTCTCACTCCAGTTCCTACGGATTTCTTGGCATAGTGCGAAAGCTTAAATCATCTAAAGTTAAATCATCTTTGCACTGTCTGAGCTAGATTGAGATAATTATCCATCTAAACTTCTGAAACTTCAGGGAAACTTTTGTTCACATCTCCATTTTTAGACCTGAAAGCTACAAAGAGTTAGACTGAAATTGTGCACTGGAATAATTTGTTATGTATCCCACAATATACTTCATATGATCATTTAACTACAGAGATAGGAGACTATATAGTCCTTTGTCAGGCAGCATTTGCAATGCTGCACCATTTCTTGCGTAGGTACAGACTGTCCGGATCTCTCTGTCTGCTTTGACAGCAGGATGGCAGTGTGTTTAGCCCTTGGCTGCTTCTTCCCTCATGAAGGGCCAGCACACCCACCACATGGCTGCTTCGAGGTAGAGCATGGGGATGAAGGCCATGCCAAGCTACAAGTCCCTTTTGCACTGGCAATTTCCTAGCTTCATGCTGCTGAAGAAGGCTGCAACTAATGTGAACATGTCCAGAAGTGTCCACAGCCGCCCTTCTGGGTACGGAGCAGAGCGCTAGTGTAGGCACCAAAGCCCCTCACTCACCAGGGAGATAAGCAGATTAAGGACGTTGCTGCGGGCTGGCAAGATGTACCGACTCCTGCGGATTTCTGAAAGCCCGGGCGTTAATAAAAGCGACTTACCGCACATCTGCGGTCTCTTAGCGCCACCTGGGGGGAAGTGCGGGGAGAGCGCCGGCCGGACCCCCCACATTCCTGGGGCTTGTTCGCCGGAGGGGGGCATGCACTGATGCCGTTAATGTTCACTGAGCGTACGCACTTGCACTCCCACAACAGTGGGGGTCGTGTGTAAAAGTGAGTTTCGATGCATGGTAGCTGACGGCGTGAGCTTTCATTGTTCTTTTGTTTGTCTGGTTGGTTGTGTTGGTTTTGTTTCGTTTGTTTTTGTATTTGTTTTTGGTTTTGTTTTGGTTTTGTTTTTGTTTTTGTTTTTTTTTTTAACAGAACTTCACATGGTGAGTGGCCTGGAGATAGATCTCAGAAATTTTCAGTTGTTCAGCACTGAATTCTGTTGCCAGTTGTTCATTCTCTAGCCTCTGCTTGGGCTAAGCTGTAAGAATGGGAAACAACTTCAACTGTCCCACCTGGAAACCTTCTGTACTGAATGCCACCAGAAGGCTGCATTTTCTCAGTGGTTGCACTCCTTCTCTCTGTGGTTAAGGCACTCATGACACCTAGATTATTGCTCATTTGCACTAGTAAACAGTGAAAATCACTGATGAGCTTAGGGCATCTTGCACACAGCTTCCACAAGACTAAGTCCACACAAAACACTGCCCGTTAGCTGGAACATCTCTGCTCTGAAAGCAAGAGATGTACTGCCTTGCAGTGGGCTGCACAAAAGGCATTATATTAGTCTGTATGTAAAGTCTGGTAGCTGTAGTAATAAAAACAATGTATTAGCCAGATTTCTCCTTACTTCTTAGAACGAAACTAACAGATACTCAACTGGACAGATGTTCTAGCAGCGTATGAGGACCATAAGAAAATTAAGAACAGTCATATCACATCAGATCAAAGGTCTGTCTGGTTTAGTGATTCTGTTTCCTAGTGTAACCAATAGCAGATGCACCTCAAAGACTATGACAGAGCAACCATGTACTGCTACTTCTCAGGATTGCTCACTCATACTCCACAGATTTGGGGTTTACTGATCTCTGAACTTGATGAACTTGGACTTCTCTTGACACAATGGGAATTTCTCGGCCATATAAACCAAAACCTTAAGCTTTAAAGATGTGTAAAACATACTTGACTTTCTCCTTCCTCACCTGTTTCCCAAATTTTCATCATCCTGGGTTCTTCTGATCTCCCTGGGAATGTAAGCTTTCACACTATGCCAAGAAATCAGTAGGAACTGTAGTGAGAATATCATGCCTATAATAAATGCACACAGCCCTGTGCAAATGTACCATTGGCATTTTGTAGCCCTTTGTATTTTAGCTTCTCTTCCCTGCCATGAGTAAACTTTTAATGTTAATTGCAGTCTGAGTCAGGGAGTTCCTGCTCAATTGTATCCTCTTAACTTTGAAGCCCTTAGTTCCTGTTTTCATTTGATGCTCCCTCTGCTGTGTTATTAGAAAAGACATTAAACAAGCTCCTTCTCCGGCCACAGATGATGTTATGGATTTATTTTATACTCCCCTTTTCCTTCCCTTTATAGATTGAAGCACCTAAGCAAAGATTTTTCCACATACAGAAGCCATCATACTTAGAATCACCCTTGATACATTTCTATGCTTTGTTCTACTTTTTCTAGCCCTCCTGTGGCTTTTTGTTTTGTTTGGGTTTTGGCTTTTTGTTTCTTTATTGTTGTTGTTGGTATGGTTTGGGTTGGGTTTTTTTTAGCTGGGGGATTAGACCAGACTGGAAATTTCGCTAGGATTGTGGCTGAATGAACGAACAACATGGAATGAATAGAATTAGTTAATTAGTTTATTTGTGGAGGGGTGTGCTGGGCTGAGAACCAAAAAAAGAGGCATGTGGGGGCCAACCCAATACTCCAGATATTAAACCACAAACTACGGAAAGTTAAAATGTGGAAGGTGCAGAAGTGGCTTAAAGCCTCTAATCACAAGTAAGTGTAAGAGAAAAGCAGAATACAGGGGGTTTTTTTGCAATGATTCCTCTGCTGAAATATGAAGATAAAACACAAAAGAAAACTATTTTATGGGATGCTATCTTTATGTGTCAAGGCTGCATTTTGACACCACTTCAAAGGTAGGAGATTTGCACACCTATAAAGCTATTTTCTACATAGAGGCCCACTACATCCAAGAGAAAATGATTGCACACAGTGAAGCACATAGGAACTACTTTATTACACAGCTGCATCAAAACTTCTTTCTTGTCATGGTATATTTTTTGGCTTTAAGTGGAATACCGTGGTTCTGAGGTAAGTTTTTCTGTGCATAGGTTGAAACTTCTTCCCTGTAAGTGCTTCCAAAGATGATTCTTTGTCTTCTTCACAATGCAACTAGCGATATCCCACTTGGAAAACTGCAGCTACTGGTGTAGTTTCATTTATATTTACTCCCCTTTATTTAATAAAAGAAACCTCAGCTAAAACAGCAAAACTCTGTTCTGAAAAATTAGACCTCTACCGTGTAGGGAAAAAAGTAACTTCCTTGGACTGTAACTCGAGAGATGCACCTTGTATATCTGACTTTTGACTTCAGGAACCTGTTCAATATTGTCAACATGTGAGTGCTGTACTATATAATTGAACCTTTTGGAAACAATGTGCCATCCCTGCCATGATACCAGCTGCGAGGGAGGGACCTCATTCCTGCAGTCATATATACAAACGTGGGGACTTTAAGGAAGGCTGTTACAAAAACAACCAAATAGCAAGACGCCCCTCCTCTTCACTCCTTTGAGAAACATTTGATACTACAAAATACTACCTTCCTCTCTTCCTCTACCTTCTTCTGCTGCCTCTCCTAAGTTCTGTGGAACTGTTCCCTACAGGATGATGCAAAACATTCCATGAAGAGCTGCCACTCAAAAGGGAAATATTTGAACTCAGATAGTTAATAAGGTCGATGTATTTGAACTAAGGTGTTAAAAGCTTGAAGGAGCAGACATGACTCTCCTAACTATGACAGTTGAGGTAGCGTGGAAGAAAATGGGCACATAGCATCACTGGGAAAACAGATAAAAACTAAACAACAGGTAAAAATGCATCAGACAAGAAACATAGTACCTTCCAGAAAAAAAAAAACATATTTAATGGAAGTAGATTGGAGATATGAGTTAGACAATGAAACAACCTTAATATTATATGCAAGGTCAAAACCAGCTCATGTCTAATATCCAGGGTCATGATTTCAACCGCCATCAGTTTCACAATGCAGATAATAAATTATCAGTATTCTCACCTTTCAAAAACGTCAATGTAATTTAAAATTTGAAAAATAGAGTAGAGGAGTGGGAAGAAGGGTGTCTGTCTTTGCCAAAAAAATACAGAATCAAAAAGAATGGAAACATGAATGGAAGAGTAATATTCTCACGTATCTTTGGCTTACAGTCTTTTAACTGAATTCCTTTGAATGAAATAAGTTAAACTGAAGGAGACCATGCTGCCAGACAGCTGTGAGCCCTCGTGGGCTCAAAGGAGCACAAGCAGACAGCAGAAGGCAGAGACTATGTGGAGAGAACCAGAAGGTGGTTCTTCTGACTGTGTTTGTAACATTTGTGATTGACTGCTGGTCTGGGCATGGAAAGATTTATTTTGCAAACTCTGTGGGTGCAGGGAAAAATTAGGGAGTTGAAACTGGCCTCTTCTGAAACTATAAATTAGCGCCTTATGTCCAGGATCTGACTTCCTAACTCTAAAATGCATTTGTCTTAGTCACAAGGAAAGGTGGGAGAATTAATAAAGTGAAAATTATGTCATGCTTGTACAACAATAAAATACACATAGGCAGTCAAACCTGGAAGGTATGAGAACTCTGGCCTTCAATCCATTACCTATATAAATGTATTCAATCTGACTAACAAATAAGTTAAATATATCAAGGGTAGTATCACTTGCATCACTAACTTCTCTGTGTTGAGCAGTGATTTTCGAAGAATGTCATATCTTATATTGAAGTTGACCATATAAAGATACTATCATACTCCATATAAAGATACTATCAGTACAGGCAGGCAAGACATACATTTCACTTTAAAAAAAAAAAAAATAAAAATTAATTCTATTTTATTTTATTTTATTTTATTTTATTTTATTTTATTTTATTTTGTTTTGTTTTGTTTTATTTTGTTTATTTATAGTGAATGGTGTTAAGAGACTTATTGCTCAAGCTCTGAACAAAAGGAATGTTAAAATTAGTCCAGCTATCAGTGCAATTGTGTTATGTGACTTTCCTGGTCCATCTCTTACCCAGTGTTTAGAGAAGACTCAGCGCATGTGAGCGGGGAGGAGGAAGGAGAAGGAAGGAGCATTTATACTGTCTGAGAGTCTACTGACAAACAAATGTACATCCTGACTGAGTTAAAATGTAATTTAGTTTAGAGTTTTTCACTCAGCACCTGGCAAAAGATAAACCAGAATAAGACATTGAAGAAAGTTCATTATGAGCACTTCAAAACTCCCCTCTCTTCTCCATGCTGTCTACATCTAGGACTTTTTGTATAATAGATGTCTTCATCTTTGTCTTCAAGTGGGTCCTGAAATGTGATTCTGGTTGTCTAAGACACAAATAAAATCTCTAGGTGTCTGTGAATGGCAGGCTGAAGTTTCAGACTTGCTGTCTGAGGGTTAAGAAACAAACTCCACTGTAAACCAAGCACTCATCCCTACAGATTTGTTAACGCTGTTGTTTCATGGAGACGGATGCTAACACATAGCACACACGTAGCGACTACTGAGGGCAGGTGAACCCTGTTTGCTCAGTACCACCTACTGCTCTGGGATTATGTAGGTTTCTACTGAGTTCCTCTCCTTGTGCAAGAGGTTCATCGACCTTGATCTTGATAGCACAGGAGGTGTATATTAAAGACAAAAGGCGTGTTATATATGTTATTCATGTTTCTCAATGCACCCTATCAGGAAGGATTGTGTAGCACAGCAGAGACATAAAAAGTGGCATGGGAGTCCCATGTTGCTGCTACTGTCTCTGCAAGATGATCGACAGCAGTGCAGGCTATTCTGGACAAAAGGAGGAGGCAGGATAAGAAGCTGAGCTGTTAATGCCAGCTAAGACTCTCCAGTGCTACATTTGCTGCCTGAGAACTGAACAAGGTAGAGGTATCTGCCTCAAACACACCTGTCACCAAAATAGCTGGGTGCCAAGATGCCGAGCTGCTGTGAGCACAGCTGTGCTATCTCCTCCCATGCAGCTGGGGGGTGCAGGCACACTGATTACAATGTGCCACTTTTGGAAAGCCTCATAAAGCAGGTCTGTGCTGCCCAGAGGTATGCAGACCAGGCTAGACTAAAGTGCAAAGGTTAACGGTTTTGCTGATTAGAGCAGCTGTAATCGAGTTAAGGACCAAGTTTGTTATTCACTTAAGGCTGTGCTTGACTTGAATCACATGCTCGTCCGTGTGTGGCTCTCCCCTTATCTCTGCCGGAGGAAGGGTAAAAAGTTCCTGTTACCTTATGAGCACTTATGAATATCGTCCTGTTGTCAGCCATTCAAGTGTTATAAAGCCACCAGACCCTGTCTGCCAAAGCCCCTTCAGATAGGTCTCTTCAGATGTCTGCAGGGAAAGTGTCAAGGCTAACACAAACATACATAAAATGGGCTTTCACAGGAGACGCGTGATCCAACAGTGGGGAGCGGTCAGAGAGGGGGATGTTAAAATCTCTAATGAGCAGTGGCTTCTGCAGGGAAGAGGAAAGGGACAGGAGAAAAGTTGCAGGCGGCCAAATAATCCCTTGATGCAATTACAGCCATGAAACAAAAACTAAGAGTTCATTTCTTACATGGAAGTAACAAATGGAGGAGAATGTAATATATTGCACCTATTACCCCTACCACTGTCTGTTCCTGAATACCTTACTGTTCATGCAACTGGGACTAAAAAAACAGATTTTCTTTATTTCTGATATGATTACTAATAATGTGTTCAATTTTGAAATTTAAAAAAAGAACAAAAATCTGCTGCATTTTCTCCAATATTTCCTATTTTACTATCAGCTGGATTTTCTCAGTCACTGAAAACTCATGTTTTGAAAATAGAAGTAGGGTTTTTTAAATGACATTTTTAGCACTTTCTTGTATATCAGTTTTCATTCTGTGTGTGGTATCTTTTAAACATAAAGAGAGAGAAGTAAGCTTCCTCTGTCTATACTTAAACACAGACATCCCTGAAGATACCGAAAGACAGGATCTGACTCTTTCCCACCAGTTTCAGGATGTTCTAAAACCAGAGGTTTAAGAGAGATTTTGGATTTAAATGAAAAGGGAAACAAACATTTGTATATATATATACACGGGTACAGAAATACATGTACTCATATCTCTGTCCACAAATGCATACTATGTGTTAATAAGATATTAAAGTATGTATATTTCACATTGCTTGAAAATTATTGCCATGATAATAATGATTCAGCAGCTCCACACCAAATGTTTCTTGACTTCATCCTGTGTAATTTGATACAACAGTACAAATATTTGCATTATTTTAGTGGTACCATACTCTTTCTTTTATAGACTTTAAAGTGATTTCTCACTCTTTCAAATTTTCTTTGGCATCAAGGCACTTGTGATCTAATCAGCTTTCTGTTATACTAGCAAATAAATTATTAAAAGACATTTTTACCACAATAACTTATGAATATCTATTCATGGGTAGTTTATCTCCATCTTTTCATGCTGGTTGCTCAGAACACCCAACATGTATTTCACTATGCCTCTCTATATTGTCTTTTGTTCTCAGCTGTACTGATTTCCTGAGTGAAAACTGAAATGGACTGAGAGCCGCTCATTCTTGAAAACACCAGGTGATGACAGCTCCGAAGGATGGATGTCAGTCCTTGGGAAAGGGAAACCATCAGGTAACATCCTAGCTGATGGTTCTGAAATAGCACATGTAGGACTCTATTTCGATCTTGTTTTAGAAAACTTCCACAGCAGATCTTACCTTGCAAAGGAGCTTTTCTGTGATCTCTATATTACTGCTGCCTACAACAGTTTTATGATATGGCTTGTTCTTCAAGAGCACTCTCCATTGTTGTAATAGGTAAGTAATCTACACTGTCAATACTGTTATTATTTAAGCAGATCATCAGGAAAGTAATGGCCATCTAATCAGGGAGTTCAAAGCACTCCTTTATGATCATGTTGATCTCTTACGTTATCTTCTTGCAAAGCCCAGCAACTGGGATACTAGTTTCAGGTTTTATTGTGGTCCTACCATTCTAAGAGTCATTTCCTTCTCTTTCAGGGATATAAAGAGGCATATATTATGTGGGCAGAAGATTCTGTGTTCTGGTCAATAACACAGGCCACAGAGGTCAATGGCATTCAAGCAAGCCCGCCTGAAAGCCCCTATAAATTTTCAGAGGTGAGAGAGGAAGATTTAGAGACTGGATGTGTTCTGCCTGTGCAGGAGGAAAGATAAAATGTCACTCTGAAAAGGGGAACAGAATATTAAGTCCCATAAAAACCTTGAGAGGCTATGCAGTCTCCTCAATGGGAGAAGAATTTTGCCCACCCAGGTTTTGTTTTACTGCAGGGACACATAAAAGGGCACTTGAAATTAATGCTTAGAACACAAATGATCCACCAAGGCAAAAGCTAAAGCTTTCTTTCAGCCTTCTCTTCTGCCCCCATTCCTCTTTTGTCACCACCTGTTTTGATGCAACACCTTCAGACACAGCAGTTTGTCACTGACACAGTGATGAAAGCTCCCACCCTTCCTCTTTTACAGATGTTTCTTGCTTTTTGCTTCCAAGTTAAAGTTGGCACAGGCACAAAGAAATGCACATCTCACCCTGCTGAGGAACAGAAGTACTATTTTATGAGCTATGAATCAATCTTAGGTGATTCACTATGTTTCATCAACACTTTTCCTGTCAGAAAACCATTTGGGACTCTCTTCTATAGCAATACAGTAAGGCAGACCATGAAACACCTTGGCTAAATCAGCCAGAATAAAATATCCCTCTCTTTTTCCTATATGTGTAATAATACTGGATACATAAAACCAATTCATACGTGTATACATAATAATATACACATTGAAGCAATGCAGTGAAAACAGAGATGTTTTGTATGTAAGGAAATGGGGAGCCTCTTTTTTACTTTACTGTGCTTTGGAGAGTGTCCAATGCACTTTTCATCCATATATCCTGAAGTACTAGCTGCCAGAATAGTTTTGTTGCCATTTTTCACAGTGCAACTGAGTTTGAGAGATAATTCAAGAGATGTTCCAAAAACTGACTCAAGAAATACACACAATAGGAAATTGAACTCACGTTTTTGGATTCCAAATTTAATCCCACCAGACATTGCTCCATATATTGATAACTTTGGTTTTCCTGTGATACCTGTGATCTCCTTAAAAAAAAAAAAAAAAAAAAAAAGTCAGTACCATCTTGTAAGACCCTCCTGCAATCTTATGCAAAAGCCCCTTTAAAATAAATAACAGCCAAAGAAGTACCCAGCAAATCTTGGGACCAGCTCAGCATCTTTTCTAGGATCCAGCCTTAGCATTACAAGAAAATGTACTACATTGATCTGTATACTCTGTGTTTTTTTCAGAGAGATGGTAAGTGTAAAATTTCCATAAACTTCAGAAATAACAGGATTGTGTTCCTACAAGAGAGCATCCAAGCCATTTTATATTTGCTAAATCTATTGACTTGTAATTTTTTTCTTTGTTTCTGTCTCTTGTTTCTCAACACATACAAGGGCCAATGCCTGTAGCTTCCTGATGAGCTGTGTGACATTTTAAAATGTTTGAGATTGCTCTCTGACAAGGTAAAGTGTGGACTGCTGAGTTACAACAAGAGTGAGAGAATGATGAGTGCGGAAGGGCAAACCACAGAATGCTGTATGAAAGATTTGGGACAACAGTTTCCAGGACCTTCCTGTGAGACACTGCTGAGGAGTTTCCAAACAAAAAAGAAATGCAGGTGCACATGGCACGGCTCTGCTGCAAGTTCAGACAGTTCTTGTTGACATTTTCTTCAGAAAATTTGAAGGTGGTTGCTGTTTCTGTCCCTCCACAGCTTTGTGGCTCTGCACAGGGCACAAGGTAAGACTATTTAGATACCACTGGTTACCAGCACAACTTTGAGCCTACTTTAGGAGCACTGATGGAAGGAAGATATGTCAAAACCGAAAATATTTGTTGTCTTATCAAACTTTCTCATTTGAAATGGGGAGAAAAGCAGGGATGCAGATCAAGACAAGGCCTCTTTTTCCCATCCTGGGGAATAACGTTTGATTTACAAGTACATCACCCAAAGGATCACTTTCTGTTGTCAGACCATTATGTGTTTTGGATGTCAACAGAGGATTAGAATCAAGAGGAAAAACAAGGAGTAGAGAATCGGGGTCAGAGGGAACAGTAGATTAAGCAAGACAGAATCACAGAATGTTAGGGATTGGAAGGGACCTCAAAATATCATCTAGTCCAATCCCCCATGACATACAGATTATCACATTTATTACATTTAATGAGTAAACTATTTTAGAATTATAAATGTCCTACACAGAAATACATGTATCATAGAAAAGTATGGACAAAATTACACAGAATATTTTGGTTCAGTTTCCTCTGAGCTTTTGCAGTATCATTTACAGATGTGAATTTGAGATCAATATTTAAGATACACATTTTGTAGAAAGGGAGACATACATCTGAATGCCCTTTCCCCTAGCTACTTTTCTTTGACTTGAAGAATTGGAACATCAGCACAGAAACATTTTGTTCAGTAAAGTATGCATTTGTCAGAAACAAGCAGGAGGGACAGTAAATTCCAAAGCAAGGTCAGAACAATTTTGCTTCCAATTTCTCTGAACAGGTGACATTTTTTCTTTTATAAAATGAAACAAGGTAGCAAACTTTGTCTTTAAAAATAAAAATACAGAGAGTGAGGTACAGTGGTATTTCTATGAGGGTGAGTTGTCCAAAAATAAGAAGAATGACTCGTTCGTATTGTTCTTTGAAGAGCCGAAATAACTGCATGCATTTCTCTTAAAGGGATTTTGTTCTTGGGGGGGATATTTAGTTCTCTGTCTCCAAGGTGCTTACATTTTTCTTCCGTTTCCTCCAACTTGCAGGAAATAGCAACCTCGTTTCCCTAGGTGGGATAGACAGAAAGGTAGATGGAAAGAAGCACTCTTGCAGACAATGCATCTTACATATTTTGCATTAATTATTCTGATAGGTGATAAATGATGTCCTAGTGGCACCTATTCCTCTCAAGTCTATGAAGTGAGTGCTTGGTGACATACGAGAAAGAAGAAATCCAGCATTAGACAAGACAGATCTAAGCTCTGTGGAATGAAGTTTGTTCTCTCCAGTCTTGGATCCTCATACAGTGCCAAGGTGGCCTTCAGCAATTTTAGAATAGGTTTGCCAGCATAGCATGACTGAATAATTCATAATGTGCAGGCTTCATGAATTTTAAATTCTTCCAGGATCCTATCACCAGTTCATGAAATTTCTCATCTACATGATTATGCCTCTGTAAAGGCAGTAGGAGCCTGTGTTAGGAGAATCTGCAGTGTGGCGAATCATTTTAGCTTGTGCCATCACTTACATAGAGTCTATTTGTTAGTCTAAAATAAATCCAAATTCTGAAATTAATCTAAATTAACCACATTAACAACTTCTGGTGATCCATCCAGCCTGTCTGTATGAAAACATTTTGTTACATCTCCTCAACTCTAAATTATTTCTGAACCTACCACAAATAATCTAGACATTGAATAATTAGATGCAAAAAGGTCTTTTTGCTTCAACACGCATCTTTCCAATGTTGCTGCATAACAAGCTGAAAAATGCAGTTTTCCAGAACATAGCACAATTACAGCAGTATTTGAGGCTTGACATTTGGGACTTCTCTTTAGGAAATAGTTTTTGAATGCTGGAAAAGTCACTAAGAAGTGGACAGTCCACCTGGTCTCTGGGAAACATGACAGTAAGGTGTGTAACCAGACAGAATGTAGTTTGTTGAACTACTGTAGCATATACATATTTAAAGTGTCACACATTGCATTTTTGTTTACTTATTTCTATTTATAACTCAGCATAACAATTCTAATCAGTGTTTCAAATTTAGGAATAGAAGGTCTAAGTATAGTTTCCAGTGCAAATCTGGAAGCAAGATGAAAGGCAGTTAACAGTGTCAAAGTCTGCCTGTATCTACCTGTGACTGTGGCTCAAGACCTCTAAAAAGCATGGGCATTTTTCCACCACTAGCAAAGCTTCAGATGTTATAAGATGACATCAGTGATGGATTTTTTTCAGCCTGAACAATACCAACATCAGGATTTGTGGTTGAAAATGTAAGGAAGAGACACTACAAAAATCCCACAGCTCTACATAGTACTGACCTGACGTATACAATGCTTGTTCAGGTACCCCATGCTACATCACAAGATCTGAATGCTCCATCAGCTGTCTTTGATAAATTATCAACTGAAGTTGAGGGCTGAAATTGTTTTCATTTAATAATGTTGGCTCTTAATACTGCAAGCATGGTTATTAGAAATGATAGTAAAGCAATGTCACAGCTTTATTTCTTTAACAAATCTAGAAATAGTCCATGAGGCTACACTTCCAAATACTTCACTATGATGACTGCACCATACAACCATGCACTTACATGTGACAGCTACTTTTTTATAAACACATGAAGGACATTTTCTGCCAAAATGCATCCAGGCAAATAATTGTCTCTAGCTGGATTTTTAACAGATTACAAACTCCAGCCAGAGTGACTTAACAGTTGAGCAAATATAAACAAAACACAGGGCCTGAGAGACTGGTTTGTGACTTTGGACAGAAAACAGTAAAAAGCAGTGCCTCGCCCAGCTGTGCACCAGGATGCACTAGCAGGGCTAAATTCCAGATCCTTACTTGCCCAGCTCTTTTCCACAATGGTTTGGCTTGGTGTGGCACGGTAACAAAGCAAAGCCTAGTACAAGCCCTTCCATATCAAGTCAGTAGGTGTTAGATATCTCAAAAATCAATATACTACTGACTTTCAACAAGCACACATGCAAAATAAACTACTGATGGCATGCATTTTGATTTGTCTTTTCTCTCCCAACACACAGTGGCTTGCATTTTCATTCAAAAATTAGGTACACAAAACTACTCTTCTCAGTGACCTCAGCATGAGATTCTGTATATGCAGAATCAGAAGTGAGGGAGACAAGGTTCTCACTGTTTCCAGGCTCCTCGTTGCATTGTGTTGTGCGAAAAGCCAAGCAAATTTTGCCTCCTTTTACCAGCAGAGGACAGTACCTCATCTGCTTATATGAGACCAGCTGCTGTGGCAATCATTAAGGTTTCCTGTGCAAACCAGTGATTCTTGCTCAGCTTTCTAGAGAATCAAGAGAAGGAAATGCAGCAAGGTTATCTCATTGCACTTCTGCTGTATTCAGTCACATACAATATGGATGTCAGACAGCTGTTGGACTGCCCATCACAGCAACACCTAGAGCCCCCCAAAACCTCCACAGTACAACTGTGGGATCATATGTGGAATTTTGGCCCATAAACATAGTGACATACTTTATTTATTTATTCATCTATTTATTTATGTAAATATTTATTTATTTATAGAGGCTTATATTTGTTCTATGGTAGGTTTTCCTTTGCAAATTTAGAGCATGGAGAGATACAAGACGGTATGGATGCTGATCTCTCTTTCTGCAGAAGAGCAGTGGCATGGACCACGAAGTCTGTGGGTTATGGTCCATTTCTGAGAAAGCACTTGCATGCATTACCATGGGAGCTGAGATCTCAACAGCAACAGGACCAAATACTTCCCATGAATAGTTATCGGTCAGTGTTTTACATTGTGCATTTATACATTCCTTTGTCCAACTGTTTGGCAGTCAGACAGTCAGTCTCAGCCTGCCATAGCTTGTATTGATGTATTCATGTCTTGTATTCATGTATTTGACATGCTTCTTAGCATACATATGTGACCAATGTATTCTTATTTTCTCCTGACTCAAGTAGAACTAAAGCTAGGTTTTGCCTCACATCAGCTCTTTGAAAATCAGAGTTGTCCTTCTTCAGTGAAAATGATGCTGGCATTTTCGGGAGGTAATTCATCCTAATGACATGAAGTATTTGTACTGTAGAAGTAATTAACCTCTGAAGTTGCTTCTCACTCTCTGTCATTTAAAGTCAAGCCAAGAGAGCTCACTCAGACCAGATATTTCATCTTTAAACACATAACATAGGTAACATGAATCCTACTGTAAATGTCTTGTCTGGCATCTCATGGGAAGTTAATCATGCTGCAGTCAGCCTGCTTAACCACTGAGCTACCCTAAACCTTTATTTGCTAATTGCCTGATACATATGAGTTGCCTTTGAAAATCTAGCCAAATGATATAGCAAGGAAAGCTACACAGATAGATGCATTTAAAATAATTTTACAAGCTTGCAGCTTCTTGGAGTTCTTTTCTCATTACTCCTATCAATGGTACTAAGACTTATCTCTGAAAAAAGAATGCAGATTAGTTCTCTGCAATAGCATAAAATGAAAATCACATTTTCTTCCCATTTGTATGTAGTTTCAGTGTGTTTATAAAAGCTATTGAATTTGTAGGCCCAGAGTTTCGCTTTACCTATGCATGAAATACAAGCATAAATAATGGCTTTGTTTCCACAGTTTTAATTAACTTCAGTGCTAGTCTGGGGAGAACATCTAAGTCCATTCAGGATCTGTTCAGTCTCCTGAAAGTAGCAACAAAGGTGCCAATTAGTGAGACTAGTAGTGTTTTTTGTGACAAACATATTTTTCCACTGGGGATGGGACTGAGATCAAACAACTTTCACATGGGGAATTTTATAGGCATCAAAACACAACAACTTTTCTGGGGTGGATTCAAACCTAGAAATAAAAATCTGTGTGACACTATTGCCAAAATCCTTGTTTACAATTTCCTTCTGTTCACAGTTCATCACAATAACTTATCACAGTTTGGTTTGGTTCTATTTTTATAATATAATTGCCAAAAAATTGAACTGCAAAATGTGTGAGATTTGACAACTAACATTGCAATTATTAAACTTGTAAACCACTTTAATGAGCACATTTTTAAAAATATTAAGTGAGGCACTTGACAGTTTCTTCCCAAAACTCTGTGTCATCACAGATTGTTTGGTGGCAGAGTATTAGCAGAATCACTTCAGTGGGGTGTTTAATACCCTCACTGTAAAACCTTAAAAGGACACGTTAGAATTGTTCCTTTCTCTGTAATAATAACAAGTAAAACCAGACATGGGTAGATTCTAAGGATGAACAGTCCTATCAAAAAACACAGGAAAACTGAAAGCTGGTGGCCAGAATGAGTAAAAGTCCAAATCTTTACACACTCTTCAGAACTGAAGTGCCTCATAGATAGTGATATAATGAGAGACGTGGCACCTCGATAGTCACTATTGTTCAAAATTGAGATGGAGAGAGTTCAATATTTCTCACACTAGGAGTTTTTGAATAAATTTGTAGATTAAAAAAACAACCAACCAATCAAAACAAAACAAAACAAAAAACACATGGACAAATCCAGTCCTGACTGAATTGTCTGTGATAACTGAGCACAATTTGTGAAACACAAAGTTTTCCTACTTGAATTCAAGTTAGTTTTGCTAAGGGAGGTACAGAGCGAGCTGTGCTCAACTTGACTAATACAGGCTAACTAGAAGGTGATGTGGACATTTTTAGGGTTGATTAAAAACAAAAACAAACCACACCAAAACACACACCCCCCATCTCCTCTTTAAAACCAACAGAAATACTACTTTTGAGTTGTTGCTTAAGAAATCATGCCACTCCTATATAGCTTCTTAGCAATATGGGAAATGCTGAAATTTTTTGGTCCCAGAAAGGCAGGCTTGTATATTGCATTCCTGCTATGTGAGAGGGAAGATAAGCTTGGGGAAAAGGAACAGTGGAGAGATAAGAGCCTTGGAGGCTGGGATGACTGTCCTGGTGCTTGGGGGAAGCCCAATCCTATAAGGCAGGGACAGCTATGCATCAAATAGTCCTGTCCTGAGGGATGAACATTACCTAAGGCAAATCTAGATATATCCATCATGTTTATAATCACTTTGAAGTCTTGTCATCTTGGTTATAGCTCTGTTTCAGTAAGCCTGAAATAGCTGGCATTAACCTAGATGTTTGACCACCTGATGAAAAATGAAACTCATGAACTTCTATATTCTACACATATGAAGATCTTCTCAGTAAATAGAAGTGTTGCTTGCTGTTAATCCTGAGGAACGGCGATGCATTTTGGTAAGTTTGTTTTGTTTTGTTTTTAAATCCCACAGCTTTTGTTAACTCAGCCTTTTCTGTTCCAGGACTTTCTCATGTCAGGGTTCTCCATCTGCAGTTTCATAAGAGGACAAGTCCAGCATTTATGCAGATATTCAAAATTTCAGTCAAACAGGTAAGGGCTGTGAAATACTCGGAAATAAATGAGCATTGATTCAGCAAGGCATTTATATTCATGTTCTGTGAGGAAAAGCCGCATGCTCATAAGGAAAATACGTATCCTTTTACTATAGTTTTAAGTGCTTTTTAGCTTCCTTCATAGTGTTACCAAAAGAAAAAGCACTGGCCAAAGTCGTATTTGGCTTTCAATACATTGCATCATTTCCTTTTTGGCAGCAAACATTCTTGTTCAAAATGAAATTTCTCAGCAAGGTAGCCTTTAGCAAACGGATGACATTTAGAATTTTTTAAAAATTATTTAACAATTCAGATTATTTTCAGCATTTTCAAGGAGTGAGGATGAAGTTTTCTTTCTTTAATTGGAAGACGTCAGTAGGGGCAACATGCTAAAATGATGAAAAGTCATTTGGGAAAGCAAAATTAGCACAATCTGAAACAAAACTTTTAAAACAGCAAGGACAGATACATATATCATTTGTCTGTGGGAAAAGTTTTTGACTCAGTGAGACATTCAACTCTGAGTTTTCCCAGACAGTCAGACATTAGAAATGTTAGCTACAGGACCCAAAATTCTAAGGTTCTATGTGTTTTTACCAAGATTACCTTTCTGACAAAATCTAGCAAGGAACATTGGTTCAGCATATTGACCTGACAGTAATGTCACAAAAAAAGGATGTTGAAAGTGGAACAAGAGCCTCAAAATTGTTTAGTCTATTCCTTCATGCACAAACTTGTAATAATTTTATTTTGCTACAGGTCACCACTTTACTAATATCCAGGTGCTCAGGTAAAGCATTTGTATGTGAGGCAGCTTGCCAGCCAGCTGGCTTACCTGACGTGATCCACCTTGTCATCTATACCTGGCAAGTGCCGGGGGGACACACACTGAAGGACCTGGGAAGGAAGCAAGCTGTTTCTTCCCTGACTGAGCTTTCTGAACAGATCAGTTCCTCTACTTGGAGGTAGTCGTCTTGCCCACCAAGCCATTTTCCACTCTGTGCTCTATAACTTAACTCTACTCTTAACCTGACACAAAAAGCCTGTGAGCTTGCTTTGCTATTTCCCTCAAAATTTGTGTGGAGAACACTTTTCTTTCAAACCCTGCAGGTACATTGCTGATGCCAACAGTTTATGAAAATTGGTCTGATTATTCCAGCTGGTTATTGTACTTGAGGACAGATGAGTTTGCTTTGTCCAATTTTGAAATCTTACAAATCAGGCATTTGAAAGATGGACTTAAGTTCAAATGTCTCAGAGTTTGAAAGATGGACTTAAGTACAAATGTCTCAGAGTTCTTCTGCTTGGGATGAATTGCAGTAAAAAAAGATAGAGAGAGAGAGAGAAGAAAAGTTATGATCAAACAGAGCAGGTAGGGTGAAAAATAAAGAATGGTATGTGAAACCTGGAAAAAAGTTGGAGAGAGGGGCAGATTTTAATGTTACAGCCAGATGGTATAGCCAGGATGGGATTTTTGTCAATACTGAGTGGATGAAACTCAGACCTAGGCAGTACTGTTGTTATTGTACCACAAATGCCTCCCTGCCATGAGGCAGATATCACCTCTATTGATAGAAACACAGTGGAAGAGAGTAGGAGGGAAAATGTAGGGTTAAAGAAGGGAATCCAAAAGCTCATACTACAGAGCATGTTTTACAAACTCACACCTACGATGACCACTACAGTCCTAAGCAAAGACAAATACTTACAAGGAAACTGACTATTTACAGCCCTTGAGCCCACACCTGGTTTAGTCAAGGTAAGTCTACCCTTGAAATACCCCCCAAAAAAGGGATACACCAGCTGCTGGCACCTTCTGCTCTCACCAGACCAGCCTCTTCTCCTGCTCCTGCATTCAGAGGCTGTCTGCTCTTTGAGCCTGTCCACTGCATCACTTCATCACATGTGAAAAACTCTTAGTCCTCCAGCATCCACTCCTTACTTCTCCTACGTATGCTTGTTGTGTTGCATCATGTGTTGCTCATGAGACATAGTTTACAGTGGTAAGCATCAATAAAACCTCACTTAAAATTTTGTACACAATTTAGGTCTTCTGAGGAGAACTCACACTGGAAAAGGTTCAGAGAAGAGGCCCCTAACAGACCTAGGCAAGAACATCAGAGCAAGGCTGAGTGGGGTGTAGCTGGTCTATGCATAACCTGAGGCACAACAGAAGAGTTGTTTCTAAAGAGTAAGTTTAGGTCAGGGAAAAAAAGACGATACAAGCCAGTCATTTCCCACATGTTGTCTGAGAATTACAGTAGTCCCAGTAATCAGAGTAAAAAGCCTCTGGGAACAGCCTTCCCATTAGAGCTGTGGAGAACAAAAACCTAACCAATCTTAATCTGAAGCTTGATAAAGTTATGCAAAAGAAAGCAGTAAGAAACAACAGTTACAGGGCTTAGTGATAGCAAACTTTACATTGTTATCATCTTCAAAAACTAAAAGTGACACTTTTTGTGTTTTCTTCTATTAGAAGAATGACAAATGATAAAAAACGTAGCAATTAAATTCGGAAATTTATCAATAGATTTTTTAAAACCTGTGTAATATACTGTATTCATTTGGCATAGTTTTTCTATTTTGATAAATCTCATGAAAGATGACATGATCTTATGTATGCACTAAAGCAAGCCTATTTTTGCTACCAAGAATGCAATCTCATCCAAACTTTCAAGTTTGCCAGACATTACCTGCTTCCCACAAAAGCATTTTATTGCTCTCAGTAATTGCACAAAATGGAAATTAATTACTGACAGAGTCTTGTCTGAGATTTCTTATAATTTTTTGCAAGACTCTAAAAGCTATTTTACATACTGATGCAACATTGGCTTCTTTCCCCATGCTCTTTGAATCTTCCCTAATGACTGAAGATGTATTACGTTGCATCTTCAGTGGATTAGACAGCTCTTCAGCAGCATTCCTTTGAAACTCAGGGGAATAAACCAGTTAGTTCCTGCAGACATAAAGTGTTTAACTTCAGAAGTTGCAGTTGAATATCCTCTTGGATTAGTGCTGGAAATAGAAGGATTTTATTGTCACTTGAAGAAGCGAATACATCATCCAGCTGGTTTCCAAATGCAGTGTTCCACACGGATTGAAACCCGAGTGTCTCAGATAATGTCTTCTGTGGGTATGCCATTATAGTCACAGCCATGATAAACACCAGACCAGAAAATCCTGTTGTTCTTAAATGACTAGCAAACACATCCCAAGTGTTAAGGTTTGCCACGAGCTCAGGAAAATATATTGAACCCAGTGTACTTCCACTACTTCCTGCATTCGTAGGCATATTTCTTCTTCTTGGTATCACGGCCATTGGGAAGTGCTTTAAAACAGGGCAGTAATTAGAAATGAAAGAAGAGGTGCATTTACCATTAAAGGGATATTTGTTTATTGATGAAGTAGAGTTCTGTTTGTGCCCTCCTTTTTCACTATCCTGAAAAACTATAGACACCGATTTCTCTGTTTGATAAGGTTCAACTGACAGCAGCTTCTGGAAAAGTTCTCCGTTTACTAATTTAATTACTTTTCCCTGTTTCCCTTTTTGTCTTTGTAGTTGATTTAGTGCTATGCAGTGTCCCAGATGGTCAGTCTGGGAAGCAGACATGGACGTTTTCAAAGAGACAATGTGGATTCCCTTCAGACCCACCATGACCTCCTCCTCCCACCATGCTCATCCCTACTCATTCACAGATTTTTAATCCTCAATACACACCGTATTTAAATATGGGAGGAAAGGTGGACCACAACTTGAAATCAACTAAGGATACAGGAAATCATGACTGACATTGGCAGAATATCACTTAGCAGAGCCTGGTACCATTGTTTGCAGCACAGATACAACCAACTGGCCATGTTATGCTTGACTAAGAACTAGACAAGGGAGGGAGGATCACATGTGAATAGAAAGTGATATGAGAGGAGATGAAGAAAGCTGACATGCTCAAGACAAGGTCTGAGAAAGCTGAAAGTGATGAAAGCCTTTCTGGATATATTAGTCCACCCTAGTAACAGCAAAAGTCACTATCCCTTTCTGCCCTTTTGCACAAAATAAGAAACATTTTGGTATAAACTTGCCACAGAGTAAACACAGGTACCGTATGCTCTGAAGTACTAACTTGCTTGCCTGTGGACAACTCTGTCTTTCCAATATTTCTTTTAAAACCAAAAATGCAGCAATAGGAAGTACACTTGCATTATTTTGTCACTCATTCTGACTTGATAACTTTAGTACTACATAGACAAATAGGTATCTGCATTTCATTTATGGTCTTGAAGTTGAGAAAAGTGAAATACAGGGAGAATCAAGCTCAAAACCAGATATTTTACAGCAATATCAAAACCAAACCTGATGTTCTGAAAGTGTAGCTAATTTTCCATAACTGTTAGTGACTTCTTTCCACCACTTCACAAAAGGAGATTAAGGTATACTATGTGAAATTATTTGATCACTTATGGAAGAGAGATACTATATAACTGCATTTGAGGTCTGCAATTACAAGAATATGAAATTATACTACACAAGTAGAGATATTATTGTTTTTTCTACTATCATATGGAAAAGTTTTCTGCAGTGTTAAAATTGCAAGCAGGAGACTTTCACTGTATAGGTAGTGCCAAACAATAATTTCTTCTCATTAGCTACTTGTTAGTAATCATTTTCTCTACTGCAGGGAGATGGGGAATCACAAACTAAAATGATGTAGAAAAAATTTAAAACTACAACAACAACAGCAACAAAAAAGCAACATGTATTCCTTTGTGTCAGGAATGGAGCACTTTTGCAGCACCCTGTTCCAAATTAAAACAGGCAAAATACTGGCAAGTGTTTATGAAAAACATAAAGCATCAAAAGTATTTGATGAGAAATTAGGGTGTAGTACTCAGAAATCTGCCGAAGTCTTGGTCTACAATTCAACATTTTGTCGCTGTGAAGTATGGTTTTTCAACCAGATTTCCTTAGAAAATTAGGTATGCACAGTTATGCTTTCTCTTTCTTATGAGTCCACTGGCCAACACAATAAAGGATACTAGGCTCAGGAATATTAAGTATTTATAAATACCATGAAGATCAGCAGCTGGTAAAATGAGAAAGAATCTGCTAAATATCTCCCCTGAGGAAGGAAATGCCGCAGTGCCACCACACTGGCGCAGCCTGTCAGAGCACTCAGTGTAAAGGACACGGGCGAAGGAACTGGCCATAGTGGGAAAACCAGGATCTGTGAGGCCTAAGGAAGCCTGCAAAGTAACTGAACTTTAAGTGGAGAGCATGGTGTTGGGGTATAGGGTTCACTGAAAATCAGGGTTCATTAGTTCCAACATCTATAGAACAAGTTGCTTTGATTAGAATAGTCCACAGACAATCCCTACTGAGATTGTTTTACTAGAAAAATGATGACTTACAGTGTAACAATTAAGGCTCTCTCAGGCTAGGCTCTTTTCTATTGCTAAAACAATGTTAATACACGAAGGGTGACAGTCAAACAGCGTTGATCTGTGTGCAGAAAAGCCAGAAGGAATTTCATGCAGTCAGTGCGATACCTCTTGCTGTAATACATACCACAAAACGTTGTTATGCCTCCGTGTGATTTAGTATGGTCCTTAACTGTATTTGGCAGTTTTTCTGGTCTAGCAAACTCCATTTAAATGCAAGCACATCTGCTTTTTTCCTTAGCGTATCATCCTGTTTGAACGGGACAACAAACACTCCACAAACTTCTGTGCACAGCAGATACTAGACACACATCAGGTGTACATGTCAACTGTACATACGTACAAGTCAACTCTATTTCAGCTTCTTCCTCCTCAGACATCAAACAAATTTAGCAGTCTCATCTGAAAAGTTTTTTAAAATTTCCAGACCTCTAAGCTGCGTAGTGGAAATAAACAATATAACTGCCTTCTACAAACCCTGTGTAAGCAGGACCAGAGGACAGCCCTCTACCTGGTTGCAGCAGAAGCAGACGTAATCACTAGTAAAGTGCTTCAGTTTTCTAACAAGAGGGGACAGCTTGCACAAACTTGAAAATACTGGTGCAGCACTTGTGGAGGAGAGTCAATTAGCATCACAAAAAGAACAATATCCTTCCTCAGCAGGCTGTGTGGTGGAGCTGGAGCTCCTTTCTCCCCATAACTCTTGGCCATGTTGAGCTCTTGCTACTTCCTCCACAATCTAATGACAGTTTGTTTTCAATTGAATTTTAAGTTCACCTTCAGTCCTTACTCAGTCCCTTGCAGCAATTGGTAACGGGCTTTTAATTGCTCATTTACTGAATGATGAGTACAGGGTGGACTGAAGAAGGCTTTGATGATACTTAAAAGGCGTTGAATTTTCTCTAAAGATGAGCCCAAGTTGAATTCCTAGAGCGACTCTTTGCTTCCAGAGATCTGATGTGCATTCAAAACTTTGACTGTCTTTCCTAATCCTAATTGTGAGAAAGCTCTAATTCTGATTGCAGACAAAAATTAAAATCCAGGCTCCCCTGTACTACAAACTCCAGATTATACCTTACAAGGAGATGGGTGTGGGCCAAATTTTACTCAAGAGTGGTAGCTTGGATGGGGAAGAAAGTGGTTTAAATAAGGACGTAATGGCAGTAGTTACCATGAATGTTCCTGAGAACAACTTTTTGCAGGAGTCAGGGTAATATATTAAATGCCAATAAAGTTCAGTGGTAAAATATGGGGGAAATGGGAAGGAAATAATGCATTTTATTTTGTGATTCTCTGTCCAAATGTATTTGCATTTTACTGAGACACCAAAAGACAGTGAAATAGGCAATTCGTTGAGCAAATCAAGGCATATTTACCCACAGGCTTATTCAAAGATGAAATCTGGGTATTTTAATAAGGACTGAAATTTTCTATTTTTTGAAGGAAAAGGAGCTAAGACATTGCTTGGGCTAAATTATGAAATGCAGGAGAAGCTCTTTCACTATTAGTATTTCTCATCTGTGCCTGTACTGACATAAAATTGTCACTTGTACATTTGAATGTAAGAGACCATCTTCCCTGCTACTAGAACTTAGGCACTTCTGCCACAGTTCTCCGAATTCAGGCACCGGTGCCTCATCTTAGTGTCCAGAAATCTCTCTTGACATGCTTAAGCAGAGTCACAGCAAAACTCCGCACCAACTGGAAAGTCTAGAGCTCAGATTTGAGGAACTGTGCCCGTGAAATCCAGAGCTGGGCTCTGACAAAATTTTCTTCATGTAAGGTTTGGATCAAGCAGAATGCAGGTTGAGAGCCCTCACCAATGCCCCAGTCACTTGACCATCCTTCTCTGCTCCTAGGAAACTCAGAGTACACAGTTAGCTGGTTCACAGCCACTGATAGACTTGCATGTGAGAGAAAGCCATGTTGGAACAGTTACTGTCAGTAAAGCTGCTGGCACTATAGTTTTTGAATCAGTCAAATTGCCTCAGTTTCCCAGTCTAAGTTTAAATCTCTGCATTCCAAAGTTCCCACTGAAACAATGCTCAGCATAGGCCAACATTTCCATGTAGCTGTGAAATACACATCTGGCTTCCAAGGCAGCAGATAATCATTAGGGGAAGCTGATACAAATATAAAACAAAAACATCTTCTAATTGCTCTGAGTTCTCCTCTTAACTCTCAAAGGCACTGAAGAGATAGATTTTTAGTTTATGCTGAGTGGCAGTTTCTGTTTCCCTTGAATTTAGAGCAAAAATCTAGTCAGCCTCAATGGGTGCAGGCTAACACCTGTCTGTTTTAATATTCCATCTCCATCCAGTTTTTGGGTTGGTATTCCCAGTATGTGATATACTACCTAGTTGGGGCCTTGTGGGGACAATTTTCCACTGATCTGCTTAGCTGGTAGACCAAAACTGGCATGGATTAGGTTATTTTTAAACTACCTAATCATGGACGATATTTTCTGGTGTCTTCAACATTACATAACAAGATATGTCATGAAAGATCCGTTGTTACAAATCAAATTATACAGCCTATATTACAAACACGGGATTAAAAATATTTGTGTTTTATTTAAAATATCATTTACACTTATTTCCTCATTTCCACTCTTAATTTTCATGCAGAAAGAAAAGCCCCCAAAGCCCACCAAATCTGGACCAGTTACTTTCTGTCTGTGAATTCACATTTCATGTTCTTGATCTTTGTTGGTGGAAAGCTGAAAACATATTCTTTTACAGAGTGATTGACTACTGTTTTTGTTTAACAGTAATGGCACTGCTCCTCCATGACCTCAGAAATTATATTTGTATCATCTAGCCAGCCACATAATCTACAACCAGCAACAGAGGGATTCAATTAACTGCAACAAGGGGTCCAGTGTGGTTAGAGGTAGTCCCTCACACCAACTAAAGGTAAAAAGACAAATAAATAATGATTAAAAAAAGAAATTAGAAGCAAAATACCCCACCCCAAGTCCTAAATCAAGCCACCCTCATCATCTTTAGATGTTCAGCCACCCTTAGGTACTTATCATTGAACACTACAGATCCAGAGCTTTTAGGAAACACTCTAACATGGGATTATCATAGAATCACAGAGTGACAGAGGTTGGAAGGGACCTCAAAAGATAATCTAGTCCAATCCCCCTGCCGGAGCAGAAACACCCAGATGAGGTTACAAAAAAAATCAGCCAGTATCAGTTTTTTATTTTCATGTGAAATGCCATGGTCAATCTTCGATCTGTTGACTGGTTGTCTGTTGATTTTTTTAACGCATTAAAAATACGGGCAAGAGAATTACATTTTTACACAATTAGTCTGTCTTTTTAGGCCAGCCTAGAGAATTATGCTAGCTGTGGGAGCTGTATAGTAATGATTCGATATATAGGGAGTGACCCATAGTGTCTAATGCTTTGTAATAAATACTTCAGAGAAGGAAAGTCAGGGTACACTACATATTTCATTCTACTGGTAGCAAGATACAAAATGTTGAATCAACTGGTGGCTGTATGCGAGAAGCATGTTGTCTAAATAGATTTGTATGGCTAGGCAATTCCTCCTAATATGAAGGTCCTTAGCTGTCATTGCATCCTGTATGCCATATGAAACCAGCAGCAATATTAACTGACCCGTGTCTACTCCATAAAAACTTCCAAACTAAGAAAGGATAGGCATGAATTCCTGCAGAAACTTTATCCTAGCTGGTAGAGAACTCTTACAAGATGCTTTCCTGAGACTTTTTAAAATAGGAGCAAGCTTTGTCCCACCTTGATGAGCAGAGGATCTATCAGCATACAACTATCCTAACAGACAACTCTGTTGATCCAGATACACTGGCAAACATCTCCATTGTACAGGCCTGATGTTCCAACACTGATGCCAGGATATCTTTATGTTCTATACTTGACAAGAGGAAATAAAAATCTCTATGCATGCTTTTGACATGCTTGTCTTGTCTTGTTTATGCCATCTGAGGCAGAGTGGTTTATCCTTCAAAGGTTTAAGCCTGAAGACATTAGTCTTGTATAGCTGCACAGACCACGTAAAGCTCACAGAATTCAGAGATAAGCGACTCCCGGCTGGAGCCTCTGAACTCCAGAACGATAAATAGAGGTGAATAACACTGAGCCAAAACAGACCATGTACAGAGAAGATGGCTATTTCTACATTCTTGCAGAACTATACCTCTACTTAAAGGCCATAATTTAGAAGGGAGAAAGAGAAGGGCAAAAACCTGAGCTGCCAACAGTTTTTTCAGAAGTAATGAAAGCAAACAAGAAGTCTGTATGAATACAGCCTTATGTATGGCACTCAGATATTGCAATGGCAGAGGTGGCTCAACAATGCAATTATGGGGAGTGTAAAGGGAAAGGAGTGGTGCTGGAAGAGAATCTACTTTATAACTTTGACCTGAGGCTCAGTGTTTAACATCCAGGTACAACCCAGCTCTCATGTTCACCCTTGCTTGGATCATCACACACCCTTCCATCCTCTGCCTCCACACACACATTCACTATAAGCTGTTCTTGTCATGGTGACACCTGCACCATCCTCTTTTCTGTTTTACATTCTTCAGTCTCCTTTGGCTCTATTTCTTCTTTAGCTGTATCAGTCTGTGGCACGGCATGTTACCCTCACACTGCACACAAAGCAACTTCCTGTAATTGTATCTTCTCTCCAGAGACATATGTTGATTGTCCTGTGATTCTATCTCAGTTGTCATATTTGCTTTTTGATTTTTGTAAGGAGCTTATCTGACTCAACTGCAAGCTAAGTCTGTTTAATTTAGTCCTCAATTATCATAGTTACAGTGCTAAATAATAAAGTATTCATAACATTTTATTTTCTGGACATATTATGTTAAAGATAGTACAGAGGAGTACACCACATATTCACTTTCCTATATGCTGTTTTTGATTGCAGGCAGCAGTGGCTACTCTGAAGGCAAACAGAAAGCACTTTGGAGCATAACCTGTCCATGGATAACAGTTTCTCATAAATTTATCAATGAAAGCAGTGGGGGTTCTCTCTCTCTCTCTTACCATTTATATACATGTATGCATTTCCTGTCTTCCGAAACTAGAGTCTTTCTCATTATCCATCGAAACCTTTAATCCTCTGAGATCCTACTAAAGTGCTTATTCTTAGTGATATCTTGCTGCAGTGAGCAACACAAGCTAATTATACCTTATCAGTGTTGGTGGGAAAAAGCCCCCTCTTTTTCAAGGATTAAATTGCGCTATCAGCACTGACATTGCACAAATACCTGCCTCTTTCACAAGCACAGAAGCAGCAATATAAGACATTTTACACTCTGGTTTGTCTCTGCTAGTGACTTGTACACATACAGGTGTAACAGGAATACTGTAACGGTCTAATCACAGTCAGGAACTGTATTGTGCTTAGAAGCAGTTGGTCCATTGACTATGGTGAAAATGTATTTGGTTTTAATCAAACTCAGTGGCAATTTGTCACCATTGAATAAGAGCCCTGGATGTCTTTTCTTGAGACAAAATGGCCCACAAAGATGAATTATTTCATGGCTGTGAGTCCTGGAGAAAGACTTCAAGACAAAGCTTACATCAACTGCTTGGTTTAAGCAGGCCCTATAGGGAGATTTAATAGCATGTGCTCACTCCTGTCCTCTGTGCAATGTAAAAGTGATGGAAAACTGCAGGGTTTCAATCAGCCATCAGGCAGTGCCCACTTCATTCTCTAAATGAAGCAATAAGATTTGTATTGACATAGAAAAATAAACATTGCTGCAGTGTTGACGATATCTGTCAGAAACAAACTCGACTCTCAAATACAATCCCGCCATTCCTGATGAAATGAGCTGCATGTATAGTAGGTTCATTTTCACCCCTTGCCTGCCATGACTTGTTCAAAAGCCCTGGAAATCAATGGGAAGTTTTTCGACCAGTTTCTAACTGCCTTGTGGTCAGATCTGCAGGATTCAATATGTGCTACACTGAAACACATACTGGAGTGTCTATCTCTGTTCAAAGTGAACGCAGCTGTACCAGGAAGCTATGTATTTGGTCTACTTACGGCATAGTGGATATGGTCACCTTCACTGACAGTGAGATGTGTCATGTCATCTCTCTTTGCATCAGTTTTCTTTGTTAGGCAGTGATCACTGTCCTTTGCAGTGATGTACTTTGTCATAAACAGGTGGAATACTCTGTTTAAGCGTGAACTATAATCAACATTAGCCTGATGAACTCGTGCTACAGTTAAGCTATTTCTTACATGCCAACACAACCAGTGCCTGTACTGGGTGAACTGGGAATGGATATGGTCTCACATTACTGGTCAAAGAAGACATGTTCTCAGGAACCCTGTGCAGATACAGGCCTGGGGAAATCTTCATCCTTGAACTGGTTCTATGTGAGCCAGATACAGCACTGGAGAATTCATTGCATTGGAATACCAGAGCTGGTCCCTTCCTCCACCAGCTTGGATTTGGGGACAGAACTGCCTTGAAGTTACATGTTATCCCTCCCCTGTTTCCCTCACCCTGCTTTTGGGTAATCCACTTAATGGAATACTGGGTAAGAATGAGTCTTCACAAAGGGCTCTGGAAAGATGGGCTGTGGAAGATCAGCCCTGGATTATTGGAGCAGCAAAACTGCATTGCAGTCTGGTGGCTTCGATCACCTTTGTAGTTGCCTTAACCAGTTTCTAAGAAGTATGAGCAAGACTATCAAGAGGCAAAAATGTCAGCCAGACACAACATGTAGCTAGAACCAAGGTTCATATCTGTACATGGAATCACAGGAAGGAGAAAGGATATAGGAGACTAGAGGGTGAAAAAAAATAACCTAGACCAATATCTTGACATAGTCCTCACACCTCCCCTCATTTGGCTTTTTGTACCTCCTAGGCTTTGTGCCTCCCCTTGCTTCTCAGGCCCTGGTGCATCTCCTCACCAGCAGCCAATTTTGGATCACCTTTGACTGCAGCTACCCTAGTGTATGCATCTTAGACAAGGCAGTGATCACAGAGACAGCATAGGGGCACACCCTGCCAGAGGATGACTTCTGCAGTGCTGAGAGATTCCTGGAACAAAAAGGCAGAGTATCAGCAGTTGTCTGGCCTTGGATTGATGCAGCTGTCCATGAACAAGCAATCCTATGGTCAAAAACTGGTGGAGCTTCCCTTGCAGGTCTATTGCTGAGCCGTGCTTTGTATTGTTCAGACACAGATCCAGATCTTGTCTAGTAGCCTCTTAAGAGGTCAATACAAGTTATTTCTTTTGGGACTGACATGCTTTATTTGTCAATTCACTTAAAAAAAACCACTGAGTTTAATTTTCTGCTTGAAAAGCTGGTTTTCCAGTCACCTTAATTTCTGCCAAGAACAGCTTAACAGAAATTCTAGGCAACCCAAAAGACACCTGCAAAGTATATGCTGGAGATCCTTTACAAGTGAAGTCAGTGAGTAAACAGCTCCAGTACAATCAGAGCTCAGGTGATGCCAGTAGATGTTCTATGTTTCCTTTTGACTGCATTAAACCCAGGACTGAGTTCAATGTTTGCTATTGAGCCATGAGCTATCATAGTTTGCAAGTTAGAAGATTCTTTACAAAAGACACTAAGAAAAAACAATATTATAGGAGATGTTAGAACAATGACCACAACATAGGTTGGAAGCAGCTTCTCACTGACAAGAAAACATTCACCTTACACTCTTAAGCAGAGGAAATATCCATCAGATGGAGCAAAGTCAATTGGCTGACAATTCTACTTCACAGAATCACAGAATGTTTGGGGTTGGAAGGGACTTCTGGAGATCACCTCGTCCAATCCACCTGCTAAAGCAGGTTCACCCAGAAAAGATCGTACAGGAATGTGTCCAGGTGGGTTTTGCATGCGTCTGGAGAAGGAGACTCCACAACATCTCTGGGCAATCTGTTCCAGTGCTCTGTCTCCCTCGAAGAAGTTTCTCCTCACATCTACATGGAATGTCCTATGTTTCAGACTATGCCTGTTGCCCTTCAGACTATCCTTGGGCACCACTGAACGGAGTCTGGTCGCATCTTCTTGACATCCACCCTTGAAATATTTATAAGCATTGATAAGATCCCTTCTCAGCTTCTCTTCTCCAGGCTTAACAGACGCAGCTCTCCCAGTCTTTCCTCATAAGGGAGATGCTTCAGACCCCTAATCATCTTCATAGCCCACTGCTGGACTCTCTCCAGTAATTCCTTGTCCTTCCTAAGCTGGTGAGCCCACATCTGGACACAGTACTCCAGATGCGACCTCACCAGGGCAGAGTAGTGAGGGAGGATAATCTCCTTCAAACTGCTGGTCACACTTTTCCTAATGTACCCCACGTACTATTGGCCTTCTTGCCCACAAGGGCACATTGCTGACTCACGGTCAACCTGTTGTCAACAAGAACTCTCAAGTCCCTCTCTGTAATGGTGCTTTCCAGAAGGTCTACCACTGACCTGTACTGGTGGCTGGAGTTATTCCTCCCCAGGTGCAGGACCCTACACTTGCCCTTGTTGAACTTCATCAGGTTCTTCTCTGCCCAGTCCTCCAGCATGTCCAGATCTCACTGAATGGCAGCACGGCCTTCTGGTGTGTCAACTCTTCCTCCCAGTTTGGTATCATCACCAAACTTGCTGAGGCTGCACTCAGTCTCTTCATCCAGGTCATTGATGAACAGGCTGAACAGGACTGGACACAGTACTGACCCCTGGGAAACCCCACTAACTACAGGCCTCCCAACACACTCTGCACCATTGATCACAACCCTCCAAATGCCACAGTATACCTGATGCTCGAAGTCTGAGAAGGAAGGCACACCAATGTCAGGCAGAGATTAGGGGCTTAGAAATCAATTCATATGACAAGTTTTGTGGTGCTACAGAAAGAAAAAAAAAATGACATAATTGCATATCACAAACAAAGGCATTAAGCATAATTTTGTCTGGTTTTATTTTTTCTCCCTTTTACCTCTCTTGGAATTCTATTACCTCTCTAGAGGATGTCTCTATGGGAACAGAAGGGCCACAAAGAAAGTGAGGTGGGCTGGTGATAAGTAATAATAATCACAAATTGTAAGAATTAGAAGCTTTTGTTATTTCAAGTGATAATTACCTGCTTCTTCTCCAGTCCTGCCTGTCACTTATGAAATGACAGAATGATGCTCTTCTTGTTCACTTTATTTAAAATCATTGGAGGGATTACAGATACTACAAACTTCCAAAATGAGAAACACCAAGACAAAACAGTTGGTTTAATCTGTAAGCCAAGTAAGACATTAATCACTGGAAATAATATAACTACAAACAACGATGAACAACACTGTTCATCATGAAACATCACAGATGATGGCACACAGATAAATGAGACAGATGTGTTTCACAGTTAGATTCAAATGAGGCATAGAGAACACATCAAGAGAGAACTGTGGGAAGGGCAGGATATGCAGTTCCAGCTGAAGGGCCTTGGACAGGTTATACAGAAGTATGTTTTTTTATGAGTGTAAGGAGTGATAGCCCAGGCCAGTGAGAAGGATATCTCAGGTCGGAAAACTGCTCCTGTATGTATGATGCGTGACTGTTGGGCCTGGGCATGTGAATGAGTTGGTTGAATGCTGTCCACAGGATATGCATGGGAACGTGACTCAAAACACAAAATGAGCGTGGTGTGTTTGGAATAACGATTATTGAAAAAACATCCTGTCTAACCTCTTGGTCCAGGCCCATATTTGTAAACCTATAAATTGAGAACTGTTAATAAAAGTGATCTCAGCCTGGCTCAGCTCTGCTCTGCTCTGCCTGGCTCTGCTCTCGCTGCTAACAAGAACTCTGTGTCTGTGCTTCTCTGTCTGCGTCTGTATGGGATGTTGCTCATCACCACAGAGACCAAGTATGAGAAACTGAAGACCTGAAGAGAATACAATTCAAGTGACTGGATTACCATGGGTTATTTGATACAGCACATCTGTTGGTTTTAATTTTTTTAATTAAAATTTTTAAATTGCTTTTCTGATTCTATTTGCACTGATTTATCATAGTAATTACGGTAGACACCAGAGGAATGTTCATTATTGAAGTTACTGTCCCTCAGTCTTGGTGACCAAAGGATTAATTGTGTTTTCCATGCACCACATGAGTTTGTTTTGCAGAGAAACAAACTCATGCTAATGTAAAGCAAGTGACTTGCCCATACGCCACTGGGAATTCAGGAACTTTGTTCTACACAGGGCTGCAGTCCCTGGCAATAATGGCAAAGCTGAATTTACACATTCTGAGGGAGCTCTCAGGTTTAGAGACTGTTTCAGGATTTTTTAATTTACCTCCCTAAAGTGTTTTCACACTTTGTTTTTTTTTTTTGTCAGAAAAGCAGTTAAGTGTCATACTTGCACTTCATTCAGAACTGCATGGAGGACAAAAGTTACAGATATTTCTCTAAGTTGCTGGAGACAGTGGAAGGGCAGCAGAAAGCACAGGGGCAGAAGCTGTAAAAAACAAAGTAAGCATGGCAGAGATCAAATGCCAGTGTACAAGTGGTGAACATTCTCTGTTTCTTTATGGCGTAAGTTTGCCTCCTGTTTCCCACAATCGGCATAGATGTTCTACACAAGAACAAAGAGCAGCACACAGACCACTTTAGTTCCAGCAAATGGCATTACTGACATAACATAATGTTACTCTGTGCCTGCAATCCAGTCATTGATTAATTGTCTCGATGGTATTTGCTGTAACATGAACTGGGAATTTCCCTGTAACCTTGGCAAACCTTGCTGTGCAATTAGCACTGCTTGCTTTTGCTGCCAGTTTTTAACATTCCCATCTAAAATACATCTCAGATTGCTCCAACACATAAAGTGGACACTTTTCTTTCAGCAGTTCATGGCATGTGTCAATAGGATTCACTTCTAACAACTTGGGAACACAGACTTTGTTAACAGTAAGAACTTAAATGCCATATCTTCTCAAATTTCACTCTAATTAATCCAGGCATCTGTGAAGAAAAATGTGAATTTAGCTCTTGATTTTAACTACTTGTAGAAGAACAGCCACCAAGTCTGAACTCTTCTATATCCTTACAAAGAGTGAAATAGTGTGGAGAGTCTCTAAAGACACTGCCTTCCTGCAATATGCTGGTCATCCAGGTGCAAAACGCTTGCCTTTCTTGGGCAAAGTAATTAAAAAGGTGTTTGTTAAAACACATCATTGCGTTCAAATTTCATCAATGTCTGAGTACCCTGGGGCCAGACTTTAGAGCAACTCATGGAACACATAGTGCACTGATCAGCGATATTTTTACATTCATGTAAATCAGCAATATTCATAATAATTTTACTAGGTTAATCAGCTGCCACTACCACAGTTACAGAAAACAAGCTGTGATCCATTCTGTCTCTCCTACAAATGACAAGAGGGACAGTGATGCAAATAATTTCTTCCTGTGGTATTTATTTTATTTACCAAAAGCATCTCAATGCAGAGATCTACAAAGTACAATCCTTACCTATTCAACATTTTCACTAAAACACTGTTTAAGGTCATGGTAAGCTGTTCACAGAAGTATATTAAATGCTTTTCAATTAAAAATTTACAAAAAACCCCCCACAACTTATTGGAAACCAGAAAAACACTGAGGTCTGGCAGCAGCCCAGTGGTTTAAAACCCTTTGAAACAGCTGTTCTGGCGATACAAAGGAAGTCTGTGGTCACAAGTCTGAACAAAGCTGTTAGCGTATTGCGTTTCACTCTCAGGAAAAGATAGTACTGCCATTAACAAGATATGTGGAAATAGACAAGAATCGGTATGAAAATCTTCTAGGCATTTCCATTGTAGCTATTTGTTCATTGTCTGGTGCTAGAAATCAAGTTGTCAGTCTTCTTTCAATAGCACAATTTTCTATGCTCTCAGGCCCTCAGCAGCCCACCTGATGTGCTATGTCTGAAGAGAAGCTGGCAGGACTCCCGATATTACTGAATCCAAGCACCCCACAAGAAACAAAGCTGAGGTTGCAGGCTCTAGTCTTCTGATTACCTCTGTAGGTTTCTGGGGACCCTAGGAAAGCTGGAACAGCAAATCAACAAGGAATCCCACTACAGCTCTTCTGAAGGGGAAAGTATTTTCTTTAAGAACATCTTCTACTTAGGAAAGATTCACATATCTGAATTTTCATCAAACCAACTCAGAATAGCAATTAAAAGAAAGAATAAACAAGGTTAGAAAAATGCAAAATTTTACTCAGTCCTTGAAAGGTGCCCTGCACAGCCTGATTTTCTGTCATATATTAAGAGCCATCTCTCTACCTGAAGAGCACTTGCTTTGTTAAACACAGTTTTACCATACTTTACTCTGTGCTTCAACTGGGAAATTCTAGCCCCTGTGCCCTTGTGTGCCATTTTGCGTTAGCTGGTATATTGCATGGCAGCACACAACTGGCAATTGCCACTGTGTGGTAACAGAAGGTTGCTGACTCTGGCTATGGTACCACAACTTGCTCCTGCACTGCAGCCAAGCACAGGTAGTGGGATTAGGACAAAAGCTCCACAGATGGTGAGTGGCTGTTTTCCAGACACTTTGCACTGCTTGACTGGCAGAGCACAATAGAAAACCCGGCTTTACCTAAAGGAAGATAAATAGAAACAGAAAAACTTGATGTGAGAACAATATGGCTCTATTAAAATTCTGGGAATAATTGTAGCCTTTGGATTGCATTAACTGCTGGGCGCCGGACAGAAGTTTAAGAACATGTATTGTTTTTCATTTCTTATTGTGGTAGAAAGTTTGCCATTATTTTCTCACCTTTTAAACACCAGGAGTAGGAAAATATGTACACCTTTTTTGACTGCAGTGAACTTGCGTCTCTGAAGTGAAACCTGATTCATGTGTTGAAGGAAGTAAATGAACATGTAGGTAACCCTCCCTCCCTTCCTTCCTCCAGGATCAGTAGGAGATAAACTTCAGTGTCAGGTAGAAAAAGTCTATGCCTTAAATAAACAATTAAAAACACTGAATTCTGGAGGAATCGTGTCTGAGAGAAGATAAAGAAAACCTGATTTTTTTTTTCATCCTATTTTAGCACCTATAGAAGTGATACCCAGTTGCTAAATATTGATGGAAAGGTTTGTTTAAAGAAAAACTGAGAGTAAAATAGCTGTTTATCTTTACAGAGTTCCCTTTGCAAGTTCTCAACACATTATTGCAAATTTTCAGCCCCAAAGTCAGCTGGGGAAAAAAAATAGCAGAATTTATTCCATTGCACTTCAGAAGAAAGAGGAATGGGGAATGCTTAAAGGTAAACTGGTTTTCTGATTAGGCAAGACTGGAGGAGGAAGAAGATGAGTCCATTTCCATCCATGTTTGCCAGTGTGTTGCTCAGCCAGGGGGAAAAAAAAAAAATTAAAAAAAAAATATATATTAAAAAAGTTCTTCCTATACTCATCTTGTCTATGGCTGAACACTAGAAAATTAGTCCTTTCTTGTCCTGCTGTCTTCTTCCTGCTTCGTTTTGTTCTCAAGTTATAAGGACATCAGTGCTAATTTTAAAGGGCACTACATCACATCTCTGGAGAGTATCTTGGAGCAAGGTGCAAGCATAAATTGTGTCTCAAAATGTCCATTTGAGATTACTGAGGGTGTTTTTAGCACCCTACATAGACTCTTCTATGATGAAGAGTTAGAGAAGAGAAGAGAACACCAGCCTTGCTTTCCTATATACCCATAAAAAACTGGGACTAGAGCTGAAGTAACTGAAATTAAACCACTCCATAAAATAACTGCACCTGAAATCTGTACCTAGTTTTAAGCAGTTTCCAAGGATATATAGGCTGTGCAGTGCAAACCTCAACAACTACACTTGGAGATCAATTTGGTGTGCACAGATGTCAGCATTTTCCATGCAGTGCACAGTGGCTGAAAATAACACAGCAATTAAACTGAAAAACAACATTCACAGCTGTACATTGTAGCCTTCTTCCAAGCTCTTTGGGCTCATTTCTGTGTATTTCAGACATTGAGTCTGGACATGCAAAAAATACAAGCTGTTGTTCTGTGTGCTGTCCTTCGTCTCCCAGTCACCATTATTATGAAAAGCTGGATTGTAAATAAAAAGGAACAAAACAGTTCGAAAGATGGAATAATGTTCATCCCCACCTCTTCCTTTTACCATCATCACTTAGGCATGTAGCAAGCACGCAGTGCATATGTGGAGACAGTTTTGAAGGCTGTCAGTGTCAATTTCTGTTTAAAGATGTAAAGAAGCCTGCAAACCTTTCCCCATTTTCCTCCAACCTGAAATGTTAGCAATCAATTACTGTCTCAGAAGCCATAAAGCAGACCCACAGGATCCAGGCAATGGTGTATAATCCATCATCTATCCATGCAGCCAAACTGAAAGGAAAAGAGACAAAAAGTCAGAACTGGACCACAATTTTAAAGCCGATCAACATTTAATTTTTTTCTTTTGACTTAACAACCAAACATGATAGCACATTATTTCTTTCCTGCAATGGAGTTCTACTAAAATGTTAAACCTTAAGAATCCTTCTTTGTTGTTTCAACAACATTTCTGGCCCAGTGCAGGAAGGCAAGCAACATAGGAAGCTTGAGGAGCCACATTTTCTTTTCTATAAATATAATTAAATGGATCTGTCTGGGAGGTGTGAAATGCTGGCCTTTGTATATTTAGTAATACCTATACCAAATCATAGTGTGCTTAGGCTGGAACAGTTCTGTGGCAGGTGTTAAAGAAACCAAGAGAAAAAATACTTGATTTTAAACTGTAGTTGTAGCTTTTCTGACTTCAGCACTGTTATTCGTGGCATCCCCCAAAGTCAGGAAGAGAAAAATCACAGGTAAAGAGTTTCAGCTGTTTTACCAACAAAACAACAAGAGGCCAAAAGGAGGGGTTTTTTCCACCTATCAGCAAAAATAAAAATAGATATTTTAAAACATGTGAGATAATGTAATTGTGCCACAGGAAAGTTTATTTTAAAATACAAGTGTTCTTAGCCATGCATGTCTTCCAAATAGCAATGTAAATACATTTTTTTGTCCCTGGGCTCACTTTAAGTAGGGGGAAATGCCACATATGGAAGAACCAGTGTATACCATTGAACCCACTGAGAGAAGTCTTAATTACAAGGTCTTCTCAGACACAGAAAATACCTTGCTGTTGTCTTGAAAGAGCAGCCTCTGAAGCTGGTGTGAGCTTGTAAATAAGACCTGTGCCTGGCACAGTACTATGTCAGCATGAGTAGTCAGGCAGCTGGAAGCCTGCAATGCTACAGCAGGATGTTTTTGTGCTATTCCAAAAAACATACTCCTGTCAGGTCTTGAAAGCATATGCAGGGAGTCCCAACATGTTTGGCATGGATATGCCCAGAGCTGCTTTTACATATGCGATTTACATGAGAGCTTGCACGTATGTAGATGCGCATTCACACAGACCTCACTAGGATACTCCTTGTCCCTAATATAAAGTGTATCCTTTCAACACAATTTCCTAAAATGGACTGTGACCCTTCCAAGGAAATGATCATGGAAGACTTTGACAGGTAACAGTTTGCACATGTATGTAGCTTCATACATAGGAGCACTGGAGAACAAAAAATCTGTTGAAACAGGCTGTATGACAAGCTGCAGTGCCACAGTCAGTTTGGACACCTTTGCTTTCTGCCCTGTTCCATTTGTTTCATGTGCAATGCATATTAAAGACTAGAAAACCGAAGCAAATGTTACTAAATTCCTGAAAATACATCTCAGTGATTCACTTTTCCATCAGGGCGTGTCTCAGCATGTATCTTACCTATGTCATATTTTGAGGACAGTTTGTCCTGATGTCAAGATGTTTAAAGTTCATGCATAATTCTTCTGAAGTATTCAACTGCTAAACAGTTGACAGACTTGCTGTGACACTTGACCTTCCAAATGTTCTTCACTCTACAATCCTGTACATTAGAAAAGCACAGTTTGAGGGAATTCTGTCAACTTATATATATTTTCCTTTCTTCTAAGAGAAAGGAGTATCATTGGTGCCTCTAGTGATGTTTCAAAAACAGTTAGTTCTTGAATTTTGAAAAAAATATTTTTGAGAGTGCCAGAAAATCTAACCCCACGAAAGGAGGTTAAGGAAAATTCAGAAAAGCCTTTGCACTCTCTCAAGAGCACACACACACGTCTTACAGAAATGCATACCATGGGACAAAAAAGTAAAAGGAAAAAGGAGGGTTGTATTCAATTCAGAAATGAACCTTAACTATAGAACAAGAAAGCCTGTTGGATTTATTCCAACAAAGTTGAGTCTAATATAACAATACAACCTGAGTTTCAGGGAAGTCCATCTCTGGTTAGCGTAAGATGCCCAAATGCAGGGTGTCAGCCTATACCTGACTGGTACAGGATGCAACAGAGGAGAAATGTACATCTTAGAGATGTAGTAACTGAAGGGACACAAACATTTCTCTGCATACCTCAGGCCTGGATTTACTCTTGAGGAAAGGACATCCCACCAAATCAATGTTTAAGAAAGAAGAACAGCACTGGGCACAATAACTGTTCTTGCTTCAAAACATCATTAGGGTAATCAGTTCAAGAAAACATATTGTTTTTTCCTTAGCCAGCTGATGAATCTGGCATTCCAAGTTTTGCATTCATGTGTCCTTTTTTATACCTTTCCAAGTAAATAAAGCATTTCCAAGACAGGATTCTAATACTTTATCAGATAACTTCAACAGGGTTGAAATACATTGACAACCATAGGACTAAGAATTCACAACGTCCAGATGTGAGTTTAAGAATGACATGAAAGAAAATCATCAACATATGACCCGAACAAAAACAGGAAGAAGAGTGACAAGTGTGTAATGTCAGTGTGTAATGTAGCTACGGAGGCATATTAAGATACCTGGGAAATACACAGAAGGAACACTGGAAGGGAGAAGACAGCTATCTGAATGGGACAATTACTGATGACATTCCCTAAAAGACAGACTTTCAGGCCCGCTGACATGTTAGCATTTCATTCCAGTTTACCAATTTGGATAGTGCTAAGCTGAAGAATTTCTAAGTTAACCTGGTTCCAAGGAGCAGCTTTATGGTAGGTTTGGACAGAGTTTTCACTTCTAAATCACTTTAGATATTTAAGAACCAAAAACACTTCTATGCCTGTATCTGTAGACATTTTATTTTCTTCTTTGATGAGCAAGTTTCTTGGAGAAATAGAGCAAAGGGTTTTTTGGATTCAAACACAGCATCTGAGAACAAAGGAACAAATAGGATGCAAATTTTGTTCTTTCTCTGGAGGAATGTAAGATTACACAGATGCAAGTTTGAGCTGCCCTGTCTTCATTCATCTGAGTATACTACAAATAAAGAGATCATATTTACATGCCAGAAATAGTAGAAAGATTTTGATTCTTTTCTTTTGGCAACAAGTTTCCAAGCAATCTCACAAAATAAGTTTTGAGTATTTTTGAAAATGATCTAATTGAATTAACTTTGGCTCAGGATCCCACATAACAATACTGAAAGAGACCAGTATGATTGCAAAAAAGCTCCAGATGGATAGAACAGTGAAAAATGAGCTACAAGTTTTTGTGGGGAGGCAGAAAATATCTGTGTGGAGCCCAACTAATACAGACCTTTCTGTTTATTCACCACAGATAGAATTATGTTATTTCATATGCACATGGATACCAACGTGGAAATATTCAGCACAGTAGCGACGTCCAGATAAAGCAGGCTTGACAAAGACATCACTCAAATGTAATTACTTATTTTGGAGATCAGATGACAGCAACATTTCAGTATGCACATGCTGTACCTCACAAGCACAATTGTGTGCTGGTGCTGTACTAAGACTTAACATTCTTCTTGATAATGTTTTAGAAAAACAATCACACTGTGCCTTTAAAAGTTAGTTTCTCTCCTCCACAGCTGCTAGCAGAAATAGCCTCTTCAGAAGGCTCTAAACCCAGAGGTTTTTCACCACCCGCAGAGGAGTTTTATTTTATATAAATGAAAAAGCACACACCATCCTGCCAAACAATACACATTTTTATTTATCTCTATCCATAGGCAGACTGGCAGTGTCCAACTCCTACACTTGTCTTGCTTTCTTCCAGGGGAATGGGTGTCAGCTGCTTAAAAACTGCAGCTTAAAATTAATAGCTAAGTGGGAATGGTAACTCGGCCAAAATATTAAAGAGATAGGCAGATAAGAAATCACAGAAGTGCCATAAAACAGCACAGAAACACACACAGGCATATAATTTAATTATTATATTGTAAGTTCTTTGGTATGGAGACTTACATTTTACCCTACTCCTTCAATGGGCAAAAAAACCAACAACAACAACAAACCAAAACCACACATTGTTACTGCGTTCATAAAAGAATCTTATGGTGCCAGATAATGACAACACTTGTGGTGATCATGCCTGAGCTGAAATCAGTTTACAACCTTCAGTGCTTGGTTTTTGTGACCTTTGACTTGCAAGCTTTGTAATGCATTCAGCAATATGGTGTTAAGGACTTAGTTAAGTCAGCTTAGATGATGGGCTGGATGTGTAAGTCACTCTCTTTTGTTTAAGCTGGCCTCTGCAATGAGTGGCACTTTCCACCCTGACAGGACAGGCTTGTGTTCAAAAGAGTGTGCAGCCATTTAGACTCTGCCCCACTGGCTTTGTCTTGGGAGCATCTGTTCCACGGAAGGGTTGCTGCTCTCTCAGCAGTCTGCTGCATTGTGTTTCAAGTGACACCTACTTCAAGTGGTATGTCCAGCAGTCCAGTTCAGGCTGTGTGGGATATTCCAGTTCAGTATTTTCTTAAAGAAAGTCCCAAAATGCTATTGAACGCAAAGTAGAGTAGCATTATTAACGAGCCTCCTCATACAGTAGGTAGTTGCCTGTTATACCTCCTACAATTGCTCACTACAGCACACAAAACCAATACAGTTGTGGTAATTAACACTAAGTCCCTGTGGTTTAATCAGTAATGAGAACAAACCTCGCTGATAGTTGTACTGTAGCCTTAATCACCTAAAGAAACACATATACCAAGGTTTTTTTAGGTAAGTATTTTGTTAGGCTAACTGATATCACTTTTTAAAAAGTCCTGTTCCAGCTTGTGGGCCTCAGAATCTTTCTCTAGATTCTTGCTCCAAAGCTGCCTATTTTTTGGTCTAATAACCATTAATCTAATAAAACACATTCCTATCACTCACAAATTTTGTCTTGTAAAAATGTTCTGTGCAATATTCTCCCTTGATTCTTCCAAGCACTCTAATACCACAAAGATCACTGGAGTCTCTTTTGACATCCTGCTAAAATAACATAGTCTGTCATAGAGAAACACGGTTTACAGACAAAAAGTAGCATCTTTTACTGGACTGACTGATACGGTTGAGGAAGAACACCAACTACGAAGAAGTTCGTTGGCACACAGAGGTTGCTTAGAGTGCCTGTCTTGCTAAATCAGATACAACATGATCCTTCCTCTTAGGAAAATTATTCTGAATGCATGATCATAAACAATGTCACTTTTATTTGGCTACCAGCTTCCACCAATTGTGTTTGGAATGACTACAACAACACGTTGATGTTGCTTTGTCAAAGGGAATTTTGTTTGAAATCCTCATTTCCATACTACTGTAATGGCATATAATTTGTATTTTATTTATATACACCCTCAAGCTATTTTCTGAGCACCTCACAAGTGTTTACCTTGCAGCTCTCCAAAGAATCAGGAAAGCCGTTTTAGCATTTCCCTAATCACAGAAGACAGAGAGAATCAGTAATATGCACCAAGTCACAACATAATCCCATAACAGAGCCAAAACAAAAAACTATATTCCCCTGGCTGGCTCTCCAGGACCCTGTAGACACATCATCAAGGCTGCTTTGTGATCAAAGGTATGACTGCAGCAGGAATAGAAACCCATGGATTCACTTTGGCCTGGTGAAGAGGTCTAGGAACACCAGCAAAGGCAACATGAGTCAGCTACAGACTGTGAGTAGTTATGTTTCTAACTTACACTGATGTCTTTGATGCTGTACAGTCTATACTGCTTATAGAAAAACAATCAAAGCTAGGCCTGTAAGGACTGGAATTATCCTTCTGATTGTGGTTACACATAGCTCTTACATGTTTGTTGTGTACCTTAAAGACAGAGCCGAGCTCCTCAAGACTAGCACATATTTTCCATCCACCTCTCACAGGAAGAAGAGTGAATCCATAAAGTGGCCTTTTCAAGCACTGTTGGTTTTCAAGCACGTTGTTCTTGTCATATCTTAATCATCACTACAGCAACTAACTAGTTCATCATGAGTGAGCTCTGAATGGCTCCACACAGTGAACAACTGTCTGTCATATACGCTGAGAAGGCACCAATTGCTTTGCGATTTCTCTCAGTAGCATTGCATATAAAAACAGTTGTAAAGAGCACAACTTCTTCAAAGGACCACCAGCCAGGAAATTCCTGTAGGGAGAAAGCCCTAGAAAGGAAAGGAAGTTACACTTGATAGCTGTGAGGAGGAAAGAGCCAGACTGACCAGAACTGAATACACTGGGTTTACTCACTTCTCTGCCAGCATTCGTTGACATCTACATCATGTATTTTCTCAGCGAGGTTTCTCTGGAGCTGCAGCTGAGTGCTGGAGCCAGAAATACATTCCAGGCAGGAGGCTGCAGGCTTCTTTCTGTCAGCATTGAAAGCACCACTGACAACATAATTCAGATTTCAGTGCAAATCCTTCCGTTGCCTTGTAGTTCACTCTTCATCAGGAAGGACAACCCAAGAAAGGGATGGGTGTCAGAGACAGTTTCCTTTTGCAAATTTATCCATCTACAACGTCAAACCCTTTAATAGATAACTACTCAGAGGTGGAGGGCTTTGCCTTTGAACTAACTGCTGGCATGCCAAAGGATTTGTTAGAAGTTCAGGTGATTTAGAGTCTTTCCTCCAGAAATCCCACATGCAGCTCCTAATTGGAATACAAATGTTCAACCTCTGTTGATTCTCAAGTGTTCCTAGTACATAGAGATGGAAAAAGGAAGGGGAAGGGGAAGGGGAAGGGGAAGGGGAAGGGGAAGGGGAAGGGGAAGGGGAAGGGGAAGGGAAGGGGAAGGGAAGGGAAGGGAAGGGAAGGGAAGGGAAGGGAAGGGAAGGGAAGGGAAGGGAAGGGAAGGGAAGGGAAGGGAAGGGAAGGGAAGGGAAGGGAAGGGAAGGGAAGGGAAGGGAAGGGGCTTCAGAGCTTTCAACCAATGGCACTATTAACCTTGTACCTACCAATTCCTTCATGTAGCACTTTCAGCAGCAACCTAGGCAGGACACAGTATGTCCATTCAGAACTGTAGCTAACGACTCATAAAGAAAAGAGGACTCTATAGTGGGAGTAAGCTAGAGGCTACCACCAAATAGTTGCTGTCAATTTACTTTCAGATAAGATTTTCAGTCAAGAGTTATTGAGACTAATCATGATTCTTCTGGGAAATTAAAGCAGTAAGAATAGGGTGAAAACTTACTGTTTCTTACCAGAAGACTTTGTTCTAGGCTGTTCTTCATATTATTCCTTCTCCAATGTAGGGCTATAGATGCATTAACAGAAAAATGGTCATTTATTCAAGACTCACAATGTCTAGGAACCCTTTTAACCATAATTTGGGAGTATGTTGATGGCTTTATGATAGTATGGTACCCATTCAAATTATTATTAAACTCAGACTTCCAGAGATTTGTAAAGAAAGAAGAGTAATCTTCTGCAAAAGACAATGCTTGTGATTGTTCCTTTAGCAATTATTCATTTAGGAGCATCTTGCTGTGCACTAAGGCATCAAATAAATTGGTGCTCACTAATTTGGACTCTATTGAGAACTGAACATTGAGTAGCTCAGACTATCATTATCTTCCCTTTGATTGGGAAGGTTTTTGTTCACACATGGTAATGGGTGGTTGTATTCCTTAAGGAGAGTGACACTATTCAAATATTTGCTGTGATGCAGAAGTAATTTCCTTTCTTTCTCAGTTACCTGTTAACCCTGTTACAATGAATCTCCAGTCTGATTTTCTTGATAATGAGCAAACATATCCAGTCACCCCTCTGGCAGAAATGTTGTTACAATGGGAAGCAAAACCTCAGCTTTATTGAACTGTCAGTGTTATATAAAAGCAACTCCCATGGTGTATTGGCTCCTGAATCCGTTCATATAAATAGCACTGCCAAGTCCCACGCTGGAGGACCTCTGGTTCAACCATAGCAATTCCCCATTGCACCATAGAAGATTTTTACAATGTGATTTTGTTCTGTTCACCAACCAGTGGAGAGGACCTGAGACTGGGTTTTGGCAGTTGTTGGCATCCCCAGACACTGCCAGCAGACGTGCTGTGGGTGCATGATGAGCACTCACAAGACTGGCACTTACACCCAGATGCCTGAGATCTGCAACTGAGAGCTTCATCCACAGGGCTCCCTTTGGTAAGGAGGAGCTGTGCTATGTCTGCTACTCTTCAACAGAAGTTTTCTCTGAATCTCTGATACTATAATCTTTTGGGAGAACACAGAGGAAAAGCAAATTCTGCCTGGAAGCAGCACTCTGGCTGTCAGCCCTTCTTCTCACCCCTGCATCCCCAAGAGAGGGGAAGGGTAAGAGCAGCAGAGTAGGATGTGTAAGCCTAAGAGTTGTGTTTGGCTGAGGTAGGCTCGTGCTGGTCTCTGGTGTGGGGCATAGCACACAGCACTGCCTGCTTCTCCATCACGCTGTCACACAAACACCTTCCTTGCCATCCCCACCTAGCTTCTAAGTCTGATATACCCTTCCTGAGACAAAGCAAGTCTTTCCCTCTCATCCCCAAGATTTGTCACCAAAATAATCTGGCCACACAGTTGAGCTCACAAACATGTGTCGTGACTGCCTGTTACTGCTAGCATTTGTCTTCCCCACCTCTTCACATCCTTTCATTGAATGAAATCTCACAGAACTTACAGCCTGCCCACTCTATTTGAAATGTGTTGCTCACTACACAACATCATGAACAGCCTACGCAAATAGGCTGAGGGAGAGCATGGCTTTACTATCCTACTTATCTATATTTATTTTTATTTTGTTTGTATTTATTTATTATTCATTTCCACTGACATTTTATAGCTGCCAGCTGGCTCCCAGATTGAGAGCCAGCAAACATCCTTGGGGAGTTTCCAGCCTCACTTCTCTGAGCACAATTCCTGCACTGTACATCAGGAATTTTTTTGAACAAGGTTTCTTCCAGTGTACAGGCCACAGACAGGCTGGGTGAGGTACACAAGGAACAAATCTCTCTCTCCCAGTACCCCTGGTAACAGATATTAGTTGCTTCCAAACAGTAGTTCGTCTTTATGTTATTACTTTTAAGGTCCCTCCCTTCATATGGAATTGTGAATGCAGCGGTAGCACTTCCCAGTGCAGGCTGACCCACTGGCAAATAGATACCATCTTGCTATTTCTAAGCAAATGGATTTAATTACATTATTATAACCTGCTATTTGTAAAAGGCCACAGCAGAAAAGCCTGACACTTCCTTAAGCTCCACTCCAACAGCAAAGCTGCTCTTCTAAGCCTACATTACAGAGGATAGGAATTTCACACGTCTAGACTGAGCTGTGTAAGAATTTCGCAAGCGGAGAATGCCATAATTCAAATACTCACCAACAGTGCAATAAGCTAGATTAAAAGTATGGTTCCAACTAAGTAACATTATACAGTACTTTTTGTCCAAAAGGTGAGACTGGAAATGCAATCGCTTTTCCACTGAAACTGATCACAGAGAAAATGCTTACTTGTTAATAGTACAATTTGGTCAGGAATGCATCACTAATATTGTCACCCATCTTGTGTGTTCAACAAAACCAGCTTATGAAGGTTCTTGGTAGAAAGTATGCCATATAAAGCACCATGTTTGCTGGCAGAAGTATATACACAATCTGAGCTCTATTTACAATTTTAAACAATTGGGAGAATTTGTGAAAACGCAGGTGCCTCAGTCATTGAAGGTTATATTTAGGCATCAAAAAAAGTGATCTAACTTGTAAAGGTGCTGAGCAAAGCACCTCCAACTGCAGTCAATTAGTGGCACATATAATTTCAAAGCACATCCTGACCACACACAAAAATAAAAATGCAGTGGGGCAGATTGTGAGCACATAAGCTTCATACCAGTTAAGAGCCCACCCTGATATTTCAAGAGATTTTGCTGTAACTCTGTACGTTATTAGCTGGATCTTAAGCTCTACTTGCATTTTTGCATGCCTTCCTTCAAGCACAGGATGAATCCACCATCCAGAGGAGTTGCTTCTCCATTTTTCAGCCCTGACTTTGTCACTTTGTCAACAGCCCTGAACATAACTGGTAGCAGTGTTTTCATGGACATAGTGTAAGCATTGTCATTCAGTGAGCTGAATACATTACTATTAAGAAGAAACAGAAATAAATTTTTTGTTTGATTTAAAAGCACCATGACACACACAGAACCTGCACTGGATATTCCAGAAACACAGGCAAATAGGACCCTTCAGATAAATTATTTCACCAGTCATCGGAGAAACAGGAATACCACATATGTCTTCCTAAAACAAATCTGCGTGCATGTGCATGACATTTTACTGCTTATCTACAGAACAGAGACACGGAAAAATTTCAGAGACATTATTGAAGTAGCCACCTTTGGAAAACAGTTTCTAAAAGTAAAATGTAATATGTAGTTCTCAAAGTGCATTCAAATACAGGTGGTCAAGGTGAACAAATTCTTGTTCTTTTTTCTCCCCAAGAAACTTCTGTGGAAAAATAAAACCCTCTATAATCAAATCAGACTTTGCAACTTATTGCTTCTCCTATATTTCAAAGTCCTTTCCGGCTAAGTCAACAGATTTTCATTTACACCATTTTTGCATCCTCATGTAGACATCCACCTGTACCACTTCAAGCACAGAGGATGTAGAGAATGTCCATCTATCCTGCAAATCCTATTAGCTAAGAACTCCTATCAGTTTTTCTCTCATAGCATTCGATAAAAATCAGAAAGGAAGGGCACTATCTATCTCATAACACCATCTTTTCTTCAAATGCCAAACATAAACCATATGTGGCTTCTATTGCTTCCTTTTCCTTTGCATTCTTTACAGATGTTCTATCTCTCGAAATACTGCTCTCAAAATAGTCAGTCTGTTTGATTTTTTTTTCAGAAATGTGTTTTTAATTTTTATCTCATTTTTCCTGGAGTTTAAAGGGAAGCATTAAAAATGACCTAACATAATGACTGTGTGTTTTGTAAACATACACAGAGAGAGGAAGAAGTGTTGGCAAACAACAATGCAGGCTGGAACAGAAATAAAAGTAATTTTTAAACCAGTATAAAAATATAGTTACCAACTTCAAAGAAAAGCAATAAGGTTTAAAACAAAATTCTGTTCAAACACTGTTAAAAAATTATGAGTTTTATTTTAATGTTATCCTCAGACTGACATGCTCCATATGCAAAGCAAAAGTGTGTTTTCAAACATTTTCAATCATGTTAAACAATCTGGCTCCAAAACTAAGGAGAAAGTTGGAGGAAATGGGATTGCTGGAAGAGAAGTGGAAATGGTCATGCTAACTATCAGAATCTGGACCATGGTAAAAAATGGGGACTGGTTTAAGAGCTTCTAGTCCAGAGTATTAAGAAAAAGTGGAAAAAAATACCCTATTAAGAACGGCTTAGAGCATGACAATTTTGTTCTGTTTAAGTTGTCAACTTTCAAAAAAAAAAAAAAAGTCTTAATTGGTATAAAAGTAAAACCTTTCAAAAACATTTTTGAAATACAATGGTAAAGAAAGCTACATTTTCTCATAGAAAGTATCAAGTGTTGGATCAGGTCCCCCTGCCTCTTTTTCTCTCATCAGAAAGAATCAAAAGACTAGAATCTCAAAAATCTTTCTGTTGAACATTTGATCATAAATGATATGTGTAAATGTGCTTTTAAAAAATAGCTTTTTAGAAAAATACTGTAACATTGTCGAGAATACAGTCTGCAACCCACTTACTGAATGGGAGAAGAACAGAGAAGGCAAACAGTTGCTCAAGGTCACAGAGAAAGTCTTTTGAACCCAAATTTCCAAATAATGCACTACTTTAGTTACAAGAACAAACATCCTCCCATTGTACCCCAACATGATGAAAGTGCTGAAAGCACACATCATTTTTCTCTAAAATCCGCCAGCTAATGTAAGAATTATCACTTGCTGTTAAAATGTTTCAGATCTCTCTTTAAGAAATATATTATTTACGCTGCACAAGATAATACATTGCTAACAAGAGGGTTGACATCAAAACCGTGCACCAACAAAATACCTCTGTGAGTGTGAGGAAAGATTGAACCACATATGTATTTCTTGAGGGTACAAGGACATAAAGGTAGAACCTGGCCTCAACAGTGGTAAAAGAAGGGAAACTGGAAACACAAATGTATCCTTACCAAGCAGTCTAATGACAGAAACCTTGCTGAGACAGTCTGATTTTAAAGTATGCTGAGTTCTTGGGATGAGAAGTACAAAGTGTTTCAGAACATAGGTATTTTAAAACCATCATCTGCCTGGCTCTTGAGGCAAAGTCTAGTAAGATTGCTCTTACGCAGGAACTTTTTCAGTCAGCTATCCCAGAGTAACAAATTATTTTCTTATGTCTCACGTGAACATGGTGGACTTCACCCAGAACAAGGGCAGGGGTGCAAACGGTGAACCCTCAGTTCAGAGCTCCACCTCAGCCCTGTGTGGGCCTGCACTATGATATCCCTGCCTGCCGACATCAGAGTAAGGGCAACATCAGAGCCTGCACTGTGGGAGGTGGAGAGGTGAAGCTGCCAGCTATGTGCAGAGAGGCCTCTTCTCCATGAGGGACAACAGCTGTGGCAATGCCAGCACCCCAGGCCATGCCCACAGCACTGCACCAGCCATTGCCAGCCCACTGAAAAGAGCCTGGACCAGCGGGTCATGGAAGCTCACACTCAAACTGAGGATTTACTAATTGACAGAACTTCACAGACTGCAATAGAAGTGCCAGATTCTCAGTGTTAGTCCCCCCCTCTCTACTCCCCAGCCACGCTCAATCTTCCTTACCAATTTTAAGCCACGCAGGTCTAGCCACCACTGGTTTTCAAGAGAAAAGGACAAACTAATCAAATTGGTAAACAAATTTCCTTCCTAGAAGTCTGTTTGCTAAGTGGCAAAACCTCCTTCCTTGTCCGTGAGAGACTGCCTTCATCTCAAAGGGCAAGCAAGTGAAGAGACTCCCCACTCATCCACAGGAAGTATGTTAAATCACGTCAGCACAGATTAGAGCCAGTACTGCTGAACTATTGGCAGCACATCAGTCCCTGATACTACCGGAAGCTCTGTTTTCCATCTTAGCCGTATATTTGGTCAACTCATTAAGAGCAAAGTCTAATTTTGACAGCTTTAGGCTTACTATATTACAATAATTTTAATTGCCTATCAGATGTGAGAAACTTAGCTATGTCTACATGCCTGTGTCTTGTAACTTACCTGCATATAATTCTAGCCAGTGAGGGCTTGAAAAGATATGTAATTCACTATAATAGTCTCATCCACTATGCTTTCCCTGGCCAGCTCACCTTGAGACCAGGCCACAACTGTTCTTCCTAGGCTATGGAAGTCCTCTTCCATCCCAAACCTTTTAGGTCAAACTCAATCACATCTACCACTGAAATCGCAGTTGTTTTTACTGAACAAAGATTGTGGAGTTTGTCCCAGATTAACAAAATCATTAGTGCTTTCTATCTGAATAAATTAGAGGGAGGGTAGGATGTATTGAACTGCCCCTTAAGCTGGCATCTCCTCCAAAATGTTCACCTGTTTAACACACTTGTTTTTTATGTTTCTGTGTACTAAAGAATCTGTTCAGCAGCTGAGACTGCAGTCATTTTGTGAATTGAGTTAATACAGTCAGCTACAAAACCAAACCAAACCAAAACAAAACAAAACAACCAAAACCCTAAACTGGTTTCTAGGAACGTATTTTACATTAAAGGGAACAAAGAAATAGCCTTTAAAAGACCATTCTGGGGAAGAGGGAAGAAAAACAAAAAAAAGATCGCTTTTTGTATGTAGGAAAACCTGGTGCTATTTTCTTTAATTTCCATGAACAAGACATCACTTCAGCTTTTTTACCTCCTGTCAGCTCTGCAGAAGATCAGACCAAAGAAGAAATCCAGGCCAGCAGGCAGAACATAATTTTGATTGCACAGAGCTGATTAAAAGCAGAAAAATTAAAAGAATCTAAAAGCAGGGAGAACTGCAAAAATCAAAGCAAAAGAGAAAAAATGTTTTGCTAAGTCTTGGCAATGAATAAAATACAGATTCTTAGTTCAGAATCAGCAGACAGTCAAGGTTTTAAAAGTGGGCAAACCAATAGAATTTGGTCTTGGAGCTGAGGACAAGATGTACAGAAATACAAAGAACCACGTTTGAACCAGGGTGACATGAGTTTCTCTCATGAGAAAGTGGCACAAAGCAACAGAAGTGTTGTAAGATTGTATTAGATTTGGGGTAGAAATAATAGAACAACTGCTATTCTGTACTGGTCTTCACTGGATTGGGAATCAGAAAACCTGTGGCTCGTTGAGCAAGCAGGGCTCAGACAGGGATATTGAGCTGAGATTCCCTCATTCTTAGCTCAAGGCTTCAAGGGCATCAAAGGCTCTGGTTACCAGACAGCAGCAGCCCTGGCAGATCAGGGGCAGTTTTGGACTTCATTTTTAAGCCTTGTTTGTCTTCCCTGGCCCAAAGGCACTTGCTGATAATCACCAGTTCACATGAGCTCATGTTTATGCCTGTGATATAGTATATCACAAACGTTCTGAGATTAGAAAGAAATGACTGGGTTGAAACGGTAGAGAGGACAGCTGTAGGCCATCTTTCTGCACTGATTTTCTGTCATGGCAATTCTAGATAGCCACTGTCAGTTCTTGAAGTGCTTTGCAAAACAGGTAGTCTATCATTGCTGTAGCAAAAATAATGTTGCTAGTAACAGTAATGTTAATTTCAGCCATGAAGCAACAGTCACTGTAAGGCACAGACTTCCTCCTCCCACCTGGAGCCCAGAGCAGCCCCAAGGAAAAAGCAAAGCCGTATGTGTCAAAGGAATTCACTCATAATTGCAGGGTGGTGTGAATTGTCTTCTGAAATTCACAATGGAAATTGCTATGACTTTGCAAGCCAGTTTGTCAAAATCTCAAACGAAGCACCACAACTGCTGTTGCCAGAGAAGGGTGTTGTCTCTATGTGTGTGTATCTGACATGTGCACGTCTGTGTACAGAGGAAAATGCCTGGCTTGGTGCCACCATACTCTGTTTACCTTCACAGGAGTTCGCACTGGATAACAGGTAACAGAAAAGGAAACAATGGCCTTCTAAATGCCGTGGTGAAGATAAACATACATGCAGCAGATTTCTCTGACTCTGATATTCAAGTTCAGAGTGCTGAGTTATCAGCTGCGTTACAGAAGTTGCTCTCTTTACCCAGTAGAAAAGACCAGGTATTTCTTGACCACACTCATGAAAACTATCGCTTGCAAGTATAAGGAAGGTCATATGGCCAAGCTGTTGCTGCAAAAGCTAAGGTCCCCAGCACTTCTGGCATTACTGCTATTCTGAACTTTGAAACACACGGCAGATATTGACATTAATGCAAGCTGGAGCTTGTTGATTTGCTTCTGTGCAGTGACCAGCAGTTCTGACACAGACCACCAGTACTGCTGTTTAAAGAGACTGGGGTAAGGCAAGACCTGACCTAACAACTGTGACACACAGGCCTGCTGACAAGTAATTGATTCAGCTTCTTTGATGTCAATCAAGGTTTGATAAAGCCCAACTTAGCTAGTCAGACAAATAGTCACCATGTGTATCCAAGATAAAAATATGCATTTGGTAGGGGAAGGGGTCAGCTCTCTTGTAAAATTCTGATTAAGTTCTCCTGAAAAAAGAAATTTTTGTTTTTCCCTCAAGTAAATATTACAGTTTGTCTGTGCTTTGTAATATAATATTAAAATTGCATTACAATTTTCTTCATGTGTCAGATGAAGTGAGTCCTGGTGTAAGGCTTTCTTCAGAGCAGTTTCATTTTTCATAGTTGCTGAAATGCACTTTACAAGTGTTAGACCTCCTTTGCCCCTCAACTGGCATTGCACTTTCTCACAAGTAAAGAAGTGGGTTTTTTCCCACCGAAATTGCATGTAATAAAAGAGAGGCAATTGCATTCTCACAAGAAACTCTAAACACCCTGTTAATACAAGCACCTACTCCTTTGAAATGCCTGCTTCTTTGTAGACAGACTCCCCTATTTTTGCTGTCACGTCAAAAGAGAGGATCTGAAGTACTTCCAAGAGGTAGTCTAGAAGGGGCACTAATGCACAGGAATGAGCACTAAGATATTTTTCCCACATTTGAAACAATCAGGAAAGCCCCAATAACTCCAAACCTGTCGTGGACGGCAATTGACATATTGTGCCTAAGCAAGCACTTCCAGGTTTTGACACTGACTGTCCTTCTTTAGCCGTGTAGGTTTGTTTTTTAAGGTTGGAGGGGTCATTATTGCCTCTAGCAGCAGCCTGTAACAGACATATACATTGCAAAAACCATGAAACAAAGGCAATACTCTTTATCAATGTGCCCATCTCTAGAAGGGATTCAAAACCACTGCGCTTTTATGTCTGATGCTGTTACAACTAAGCAAAGCACTGCTTGCTGTGGATGACATGCAGTTAGCATGACATTTTGCTAATGTCATGACTGTTTTAAGGTCTGCTGTTGCCAGGCACTAACACGTAAAGTGACAAAAGCTCATTCAGCAACCTGAAATTAATAAAAAAACTATTATTGCTTGCTAATATGTGAAAAAGACATGAGAACAGTAGTGGTGAAAAGAAAGAGAGGTGAGACTTTGTAAAAGCGATTTTTAGCTAGTTAAGTAATGTTTGTGAAAATTAATGACACTATTAAAACTGTCTGGAGTCAAGGATGCCATAAAATACTCATATCACTTTAATTGGTTTTGATTTGATAGCCAGAAAATGGTGAAGTGTAATCCAGTTATATTTATGATTTTAATTTTATTTCAGATGTCGTGTTATTTACATTTTAATATTGTGGCAGGTACATATGGCACTGCAGATACATGTAAGGTGTTACTTGTACTCTTTCTTTTCAGCGAAACAACAAGCCCAGCAAAGATGGGTTTTTCTGCACCAGAACACACATCAAAATTATAACCACCTCTCTTTATTTTAATTAAAGATTGCTTTCCATTTCACATCTTGAACTTAAAGATTTGCCTGATAATAAGAAATAGCATTTTTATACTAAGGATTTGTTGCATATTTCAGTTGAAAAGGTTCATTAAGTTGAAAGAGTAACACAAAATTTCCCTTGCATTTAAAGGGTAAAATTGTCCCATTTTCATTTAGTAGGTGAGAATGGACTTTGACTGATCTAGGCTAATGGCTTGGTCTGTCTTTGTTTATGAAACAGATTGGCTTTATTCAGGAAAGGCCAGTTGTAGTTGTATGGCTACCCACACTCATTATTATAGTCAGGACACTGATATCATCTATTCATGCCATGCCAGCAGAACCAGACCCAATGTTTTGGAATAGTTTTGTGTCCCACTAACCGCATTTTTCTCCCATTCACAAGTAACTTTTCAGGACAGCTATGAGACAGATTTCATTTTTTAAAGCTATCCTTCTTCTAATTAAATTTGGCCTTAATGGAGGAGAAAAAAGCAAAAGGAGAAAAAGAATATTTCTTGGTGCTTCTGCCTGCAAGGTACAACATGTTTTTAGAATTTAGGATAAGCATGCTGGATTGATTCCAGTTACTTGAGTTATAGAGAGAATATCCATCCTGAAAATAGCTTTCATGGTTGTTACTTGCCAATTGACACAAATTAAAAGCAGATTGGTTTTCATTAAATTTCTTTCTTTCTCAGATCTCCAATTTCATATTCCTGCTATAGCTTCCCCATCCTATTCCCCACCTCCCTCTCTTCCTTACACACTGCTATGAAAAGGAACATTTTCTTCCTTCTTCAGTGCTCAGAATTTGGATTCAGAGCTTGAGTATGACTAATGGAAAATAATGATTACAAATTTAATTGAGTGAAGAAATATTTGGAAAGGATTTTTGACATGTGTGCTTATGTTTGTTCTGATGTGGCTTTGTGTGATTGTTAGGGAATATTTATTTAATTCTACAGAAAAGAAAAAAAGTTGTTTTCTCTAGCTTTCTGTTTACTAAGAAAAACAAAGCGGGAGGGGGGTAATCTTATCAAAATATTCACCTTCCACAACTAACAGCAAATAAGAAAGGGAAAAAGGAAAATACTTGGTAGATCTACAAAAAACAGAGGTTTTAAGACACAACTACATGAAACTGACATACCTCTAAGTAAGAGGATTTGGTTTTAAAATCATGCACCAGGTCTGGAAATAAAGCTAGTTTTGTTCCATCTTCCCTGCTTTATAAAATTAATAAAAATTCACCTCATCACTTTGATGTCTTCTTGATCTCACATGCCAGGAGGCCTTCCTCTTCATTGCTCTTGTCCTGGCAATCAGAGAAGTATGTGGATTGTAAGAGGGTGTAGATTTACAGAGGATGGAACACGCGATGGGAAGTTCAGGATGGTCGATGTGAGAGGACAAAGAGGCCATTGTAATCACTCACATGTTCCTTAATATTTTTTAACAGCAACTGCTCTGCTCTGTACTCAAGGACCTTTTATTGTAAGTTAACCAGGTTTTTAACATGGGGCCAAAAGAAAGAGCACACATGCTTGAACTTGTAGTGCAAGATCTCTAAAAGCCTCGCATGCATTGCTGAATAGCAGCTTGTAAAGGAACAGCCCAACTAATTTATTTCTCTATCACTTGACAATTTAAACAAAACATTTAAATAAGATTGTTAAGGTACAGTGGTAGTGAACAGCCCAAACTTGCTCTAGGACAAAGGAACACTGCAGGCTTATTTCCGTTGATGGGCAACTTTAAAAGCTATTCTGAAATCATATGTATATAGTGAAATAAAAGCATGTAGGTAACGATCAGTTATTTTCTAAAGTGTTGTTAGAAGCATAGGATAAGATGTGTAACTCTGTGAGCTTGGATTAAAGAACAGCAGAAATAAACTCAAACTGAACATCAGGATATTTAGCAAACCATTGAGGAATGGCTTAGAACTGTTTGGAACCATTTAGGAATTGATACTATGGATCTTCGCAGGCCACGTATTTAGCATAAGCCATGACGTCAAGAACCTGCTGTGAAGAAGCCTACAGCAGTTTCATAACCTATCCAGACATGGCTTGTATTTAATAAGCAGTTGTTTACAGCTTAGTGTGACAAACATACTTTTGTCTCTAGATCAAGCCACCAACTTCTTTCATTTTATTTTCCTCATTATAATTGATGAAGAAATAAGAGAAGAATTAAAATGCAAAGGGACAAGCTAGGTACAATTGCCATGGCTGCGCCATGCTGGGTTGAAATCCCTCAGTGGACTGTCTTGCATCATATAAGGTATTTGCATGTCCCTGGAGTGTGTTTTATTCCTTATTTCTTTATGTAAATCAATGCAGTGAATGGTTTGTGAAGAGCATGCTATTACTTTTTACGGTTGTTTGCAGGATGAAATAATGTTACTACTAATAGTTAGTTAGAAATGTATTACTACAACTGGAATATTCTCTGGAGCTATATCCACAGCTAAAGAAAAAAACAATATGAGGAATAAGGGGCCTGAAAAACCCAGCCCTTTACAACTATGTATAGAGTGGGATTGATTTTGTTCCAGAAAATATCTTAGCTGGGACTATTTATATTAGCATTCAGACTTAGTTGAGCATCTCCCTCATAAAATCAACTTACGTCTGCATAGTAATGAAGTATTTTGTTTCTCTGGACTCGTCATTAAAGGAAAAGCAACTAATCGTCTCCAAGAGTTGCATTACTGCTGTTCCATTCCCACCTCTCCTATTAAGTATTCCCAAGCCGCTTGGTCCGTGGTTGAGTAAAATTGCTATAAATTTTCCAGGAGCAAGACTACAGCACATACAGAGTCCTAGAGAGAAAGCAAGGTGCCCTAGCTAATGGCTAGGCTTACACAGTGTCCGGCAACACCTTCTGTATTCAGTGGACTTCCCCAGCTGCTGAAAACCTGCCTGCACAAGAGGTGGTCTTGGGGTCAGAGAGGAATCTGCAAAGCAAGTGTCTTGACACATGTTGGCACAGATGGTGCTGAGGGAAGAAGAGACAATATAAGACTAATACAAATCAATAGACTTAAAAGTATTGAACCACACCGGTGAAAAACTTTACAACTGTTTTCTTAGATATTTGTGCAACATGTTGAGGGAACTGTATGCTAAAAATTTTCATTAAATGCATGTTTAACAGCTTGTCTACCTCTGGTATAAAAACCAAATCTTACTCTGGTATGGCTCCTTTCTCAGACAAAAAATGAGAAATTTTTACTTGTGCCTGCGTCTGCCTTCAGCAATGACTTCCCATGTACTATTAACACATGGTGTTGAGTAGGCACCATCCAGCCCCAGAAAGAATACAAACTTACCAAGGCACTGCTGCACCTGAGCTGATAAGTGGTAGGCCTAACGAGTTCAGGCAAAACCCCACATTAATTCATTTTTCATCCTATTAGGGCCCAGGCAAGCACGCCTGCAGCATGTGGAGTGCTGCAATGGAGTACCTCAGGGGTCAATACTGGGGCCAATATTATTCAATATATTCATTAACGATTTAAACAAGGGAATTGAGTGTACTATCAGCAAGTTTGCTGATGATGCTAAGCTGGGAGAAGTGGCTGGCACACCAGAAGGCTGTGCTGCCATCCAGCAGGATCTGGACAGGCTTGAGAGTTGGACGGGGAATAACCTGATGAAATTTAACAAGGGAAAGTGTAGAGTCCTGCATCTGGGCAGGAACAACCCCAGGTTCCAGTATAGGCTGGGGAATGACCTATTAGAGAGCAGTGTAGGGGAAAGGGACCTGGGGGTGCTGGTGGACAGCAGGGTGACCATGAGCCAGCACTGTGCCCTGGTGGCCAGGAAGGCCAATGGCATCCTGGGGTGTATTAGAAGGGGGGTGGTTAGTAGATCGAGAGAGGTTCTCCTTCCCCTCTACTCCGCCCTGGTGAGATCCCATCTGGAGCATTGTGTCCAGTTCTGGGCTCCTCAGTTCAAGAAGGACAGGGAACTGCTGGAGAGAGTCCAGCATAGGGCAACCAAGATGATTAAGGGAGTGGAGCATCTCCCTTATGGAGAAAGGCTGAGGGAGCTGGGTCTCTTTAGTTTGGAGAAGAGGAGACTAAGGGGTGACCTTATTAATGTCTATAAGTATATAAAAGGTGAGTGCCACGAGGATGGAGCCAGGCTCTTCTCGGTGGCAAACAATGATAAGACAAGGGGTAATAGGATCAAGCTGGAACACAAGAGGTTCCACTTAAATTTGAGAATAAACTTCTTCTCAGTGAGGGTGACAGAGCACTGGAACAGGCTGCCCCGGGAGGTTATGGAGTCTCCTTCTCTGGAGACATTCAAAACCCACCTGGACATGTTCCTGTGTGACTTCACCTAGGTGTTTCTGGTCTGGCAGGGGGATTGGACTAGATGATCTTCTGAGGTCCCTTGCAATCCCACACATACTGTGATACTGCGTGATGTGGCTGCGCCAGCTCCCTTCAGGCTCTGCTGTCCTATGTGGATATTCCCCATCTCACCCATATGTTGTAAGCTGTTGGGTGTGTTGGAGCATGGGGAAGGGGTTTCTCATTTTGTCTCTCTGTGGAATTGAGTTTAAAACCCTTAAAATCTTTGATGGATTGTGTCTCACAGATTTATAGAAAATAACTGCATAATGGCAAAATGGAGGACACATTAATGTCATAGAGGTAGTTTTTTCTAATTGTAGAAAGTATTTGAAAAGCAAACTATGAAAATGAAAGGGTGCATTTGTACTAAAACCCTAATTCCAAACTTATAGCTATCTAGTCTAACAGGTAATAGATAAAAAAAAATTGCAATTAATGTGACCAATATAAAATAAAGCACTTACCCCTCTCCCTCATTCAAGGGTAATAATTCTTTAAATAGTTTAAAAAAATGTTGGGGCTCAGTTGTGGGAGGGAAGGAGAGAACAAGGGAAATAGCAGTTATTTCTTTTCTCCAAACTCTTTGTCATGCAAAGAACTGAGCTCCAAAATTCCCAGATGGGTTTCCCCTGTGATGGGGAGTTTCTGCATGTTTGTTGGTCCTCCCAAGGCAGCTCTCCTGGTAAGCTGGTCCTTCTGACAGCAGTGCACAGGAGCGGATGCTTCTGCTGCAGGGGCAGCTGGGGCAGTGAATGCACTCATGTAAAATTTCTCTCATATTCTATCTTTGCTCCGCTTCTTCAGGGTTGTCACAGCCCAAGTAATTTGCAAGCCTTGGATTGACCAGGATAGGTGCTGCTCACACAAAATGGGTCCCCAGAGGACCCATAACAAAGGTAAACAGTGACTGATGGATGGGGAGTAGTTATTATTGTGGGTTTTTTTCAGGAAGGTGAAGGCGAGGGGTGTGGGGCTGAGGTCTGGGGCAGAGCTGGAAGGTGAAGGCAGGCCTCTGGGCACCAAAGCCTGACCCCAGTCCCCTCTCTGCCTTCCCCAGCACAGCCACAAGCTTCCAGCTCAAACCAAAGCTGTGGATATATGGCGATGAGGCCCACTCTATTACCAGGCGAGAAGCTTATTGGGCTGGGGAAATAGATATTATAGAATAAGGTGAACCCTCTATGATCCCCATAAATTCTGTTGATGACATCCAGACAGCTATTATAAAAGCTGCCTGAATAAAAGCAATGTATGAAAGAGGAGAAAATCAAACCCCAATATCTGCCACAATTGATTATACCACTGATATACCACTGATAAGGGGGGCCCCGGTGGTTCTTAAACTCCACCTGGCTGCAAAACGAGATAAAATCAGGAGAGACACACACTACAAGAGTGGATTAGGCCACAACGCTGCCCAGGTTCCAGTCCCCACCTGGGCAGAATTAACGCATGACATTGTAACTCATGCCCGTGAGATGGGATGGGATAGATCGGTAGCTAAAAAATTGGACCCAAAATCTGCTCATTGAGTAAGACCAGTGAAATGAACAAACCCACATGGGACAGAAACTGAATCAAGGGGAAAGATACTTAAAGACTTTCAAGCAGAGTCCTGGAAATGGAGAAATACACTGTGGAAAAAGCCATTGGCACTAGGCATTCCTAAAGCTGCCATCCAGAGACAGTCTCCCAGCATTATTTTGGGTCTGACTGAAGCATTCTTGAAGTGAGATAATAATAATAATAAGAAGAAACATATTTCAACTGCTCCGCTGCCTGCTCAGAGAAGGAGTGTTAACCCTTTCCTCCCTCTGAGGGAAGAATTTCAGAGCATGAGTCCAAAAAAGATAAAAAAGCCAAACAAGTATCAATAGATAAATTATGATGACCCATACATTTTAATTCCAGGTGTCCCCCAAGGACAAGTGTTGAAATTTTTAATAGGCACAGGGGCACAAATTTGAATACTGACACAACAAGAAACTGAAGCAGCTGCCAGATTTTTGAAAGTGTGTTTGCAGGACCAAGGCTGAACAATTAATCTGACTAAAACACAGAGTCCTAGTGCTACTGTACTATTTTTAGGAGTAGTTTGGCATGGACAGCTTAGAGAAACACCAGATAAATTACAGCACACAGTCCAGCAGTTTTCTGTACCAGCTGCAGTAACACAGTTATATGACTTTTGGGGATTTTTAGGGCATTGGAGAACTTTTATCCCCACATCTTCTGTGGAGGAGGGTTCCCCCTGTGAAGAGTTAATAGAAGAGCACAATAAGGCTGGTACACTTGAATCACAGAACAACAGGCAAGCAGACAATATGACCTCTGCTGAGCTCCATGCTCCAGCTCTAAATACGCATATAGCTTGTGGACATGGGTCAGCTTATGTTGCACATGCATGAGACATTGCTCACATTTAAACCCCTTTGCTGTAATATACTTGTAAAACACGCTCACACCATTGTGCTAGTTTCACAGAGTCACATTTGAGGGCATTTTGTGGCCAGTGTGCCTTGAGTACCTGTCAGGTTGATTGTATGGGCCCTCTGTCCTGGTCTAGGGGGTGGCAATATCTATACACTGCTGTGAATACAGTGTCAGGACTAACTACAGAGGAAATGGAATTATTGATATCAATGAATTGTGAAGTGGCACAGCAGCCTATTCATCTAGATGTAAAAATCCAATAACTTCAGAGAATTCTTTATGGCTTTGTACCCTCTCTTCTCCTCTTATTTTACATCTTTTGCTGAGTTCTTGTGTTTCAGATGTCTTCAATAAATACCTGTACTTTATCTAGAGGACACAGCATTGGAACAGTATTATTGGTGTCAAGAATGGAACCCTTCATTGAAGTTCTATCTGGAAAGGTGCAAGCCAGAGTTCTCCAAGCTGTGTGGGTAACTATCTCACATCAGGTTATCAGACCCAGAGTAACATCAGCTGCAGGAGCTGGAGCAACGTGTATATAGTAATGGTAGATGATGGTACTCTCGTTTTCCTTCCCTTTCACAGGCTATCTCATCATACTTTGCAATCTTGTACTACAAGCATATGCCCTGGAGATATGTCCACAAGACCAATATGTAAATAGTTAAATTTGGGTTGGTTCTACTGTAACTAACTCATCTGCCTTTTGTATTAAGGGAAGACCAACAGCTGCAAATCTTTCAACAATATGTTTTACCAGCATGACAAACGTGGTAGCTGTATTATTGAATTATACCATGCTAAGGGATTTTTAATATTAATGTTTCTTATTATTATCTTCCCTGAGTAGGTAATGGCTGTAAAAGCTGCTTCAATTTTGAAAACACCTGTTGCTTCAACATAACTGATGAATCAGCCAGCATGAAAGACAACATTTTACACCTCCAAGACTTTTTGCATCAAATGGAACAATCTACTGATGACACCTGGATGAAGGACTCATTTAATCCCTTGACAAAATGAATGGAACACCTGATTTTGAACAACATTGAACATGTTTATTTCTTTTCCTATACGTGTTTATTATGTATCTCTATAAATTGCTCTGTACTACACCTCACAAATCCAAGAGAACATGTCCAGCTTTGCCAGCTCCAGCACAAGTAGTTTCTTGAGTGAAGGGGGTGGAATATATTGGAATGGCGCAAGAATGGCAAAGAGGAACATTGTAAATATGCTCAAGCGACTGTTGCTGGGGTGTAGAAAAGCATATAAACCACAAGTAGAACCTTTGTGTTTAGACAATAGGCGTGTGAATAAGCATAAAGGCACCTTACCATACATTCTTGAGATTCCTAGAGACAGTGATCAAAGCAATGGTGCAAATGCAGAATTAGCGTACAATGGATTTTCCCTTCTTTCTAAGATAACAACCTGTCTGGCAAACACTGCTGAGACCAGTCCATTTTACCCTTTTGTTTTACAGCCTCTTCTAAGATGAAAGTACAACGAATCATCTTGTTGCTCTTGAAGATGCAGTGCGCACTAGTGGAACTGAATGGGGGTGGAATATATAATCTGTGGGAGACCCTTTTCAGATGGTCACCAACCACAACAGGAACTTTGAATGTGATGCTTCATCCAGTTGTAATACTGTTAATCATAATGTTATTGTGCTTGTTACTCACAATCATTTTATGTATAAAAGCCCAGTACACCTATAAGCAAAAGATCTCTATTTGTTGTGAGAAACACCCTGATAACACAATTTATACTGATGTTCTATATTACTGAAGATGTTCACTTAAACATAAGTTCACATACATGCTAACACTATATATAGATTATATTAGTATTTAAACCAAATAGTTTATCAAAAAATTGCACTCTTGCCACTGAACTATAATATGCCATGTATTTATGACTTAGAGGCAAGAGGTAACCTCACTACCACTCTATGCAAGACTGAAGTGGGTTGACTGTAGTCAGGGGGTGGAGTGTGGTGGATGCACTTACCGCCCCCCAGAGCCAAACGAGCAGCAGCTTGGTCCAGGCCCCAGAGAAGAGAAGGGCGTAAGCCACATCCAGGCCAAGAAACCCTTCCAGGAGACCCACAGGAAGCAGAATGGCACACTGAATGACGGTAACTTGTGGGTGCAGGGAGTCTCACGTATACTTTTCCTACTATATTCAATTTGACTACAAGTCAACCACTTCATTCGATAAATATGGAAGCCTGAATGAGCCCGCTTTGAGCTCTCCATGCTAAATAAGTGAGCTGTATGGCAATAGTTTTACTACTCACAGGTCAGTGGATGAGTCCAATTCAAGTTCAATATTAATCATTTAGCTTAAGTAGATGCACACCAAATGTAATGGATTATTTAGAAACACAAGGTTGTATGACTTTTAATATACTCTTTGATTCATGTTACTTGATAGACTAAATTTGCTAAAATTTTAAGCTGTAAAGTCCTGCTCATATTTACCAAGAACAACTGCAGACTTGCAAGATAAAGTCTAGCTTGCATTTTGCTGGGAGGGATGGAACTGACTAGAAAAACAACAATCCAAGGCTAACGTGGAGACATTACAGACATCTGCAAAGTGGCACCTATTTTTCACTTAGCTGAGAAGAAAGGATTTATCCAGACAAAACGGCACCTGCAAGGCTATGGACCAAAAACAATGTTTACAACTGAACAAAACAAAGGTCAACATGGAATCAGAGAGAGAGAATCCAATGAGGAATGGAGGACCTAGAGGTGAAATTTTGCTATTGGACTGAATCAGGGTGCGAATGGCCTGTAAAGATATAAAAGTTTGTAGTTTACTATGCTTGGGGTGACCTCTGTGCAGGTACCCAGCTTGAGCCAGCCCTTCTGCTATTCTACTCCATTAAATTTTTTATTTTCTAAGAATTTTGTCTCCTGAAAGTCTGCTTTGCATACGGTTCTCTGGCCTCGCTTGAAAGTTTGCCTCTGGAGTTCTAAAATATACACTCTGGAGTGAACGGTTACCAGGGAGAGAAGAATCCTGAAAGTTTGCACTGCGATGGATACAGGCCTCACCTGAAAGTTTGTCTGCAGAGCTCCAAGACACAGCCCCCGGAGCAAACAGTTATCAGAGAGGGAAGGCGCCTGAAAGTTTGCTTTGCAAATGGGTACAGGCATCTGGAGTGAAGGTGAGCAGCATTTGGCTTGACATATTTCCCCCATGCAGTAAATAATAGTGTGAACTCTCCACCTCACTCTTCAAGTCACATTTCTCTTTAAGAAATCTAAACATTGTTCTGCAGCAAGCAGAACCCTAAGTTACTCCCCTGCGACAGAGTTTGAGAGCATTCATTCCCTGTCCTTAATACCATTGGTCAGGGGGGAGTGTTGAGCCAGAAGAAAGAGAAGCTGACTTATTTGAACAAGAGTGGACTGGCAGTGAAGCTGGCAACCCCACACCAGTTCAGGTGTATGATGTTCACAAACACTTCAGTGAGGGGCAGATGTGTGGCAGACAGCAAAACATATGGAAAGAGTGGCAGGAAAAACAAAAAAAAAGGAGTCACAGGTTTAGGTTTGTGGAGATTCCTTGGCTTTCTTGAGGCAACATACAATTTCGCAGCTTAACTATACCACCTTTAGAAATGCGTCTTATAATGAATAATGCTTAAGACTCCCTAAATTTCAGCATATCAGTGCATCAAACACACAGTTTTCATGTGCTTATAAGCACAAATATAGTCTGTAAATAACTGAAAAGCAGGTAAGCTCACACAGTGAGGTTCCTGATGTGAACAGTAGAATGAAATTAACTGAGAAGTTGCCCATATTAAACACAGACAAACTCCATTTATCTGTGCTTGTCCTCTGTCATGCTAATGACTCCATACCAGAGACCTGTTGTATTAAAAAAATTTAAAAAGAAAGAAAAAATGTCAAAGCAACCACACTGGGTGAATGTCAGTACACAGTTATAGACATGCAAAAGTGGTTTATTCAGAGTTTCTTTCCTTCCTATGTGAAGACTTCATGGCATTGCTGGGAAACCTGTTCAGTAACATACTTGGTAGTTCCCTGACTGGGATTTTCTATGTCTGTGTTATTATTGGTAAGTAGTTGGTAAATGTGTAAATCGTTGTACATTGAGATAATACAGAACAGTACCCACTGTGGTATTGTAAATCTCTAAAACTGATTCTTAAACTAGCTGAGATGTAGTCTAGGGTTGCTTGTTCAGGCTTAATTTGACTTATCAGCTATGATACCATCTGTACTTGAAGAGAAACAGCTGCATTTTCAGCTACTAAAGCTGACTTGAGCACTTTATAAAAGAGACCAGTTGAATCAACACAGATAAAATCTCTTTCATATTCATGAACTGTCCCAGCTGAAAAATGTTCCAAAGCAAATAGATGAAGCAAAACCAAACAGTAATACAAGTCTAGCATTTCAGTGAATGGAAAATTTTCCATTTCTGAAATGAGCAAGACCTTTCCCCACCACAGTGACAGCAAAATTTTTACCCAGTCATGCAAGTGACAAATGGGGTCCTAGAGGTCTTCTAAAGAAAAATGGTATTACCTGTGTCTGCGCACTGCTTCCTGCTGCCAGGCTTCCGGGGGCACAGGCTGGGAGTCCACCAAAGCAGCCTGTGCTGGGTGCCCTGAGAGGAGGTTGGGATGTGCAAAGGGCATGTGGAGCCATGCCATGCACCATCATGCCCACGAGCAACTGCTTCCAACGGGGTTGTCCGTCCACACAAGCAGGAGCAGGCAGCGCACAGGTGCTTTGCCCTGCAACAGCCTTCCCATTGCAGGCTCAGGGGTTCCAGTCCAGGGACTCAGAGCTCTCACGACGAGGCTCTCTTCTGAGTCTAGCTTTGTTTATTTCAGACTGAGGTTTTTTTAGGGGACAGGCTATTAGTTTGAGATTTCCAGAAAGAAACTCCTCAGAGATGGCAATAAAAATCCAGGCAATTTTGCCTACTGCAGTTTTGGTTTTTTACCCACGAGAGACCAGGAGTCCCCAAAGCAGAGTCTCACACATGCCTGAGCTCCACTCCTGGGGTCCTGCTGTGCATGTCGGGCCATGGCTTGCATATCTCAGCAGAACTACAGTCAAGAGAGACAAGAAGAGAGTGGCCCTGCAGTTAAAAACCCCTCTGATGTTCAGGAGGCTAGAAATGGGGACTCCAACATGCTTTTCCTCCAAGTGAGAGATCTGTTGCAAGCTTAATTTAAGAAACATTCAATCAATTAATTTTATTGTTGTCTCCTGTCTAGTGTACATTGACCAAAATTAATCACAGTGTCAAAAAAGAAGCAAGTTGAAACTTATTCCTGAACACAGGCGTGGAAATCACAGCGAGTCCCACACTGTTATCTACCAAGTGAAATTCAGCCACTTGGAAAGTGCTGAGAACAGAAATCCTCTTTTCTACTGAACTCCAATTTTGTTATTACTATTTTTGTTTGTGCTGAAGGGAGATCAGGGAGATTATTAATTTCTCTTGAATAGCTGAGATCCCTGGGCAAAGTCTTGCAGATAGTTAGCCAGCATCTTCTCAAACCTCTGCATATGGTGCTAACTTACAGCACAAGTGACCTGAATCCATTTTTCTGTAAAACGTGCCAGAACAATGCATTCCCTCCATGGGCCTTTTCCAAGCCTAGACAATGCTCCAGTACAGCCACTTGCACCAGTCTACCTCACCACAGAACGGAGTCCAAATAGAATGGATGACGGACATTTCTGTTTGTTTTCTTGAGATACCTTCCATCAAACACTGAACACAACATACACTGCCAAAGCTCCTTCCTCCAAACAGCTTCATAGGATGAACACATCCCGCTCCCCAGGCAATTAAAACCTTCAGGATTATTTTTATGTCTTTCATTATGTGGAACAGAAAAAATGAAGTGTTAAAACAAGACAAATAAGGCAATCTGTTGGCTGGAGCAGGGACAGCCAGAACAGAGCCTCCTGTGTTGTCAGTGTCACAAAACTAAGTGTAACCGCATATCCTGAAACCTTGTTCCTCTACACATCTTTCCTCTCACAGTGCTTAACTGGCATATTTTTAAAACTTCTGAAATTTCAAATTGTTTGTTTGTTTGTTTGTTTTCCGTTATAAATACAATAGGCAAAGTTCTTTCTCCAAGGATACTGCAGAAAATACAGCAGCATGATGCCACAAACAGCAGCATGTTTTGGCAGGTTGGAGACCTTGGAGAGTGTACTTTCCACTTCCAGCCACAGGGCCTCACAGGAACTACATGAAGCACACTAGCAAAGCCAAGCAATGTCTTTACTGAACATTTTAATTCAGTACCCTCATTTAATGCAAACCTTATGTATTATTCAGCTTGCAATACAAGATAAACACCCAGGCTTTAAACTCAACTAAGCAGTAGGGACTGATTGGAGAACAGCACGTACATACACTACTCAGCTGGAAATCTAGAATTTTTAATAAAGAAAAATAAACAGTATTTCTGTATATATTGCATTTGTTTCATGTAATAGACAGCAGAGCATTATGAGGGAAATGAGAAAATCAATCGTAGCTTTGTTTATACAAGTAATGTAAGACAGAAATCTACTTTCCATGCAGACACTCCTATTGCAGAGTCTTGCGAGCTATTACTAAGTCAAGTAGAAACTGATTTCTAGTAACATCTGTGACAGTTACTACATAGAAATTAAAAATACGTGAATTTAAGTGTGCAGGTAATTAAAAAATTACTCATAGTTAAAAGAAAAGGTTTTAAATTGAAAAAGGGTGCTTCTCAGCTTTTGACTAAAGCATTTTTGAACCTGTGTTCAAACAGAGGAAGCATAATGAATCCAGATGAAAAGAAATTGTAATGGCTTGTTGCACAAATACTTCTTTCTCCTATTACTACCTGAAGGAATAGAAGTGAGATCTCACTCCACTCCTGACAGACCTGAGATGACACCAGTCACCATCTTAGCAGTGAGTTCATCATAGGCAGCTGAGAATTCCAGCTACCTAGAAAGCCAAGGGCATAAGATGGCCTCTTAAGTGATGAGACAATCTACCATCCCCTCTGGGTAAGGAAGCATGGGACAGGAAGAAAATACGAGTGGCTACAAAGGAAAGTTTGTAAGAAAATCGCTTTGTGTGTGTTGTAGCTGTGGCACTTAGAGTCTCCACACCGAGAAATATATTCTCAGGTAAAATCCAATATTTGGAAACTGATGTCTCTAGCAAGAGCCAGTATGCCAGGCAGAATGGCAATGATAACCAATGTGTTGTTGAGGTGGAAGAGCACACAGTGAGAAGGTCAGCTGCCAGGCAAAGGATCTCTGTTCATTCCTCCTTGATCACCTGTCCAGAAGTCACCATCAATGCACTCCAGAGGCCTCCTGGATTACATGTGCCCTGTTGGGTTGTTCCTCCAGCAGTTACCAGAGTGGCTGAAGTCCTCTGCGATCATCAGGACCTGCAAGTGTGAGGCTTCTTGCAGTTGTCTGAGAAAGCCTCATCTACTTACAGTTCTTGGTCAAGCAATCTGCAGCTGACACCCTCTGTGCATAGCTCACGTGTTGGTGTGCCCACTAATCCTGATCCACAAACAGCTGTCTCTCCGACCATCCAAAGGCAAAGCTCCATCCAGTCCCACCTCGGTCTCACTGAAAGGGCTGGTATAAACTCCTCCTCCTCTCCTTCATGGCTTGTCCCTCTAAAAAGCCTGTATTCACCCACAGCAGCACTTCCATCATGTGGACTAAGCCACCACATGTCCATGATCCCAAGAAGACCATAAACCTACAGATGCAGGCAGACCTCAGATTCCACCTGTGTGTCCCCAGGCTGAAGGTGCTGGTGTACAGACATTTCTGAGTGGCACCCAGTCATGCTGGTTTCCCAGAAAGGACACGGTAGCTGTCCTCACCATACTCTAGTGTTTAGACTGAAAGCCCTGTCATGCAAGGATTTTGCTGACACAGCACAGGCTGTAAAAAGTAATTCAAATCAGACTATTAACATTTTCCATTTCAATAATGGAACATTACTATGGACTTCTCTAGCAATCACACATATATATGCACTTACCTATAAAAACAAAAAAATCACAAGTTAGCCTGAGATACCAATTCATAATAATGACAGGCAGCACAATAATGGAGAGCTAAGTTAGCTGCCTCTAGTAAGACTCAGTAGGTCTCTCTGAAAAACAAATTATTGTTGCTTTAGTGGGTGTTCGTGAGAAAGGCAATGCCATTTATTCCCCACATGTAATAATTTTGGATATTTGTTATGGTTTTATGTTATGAGAATGGCTGCTCTGAAATACCCAACTGATGTATCTTACAAATACCTAGTGAAACGAATGGTCCAGACAACAAATAAATCTACTTTTGTGTTTGCACTAGGAATAATTTAATTTGATTTGTTGTTTCTTTGCTTTCCCAGGGATGGATGAACAACTGCCTGCCAATGGGAAGCAGTGAATGAATTCTGTGTTCTACTTTGCTTGCACACGTAACTTTTGCTTTATCTGTTGAACTGTCTTTATCTCATCCCATACGTTTTCTCACTTTTATCCTTCTGATTTTCTTCTCCATCCCACTGGGGGAGTGTGGGCGAGCAGTTCAGTGGGGGTCAGCTGCCAGCCAGGATTAAACCATGACAGAACCGTGCCCTGTAATGGGTATTCCTTCCCCTGACCCAGAAAGGGCTGATATATCTGGAGACAGTTGAGGTAACATGGTGATTTAATTGCCTGAATCCACCTTCAAATCAGGTATACATAGACATATAGGGCCTAGTGATGCAATTGTACTGCACCTGCACCTATTGTTTTTGGCACATTCCCAGCACACGCAGAAAAAAATACAATAATCCAGTTTCTAAAATCTGTCTGTAAAAGAAACACAAAGCAATTAGACACAAAAGACTATTTCTGTTGAACTTCCAGAACATGTAGAACAGACTTTTCATTCACCAGCCAACTATGCTAAATTCAAAAAGCGGGAAACAGAAAAAAAATCCAGACTTCTGTAATTTGCAGTTATGCTCAGGAAAGGCATTTATTACAAAAACTAGAAGAGAGAAGGTTTAAAGGACCATGGATTTAAAAAATGTCCACTGCAGTTCTGTCTAGCCAAACACATCTTACAAATACATTCCATCCTTCACTAAAGCTATGTAAATCTCAGTGATTGTTAGGAACTTCAGTAAATGTGTCAACTGCACACATAATCTGACAACTAAGAAATCTGGAAAATGAGGAATTGTCTAAAGGGATAGAAAAACTTTTTTCTTACATTTTATAGATTCCGCTTTCAGAACATAGAAAACTTTCCACTTCTAAAGGATGTTATCAAACATTTTTATATTGAAAATGAAATTTTGATTAGGCTGAAGACATGGCTGCATGTTTCAGGAAACACTTCAATAACATTTTATTGTTATAGTCAGTAAATAGTTCGCTGAAAACACCACAATGTTGGTGAGGAGAAAGGAGAAATATCAAAACACTTGTGTAGTTTCCAAAATTTGTAGTTTCCAAAAAAAGGAAATCAGCACTGTCTCTGCTGCCAGCTGAGTACAAATGAACATGTTAAAAGTAGGTGCATTCATTGCATTAAAAAACACCTTTTGACAGTTTAAGTAATGAAAGCAGAAAGGGTACTAAGATTGCTGTGGCTGCCAACCAAAAAAAAAAAAAGAAGGAAGCATAAAGTATGTTGTCATTCCAGCTCTTTATTAGTCTTCTATTTGTCTTATTATCTGAGTGTTCTTTTACATTTCTGTTGTTTTTCATGGCCATCATCAAGTGAGACTAACTACACTCAGCTAATACAAGAACTATTCTGTCCTCAAATATCACCCTAGGAAAGATGTAGACTGAAAAAGCTGCATTTGCAAGAGGAAATACAAAATATAAAAATTCTGGAAAACAAGAGATCATTAGCAAGTTATTAGTAAGTTAAAAGACTCTGTTCCCATATTGCTTATACCAACTCTAATATGACATCAGCCTGTAAGACAGTGAAAGGCAATATATCTGTCACAGTTCAAATAATAAAATATCTCCAGTTATTCAGAGCTCCTATATGAGATATACTACTTTCTAGAAAAGTGACTCAAGTGATGCAGTTCTTACTGATTTTTTCCTCTTGTATAATAGTGTTTCATTCTCGTGTGCATGTAAGAGTTCAAAAGAGCTCAACAGAGCTATTCAGTCAAAAGCACAGAACATAGGATTAGGTTTCCCCAAATGCTATATTGTCTATTTAGAGTCATTTCTTTTCATGCAAATTCAATGAAATATTTCTTTCTTATCATTTCATTGCCTTTCTGTCCTTGTTTACTAACCTGATCCTTCAGTTAGCACACTCAAGTTGTACCAGTAGAAATGTTTGAGGAAGCTCAGTGTAAATTTGTCTTGCTGTCTCCACATAATAGACCCCAGGCAGGTAGCAGAAGTCAAACTTTGGTGCCTACAGAAGTTCAAGTACATGCTCCTAAAAAGTATCCTGTCTTGAAGAGACAAATTGTTATTTGGGGAAGTAAGTTCTTCCATTTGAGACTGAAAAGCAATTGGAAGATAAACAAGTGTTATTGACACTGCTTAATAAAGCTGAGACTAACCATCATCATTTTATTTATGCAGGTAAATGGGACAGAGAATTTAGCTGAAATGTCTTCTGAAAACAGATTCTGGAACAGCTCAAAGCACCCCACAGAAAATTCACCTTGAATTTGAGGTCTTGCCCAGTGACCATTGACATATTAAATCCCCACAATTTCAGCTGCACATGTAGAGAAGTAGAAAAAGTCCCAGAGATCTTCTCTTTCATTAAAAGCAGCACATGGAGTTTCCTTTCAACCACATTTTGTAAGAAGATATGCAGAGTCATCAATGGAACCTGCAGTAATTTTGATATATCTACCTACAGTCAGAATTTTGAGCAAGTTAGCACTGAGTGATATTGTGAAGTACAGTTTCATATGGATTTGCTGGAAAAAATTCGAAAACATAATCATTAGAAGGAAGGCAATTTCTGCTCAGCCATATTTTTCAGGTTATCGGTAATTACACTGTGAAATAGTTTTAGAAGACAAGTACTTCCATGTGGCATATTAGGCTCATTTCTTTTGCCTTTATCTGAAATTTCTGACCTTTAGTTACCTAAATAAATGAGAAGGAGGCCACAGAGAGAGTAGGAAATAAAACATATAGTTTATAATATTGATGCCTATTGATGAATCTTTGAAGAATACTTGAGAGGTATTACAAGAAAACTCAGGAAAATCTGAGTGTTTAGTCCTTAAAGTTCTTAAACTAGAAGATTTTGCAATGCATAGCCCCCTTATTCTGAACTTTAAGGTTCATTTCTTTTTTTAAAATACCTTGCTGTTTGGGACTTGCTTATGCTTTTCAATGCAATCTTTGTACTCTCAGATCCTGGTTATTCTGTGAAGGTCAAAACTACCATACCAACAATGAAGATGTCATCTGTTGTAGCGAAGTAAATCAACAGTTTCAGGCTTCTGGATCTTGGCAACAAAGCTAATCAGTCATAGCAATCCAGGGGAAAAAAATCCTAGGGCAAAAATGTTTGAAAAAATAGTGCTTTCAATGAAAATTTTTTAAAAAAAGTAAGAATACGGAAGTCAGTGCCCTCCCATGAGACCTTCAGGACTTTTCATTTGTGCTGGTTTATGGGGAAGCTTTAAAAAGTAATGTTAGATCTATTTCTACCATGAAATTCATTTGACATTATGAATCTTATGGATTGTTTGAGCTATCCATTTTGAAAGATCTCATCAAAAGGAAAGCTTTTAAAGGCTTTACATTTAGCATAGCACGGTACTTCCTTTGGATAGCTAACAATGGGCTTGACCAGAGTTCTGAAGAGTTTAAATACTGCATAGTCTCCTTAGCACCTAAAGCTGAAACCTTTTATCTTCCCAAGTAAAGCTGCTACAGAATTCAGCTTTTGGTACAAGTGACATACTCCTAAAAACACCTCTTCAGTTTTTGATGCATGTCCTGTGCCCAGTTTTCCCATAAATACGTGCCTCAAGAAGAACTGATTGACCAGCAAAAGAAGAAAGTATAGAGTTCTTTAAAATATTATCAAAATTAGCAGTCCTGTCCAGTGAAGCCTCTGTGGGTCTGGAGAGGTTTAAGGTCAGAAGAGCCATGGTTTAGAATTAGTGATGGTTGCAAAAGGAGAACTCTGAAACTAACTGGGAGGAATTACAGCTTAATTACAGGCCCTGCTGTGCAGCAGTGATACAGGTTAATTCATTTCACAGCCACGCAGCTTCCCGTGAGATCTTCTGATGGCTCGCAGCTGTGCTAAACCACAGTATATCCAGCACCAGATTTCATGCAGGGAATGAAATTGACTTATGTGTCACTAGTCATCACTGTGGGCATCATCTTACACTTCTTTAACTCAAATTTTTTTGAACATGTTTACCCCACTTTACATGGAGGGAGGTCAGAATCGGACCCCACCTTTGTCAGGGTCAGACTCATCCGTGCACATGAACGTGATAACATGAAGGAGACACAAGACAAGGATAAACTCCTTGAGCAGCCCCTCTCAAATCACAGAGTGACTGACACAGTGTGGGATAGCAAGGCATTTAGTCTAGAAAGACATGGGAAATCCATTCCACTCTAATTTAGTGTATGACACTGGTCAACAGCTTTCATCATCCCAATTATATGATTCAGACGTACATACACAGAGGAGAAGAAAGCTTTGCTCAACACACGATGCTCATAAATAGTTTAACTCACCCTTGTTTTTATAACTTGGTTACAGCTCTTGAATACATACCTAGGTTGAACTTGTGTGCCTTGCAAATCCTACAAGTGTTATGATTAGGTCAAGCAGCTAGAGAGAGAAGAGTTGGAGTATACAGTTACTGCTCCAGAACAATGATCATACAAATGGTCTGCCAGTGTATGTATTTGACACTGCTGGTCCAGAAGCGTGGGACAGACTGCAGTGTCCAAATGCAGTATGCTACCATCCTCTGTCTCCTCAATCTGCTGAGCATCTCCACTGAAGGAAGAAACACAATTTAGTGGTAGCACACAACAACCAATAAGCTTGTGGAAGTATGAAGAAAAACTGAATCATGTTTCTTGATAAATAGGAGAATAAATTAAAAAAAAAAAAAAAAGAAAAAAAAAGGCAATAAATTGTATCTAGGTAAATACTCAAAAATGTTTTCAGGAGGTAAAAGCTATTTGCTCTCTTGTGATCTGGGGAATTTATATGATATTACACTTCATTACATTGCCTGCTAGACTCTCATTTTATTTTACTGGGAACTAAAAATACATTTCAAGGAAGACTACAGCACAATCTAGAGCACAAGTCAGCCTCAAAGTTGTGGACTTGGTTCATAAACTCACATGACAGAAAATAATATTTATAGAACTTTTATACCATGACAGCACTGAGGCATGACACATCTTGTAGAAAGAGTAGTACTTCAATCTTTTGACCAAATCAACATCACTGATTTTTTTTTTTAACATTTCAATGAATAGTTCCCTTTCTTCCTAAAGCATTCTTGAAATTCAATAGCCTGGTTCTTGAAACTAGACTGTGCTGTATCACTACCTGCTAATATTCAGTTACGCATACATATTTCTAGCTCCTCTTCGTAGTACGTTTTCTTCTCAGCAGGAGTCACATTGAGGGTCATTTACTATATAGCTGATTAACACTGTTTTCTCTATCAGGCTGGAATAAGGAAGAACTACTGGTTTTCACATCTGAACTTTCTGTTCATTCTTAGAAAATAAAGCAAATTCTATATCCTTTCCCATGTAAGAAGGAAAAAAAAGAAATGGATTTCACAACTCCTCTCTCACCTCAGATCATAATTTGCTCACAGCTGTTTCAGTTTGTGATGAGGCACATATCTGCAGATGGTATTTGAATCTCACATTTTCCTCCTAGAAAACACAGTTCCTATGGTATGTGTTTCCAATACTGAACCTAAAATCGTAACTGGAAATCTACAGACACACCAGAAAGCAGGTTCTTTGTGAAGGGGTAGCAGAGGCAGAATGACATTTCAACTGAGGTATTGTAGGAAAATACGAAGATTTGGGCAAAAGCAGTTCCCATCATCCTTGGTAAACATATTAGCATGTCTGTTTCTTTGTATGTTTTAAACATAAATCTCTATGATAGGCACACAATTCTAGTGGAAAGTACTAATTTTCATCTGAAAAATACTTAAGCTGAGCTTTTGGTCCCACATTTAAGGGTAAAACAAAAATTTCCTCTTTGAGAAACCATAAGAGTTTTTTATCAAAGGTATGAGAGCTAATAGTGTGTAATTAGTCTAAATTTCACAATAGTGTTGCACACTTTCCCAAGGAGTACCATATACATAACAGTAAAAGCATGGAACTTGCATTTGTATGTTAAAAAAGTAGATCATACTCACTGATTATGTGTGTTTGTGTATGAATTTCTGATACTGTAAACGTATACAGAGACCTTATTTAGTTTTAAGCTAGCCAGACAGAATTTACATAGAATAGCAAAGACATGTACATGTACTGACCAACTTCAAAGCTAAGTGGTTCTTACACTGCTGAAAAAAATTATCAGTGCAGTGGTCTAGCTATGACACAGAAGGCATACTTAACATTTGCTTATTAGCATGGTAGCATCTGTGACCTTAACCCTGCTTCTAGTATGTCTAAAACATCCTAGAATCTAAGACAAAATAAGAATATTTTAGACAGAAATTCCCATAATTTAGACAGTTCTGTTCTACTGAATTCAACTGCAACATTATACCATAACTATTTGTCATTTAGATTAACATCTTATAAAACCTAAGACCAGGTACACACAGTTCACGGTTAGATAATGTTGCTCTCAGCATTAAATTTTTCATTTGCGGCACTTTCTCTTCTTCTTGTAGTTGTAACATCTAAAAATGGGGAAGAGTCATTCATTAATTCCCTTCAACCCTCAACACTTTGGATCTATTTGTGGAGAGCCATGAAATAGTATCATAGACAACAGAAAACCCTTCAACTATACCTACTGAAATCCGTTGATGTCCAAATATAGCGCTCTTAGCAAACGTGCAACCCAGAAGTTCCAAGATGAGCCATGCTCATATTACAGTTCCATTCTCTGTAAGTAGGGATAGCTATTAGCAATTTGGGCATTGTGATTATACCTATCCTTTTTCTGCTTTTTTTCAGCAGTATAACAAATGGTTCATAGTATGAGATAAATGAGAAAGAAGAAATTCTTCCATGAGCAAAACTTGATGTGACCATTTTCAGCTATTCTGCTTTCACAATTTCAAACAAATCCCATCTTCACAAATTGAGGGCCTCTTTCTCCACTTAAATTGACAGACTTTTGAGATTATGGAGCCACAAAGTTATCAGGTATCCTCTCTTCTCTTTGCACTATTGTTTATCTCACTTATTTTTAGTGCTAATTCTTCGTTCATCTGAAATGCATTAAATCCAGCCCCTTGAAAAGACAAGAGCAGGGAAACAGGATGGCATTTACAGCTAGGTATATTAACTAATGTGATAACATTTAATAGTTCGTTCACAAAGAGCCTCCCAAAGGCTGAACTTCTGTGGAAGGTGGCAGCATGTTTCCTAAAACAGATGAAGAGGCAGAACCAGGAGAGTTTTTCCTTCCTAAGCTTCTACCACAGCTCTCTGTGTGCCTCTTTTATCCACTTCTGTATTTTCAGGACTCAACTTCTACTCCTCAACTTTGCAGCAGTCTCAGCTGTGAGCTTGTCAGCTTCTCCCGCAGGGAGCCTTTTTCCAGAACTGTCCACATATCCACAGCTCTTTTCCTTAAATCCTGTCACTCAATTCATTTTCATACACTGTAAAAAGAAGGATCTAGCATGTAGCTGTCATGAATTGTGCTTTCTAGCTGCCTGTTAGCAACAAACAACACACAAGCAGCATTTAAATTTGCAACATGGTTTCTCACTTTCCCTCTCTTGTTCCTTTTCTTTGTCTCCCAGTAAACTTCGGTTCAGCAAAGCCCTGAAACTTGCAGTTGACTTTAAACTGTGGTTTTAATCCTCACTTAAGTGGCCTCCTCCCCACCACAGACACCCACGTGTGTGAATAAATGGCAAAACACGTGTTCTGCTGAATTAAGACCTTGCGCTGTTGGTTTTCTGGGGAAGCACCACAGTTCCCATGTATTTGTGAAGTACTTAGGACTTAAGCCTGTATGGATACTATAAGGTGCTAATCAGTGAAAGGCAATCACAGTGAGAGCAGCTGCCAACTTTCATAATTTGGCAGCCACATGGAAGTAAGGAAATCCAGTAATGTCTTTATACGTTGAAGAGAAGTGCTGGGGAGTCATAAAGACTAATATGACATGTTTGAATATATATTGGTATATGGTAGAGAGAAGGTCCCACTGAAGCCTACCATGTTTCAAACACCAGAGGTTTTATGGTCCCAGCTCACTGTTGGACTTGAAAATCTGTCTCCAAAGGAAGGCAGCCACTATGCTTCCAAGGTGAACAAGGTAGCAGTGGCATGAAAACATATAGATGAACTACTAAGACACCTCAGCCTTCTTTAGAGGACAGATGAGTCCACTAGGGCTGCCAAGTTGACCTTACTAATTGAGAGACTCCTTATTACTGTGGCAGAGATGGTCACAGCTAGCTGTCAGTAAAATTTGTCTAATAAGTTGATAGTTTCTGAATTATCTAGGTCGATGTCTCCCTCTGTATGTATTTCCCACTAAGTTAATGGATTTGCATGTGTTTGCTGATGTGAGCAAAAGCTGAAGTTTGATTTTAAGGCCCTCATTACACATTTTTGAGGCAGCATGTTCCACGTTTCCCAATCTAGATACAAATACACAGATAGTACCAGATGTTGTCCGTTGGACAGAAAGAAACTAAGCTCCAAGCTGACAGCTGTAGCTGATGAGGTCATCAATACAGTTTAGAGATGGAAAGAGTTCACTGGAAAAAAAATCATGTCACTTTTTCTTTTTCTCTTGTTTGAAGTCACTGAGCTTCAGGGTTCAGTGGAATTGTGGCTTTGACTTTATTCTTCTGTAGGCGGGTGGCTGCCTGCCAGTGGCAGCTGCATATGGGATCATTTGCATTGCATGCGGAGTCTCTTGTTTAAAGGGAAGCTCTTCCTTCCCTTAGATCATCTGCTTCTTTAGAGTCAAGGCCACTGTTTCACACAGATTGTATTCTTCCTTTAATCTTTTCTCCCTGCTCTGTATTCTTTAACAAGTATCCCAAAGCCAGGTCTAGCAGACTCATCTGGGATAGCTGAAAAGGTCAGTCTATGGACAAAGAGGCAATTATTTGTAATTCCTGTGGTTACATACTTATATCAGAGGATTTTTGCTGTGCACATATGCTCTTCTACATCACCACGCTTCAAGCACGAGTCTAAAAAACTGTCATTTGCCACGGTAAGAACACAAAATGGATATTAAACCTGTCTTGGGAACAGTGTTCAATATTTGCACCTCATGCAGACAGTGGGATACCCCTCCCAGAATCCTACATCAAACAACTGACTGACTTTCATCTCCAAGAGCAATGCAACTCCTTTCTTTTGCACCTGACAAATCAAGGACAATCAACAATTTTAATGGATTTTGTAGGGGGAGTAAAGAGTGAGAGAGAGAGAAAAACAGTTTCCCTAAAATGACCTTATAAAAGCTGTTACTAACATATTAGCAGTTTGGCTTCATACCCTGCAAACAAGAGAGCGCCCAAAAGTAAAATAAGATGAAGTGACTATGATATAGCTCAGACACTCAAGTCCAAACTTGCTGGATGGTTGCCCTTTTCAGAGCTGAAGCACACACTGTAAATGCACTCCTTTCAGTATTTAGGGTGCAAGTTGTCTTTCTATCCCCTTTTGTTTTCTCCACCCCCTCTTACTTCCCTCTCAGAACTTTCAATAAGCAAGAGTAGGTGCTTTCCTGTTGTCTGACGTAGTCTTAAGACTTGTGGTGCATGGCCTCTCTAGTTAAAGACAGCCAGCAAGACCCACAGACAAGTAATGGCTACCTCTGAATCATGGTCTGTAAAGCAATTTTGCCTTCAAAAGGGAAGAATCTCATAAACTATAAAAATACCCCACAAGTGGACAGACCTAATTAAATTGCAATGGCACTTTAATATGCAGCATCTCATAAAGCAGAGCAGACGTGGTTTTAGTAAGATCATTCTTATTGTAATTTGCTGAGCTCATGAGCAAAAGAGGGGAGAAAATAGACTTTTAAAAAGTCTTGTTAGTCTCTCCTCTGTTTTGAAACTCCTTTGCACCCTCCAAAAAGAAAGGGAAAAAAAAAAAAAAAGAAACAAGAAGAACAAGCATGAGAACATGCTAGACAGTTTGCAAGTTCACTATGTCTTTGCTGGATGTACACACATCAGTGACTGACTAGAAAGGGGAAAAGAATAAAAAAAAAAGGCAAGAGGAAGCATGTCCAGGCGTCTAATCTTTGGGAAGCTAGCCAGACTTCATTTATAGCCAGCTAATTCAGATTTGCCAGCTGAGACTCCCTCTCTGTGTCTGTAAGCTGGTCCAGACATGGTGAGTCAGGGAGTCGCTGTGAATTGCTGTGGAATACCAGGCAGAACAAAGTACTGCTAGTGGTGGTTGCAACTCAAACACATATCAAAACTTACTTTGTGATCATGATTTGTTTTAAAAGCAATTTCTATTTATCACAGAAAGAAAGAAGAGAGGGTCTGATTACTGCCTGTTTTGTAGGTGGTTTCTTCTCTTTGTTAACAGGACCACTGTTAAACCCCTGGTGTATAGTAACTGTAGATTCCACTTGGTTCATTCCCTTTGAAGTCAGTTTGCTTTTGTTCTTTACCTAACTCTATGCCATTTTCCACGAGCTAATTTGTATGCAACCCTGGTCAGAACCTGCCACCCAGAATTCTGTATGAGAGTTTGGGAGTTTACTGGCAGGGAGAACGAATTTACTGTAGGGATAGAGATGGATTTTGTGAACTGTGGTGTGATTGGAAAGTTGGGGGTAGAAAGAGAGAGAGAAAAACAGAGAGAAAGCGAGAGAGAAAGAAAAAAGAGGAAGGGAGGAGGAGAGGAAAGGAGGAAAAGAGGAAAGGAAGAGAGAAGAAGGGAGGGAGGGAGGGAGGGAGGGAGGGAGGGAGGGAGGGAGGAAGGAAGGAAGGAAGGAAGGAAGGAAGGAAGGAAGGAAGGAAGGAAAAGAAAGAGAAAAAGAGAAAGAAAAAGAGAGAGAAAAGAGAAAAAGAAAGAAGCCTCACATTGTCAGCTTTGTCAGGTGATCGCAGACACAAGTATGAGAGAGCTGAATGTGTCTGGGGAAAGCCTGACAGTAGCGTCCAACTAATATGGTGGCAGAGAAAAGTGAGAGGGGAAGCAAAAAAAGAAAAACACCACCTACAACCTGCTCTTTTCTTAAATGTTCTGTGATTCTGTTATGTTCTGTACTTTTCAAAATGTTCTGTGCCTTTCATGCTATGGCATCCACCAGCAGGCAATCAAAAAGCCTTGCAGAACCCTGAAACACTCAGGAACTTCGAAAAGTAAAACAACAAAAAGTAAGCTATGGCTCAAGACTAGGAACAAAATGTGACCTAGAAATCTGTCTGCATTATGTTGTTAATGAGACTTACGTTCCCTCTGCTTTGCTGTTACATTTTCGCATTACCTGCAGTCCATAATCTGGATTCAAAGCTGATTTGGTGGGGATGGTAGAAAAGTTTCCATGAATACGATCTATTGCTCCTAGATCAAGGTCACCTATGGCATTTTGCCAAAACGTTACAAAAAAATAAAAAGAAGTTGCATCTAGGATGCACTGTGGATTTTGTTTTGAAATCACCTAGAAAAATCTAATTTAGTCTTAAACAGAAGAGTGGATTTTTATAAAGAAAGACTAAAAACAGTCAGAATTATAAACAGTGGAAAGTATTTTGGAAGGGAATTTAAAAATCATGCTTTAAAGCTCAAGTCAATATTTATTATGGGCCAAAATGCAACCTAATACAGTGGCAGGGAAGGAACAGGGCAGCTTAGTCCACGTCTGCTTGCTGTTATTTTCCACCACTGTCTTTGAACAGTTTAATCAATGTGAGAGAGAGGAGTCTGGAATAGATGGACCTAAAGTCTGATCTGTTCAGACAATGCCTGTGTTTCATTAGGTTTATTTTGTTCAGCAGCAGCACTATTTCTGGCATTGTACCATTCCCAAATACAGAGAGCACTGACTAAGCAGAATCATCATGAGCTTGAACTGATGCTGATGGGAAAGCACAGCACTCTGCACAGCTCATCATTTCTCACGTAACACCGCCATGAAAGCTTCTGCCCTCAGCTGGCCCAGTGCACAGGATTAACATGGCCTCTTCATAGCTTCTCTGAGCAATAAACACATTTCCAAAGACCGGTCTTGAGAACACGTCTCCCCATCTTGTTTGATTTAGTGCTTCATCTTTGGCAACAGAGATGTTAGGCAATTCTGGAGTTGGTTGCTGCATTTCCCCATAAGTAGGTAGGAAATTCCCCCAAGGGTTTAACGATAGTAAGGCTTCTGCTCTGCAGTATGGTCATGCAGGGACATCCCTGCAGCTCTCACCTTCCCCCATCAACTTAAGCTCAACACACAGAGACTTGCATGGAAACAGTCCAATTTACCAGCAGACTTTCCTCAGCCTGCACCATCTATCATGTGTGCACTGCATATGCAGCCACGACTCATGTCCCTCCTCACTGAGCCTTCCATGCATGTCACTAAGCTCTCAAAATCAGCCCATTGCAACCTGCTGCTCAGGTCTGGAAAACATGGCTGAGAAGGAGTGTCCAGCTTCACTGCATCCTAGCCATGAATAGACATTTCCCAGCCAAAACCAGAATCTGACTATGGCAGCAGCCTTCTCTCCAAGAATACAGCTTGCTGGTGGACACTTCTCCCCAGAGAATGCAGCAGGGAGGAGCACACCTGCTGCTGTTCTGAGGGCTCAGCTGCAGCGTTTGGGGTGGCCACAGAGAGCACAATGACAGTTGCTCACCAGCTTGGCCCTTGGCCCCAACAGCACTTGCGTGCAGGCAGCTTGGCCTTGCCCACTGGTGGTGCCTCAACAATTGCCTGCTGATGGGAAGTAGTGAACAAATGTTTTGTTTTGATTTGCTTATGTACAAGGCTTTTGCTTTCACTTATTAAACCGCTTTTATCTCAACCCAAGAGTTTTCTCACTTTCACCCTTCAGATTCTCTCCCTCATCTCACCAGGGGGTAGTGAGTGAGTGGCTTCATGGTGCTTAGCTGCTGGCTTGGGTTAAACCACAACACTCCACAAACAAGCAAGAAAAATGCTGTGCACTGACTCAGTGCAGCAGGAGAGGGCAGGGAAGTATTTGCTTGCACCACACTTCAGGTGGTCTATCTCTACCTTTATGTAAGGCTCTGAAACGTTATCTAAAATGTTAACACATCAAGCTGACACACAGACCATGTGGAAGTATCTCTATAAGTCACCCATATTTTCTTCAGATAAAGCCATTAAGAATGTTTGTACGTCTGTAAATCATGGTAAAATGACCTTTACTGCCCACAGTACTTATTAGAAATACGTTGCTTGACTTACATGGATGAGGTTATGCATTGCCCAATATTTTTGGAAAGGCATTAGAGTTAAGTTTCATATTGGCAAAATCAAATCTAAAGTGTTATTTTAAGATACTCCTCTGTGTGTGCCATGCCACAGCCTCTTCTATTTCTAGCCACTATACATATCTGCAATAAATTAAAGTGACTAACCCATAATAATATTAATTCAATCTTTCAGTGTTTTGAACTGTCGTCTATAAGAGAACATTTTCCCCATGGTCATTGTTATATGAAGTTGTTACAATAAGTTACATGCACGTACACAGAGCTTTTAACTGCAGCCCATTTGCAAGTTGTTTTCTTCAAATATTTAAAGATTTTTCTTGAGACTGGACTTGCAGGCCGTACGACACACATTCCAGTCTGAACAAAGCAGCTCTCCATATCCCACAGCGAACGGATACAAAGTGTGTTACATGGCTGAACTCAGCAGGGTGTGCTGTGTTGGTGGTGAGTCCAGCCACTCGCCCCGGGAACCAGGCCAGGAAGGGCGGTCCTGCAGCAACACCTGCCCAGCCAAGGTGGGTTCATGTAGAAGTCTGAAAGGATATTCCCGAAATTGTTTGCAGTTTCTTGACCTGGCTCATTAGCAGAGATGTGGCATTGCTCAGCTGATGTGCACATTGGCCGTTCCTGTTTGTAAGCTGGTGCTCAACAGTACAGCTTGGAATACACCCGTAAGAGATGGTGGCTCTTATCATATGGTGTGAGTGTGTGTGAGAGGCAGTGTTTCTTAACATACAGCGTAAGTGTGGAAGGCTGAGATATTGTGAATTATTGTCTCAAAGCTTGCTTGCTGAAATAATATGCCAAAGGCCTGCTTGTTCTGAAGAAACAAGACAGAAAAAATGTTTGCTCATGCTGCTTGCTTAATTAGGCCTGCTACAGATGCTTAAATACAGTGAGTTAAAGCAGAAAATGCATGATAACTGTGAACTGTGAAAACTCGAAGAATACTTGAAGCTTGTGTAAGCTCAAGAGAAGCTCTAGTGATGTCAGTCACCAACATGCGCGACCAGGCCTGCAGTGTGCCCAGGTTATGACTTGTGAGTGTGGCCGCCCACCACCAGGACCAAAACCTGTCACCTGGTGGACCTGAGACCCAAACGCTGACAGCACTACTGCGACCTGGACTCTGAGACCTGCAAACTGCAGGGCCTGAAACCTGAGAGCTGCCCAACAAAATACAGTGTTTGGATCCCCGGCGGTGACTAACTCTTGCTTATCTTCTTGCATGCTTACTTAACTTTCCTTCTAATTTCCCTCCTCCACTTACTCTGTTGCTCTAGCTTTAGGAGTAAAAATAAAATAGATTGTTTAGTGGCATCTGACCTCGTTTGTGTCTTAGTCTCACTCTTGGGATCATTTTGGAACCTTCCTGAGTCTGAAATCGGTCCAGGATCCCACATCACCACAGGCCCACGGTAGCAGCCTGAGCTTTGCAGCAGTGATGCAGCGGTGCTCACAGTTGCTGCTGTCCCCTGTGCTTCCTCCTGCCCTAGCAGCACCCCCTCAGACCTGCATTTGCAGATAACTCCAGTCTCAGTATTGTGAGCTAGATCAGGGAAACGATGGCTTGAAATAAAACCTTAAAGAAAAGATTTCTTAATTTCAAGTCCAGGGCAGGAGCCTGATGGCACTGATAGAGCTGAGGAAGCAGTCGCTAGGAGGAAAGAGGAAATCTTCATGTTAATGTTGCCCCTTCTCTACCATCAAGCTACAGCCTCAGTCCCTGGTCAAGTGGTCAGCATTGTTTTGCTAGTTAATCTTTTGTCAGCTGCTGAGTTGCTGGCAAAACACAGCCAATGTCCAGCTTCTTATTGCAACTGACTGCATTTGGTAGTGATGTTGTGCTTCACATTCAAGGTTTCGAACAATTGCCCTCCTGCACTGGGAAGCATTCAGGTATCCTGTAATGTGGGGGCACCAGCATCTGGGCAGGTCCTGAGCACATCTATGACTGGAGAGTTTCACTGCTTGCAGATGTCTGGGCAGAAAACCAAATACAAAAGGTCAAAGCTGGAAGAAATTCTGTCTTGGAATCAATTCAACTGGTTTACAAAGATCTGCCAAATGTGTACCTGACCTGTGCTTGTTCTTTGAAAGACCACTGTTAATATCAAGCATCTGATGATGACGAAGTAGTGAAAGACTGTGAAAAACATTTTAGTCTCCTTCAGTTTTTATTCATTTATAGCAAGACTAACGTTAGAGGTAGCTCACAGCAACAGCTGATCAATTATCTGACAAATTGCTCAAGAGATTTGGAAGGGGTCTATTAGTTCAAAGCCAGTGTACACTAGAACTAGACAAACATTCCCATATGCCTCTTCCCTTCTAGAGGCAAGTGAGTTTGTTATGGAGGTGAGCCGAAAAGTATCCTGAACAGTGCCAAGTATTTTCCAGAGTAAGAAACTGCTGAGAAGAAAGCTCCTTTCTACTGCTGAATATCTGAGGCCACAAGGGAACATGGGTAAAGGTAACTGTAATAAAAGAAAGCAGATGTGGAAGAGAGATATTTGGGCCAGAGCTGCCTGATGGGTGCATGATGCCACATGGAACTGGAGTGCCTCCTTCTTTAGACAAAGTACAGTAAGAAACTACAAAAGAAATCGATTGCAAGTCCTGATTGTTATTTCATTAGTCAACACTCAGGGAGAGAGGTGAGGAAGAAAGAGTTGCTGCAAGTTAGAATTGCTCCAGATTTCAGCCGGCACAAGGAGGATGTACATTATCCATTTGCTAGATTCTAACACACGTGAACACTATTTATCTGAAATTCTGAGGGGATCAGACAGCAAATCATTCACAGCACTAACTGGCTTGCTCCTTGGTGGTCTGTCTACAAAAGCCATGGATTCTCCAAAGACAGCCTTATTGTTTCACTACCACTGAGGTTCCCAAGCGTGCCTCACAAGCAATTTTGGTCACCTCAGCCTGCCCTCTTCTTAAGTTTGGATTAATTAGTGCAGCCCACCGTGCCATGCCTCTTGATGCCTGTGAACCTGGGCTGCTGTCAGGCTAGATGCTTGGAAATGCCACTGCTGCCCTCTCTCTCCAGAGGCTATGAGCAAGCAGTGTATACTGTATCTTTCACCCTAGCAATCACCATTTCCTGGGTGTTCCTCCTTCCAGCTGGCCACAGCATTACAGCCCCAGTGTGCCAGCTTCATGCATGCCCCTAAGATGCACAGTCATCTGGTGACTCATCCTGATGCCACAGGTGCTGTCTGTCACACACTGCCTACATAAGGCTGCTCAGTAAAATGCTCTGCCTTTTAATTAAAAATACCTAGATTAGAAGTTGCATTAGAAATTTAATAACTTTTTGTTTTGTTTTGGTTTTTTTTTAGGAAGGGAAAGATTTTTTACACATTTTTTTATGGTCCATGTGATTGTGAGAACACTCAGCATCTCTTTGGACACTCTGTAAATAAAGATGTGAAGTTACAGATGATTATGGGTATATCACCGCCAGGTCTTCCCACCAGGTAAGTCATAGCTCTTTGTAGTGAATACTGACATCTGACATTTGTCCTCTTGATAGCTAATAAACAAGAATTCATGGTAACAGAAATATAATTACAAGTGAAAGTAATTATATTGTGTAGGTTAAAATAACTAAATAAAATAAAAGCACTGTCATTAATGTGAGAACAGTAAGTACAATTCAGCCATCAATAACTTTCTGATTGTACCCTTTTGGGATGACCAGTTACAGGACAAGATAACAGCTCCCTGTGTTAGGCAGTCACAGACCTGAGTCAGAATCAATTTATGGGAACCAGGTTTTTAAGCACAGAGTTATGGCCTTGCAAGACATCTGGAAACATTTAGGCACGTACATGAAGAAGTTACTTGCTCGGACAACAGTTAAATATGTACTTAGGCACCCTAGTCTAGCACATAATAGCTCTTTAAGCCACATACTAGTGTGCTATTTTGATCTCCTCAGACATCTTCTAAAGAAGTTCACTGTTCTTTGCAAGGTAATGAGTTTTAGAGCTAAATCTAGATTCACTTTACTCATCCCTGACTTTAGGGATCCTTAGATAAGACATTAGTCGTAAACTACCCAGAAGCAGCGTGAACTTACGAGGACAGGGTTGGTCTGATACTCAGAAAGCTCTTGAGGCACTGTTGATGCTCTGACATGGGCCTGGCAGGTGGCCTTGAACAGAACAGTTTCACTTCTCTGTGCCTACTTGTCTCTAGCAGTAGCTGGAGATCAAAAGCACTACACAACACTGGAAAGGTACTATTTCCAACAATTTCTTGTGCAGCAGAGTTTCCCAATGCTCCTTTTTTGTCAGTTTAGAAGAATAAGGCAACTCTTATGAATAGAAAAGGTCAACATCTAAAAGCTTCTGCAACAAACAGTGATGCCAGAGGTTGGTTTTCTTTGAAGAACAAACAGAAGCAATGAAAACGTAGCACTAAAGTGGGAACTTCCAGTAAATAGGCAAAAAGAGCAGAAAAAGCACATGTTTTCTCCCTACACAGGACATTAAAAACATAACAAAAAGAACCAGATCTAACTCATAGTGATGAGAACTTTTGCTTAGGGTGGCCATTATTGGCACTTCTCACTGCCCAGGCAGAATGGCAGCAGTCAGTCTCACACAAAGGAGACTTTGAGTTGCTGAGATGCATTAGGAAGGCATAAGCCTTGCTTTTAAGTACTGCAAGTAGAGATACTGCCTCTGAAGAGTCCTTGTAGCCACCCATTCAGTCAACACTTTGCTGGTATGTGTGAACTATGAACTGAAGTGTTCTGGGCAACCTGCAGTCTGGATCTTTGGGTTTGTTTGGCTCCAGAAATCTAGGCTGACCTTTCCCTCCTAATGCTTTCATTAAAAAAAAAAATAAAAAAAAAAAAAATTAAAAGGCACAACAGGTTTTTTCTCACATGCATTTTCCTTATTCATATTGCCTCACTTTACCTCCATTTTTTGAAGAACCAACAGAGATGCCACAACCAAGGCAACCTGTCTTCCTTCCCTTATCCCTCCTTCTCCTGTCTGGGAGCCCCTTCTCTCATAATTCCTTTTGTGCTGGCTCAAGGGGGCACAAGGAGAACAGAATGAAAGGATCTGAGAAAATATGAGAAAAAAGTCAACAGATGGCCCTGGAGAGCAGTGGAGACAGAAAGAAAATTCCTCTGACTCACAGTAAGGCAGTCTGAGCAAGGTTAATGAGTGAGGAAACACGGCAAGCCAAGGAAAAAGCAGCTGCAGCAAGGGGAAGAACAAACATGCACTCAGCAGTCCTCTGTTCCCTACCAGCTGGAAAAGCTGGGCAGATATTTCTCCCTCCTTCCCCTGTCTCTACTACTGCCTCTTTCATTTATTTCATATTGCTCCAGCTAACGTTTAATCTCCAGCTTTAGCCTTTCCAAACTGTTTTACAAGAGCATTTGGGCTGCTATGTTAGAATTGGGATATTTTCAGCTCCTTCTGATGGTTAAGGGCTAACAAAGAGTGCTTTGGAAAAGAACGATGAAACAGAACAAACCAAACAAGGTTGTTTCATACGGAAACATACTAGGCCTCAGAAACAGAAATATTTTGTGAACACGCCTTCATTTAAAAAATCTTTCTTCTTGAAGACTTTCGCAGTTCAAGACCGATTTTTGTGCAGAAGCTCGTGTAATAGTTTTAAGACAGGACTCTAACTCTATAAAGCCCTGTCTGTGGTTAGCACATTGAACGCATGCCTATATACTTCAAACACGTCCTTAGCCTTTACCCTTCTCTCTTTCATTTCTTCCAGAAAACTTTCATTATGGATCTGGTTGACATTTTTGAAGAAAGGGAATTGCAGTTCTTTCAGCATCAAGGACACTAGACTACAAATTCTCATCTGGACATGCAAGTTGCCCACCAGATAGGCATGTCATGTGAGGAAAAGGAGGAGGCCACATACAGGGAGTCCTGGTATGATCAGAAGAAAGTGTAGGCATTAGAAGTCTACTAGCTTAGCCTCATTCCCCAATCTCCTGTCCGTTCTCACTTGTTCTACAAGGAAACTAAAGTTGTTGTGCTGACTCTAGATTAGGCTGTGGATTTCCTCCTTTCATTTGCTTGACTACCTGCAGCCCCATGTGCTTGCATAGCTGAAGGTACACTAATCTGTGGTGGCCTCTGCACCTGGCCTTGTCCTGAAGTCCTGAAGACAGGCTAAGTTGAAGTGGACAAGACTGGCCACCAGTGTTTGGTGTGAACAGATGTTGATGGCAACTGTGGAGGGTGTGCAAGGAGCGGTGCGTCCAGCAACCTTAAACAACATGTGCAAGGGTCGACAACATTTGACTATAATTGGACACCATCAGTTTCTGTACAGTTTTAAGCACACATGCTGGACAGCCTATTTTGGAGACACTCCATGCTACTTTTTTCATACTATCAGCACTGAAGCTTAGAAATTTATGGTAGGAAACATCTTATGTCATTGTACCTGGAAGTAAATGCCTACAGCTCCGTCTCTTTCCTGTTGATTATCAGAGAGACAGATTTGCTGAAGCAACGTAAAGGAACTGAGCTGTATTTTGAGGTGACAGGCTCTGTAAATATTCAATAATATGTAAGCACAATGATGTGTGCTGCAAATGTCATCACTTACAGACTGTGAGTGTTGTGACCTCCATCTCCTCTGGCCACCAGTTAACCCTTGCCCACAAAACCCAGCTTTTCCAAAAGGAACTGCTTTCTTTGAGCAACAGCTGAAGAGAGTCTGACTGAGCTTTCTGCCAAAGGAGTTGTGAAAAATAAAACTGATGAAGACACAAAAGGATTGCACTTGAGAGACAAGGCTAAATGCCAACAGTGTGTGAGTGTACACCATTCCTGGTGATATATGTTACTGGGTGGTCCCTGTAAATGCACTGATTTTATAACAAGAAATTTATTTACTAGGAACTGTAATCTAGGCCTGAAAATCCTTTTGGAGATACATGTGTTATGGAATGCTGCACTCAACTATGAATCTTAAAGTGAAGGTGTTTTTTAGGTACCCAGTTGCAAGCCCTGCGCCAATGTATCTTCTGGCAGATTTAGATGCCTCCTTAAAACCCTGTTGCAGACCAGACTGTCAGTAGTATTGGTCTCCAGATACAGCTTAAGTCAATAGGTTTGGTAGGACTGTAACATTTTGTAAAGCATATATTCTGTAAGAACACCTGTCTGCAAGAAACACCACATCTCTGCTTCCTCACACAAACTGATGTCCACAGGACTTGCATGCATATTCTTTTTAAATGGTGGTGGCTTTAATTCTTCTTTATTTTGATGACTAAGCATGTTACAACATCTAGAAACAATTAAAAATGCACAAAATGGCTACAAGCAGGAGGAGACCAACTTGTGAGTTTGCAGTGAAAGTAACAAGGGAAACTCTTTAAAGCACCAGCTGCTGTGACCCCACTCATTGACAAAGAGCCACAGGTGTATAACAGACCAACAGGTGGATAAATGTGAGTGGATAGAGGGGGAAAAAAGGGTGTGAGTGGCAAGCTGGGTGTCCATAGTATGTGTAAGCAAATATATTTTAATATGTGTCATACATATTCAACTAATGAATTTGCATAAGCTGTATTTTGAGAGATATAATTAGGAGAACATTTATTACTAAATTGCTATATGAAGGGCTATGAGTGGGAAGAAGGGAACAAGAAGTCCAAAGAGCTTTTCTGAAGCAGATTTGAGAAATGTCTCTGTATGTGCGAAGATAACATTTCAATAATAGGGTACTGCAATCAAATATACTCTGTCTTTGAAATGGATCAACCTGCCATTGCCCCTTATCTTAAACAAAAGCTTTTCGACCCAGTAAGCAAATGCCTTAAAAACAAGGATTGTCCACAGAGGCAAATTCAGATGTAGGTTGCAAAGTTCCACTTTCTGTATCCAATCTCATCTACAGTGAAGCATGAATCACAAAAACCTATGATCATCGGGAGGTGCTTCAGGTACACACCTGCAGTTGGTAGCCATAGTTTTCCCTTCATGCGGAAAGCTCCCCCACTCTCCTCCTCTGCCCTTCCCAATTTCCAGGCTCTGCCATACAAAATACAGCCACTCTCAGAAAGCCCAAGGTTTTGGTGCAGTGAATAGATGTTCCTCATCTGTTCAGAAGACTTACCAGATTGTCATAAACAACGTGGCTGTGCCAACCAGGCAAAAGCCTACTCTTGGTGGTTATTTTTAGATCCACTACAGTACTTTTGATCTGTCGCACCCCTCAGTTTCTTCCCCTCCCCTAAAAGCTTTTCCTTTTGGGCCATATGTTAGGAAATATCTCAAGTCACATCTTTCCTCCACAATATCAAGTGCTGACAACTGAAGAGCCACCCGAAGTGCTGTGTTGTATCAAAGGAGCCATCCTGAAGCTGCACTCCAAATGGCTACGGAGGAAGCATCCTGGTGCTAATTAAAAACAGTATTTAGGAAAAGGAAAAGTAAACACTATCTAACATCTCTCTCCATCATCTGCAAAAACATTCGTTACTTGCTTCATTTGTTTTGCTTATTACTGTCAGGCCGTTACTATCATGTGGTCTGGTTATTGTTACAATATATATGCAAGTTACTTTTTTTGCTAAGCTGACTGGGTGTTATTTTACTTTTTTTTTTCAGTCACACATCACACAAACCACTGGTTTTTCAGTCAATTTTTTCTCTATTGTCTGAAAAGAAAGAGCTCCAGCAAGTGCAGAGTTTAACATCTTCTAACCCTTTCTTAATCGTATGAGGTGAAATCTTAATTATAATAGCATTGCTTCGAGTTGCCCAGTGTACACACACTCTACTTATTTACAGCACAATGTTACTTTCTGCCAAACATCTACATTCTTCTAAACTAAAAAAACAAACAAACAAACAACAACTACAAACCCCACAAAAAATACAAACAAAACCAAACTAAACCAACAAACAAACAAAAAACTGCCACAAAAATAAAGAGCAGGCTCTCAGCTAGAATAAATCAACCTAGCTTCACTCTCTTCTGCATACTGACATCAGCTCCACCAGCAGGAATCCAGTCCTCAAACATTAAAAAATGTCATTCTCCCCTTTCCCCATTATATTCCAAAAGAGAACAAATAAACCATTCTGTAACTGTAAGGGTATCATCACAAAGGCACTTACAAGACTCATGCTGCTTACAAAACCTTTCCTTTCATTCTGCAAGAAACTCACAGTCTAGTCATTACTTATTATTATTTTTTAAATAAGGAAGTCAGGCTATGCAAAAGTTCATTAAAAATACGATCAAAACAGAAGAGCAACAGCAGCAGCACTAGGGCTATAGAAATAAGAGGATTTAGACTTTCATTACACCCCTGAGGAAAGTTTTGCACTGAAATAATTCTTAAAAAAAAAAAAAAAAAAGAAAAAAGAAGAAGGAGAGAACAAGAAGAAAGGAAAACTGAATAAATGAGAGTTTTGGTGGTGGTGGTGGTTTAATGACTTCCCTTTTCGGTGCTCTTTGACTGCTTTCCAGTCGCACCCCTCCTGGGCCCATTTCTGTGGCAGGCTGGGCTTGGCCAGGTGCCAGGGTGACAATCAGCGCCTGAGCAGCCTCTTCAGCCAGAGATTATTCCTCGGGTTCCTTTGTTTTATTAGTGGGGAGGTAGGGGGGCCGCAGGGGTGATTTCTAAACTGAAACAGGATGTCCCGCTGGTGTCCCAGGCTGTGAAAGGCTCCGTTTCATCAGCCGTGCCAGCAACGCAAGATGGCTTAAGTTAATCCAGTGAGACTAGGCTGCAGATTTCTTCTTTAGCTTTTTTCCTTTAAGACTCAAAACCCTCAGAAGGATGCCGCCTTAACAGACAGCTCTAGGGAGGTGGTTCATCAGGATAATAAGCCAACTAGAAACTATAACTTTAAAACACGTATCTGAATATACCTATTATCCACAGACAGAGATTGCCAAACTAATTGTGGTTCAGTCTCTCACACAATTATATAAAATGCTCTATGCAAGTTAGTGATTGTGTAGGTATGCAAAATCACGCAGAAACAGATCTTAGTCAAATAGTTCTCAGATTCAGGTTTTTAGTATTTCTAATGCCTTGTGCAGCAAATGACATGTCAGCGTGTTAAAAATCATGTAATATTTAGTTTCTCAGAATTAGTCTAGTTTCTATTGTTTTTGAACAGTATCACCTCAAATAATGGCATGGTCATTATGCATGAAAAACAATTGCCAAGTATATTTGTATTGTCCATGGTTTTTATTAGAGAGAGCAGAGAGCAGTGCACTGCATTAGAAAACATTCTATATACAACATTGTCAAGCTTTTACACATCTTTACTGCAAGCATTTTCAAATAAATAAGTAATATTTTTCCATATATCTCATAAATATAAAAAAAATCTGAAATAAAAAGAAAGCTATCTTAGGCCCTCTTAGGTAATTATGGTGTCTCTCCTTATTATAAACAAAGTTTCTTCACTGATGCCATCAGCAATTATTTGTAAGCATAATGTCACATTTTACAGTTCACCTCTGTTCGCTGAAATACATTATTAGATGGGCAGTAAAAGCCAAGAAACTATGAAAGATTCATACTTCACAGTCTCCCAGCCATTCTCCAATCCCTCACCAGGAGGAAGAGCAGCACACCAAAACTGGTCACGCAGAGTCCATAGCAAAACTGGTGTTGAGTACCAGCCTTCCACAAACCCGAATCATCAGCCACCATCCTGCCCTGGACTATACTGGATATGCACCCCAAGAGTGGCAGCATGTCAAAGAAAGTACACCACAATAACACACAGGTTCCGCGTGCCACTCCTACAGCCAACCGTAACCCATCAGAAGTTTTGTAGTACTAACAATCATCATGCAGCCAGTCAGTTATCGGTATGTGAAACTGCTAGTCCAACATCTGAGAGAGACATAAACTTCAAAAGTAAAATGGGACTTTTCCTGAAGGCTTCACTAAAATCAGTGAGTGCTGTCTTGTTTCCTATATTGCCCAGTGTATTTCAAATTGGCTACTATAGGGAAGAGAAAAATGAATGCACAATTTATGTTCATACTTGGTAGATATGATAGAAGAAATCCAACAACATGGATAAACATAGAATTCTCAGTAGGAAAAAAGACAAAAAAAAAAACCAACACACAAACAAACGACAAACAAAAACCACAAACAAACCAACCAAAACAAAACAAAACACAAAAAAACCCCCACAAACAAACAAACAAACAAACCCCCAAAATACCAGTTAAGCAATGATTTGACCTCTCTATCCTTACATCCTGGAAAGTTTGAAAAACAAAAGCAAGGATAAAATACAAGGTTCATCATTCCAGAGAGGCTTAATGGGCAGGTTTTGGTTAGTTCTGAAACACGTTGCAAAATGCCACATGCAGATCCTAATGTCTTGCTTGAAACCTTGGATGCTGTTCACAGATATTGTAAGACTAGTCATTTCCCCTGTACACACTCAGAGAACAGCTGTATTTCACAGTCACAGTTAGGTGAGCAGGCAGAAACGGCGATTTTGCAGCAAAAGGAGCCCTCTGTTAGTCATTAGTTCCTCCCATCCACAGAATGGGACTCACTGTGTTTTGCAGACACTTGCGTGTCTGTGTGATGTTGGCTGTTCTGGGTTTTTGTGCTTCAGCACTAAAGCAATTGAAAACACTTTAACAGGAATAATTTTTTACCAAATGTATAGCTACTGTAGTTGCCATGGAGACATTGTTAAAGTGTGACTGGGAGAGGAGGGCAGTGATATTGGTACAAATTACGTGAGAAATGGCCCAAGAGGCAGTGCCTGTATTAGAGCATAAGCTGCCCTGAGCCCAGACGTGCTGGTCTCTGAAATCTGGACCTGCTTCCAAGGTAGTCGAACAGCATCATACCCTGTAATAAGGATCTCACACTGAACAGCTTGGTGAAGAAGAGAAAAAGCAAACAACATCAACATGAATATCTGCATATTTGAACCACTCTGAGATTTTCTTATTGCTTGATAACAAGGAGGCCATGTGTACCTGCCAGACAGATGATTCAGGAGATACCTACAGCTGGGTGTTGGACCAGGAAGAGACCAGAATGAAGCAGCTTCCATCTTCCTTCTGGTTTCTTCACTCTCTTATTTCCACACTTCACCAGTTAGAGTCTTTTTACTTTTATTTTTGTTTTTAAAAGAGCACTAGAAACATTAGGTGTGATGGCTATAGTTAACTAAACAGCTTGGAAACATACATATATTCCCTTTTCTGCTTGGGAGACTAATGAGGATTTAAGGCAGCACAGAAGTGAGCCACTTTCCTTTCACAGTCAGAGTGAAATGAACTGCTTGTCTCAGGATGAAAATGTGAAAGTCATCTCCCTACATTCAAGATGCAGCTGTCTGTGAAATCTAGGTAGGTAATATCATGTGTACCAGGCTTCTGACCATGCTATGCTCACTGAGCATGAAATTCTGAGGAAGGAAGAATGAAACATGACGAAAATATTCAGGAAACACACAGCTGGATGTTGCAAACATTTTTCACCTTAATTGCCATGCAATATATCTGCTATTTATTTCCAGATATCAAGCAATATAATAGATAAACATTGATTCCCTTTATAACCTTACAAATATGGTGATGACCACCCCACTGAACTGTGGCTACACTCAGAGCTGAAAAGGAAACTTGGGTATACTCATGTTCGGCAATGCCACGTTTGGCATCGTTCCCGGTATCCCTGTGGGAAGGCACGATTTCAACCACTAGTAATCCTGTCTACAATACAAAATACCATTACCGTCCCTTCCCTCTTTGGTGGGACTATTTTTCAGTTCAAGAGTAACATGGATGCTCATATAATCACAGATGTTTATATGAGCACCAATTTTAGTGACTGGGTGAAACTGCACACCAGAGTACTTGGGTAAGAGTGCACACAAAACCTCTGGTTTGAAAAGCACTGCCTACATGGGGATAAGAAGTAGGCACAATAGTCAGTCATTCACAGCATTTGCCTTTAACAACTGACTGTACACATAGAATAGGTAGGTACAATAGTTTTAAAAATTTGTATGGAAATAAGCTGAAAATTACCCATGTGCCCTGCCACACTGGAGTTCCCTGCTATATCTGCATCCATCATCAGGTATGCATGTGTCACATACTTCATCTTGTCCTAGAGCTTTCCAGGTGCAAGTACAGCTTTGCCTCCCTTCCTACCACCACTCACACCCGGCATTCTGCTCTTTGCAAGCTTTTACATATAAGAAATAACTCAGTTTAAATTAATGGAGTCAGTTCCTATATACATGTACACCAACAAAAGATACAGACATGGAAAATATCCTGTCTTTCTATGTTGGGGACACTGACAATCCACAGTGGAAGAACACAGCACAGATTTATTCTTTTCCTTATGATCAACTAATTTTAAAAGTTATTTCAATCCTGAGACCTCAGTAGCCAACTGTATAATGGAATTTCTTTTGCAGGAATGTGATTATACAGACCAGAACAAAATATGTTGATCTATGGGTATACAAAAGATTGTTCTGACTACTAAAAATGGAGCAGAAGTTACTGTGCATTTTAACTTATTAAAGAAAATTTTGTGGGACTAATTGGTCTCAAAAGCAAATAGGTTAATTACATGTTACATTATACTGGGATTTTTTTTAAGTTGTGCGATTCTATCAGTTCAGAATTTGCTCCCATGAATTTTAAGAACCCAATAAAGTGTAACAAGGGCAAGGGTAGGGTCCTGAACCTGGGGAGGAACAACGCCAGGCACCAGTACACACTGGGGACGAACCTGCTGCAAAGCAGCATTGCAGAGAAGGACTTGGGAGTTCTGGTGAACAACAGGTGAGGCCGCATCTGGAGCACTGTGTCCACTTCTGGGCTCCACAGTTTAAAAATGACAAGGAATTAGCAGAGGGAGTCCAGCAGTGGGCTACAAAGGTGAACAGCGGTCTGGAGCACCTTTTTTATGAGGAGAGACTGAGAGAGCTGGGTCTGTTCAGCCTGGAGAAGAGAAGCTGAGAGGGGATCTCTTCAATGTTTATAAATATCTCAAGGGTGGATGTCAAGAGGATGGGACCAGACTCCTTTCAGTGGTGCTGAAGAATAGGATGAGGGGCAACAGACACAGACTGAAACACAGGAGGTTCCACCTGAACATGAGGAAAAAATTATTTACTTCGAGGGTGCCAGAGCACTGGAATAGGCTGCCCAGAGAGCTTGTAGAGTCTCCTCTGGAGATATTCAAGACTCACCTGGACACATTTCTGCGCCATCTGCTCTGGCTGAACCTGCCTTAGCAGGTGGATTGGACTAGATGTTCTCCAGAGGTCCCTTCCAACCCTAACTATTCTGTGATTCTGTATGTATATATGCGTGCATGTCTGAAGATGATTGCAAGTACATGTTTCTCCATTTGTTGCCTAGAATGAGATACAGAGCCCTACAGAAGAGGTTACTATTGGTCTCTGATTTTGACTCAGCTGAAACCCAGCCATGTCAGCCACGTCGTTTGTAAGAATCTCCCCAACTCTTGGGTCTTCTTCCTCTCTTGAATTAGAGAAAGCCTCTGGCAAACTTCATTTTCAGCTGGCACCTCCTGCTATCAGTTAAGCCGGTGCTCCACTGATAGCAGAACAAAACCACAGTAGGAGTTTAGGGCTCCAGGCTCAGTTTGAGCATTGCAGCTGATTTTAAGGTACCTCAGAGCTTGTGTGCAGTGAAGGTAGTGGAGACTGGTTCCCCACCTCAGGTACCCTGGGGAGAAGGTCCTATTTCAGTGTCCTTGCCTACTGATCTCTGCCCCCACTTGTTTACAATGTCAACTGCAGCGATGATACGTTGCACCTAATGCAGCCGGAATGACTCTGCTAGTTTGTCATGGCTTTGTAGTGGGCTTTTTAGGCAACACTCATGCTGTGTGTGAGATGGGAGAAAGGGGAAGTCTGAAGAGGAAATGTGAGCTCTCCCCTGTCTTTTGGGATCAGAAAGATCAGATAAACCAACATTCAGCCTGGGCAGACATCTGTGCAATGAACTGCATTGAATAATCTACTCTCATGTCACAGCGAGGAAGGAGACTGTCTGGTGGTGCTGTTCAGTGTGCTTTTCCACAGGTGGGAACACTCACTTTTACAGTCTTACCTACAACAACAGAAAACAATGGTACACACATCCCTTTTTCACATCAGAGAGCAGGGAGTCCAGAGTGTCTGAACCAGCTCCAAGCCAGGCATGCCTTAAGTGACATCATTTGTCACTGCTTCCCACAGTGTCCCTAGAATCAAAGCTAACTGCACACTGAGGGTGACAAGGCCTGCACATTTGGAATTGTTGTCTTGTTTTGTTTGGGTTTTTGTTGCTGGTTTTTTTCTTTTTTTTTCTTTGATTCATATTCAGAGCTCCCAGCATTTCCCAGTGATGGAGCAGAACTAGTGTCGTGTGCTGTGCTGAAAAACAACAATGGAAACGCCAATGCTGCTTTGAATAGTAAGTATTGGTGAAGAGAAAATGCAGAGTACTACTCTGCTAAATGTGGAGAGAAGTCACAATCGATCTAACAAGCTAATTATCTTTTCTCAGCTGTGTTACTGCAAAGACTATGTATGTTGAATTCTGTTCATTTGACCCCCAGCTAATTCCATTGGCTTAACAGAGCTAACTCATTAAAATCGTTAACAGATTTATAGAGACTGATGTTAACCACACTGGTTACAAAGGGTTTTGTAAACTTTGCTACCTAAGATGGGGCTCTGATTTCTCAGTAGTATTATCTCAGATGCTGCTGTTCGAGAAAGTTTGGGAAATGACTTTTAAAATCACAACTGCTACATGTTTCATAATATGTTTCCATTATATTTCTTAATGCACAGGTGGCATTTACCTACTTCCATATTTCCTGTAGTCACCAACTACTTCGAATTCTGAATATATGAATGATACAACAATCCCTTATTAGCCAGCCTGAACACCCACAAAGCTTTTTCTTTCAACTGCCCTACTGGCCTCTTCTGAAGGATCTTGCTAATGTTTTGTTTCCCTCTCCTGCTGTTGTGCAAGACTTAAGTTGCTGATTCTAAGGTGGAACCAGGTGTGGTGGATGAGGATTTTGTCCTCTCCCTAGGAAAAAATATATGTGAACAAACAAGAACACAAGACACTCCTCCTAGTTAGAGAGGAGAACATTCCTGTAAAACTGCTGCAACTTTTGTCCATAGCCAATTCCTTTCCTTCCCCTCACCAGTAGCTTAAGGCTCTCATTAGAATTGCTGTAGCAATAAGAATGCAGCATTCAGATTGCATATGGCCAGGAAAGACACGGAACTATCACAGTTACTGCTACAATGCTGTGTGTGACACTGGTAAAATACAGGCTCTCTGCCACTGCCACATGCAACTGCAGTAGTCTGCGGTGAGGTAGGACCCAAGTGGCTGCAGACGAACAGAAAGGACCCCTTTTATTGCCAAAGGCACAAAATTATCATATTTCAAGCATTAAGTGGCCTGATATCAGCTGGTACCTCATCACAATAGTCTGTGATATTTAAAAAGACAAGAGACAGAGGTAAGGGATTCTTGCAAGGATGATGACTTTCTGTGTTTGAGTCAATGAAAAAGAGAAGAGCAATATCAAGTCTCTATAAGTATTTTAAAGGCAAAAAAAACCCCTTGAGATGAATGATTCCAGGGGTTGTTGACATTTTGGGGGTTTTTTGTTGGGTTGTTTTTTGTTTTGTTTTGTGGTTTTTGTTTGTTTGTTTTCCTTTTTTCTTTAATATAATGACTCTCATTCGTTTGGGTTTAGGAAGCAGTAAAGATGGCACTGAAAGTCCTAGTCATGAAACCTGCATTCTGGTTCCTTTTTTGGCACTGACCTTTCCTGTGACCTGGAACACATAATTCTAAATCTGCCTTTTTCTGTACTCAAGAGAGTCAGTTACCAGTCCACTCTCACAGATAATAAATAACTTCAAGATAAAGGGCCTCCCAAGCTTTTAAGATGTTCCTCTGTAATGCAGTAAGCACCAATATTATGAAGCCGAAGTCATGCTTAACCAATTTGATAGCCTTCTGCAAGGTGACTGGCTCAGTGGATGAGGGAGATCAGTACATCTTGTTTACTGTTGACTTCAGTAACGCTTTTGAATGCTGAACAGCAATGCCCAGAGAAAAAGCAAAGAGCAATGGGCACAAGCTGAATGCCAGGAAATTCCACCTAAACACCAGAAAGTGCTTTGTTGTGTTGAGGTTGGTCATGCACTGAACCAGGCTTCCCAGTGAGGCTGTGAAGTCTCCATCCCTGAAGATTCTCAAAACCTGACTAGACAATGACCTGAGTAATCTGCTGTGGTTAAACCTGCTCTGAGCAGGGCAGCGTGATCTAGATGATCTTAAGAGATACCTTCCAATCTCAACTGCTCTGTGACTCTGTATATGCTGAGATTAGCCTCACAAGATTGTAGCAGAGATGTCCTCCAGTGGTTAGTCAGTGGCAAATTTTCTGAGAGTTTGTAATAAAAACTTACAGAAGCAAAAGTCACTTTTCCTGGTTTATAATGGCTATTCTGGTCTATGGTTTGTGTTTGGTTGGTCGGTTTTTTTCTGTTTGTGGTGGTGGTTTTTTGGTTTGTTTCTTGTTTCTTTTTTTTTTTTTTTTCAGATGCTTAAAAATGGACCCCAAAAAAGGGTGTTTTTTGTCAATGATGGAACAAAAAGAAAATTGCTAAACCTCTGATAGCTAGTACAGTTGCATTGTTTCTGTCACAGATATGCATGTATCATGTACAGGCCTCTGTCTTCCCCTGCTGTTGCTTGCTGAGCCTGACTCATCTACATGACTGTGACACTGCCACTTTCAGCTGCCAGGGACATGGGATGATTCTGCCCTTTGGTCACAAAAAGTGCCTATATGTTTTCCCCACTACATAAAACTTGCATGATATAGCTCTAATTTTGAGAGAAAGACAAAAGGCTATGCTGAGCAGATTGTTTCTGTGGTTTAAGTGCATCAGCACTAAGATAGCTCTACAATTTCTTGCAGGAAATTTTTCAACATGATTTCAAAAAACAGTAGCCAGTTTACTGGTTCCTCGAGACAAATCTCTCTCAGTATGCCTGTTCCTGTCAGGATGTGGCTGAAGAGATGCAACCCACATGGATTTAAAACAGTCATCTTTCTTTTCCCATTGGAAAATACCTAGAAATCAAGATACCAGAGCAAAGGGGTTTTCAGCTGTCGCCCACTTCTTAAGTCAGACTATGTTAGCAGGATCTCATATAAGAGTTGAAAGAATTTATGTGAGTTGAAATAATTCACTTTCTTTGTGTTCTCTTGCTTAACCAGTCAAAATATAGAAACACTAATTCTTCACTGAAATATGGGAAATGAAAGCATTTCAGTCATGACTGCAAGAGAAGCTCTAAATTCATCCTGAGAGAGGAAACAGTACCCTGTTTCTACATGGATTCTTTGTTTATTGTTACTACATTGTAGGTATTTGTTTTGGCATAACAACAAAAAATAAAACATTCCACATTGCTATTGCGATATTTTCAAGGAACATCTATTTGTCCCTGTTCTCTGCAATGAAGAGAAAGGTAATGTAATGCATTGTCTGTCATCCTCTGATGCAGCAGAAGGTTGGGTTATGACAATCAACTTAGACTTTCTAGCCCTGTTGCATTTGCAGCTTAGGGTAGCTCCATGCAGAAACAAAAGGCAGAGATGCTGGGCCTTTTCTTCTTGTAACTTTTGGGAGTGATGCAGTATAAGAATGACATGCAACATTTAAGCATTTAAAACTAGTAACAATGCTTAGATGTGCTGTGTTTTAAGATAAGCACATTAAATTAGATCTCAGCAAGGTAAAAATCCCAGGTATACTCGTCTGTTGCAGAGGCACACAACCATTTCAGTTACAAGCTTCTTGTCTGTTATTTTGAAGAGACAGCTTAGAACACATTTTACACTTCAGTTTATTCTGATCATATCAAAAGCGTAACCCAAAGGCAAAATGGTCTGCACAAATTTGTGTGTGCTTCAGCACTAGTCCAGAAGATAGGACAAACCAGGGCAGTTTACCATTCCATGAACAAAATGAAGACATAGGTTCCCAAGGCTGTCACAGCCTTTTCTACTGAGGTTTACCAAGGCTTTTCCAGATTAAGGAGGCAGAACATAATATCAAGGTCAAGACATCTACCCCCACACCAGGAGGCTGGGACTGCCAAAACACTGGCAACAAAGCAGAAGAAAATTCTTCAGCTAAATTAACAGATGTGACATATAAAAAACTTCACAATGATTAGATTACAATGTGAAGATGAGTGTGATATTAAGGATCCTTTTTTCAAAATCAAAACACTGCTGGCTAACACTATCAAAATGTTTTGAGTTTGAATAAAGAATCTGGGTATTTGACTGCCCACTCTGCATGAATATTCTACCATGAGGGCTGCAGTTGTTTCAGATTTTCTACATACACCAAGTGGAATTGATGCCAGACAGCAGGTTTGCTTGTACAGCTGAGCTGAGTTTACAGCCCTTCTCACTTTTATGGACCCAAAGAGTTGACTGACTTGCATACTTCATCGACTTGAAATACAACCAGGGCAGAGTGTGGAGAGGAAAACTGTTGCCAAACTCAGAAATGATTAGATTTTCATCAGTTCGTTTCAGCAAAGCAAATAGTGTTCCCAGACTGTTTTCAATGGACTGCTGTCAGCTCTTTAAAAACATTTATTCAGTTCATCATGCTGCTTATGCAATAGGTCATGAGTGTTACTAAGTGCAATGCTGATAGCTGGGCAGCTAAAACTAATCCAATTGCTTTTTATAAATTGCTGGATTTCTACATCTGTTTCACAGGAGTTACAGGAACTACATTATCGATGCCACCTTTAATCATATGGCTACTTTTTAAGAAAGACTTACGTTATAGGAAAAAGCTCATCAAACACAAACAGCCAGAACTTTCAGCGTGAGTCCTGAGGAGTGTTCCAGAGATCACAATGTTGAAGTCTGACCTCCTGAATTTTTACTATTATTTTAAGAAGTAATAATAATCATAATCAGTTTTTCATAAGGCAACTATAAAACAAAGATCATATTTTTTTTTTTTAGTAAGGATAATATTGATATGCTCTGAACTGTGATGTCTTTACTTTTAACAAACTAACCCTAGATTATAATTTTTCATTGAAAAATCTCAGCTTCTTAAAACAGCAATTATATTAAAAAATATTGTAAAAACATTGCTACTTATTAAATCCAAATTTGAACACAGTAGGCCAACACAGTAGTTTTTTAATCTAATATTTTCTTCACTGCAGTTCCAGTGAAATCCCAGAAGTCATTCTGTGGAAGCTGTAGGCTGCAGTAAAATCAGAACAAGCATAACCAGCATGAGAACCAGAACTCTCTGTGCAGCTGCCAGCCAGTGGCAGCAAAGCAGCCTCACAAGGTCTGATGCAGCTCATGACCAAGTCATATTAATCCTAGCCGTGCCTTGCTCTGACTCTCTTACTGTCACCACTTGGTAGGTAATTTATGCAGTCTGGTTTAGTAGTCTCAAAATGCCTTACCAGTTTCTTCCCTTTCCCAAGGCACAGGAGACATCTGAGTAAATGCCAGTAAGAATTCCTCTCATTTACCATTGTCTGGGTAACAGCCAAATTAATGCGCTTTGGCTTAGGAGTTTTGAGTCATTTCATCCAGCATTCAAATGTGACCGTGTCTGGGATAGAGGATTTCAACAGCTGAACAGTGCACAGCATCATGGAAGAGCATAGCGTATTATTTCCCCTTGAAGTATGATAGGAAATTGTATAGGCAGAACATAGATTATCTGAGACTAGTACTTGACATAAAGGTCCAAACGCAGCCTTCAGTTATGAAAGATGTCCAAGACTGGGTTTCACGGCACATCTCAGCTACTGGAAAAATATGTTTACACAGTTTGTATATGATAGGAAACCAATAAGTAAATAAAGCAGCACTTGTTCTTGGTCTGTAGTTAAACTATAGCTGTTTGGCATTGCTCTTTCTAAGGGTTATTGCTGCACAAGGATTATACTTTCACATGCAAAAGAAGATGTCCAATTTATTGGTGGATTGTACTGCCTAGGGTATTAGAGGCAAAGGTTTTGATTTGTAGGGTCTGTGTGGGCTGGGTGAGCAGCAGAAGATGAGTGAGGGAAGCCTTGCAGAGCCTCTTGCCAGGAAGAGCGGGTATCCAGAAAGGGTCAAAAATATGACAGACTGGAGATGATCCATGCTGGACTCTTCCAGTATGTCTAAAGAGACCTAATCTGAACTGCCATCTGGAAAAACGTAAGTTTACAGATGATTTTTATAGGAAAAAATTTTTGAGGGTAACTAAAGTTATGGTGGCTCATCATGCCTGGCCACTTCACCTGTCATTGGATGGTATCTGATGCATTCTCTCAATGGTAGCAGAACCATATACTACCAATCTTATTAAACATATACAGACAGAAATTCACAAAGTACAATGTATTTTGCAGGTTACTGCTGTCTTGTAGCTGTGCCAAAAAAAGCACTGCACTCATACTAAAGAAAATAACGGGCAGTGCTCTCATTTATAGAAGCACTTTCAGCCAACAGAGTCCGCACCTAAGCAGGAAGCAAATGGCAATGGCATAACTTCACAAGTCACCATTAAAAGAGATAAGATTTCAGGAAAAACTTCATGAGTTAAATTGACAAAGATTTTTAAATTATCAAAGACCTTTCTGAAAATAGACAAGTTTAGCATTTGTACTTGTTTCATCAATAAGCTCGTGCTTGTTTTTGAAACAGGCTGTATTTATATAAAGTAGCAAAGCATTATTGAGGTCATAGCATTTTGCCATGCCTTACTGTCTTTTGTAGAGCACACAGAGTATTGTTGCTTTTCATTTTCACCTTCTAAAACAGATCAACACAATTCAAGAAGTTGAAAGATAGCTCTGTGCTTTGCCAGCAGATGCGGTATTGTATTCTCTGTTAGATTCAGTTCAGGATTAACTGGATAAAATTTTCATTCCCTGTTCACCAGGGGATCAGCCTCGGTGATTTATAACTCCTTCTGGTTCTGCAAATGGACTGACAAACCATTCAGCTAGCATTCAAGACCTCTTCTGAGAAGAGGGCACTAACTGAAATAGTGGGAGTCATTTATAGACACCACGTGGTGTTACCATGTTGAAGAAATAAGAATCACTTTAAACTTGTGAAATGTATCTGTCTGTACTACAGTCACAGACAATCATCTGGATAGTCATATGGAAAGTAGCTTACTACACAAAGAACATACAAAAAATAGAAATCTTTAATAAAGACAAAAAACCTCTATCCAAACACTTTTAATCAATACCCTCAAATAGAATAAAATTGTTACACAGGCCTTAGATGTTTTAAGACCAGGGCATCATTTTCCTCTTTGCATTGCAGACCAAATCATAGAATCATAGAAAATACTGAAGAAGTGTGGCTTAAGATGTATTTTTTAACACAGAGCTCATGGCACAACGTCTGCAAGACACTTAGAATATGAATACAATAGAAACAGTGTTCATTTGTATTTATTCCTTTAGAAACACAATCAAACTTTAAAGAACTGGTTTTATGATAACAAAAAGATAAATATTTGATGATAACAAAAAGAGAAATATTTGAAGAATACTGTCTCTTACTTCCAAATTTTGATCTATATTTTTACTACTGTTTGATCATAACATCCACTTGGCCTGCTGAATCCATGCTTTATACTTACCATAAGATAGTAGCTCAGTGAATGGTAACCCTAAGGATGTCTTCAGTGACAAGGCAAACACTCTGTCAAGGCTATCTTTAAAGCATTTTCAGTAGCAGGCTTCTGCCTACTAACCTAGATTTATTATATACTGTTTCCTAGCATGAAATTACAAACATTCGGACTGTTCCCACATTTCAGTAAATGTTTATGGGTTTCTTTATTTCCAAACAGAAGAAGTCTATCAGGAAATAGATTTATCAGGAGACAGTGAGATCATGAACCAAATATTAAAACCTCTCATAGTAGACACTCTTCACACTTTGATTTAATGGAGATACTTCACAGGGAATAAGTCCCTGGCTTTGCTCCTTGTCACTGCTACCTGTCCATGTGGTCTTCAGTCTGCTGTTTTTACAGACACATCAGCTATGTAAAGTGTGATTTTCAGAGATGCTGAAAAATTACTACAGCAACCAAAATCAAATGTTCTCTAATTTCACAAATAATAATGGAAGATTTAGCTCTAACGCAATAGACTGTTACACCTTTATGGTTGCTTATACCTGTTTAAAACTGAGCTAATGAAACCTATGCCTTGAGCTGAACACTACTTTGTACTCTATCCAAAAGTGCTGGAAAGCCATGAAAATGCTGTAGTTTAACTGAGCTTATGATCAAATGCTTTGTGTCCAAATAGTTGTAGTAAAACCACCAAAACTATTCACAAGGGTCTTATTAATCATATAATCCCATATTTCTTTGCTGAGCATTTTCTGTGTTTTTTCTAGGTGAGTTTTTCCCAGGCTTTTAAATTGTGTTGTGGGCTGGGGATGATGATTGCTGAGCAACTGTCTAACTGTACCACATGCTCTTCAATGTGCAATTACTTCCCAAGGTATGATAGACTCCATGATGGTCTCAGCTAAATTTCATTACATGGCTAGAAAACAGTTCCATGGTTGAGTTCGTTAGTCGTGGGTTACGTATGTGTAAGTGCAAAACCATCCACTTAACCTGGTTAGCTCTTGTTTCTACGTGCAATACTGTCATGACATCATATGAGAAACCATAGAAGTGATGTGTCATTTAACCATTTTCTTCCTGGGTCTTTGCAGTCTTGGTGTCTGAAAGACTTCCCTATTGACTTAACTGAATATCACAGCCTTTCTGGCAGTACAGGAACATAGAACATGCCACACTAGATCACAGTAGCCTTCTGCTTGTAGCAAAAATGTCATGAAGAAAATTTTCTGTCTTTTTTAATGCTCCTTCCAGAATTTTTTAAATATTACACAGAATTTGAGCAGGTTTGCCCAGCACGTCCGCAGTGTACCACTCATTTGACATGAAATGTGTTACTTGATGAAATCGCAAACTAGAGGCTAGCTAAGAAACTGGTGCATTATCAGGGTCTTATGCAAGCCTACATTGTGCCTTTTTACCACCCTACAGAAAACAGGTTCAAATCATCATGCCACCCATGTAAATAGTCTGCCTCCCTTCCTGCACATGTAACATCTGAGATCTTGCTGGGGCACAAGGAATCATCTGTGAAAAGGTGGCATTTCTGAGACCCTGTTCAGGAAAGCAGAAGCAGCCGAAGGATGACACCTCTGCTGGTGGCCATGGGGAGGCTGCGAGGGCTGGTTGAGTGTGGGGAGCTCCCAAAGGATTGGGGGAAATGCCCCAGGAAAGACTTGGACTGCAGGTCAGACACAGGAGAGGCTTTCTGCAGGACAAATCCACTTTGCTGTTGTAAAACAACCACAGTCTGTGCCAGAGAGAGAGAGGGAGACATTTTCCAACAGCATAGCATGGGCACAGGTTTGTGTAACAGACCACAGCGTGCAGTCAGATGGCTTGTGGAAACCCTTCCAGTTTTCAGCACCAAGGGAAAACCATATATTTCTGAATCTGTACATTCTGCAGCCTCCAGCTGAGCTTTTGTCTGGCTGACTGACCAAAGTTCTTCTGCATTGCCAGTTACAGTTGGCCAGATTCCTAAGTGCTCCCACTACTCACTCAGTAGGGCAAACTCCCACTAACAAAATATATTTGAGTTCCCCTTGAAACATCCTCTCCTATTATGCCCTGCAGCCTCTGTATCAGTAGCTAACACTTGTGACTCCTGAGACACCCATGAAGCATCTCTTTAGATCTTAGCCACTAACACTAGAAACATTTTCTTTTAACTCTGAAACAAGAACTGCCACTGAATACATGGGATTTTAAACTAAGACACACAATTCCCATATCTTTGTGTCAAAAGCTCCATGACTAGTTTTTTTTAAAAAAAAATCTTTAGAAGACAGACTTTAGTTAATATTTTATCTTCAGGATCCCCATCTCCTTGTATCCTCCTATTCTAGACATGTAGAATATTCATAAATCAAAGCAGGTGAACACATCCACCAGGGAGTTTTACTTAAAAAAAAAAAAAAGGTGAATTTTCATAAAGGCAAATTGACTCTACATTTCTTTGGGAAAAAAACCTGTTCAGATGTCCACAATATTCTTCTCCATTTTTGTTAAATATGAGGTAGCTAAGAATAAGTCAAGTAGGATTTAAAATCTGAGCAATGTTATTCACTGTGCAGATGTCTATTTTATAAAATTATTAGCATTATGATCCACAGAAAAAGAGATTCCTTTGCCTTTAAAAATTTAAAAAATAATAAATGTGAAGTTAGATGCTGAACAGAACTAACAATCCAGTGCATCTAATGGGGAACATTGCCAAGAACTTGAGAACCTTGACATTCAGTTTTACAGGAGTGAGGGCCTGACCCATGCAAACTGATCGGACAGTCCTTTGGCAGAGATGGGGGCCCACTGGCTCCTGGCCATGAGAATGGTCTGTGACAGCCACTTTTCATTAGTGTGCTTTGTGTATTTCCTTGCTCTTCACAGACCTCTTTCAATAAAGGAAAGTAGAAACCAAGTAGGCAGAAAGATATCCCTGTTCATTTTCCTCATTCCATCTTGTTCACTAACTACAACAAGACAATGAAGACAAACTCACTTTCTCTTCTTTTCCTCCTTTTAATCTTATTCTTCATTCTCCAAATTAGTGAACAACCTGCTTTGTTAATGGTTGAGGAGAACCTCCTTGCCTAGAGAGTAATAAGAAAAATTATGTCCTGAAGTCTGGGGTTCATAAATCAACAGACTTCCCATAAAAAACAGTTAATCCTTATTTGTCAGCTGTGCAGTTTCTTTTACCTTCCTCTCAAGGATTTTCAGTGGCTGCTGTGAGAAACAAGGCATTGGACTATAAACACCTTAGCCTGACAGGGATTTCAGTGTCATAAGCAGTTAAAATAAGCAGTAGTATAATAATTATATACTCCCCATGGTCTCACATATTAAACCTTCTAGTTCCCTTTAAGCATGAAACGGGACACTCTTTCACCTGACATTATTTGTAAGACGTTGCGGTGAAAATCAGCATGTAACCAAGAAAACTAAAATGGATGTTTACACATATGCACACACAAAAAAATGGTAGCACTATCTTTCACGTTTGACATGGGGGCAGCAGCAGCTGGCAATATTCACGTGGTAGTTTTTCTTATTTTAGCATTTTTATGCCAGCATCTCATTGCAGGGCTGAACTAATCAGGAGAAATGCAGCTACATGGTGATCAAAAACCACAAAGATATTTTGAAGACTGCAAAGACTGGAAGAAAAGGTTTAATTGAATGTTACCACGTTGTTCCATTAGTTTGAAGAGAAACATAAACAAACTACAGGCTTCTAGGTATCTAATTCCATTTTAGGAAACCTAAGACCGTGAACTCTCATTTGCTCTAAAGGGAATAACATAGGAACATAAGACACTTGCTGGCATAAAATTACTCACACTATTCAAACTGCCTATAAGCAGATCAATATGTTTTGTGCCATTAACTTCAAACATCCTGAATCTCTGTATCTCACTGTGTTGATACAATATCCATAGCAAGATTTCCCAGTAAAACAAAGCTAGAAGACAATAAAAAAATGTAATCAGATGAGGTAACTTTATTTTATGCCCTGCATATTTATGCATGGTTTGTTTTTAAAATCAAATTTCACCTAACCGACCACCCACCTAGCTTCCTACTGTAATTATATTTTATTGCTCTTTGAAAGCGTGGGGTCATAACTATTAGCCACTAGTAAATTCCTACATCCTTGCCAAACTCAGTGGCAGTCTAGGAGAGACCTTTCTTCCCCTACCAAACCATCGCATCTTATCTAATTTAAAACTCGGTGTCTATATGTTCTTTCATTTTTTTAATCCAGGCTTTAATTTAGCCCAGCGTTAGATGAATGTGATGGCCTGGTGGAAACACAGCCCGCAGGGGGTGGGGGAGGTGGGGACCTAGAAAGCCACACATCCTGTTCCACCTCACTATTACTCTGCTCCTTGACAGTTTCCATCCTGGGCTTTGAACCAGGGACAAGACATAACAGTAAAGACAAGAATCAAAGGAAAAGGGAGAGGGACGGAATCAAGACTGAATTCTTAACTTTCTAAAAAGCCAGTACATGATTAACGTTTCAAAGAAATTCTAATGAAAGACAAAAGTCTTGAAACTACTTAATATTCCAAATCAGTAACAGACTCATGTTTGCACATGCATCTGCATAAATGGTATACACATTTACTCATGAGCTCTCACAAAGACATTTAAACATGATTTAATTGTTCCTTTTTTCTTCTTTTTTTCTCTCTCTTTTTTTTTAAAAAACTACAAAAACCACCTCCTTTAATTGCATGCCAAGGCCTGAGAGAGTTTAGTGGCACTTGAAAACATTGACCAAATAAGTGAACCAATTAGATTAATTGGCACCAGAGGTACTGTGTGCTTTCAGATAGTACACAGACGGAAAAAAACCCTCAACATTTAGTAGTTTTAAAGTTGTGTTTGTAAAGCCTTGTTTTCTTTAAGGATTTTGTCTATTTATCATGCTGCTATTGATTTTCACAGAAGAGGAATGGCACATCCTGTCACAATGTGCGTCCACAAAATATCTTCCAGACGCAGAAATACAGACTCTGAAAAAATATTTATCACTTCCCATTTTCAGTCACAAAATAACTCAGAAAACATACTGTGCATGCTTCTGGAGAAGAGAGGGTAGGGGAAACACACACAAAACAATCCCTCAAACAATTAGCCTATACTTTGTATTCATATTTCAGCAGTGCCATAAGCAAATAAATGTGCAGGCTTACACACAGGTTCCAGATGTTCTCTGCTTTTTCAGTCTTCTTTTTGTCAGTCCTCACCTTGCAGTACCTTAGGGAATTTCAGTAAGAATTTTCTTTTGGGGTTGGCAACATATAACCTTTAAAGGTAGTCCACGTTTTACAGCACCACATGCCTTCTAAGTTCCTACGTTTCTAATTAGGAGCGCAGACTATCTGCATCTTATGCAACAGCCACTCTAGGCAGCTGTGAGTGTTCAGAAGACTTCTGCGGTTGCAGTAAGTGGTTGGGCATCATGGGATGAAACAGCCAGCACAACAGTTATTGCAGAGTTGGTGGCATATTTGAGAAGTTGTGTAGCTCTTTTGAGCACACATAATACTGAGAAACAATGAAAGAAAGAACTGACTGACTGTAAATTAATAATAAAACCAGTTTCAGAAGTCCCCTGTGAGGTAAGGGAATATTTCCATTTTACCATACTAAAACTAGTACTGAAAACTCCAGAGTCTGATGACAACCAGAGAGAAGCACTTTGTGGAAGCAGCATTATGTTCCAAGAATCCTTCTCATCCAGTTTTGCTGTGCATAAATTCGTGTCTCTTCACCAAACTTGCAGTGAGTGGGGAACATAATGTCAGCTCAGCAGGACTGGTAACTTGGTGGCAAACAGTTAGCATAGACAGAGTAGCTAGCAGTCCTAAAAGGTTTGAAAATCCTTAAAAAAAAATTAACCTGACAGAAATTATCCACGACTTTGGTCCCATATGTCACCATAACCGAAAGGGGGAAAAGAATCCCCCAACCTTCCCATTATAGCTATTTTTTTGCTACAGCACAGGTTTTTAGCATCCAGTTTGTAGTAACCAGATGATGAGATTACTGCATGGGCCATGAACACTTAAACCCAGGCAGATCTCCTGCTCTGATGAGGACTAGCTATGAGACTTGAGAGCAGGCTGTGGCCCATGTACAAAAGAAAGGGAATTATTTTTGTCACATGGGATATAGTCCTTCTCCGGGACAACAGAAGATGTTAGGAAAGACGAGCTGAATCTCTTCATGATAAGATCACTAACTACCCTCAGCTTTCAATCTCAGACATGAAAACATTTACCTTGCAGACATTTTCAATGAATGCATTTTGGCATTCATGCATCCAGGCCAAGGTCTGTGATGGTACGACACTGTCTGGAATCAGACCTGGACTGTCTAGCCAGCAAACAATGAGCTAATGGAGACTCACTGAAAGAGAACACTATTTGCTTATGTTTCAATCATTTTATCTATTTGTTTCCAAAAGCACAGTGCACAGATTGAACAGTTCGGCATTGGTAACTTTCCCTGGTACGACGGTGCTTTTGAAACTGGTACCTTGCCTACAACAATTGCAATGCAATTGTTCCTGGAATTTTTTGTTTTTGTTGTTTTTTGTGTTTACTAGCCCAATTATGTTTTATTTAGATGGTAAACATTTCCATGATGTTCAGACATCTGTGAAGTACTGTGCCTACTCACAGTGCTGTGTAAGCAATACTTTGATCTCCAAAGTATTATAAAAGTGATTTACAATGAGTGACAATGAGTGATTTAATAACTGTTTCAGTTAAGGCTGTAGAGTATATAGTAAACATCTTGGCTGCAAAACCTATTTCAGTTACTATGGTTCTCTGCAGATCAATAAAAACTCACGTGTTTAGTTACTTTGATTTAGAGAATAAACAAATTGGCCTGAAAGTTTCAGATGCTGTAAAGAGACCACACTATTAGTCATTAATTTAACTATTAATAATAATTAAACTCTCATTTAAAAATTTATTTCTCTGCAACCAACAGTTAATGCTTTCAGCAACAGTAGGAAAATACAACTCCAAAATCTCAAGTGTTCACCAGCAAAGGAACTGGTGAACTGGATTGGGCTTTTGTGAGATAAGAAAAGTTAATAAAAAAGCCAAACACCCCATGCCTTTATGCAAAAGCAGCAGACAAAACACTTAAATATTTTCAGGTGCATCACATCTCAGACTAGCATTGCAAATCCAGTAAGCAGGCTGTACAGAAGTGCAACGGGTTGAGGGAGCCTCGCTATACTCTCACTGTGATACATAAAGAATAAACATCGACATACTGTGGTTGACTTGAGTTTCACAGTTCATCAAACTTCCCTGGGGACTATTGTGAAGATTATATATCTAATGCACAGAGACCTACCATCTTTGCTGCTTGAGGCTCAGAGCTCATGGTCCAATATTGTTACATACTTAGGCAACTTATATTCAATAGGAGGCACATGGGTGTTATTCTATAGGCCCCAGACAAAGGTACATTATTTGGGAAATACAGGAGGATACCCACTACAATGACAAATACATTAAAAATCCATAAAATAACTATGCGTTTGAAGGAAAAAACCAAAAAAAAAACAAAAAAAAGAGAGTAAAAGTCTCCATGACTGTGGGACCCTCTTGAAAAGTGATGTTCATGTTGATCATCTGCTGTGGAAAATTTCACTATGTTGTTCTGGGAAAAGTCTTCAAATGGTTATTATTCCTGTATACTTCCAGAGATGGCAGAACAGTGAAGTATAAAACCCCTTGTGCTTTTCTTTCATCTCAGAAACAGACTCTGACTTTGCTGCTTTAAAATCTAATATTCAATACAGACTATGTTAGAATGGTTAAAAAGAAATAACTTCTCTCTCACATTTCAGCACCTGGAGTTGAAATACAAGGCAGAATGGCCTGAGTGCTACTTTTTTGTTTTGATGTTTTGATAAGTAAAAACATAAAGAAAATAAAAATACAATTAAAAAAAAAAAAAAGAGAAAAGGAAAAAGGGAAAAGGGAAATGAAGAGAGAGAAAGAGAAAGGGAAAGGGAAAGGACAAGAAAAAAAGAAAAAGAAAGAAAAGAGAAAAAAAGAAAAAAGAAAAAGGAAAAGAAAAAAGGAAAAGAAAAAAGGAAAAGAAAAAAGGAAAAGAAAAAAGGAAAAGAAAAAAGAAAAAGAAAAAAGGAAAACAAAAAAGAAAAAGAAAAAATAAAAAGGAAAAAGAAAAGGGAAACAAGAAAAAAAAAAGGAAAGTAGAAAAGAAAAAAAGAAAAAGGAAAAGGAAAAGAGAAAAGGAAAAGGAAAACCCACACACAGATAAACTGAGTGATTACCAATAGACATTAAGTAGGACAGAATGAATCAGTACCTCTGGTGAGAGTAACAAAGACATCATTGTTCTGCCACGCAACAGAGGCGAAAGGTTAATCAGAGGTAAGAGCATGCTAAAATTTAGGGATAGGAAAATATATTAAACCTTCTGAAATATATCAAAACCTCACTTTTGAACTTTTTCACCCTGCTTCTTTGGCATCTTCACCTCCCCTGGAACAAATCAAGATAGCCTGATTTCATTAAATGACTGCTTAACTTGCTTTTCTCAGAAATGTATTCCATACAGCCATCATTCACCAAGTGAAGAAATAGTGTCAGTTTTCTATATTGATTCATTTTCCCAGGGTACAGGCTCCATTTGTGTTTCAGCTTTTGAAGAGCAGAAAAAGTTGTGTCAGTTTCACACTTAAAGCCTCTGCGCTGGAATTTTGAAAGTGTCTGCAGAAATATGCCCAATATTCATCAACTTAAAATTATTCTCTGAAGATTCACCCTAAAAAGCCCCATTGTCTAAATTCACATCTTCCTCTTCCTCCTTTCCACTGGTAAATTAACATGCCTTCATCCACATCAGCCCTTTGATTTTTTTTTTTTTTGCTTGTAATGAATGTAAATTCTAACATTAATGTTTATCCCTCATCCTCCCTCATCTCAGTAGCAAATCTGCCAACACCCTGCAGTCCTGTATCTCTACCACATCTCCACCCCTAATGCTTTCTTCCATTATTTCCCTTGAAAACCTTTAGTAGCACCAAAACTCATTCCCTCCTTCCTATTGACAGACAGTACCTTTTTTCTCAGCCCATTTGCCTGCATGCAGGACAATTGGGAAGACAGTGTTCCGTGTTCTTGTAACAGCTCCTCGGTGAGGGCACTCCATGTGCCCCCTTCCACCCAGGAGACACAGCCAGTAACTACAAGAGTTACTGCCAGTAACTGCAAGACTTAATCTGTTTTCATCTCGGTGTTACAGCTGTTCACACCTTCAACTAAAGCACCTTCTGCTTCTTCTTCATGCATGTACCTGTACCCTTCATGCTGCACCAACACCGCAAATGGGTATCATCGCACCCATTTATTCCACTCTCTCTGATCAGCCGCGTATTTGAACAGCATGTGTTAAATGTTTCACCAGTTTTCTAATGGTTCCATTTCTATTGTCTTCTCCTCCAAATTTAGAGGAAATTAGACGTTTATAACTCTTTAATTCAGAACACATTTCAGTTGAGTTCTGAGTGCTCTAGGGCAAGATGTTTTCTACTGGTCAGGTTTGAAATGCAGTGACTACTGAGTGCTCTCTAAATGGCTTATACTTGCTTCAGCTTCCATTGAAATTTAGAGGTCAAATTTGGACATATCTTTTCAGACCTTCTGAATCATTCTGGATGATGCTGATCTCCTCTCTCTGGTGACCAGCAATACGACATGTAGAAATGGAATGAAGCTGCATCAGGGGAAGTTCAGACTGAACATTAGGGAATGGTTCTTCACTAGGAGGCTGGTTGGTCACTGGAACAGGCTCCCCAGGGAAGTGGTCATGTCTTCAAGACTCTCAGAGTTCAAGGAGTGTCTGGATGATGCTCTTATGGTTTGGTGTTAGGCAGTGACCTAATCAGTGTTTATAAATACGTAAAGGGTGAGCATCACGAGGATGGAGCCAGGCTCTTCTTGGTGACAACCAGTGACAGGACAAGGGGCAAGGGATACAAACTAGAACACAGGAGGTTCCACTTAAATATGAGAAGAAACTTCTTCACAGTGAGGGTGACAGACACTGGAACAGGCTGCCCAAGGGGGTTGTGGAGTCTCCTTCCCTGGAGACATTGAAAACCCACCTGGACACATTCCTGTGTGATCTCATCTGAGTGTTCCTGCTCCAGTGGGGGGATTGGACAGATGATCTTTTGAGGTCCCTTCCAATCCCTGACATTCTGTGATTCTGTGAGTCCTGCAAGGAACAAGGAGTTGGACTCCATGATAATTATGGATCCCTTACAATTCAAGATATTCTATGATTCCTGACAAACTGCTTTGGTAAGATAAACAAAAGTCACACTATGAAAAAGGAGGAAAGAGCATATCCATACTCTGTACTTTATGCATCTAGACTAAGCACAGAACAGACAGTTAAATTAGAAACTTAAGTTGCAGCTAATGGGAAAAAAAAAAAAAATCATGCCTGCAGATAGTGAAGGAAAAGTGAAGTTTCATTCACAGGATAAAAGTCAGGTATTAAGAGTAACTAAAAGCATACATTTTAAATAGCCTAAACTGCACACTTAAAATGAAGGAAAGGTTAGCAATTTTAGGGACAGGGAGCAAGTGACAATTTTCTGCCATTCTCAGATAAAACAAAATGTCATTTAGACAGGAAGCTGTAGTTCAGCTACTCACAGTTGGAAATAACAGCAAGGAGAAATTCAGCATTACATTATGGAGATGGTCAAAGTAAATGATCACTGATGACATGTTGGACATGAAAACTCCTTCACCAGATCTCCCGGAGCCATACAGATACTTCTCTTGGTTTTTAAATTTGCTACGATGTGTGACCCAGTTTTCTGCTGAAGCAGGGTGGGAATAAAAAACGAACAAAACCACACATCACAAAAGCTCTACAAATAATTTCTCCATTTATTTGTCTTCAGATAAAGGATGAAACCTGAGCTCTCTTCCAGATCCTTTGTGCTGCTCTGGCAAGCAGACAAGTCAGCAAATCCTTGTACCTGGCTGGAATGGCATCCACATTCAAGAGAAGAAATCCCCCTGACTGGATGACAGATGCTTTCGCTGCTGCAGAGTGCACAGCAGCCCCAGATCAGACTACACGTGATTGAGCTTTATGGTCTGGTAAATGTTCCACTCTTAATTATCCAGATTCTAATTAGATACCATGGACACTAATAAGGCTGTGAGATGCTTAGTTCCTTCTTCACCTTGGCCTTCATCAAAAAGGTCTCCCAGGCCTCTGTGCCTAGAGACAGAGTTCAAGGAAGAAAAGGGGTACTGGGAGTGGATAAACACCCAGTGCAGTGGGTGAGCAATTGGCTGACGAGCCAGGCTCAAAGGGTTCTAGTAAATGGGGTTATGTCAGGCTGGTAACCAGTCAGTAGTGGGGTTCTGCAGGGATCCATTTTAGGGCCAGCACTCTTCAATGTCTTCATAAATGATGTGGACTCAGGACTTGAGGGAATACTGAATAAGTTCACCAGTGACAAAAAATTAAGGAAGAGATGCTGACACTCTGGAGGGCAGAGAGGCCATGCAGAGGGATCTGGACTAATTGGAGAACTGGACAATCACCAACAAAATGAAGTTCAACAGGGGCAAGTACCAGATTTTGCACCTGGGACATGGCAACCCTGGCTGTACATACAAACTGGGGGATGAGATGCTGGAGAGCAGCTCCACGCAGAGAAGGATCTGGGGGTTCTGGTCAACCGCAAGTTGAGCATGAGCCAACAGTGTGCCCTGGCAGCCAAGAGGTCAACCGTGTCCTGGGTGCATCCAGCACAGCGTTGCCAGCCAGGCAGGGAGGTGATTGCCCTGCTCTGCTCTGCACTGGTGTGGCCTCACCTGGAGCACTGTGTGTAGGTCTGGGTGCCACAGGGTAAAAAAAGATGTTAAGTTGCTGGAGAGTGTCCAGAAAAAGACAATGAAGTTGGTGAAGGGTTTGGTTTGGAAGCCATATGAGGAGCAGCTAAAGTCAGTTGATGTGTTCAGCCTGGAAGAGACTGAAGGGAAACCCCATCACAGTCTACAGGTTCCTCATAAGTGGAGGAGGAGCAGCAGATACCAATCTCTCCTCTCTGCTGATCAGTGATAAAACCTGAGGGAACAGCAGGTAGAGGTTGGACATTAGGAAAAAGTTCTTCACCCAGAGGGTGCTGGAGCACTGAAACAGGCTTCCCAGGGAGGTGTCACAGCCCCAAGCCTGACAGTGTTCAAGAAGACTGGACAACACCCTCAGACACACGGTGTGAACTGTGGGGTTGTCATATGCAGGGACAGTAGTTGGACTCGATGATCCTTGTGGGTTCCTTCCAAGACATTCTATGGATCTGTGATATTCAGGTTCAGACATTATGGTGTGGGTGGGAAGACAGCTACATGAGTAAAAATCTGGTTGGGTAGTCAGGTTTAAAGCTGATGTTTAATGGTTTGGAAGACAGTTATGGGTGGCATTTCTCAAGAGCCTCTCTTCAGACCTGTCTTGTTTTACACCTTTATCAGTGACCTGAAGGAGGAGATGGAATACACGTGCCTCACCTTTGACTGCAGACCCCCCAACTTGGTGTCAAATGCAAACACTTGAGGGCAGGTCTGCATGACCTATACAGGTGGGAGGAAGGAGATGGCAGTGATCAGGTGAAATTTAACAAGGACGAATGCTGAGCTCTGCCATGGGAAGGCAGAGCGATGCAGTGATGCAGACTGGGTCCATGGAGCAGCTTTGGGGGAACTATCAGGCAGCAAGCTGAGCAGGTGCCAGCCATGTACTCAGACAGCAACAAGGGCCAGCAGCACCTGAGTGGCATGAGCAGTGTGTCACCCTGAGAGCCAGGGGAAGGATCATCCCCTCTTCTCTGCACTCAGACTACATAAGGCATACTGCCTCAAAAGCAGGAACAACACTGACAGACTGGTTGGAGTTGAGGGGAGGGCACCAAGATGGTAGGGCTGCAACCCCTTCCCTGCAAGGAGAGCCTATGGGATCAGGGCTGGTTCATCTTGGAGGAGGAACAGCTTTGCAGGCATCCAAAATCATAACAGGCACTGACAGGAGGGAGTGAAGGGGATACAGCCATGTTCTTCACAGCAGTGCATGGAGGGAAGAGGAGAAGCAGCAGCACAAGCAGAAATACAAGAGCTCTGATCAGGCTGGAGATAAGGAGAAACCTTTTCCCTGTGAGGACAGCCCAGCAGTGGAGCCGAGGCCCAGAGAGGTTGGCTTGTCTCCATCCTGGGGGTTTTTCACACTCCGAGTAAATCCTTGAGCAGCTTGGTCTGGGCCCTTCAGCTGAGCCTGCTCTGGGCAGGGGCTGGGACTGGAGACCTCACCAGGTCACTTCCTATTTGAAATATTCCTTTCAGTTTTCTGGTAACCTACCTACCATCCCTCTTCTTCTCCACTTAGACAGATTAAAGTCTTGGATTAGGAAGAAATTAAAACCATCAGGCCTTCGTGAAACTAAAAGCGTTCAGGAGATTTCCAGGCAAGTTAACAAGTCTTATGTGACTATTCAATCCTATTAACTGAAATAGGTTCTTAATAAACTCTAGAAGAAACAGTCAGTTCCTCCTATTGTATTTCCTATTTTCCCTTTTAGAAATCACAGATTCATTCTTTATACATAGCTACCATAACACAAAAGTCAAACCATTACTTACTCATGCTGTCATGTGATCACTGTGATAAGAGAGTCAGGTTCTATATTTGCTCTCTTTTAAGAAATAACCATTGGAAGTTTACCACAGTGTCAGAGAGGCTCACTATCCAGTCAGCCATGGTGATCTGGCAGCATTATAGGTTTTCACCCTAAGTTCCTCCTGTTCTTCATCCACTAGAAGTTTGGTAGAAATCCCCAGGGTTGCCCTGTAATTCCACCATTAAGATGCTGTTCCTGCAAACAAACACGCACCTGACATGCACACAAGTCTCATAACACAGACTGAAAATGACCTGTATCTCTTTTCACAAACTTGGGAGATTACTCTTTCAATAGATATTTTAAAATCAATCATCACACAATAATGACAGACACATGAACCCAGTGAAGCATGCTGCTGAGCTGAGGCTGTACAGCCTAGAGAAGAGAACACTCCAAGGCAATCTCATGTATACAAATACATGAAGGGAGGGTGTAAAAACACAGTCAGGCTCATTCCAGTGGTGCCCAGTGACAAGAGGCAGTGGACAGAAATGGAAGCACCGGAGGTTCCTTCTGAACATCAAGAAACATTTTTTTCCCCTGTGAAGGTGACAAAGCACTGGCACAGGTTGCCCAGGGAGGTTGTAGAGTTTCCACCCTTGCAGATACTCAAAAGCTGTCTGGACATGGTCCTGGGAAACTGGATCTAGGTGTCCCTGTTCGAGCATGGAGTTTGGACCAGATGACTGCCAGAGGTCACTTCCTATTTCAATCATTCTTTGACCTCCATTCTGCTAGATACCGTTTATCTATAAAGTGGTATCTTGCAGACATTTACACCTTCTCACCACTGGGAGAGAAGAAGGTGGAAATTGTACTAGTCTTTTACTACAGCAAAAGAACTGGAGCAGCAAAATGGCATAATGCCTCGCTGAATGTCACACAGAATATATGTGGTGAAACTAACCAGTTGTTTCCTTCATAGTAATGAGGTTCCTTGAGATATGTGGTCCATTCAGAGAGCATAGGCATAGATACACATGAGAGGAGATTACTCACAACAGCAAGTTTGCTTGAGTCCCAGCTATTTTCTGACATTACGTAGCACAGCAGTGAGCGGTGTAAGGCAGCCACGCCCTTTTCTGAATAACAGCACAGGTAGATTATTGAACATAGGTGACTACACCACGATATGACTGTTTGGAGGAAATCAGCAGCCATTCTGAGATAATTTCCACAGCAACCTGTTATTTCTGCCAGGAAACACAACAAGGAATGCAGACATGTACCTTGAAAAGGCCAGATCCTGTCCAGGCTGAAAAAGAAGGCAACCTACCAGTGACACCCAAGATTTTCACTGCATCTGCAGTAGAATGCAGTTCCATAAAGAAAATCACTAACATCACCAGTGTAAAAATGGGAAGCTCTCATCAGATATAAATCTGAGTGAGATCTAAGGACGACTGATTCTCATAAAAAAAAAAAAAAAAAAAAAAAGAAAATTAAAATTAAAAAATCATATTTATAAGGGACTCCCTTAAAACTGGCCTCTTCCATCTTTTATGTGATGACTACCAGAAAGATGTTTTTCACCAAATGAGGGCAAAGGCTACAGTCTCTTAAGGGACATCACCAGTTTAGCCGCTACTAATGTAAGAGAGACATTTGGTAGATGGTAAGGCTGTTCAGTGAATTTCTTTTAGAAATTATGGCTATTCCGAACAGATTATGTCAGCCATAAATTAATTAAATGACCCATTTTTTTTCCCTAAAGCACTACAATAAAAAGTGACCTACAGTTCCACAGGTTGTAGGGTTACTTTCCAAATGGAAACTAAAGAAGCCAAGAAAGATGAAAAGTATTGCTGGCCAACTAACGTAAAACAAGCTCTTCCAACTTCCTTCAGAGCTCCTGTCTCTTTTTTTTTTTCATCAACCAGGAAAGATGTCCCTCTCAAGGACATTTTGTTCAGGCAGAAGAAAGAAAGATTATTTGGAGATATCAAAGTTCATCATACCCACGATGAGTTCAGTGACCCAAATCAGAGTGCACAGTGTCTTTTCTAAAGTACAGAAGAAACCAACAGTAGAATAGGTTATGGAGTGAAGAAAGTAATTTAGTTATCTTTGCCAGAAAAAGATTTTTCTGCTGCTATAATATTACAAATGGACTAACTGTAAGATATTCGTACCAGAAAAATACTGAGTTTAAGACCAGGATAACTCTCCATGAAGTTGGTTCCCCAAACTGAGGACAATTCTGGCATCCACAGAAGGTGGCTGACAAAACAGTATGAACAAGATTTTCACAAGTTCCAAGGAGAGTTCCAATACTGAAATGACACTAAGTACTTTATCGAATTTCTTCTGTCAGGGGATGATACAGTGGGGGTAGAGGACAGAGTTCTGAGCAAAAAAGAAGAGCCAGTGTCTGCTGCTGTATTAGGAAACAACAGGGAAACGCCTGTGAAATGCTTCAAATGAATTGGGGCATGTTCCTCTAAAAAGGCAACAGTTGATTGTCCAACTGAAGTTCCCCTATACCAATGCACGCAGTATGGCTAACAAACTGGAGGAGTCAGAAGTCACTGTGCAGGTAGAAAGCTGATGTCTTATCATTGTCACTGAAGCATGGTAGAATGAACCACACGATGAGCACTGCAGTTGGTGGCTATTAACTGTTTAGAAGGGACAAGGGGAAGAAAGAAGGGGCCAGATGGTGGCTCTTTATGTAAAAAAATTGACTGCACAGAGCAGTCTTTGAAAAACACCAACAAACAGGTTGAGAGCTTATGAGTAAAATTTAGGGGCCAAGCCAGCAAAGGAAGCTTTGTGGTTGGTGTTTATTACTTCCAAAGGGGAGTCTGTTGACAAAGCATTCTTCAGGAAGCATCATGCTCACAGACTCTCATCCTGCTGGGGGACGTCAGTCACTCTGATGTCTGCTGGAAAAGTGGCACAGCAAGCTGGCAAAAGTCCAAGAGACTCTTGGAGTGCGCTGAGGACAATTTCTTAATCCAGGGAACAGCCCAACCACAAGAGAAGTGTTAGTAGGCATGTTGCTTACAGACATGGATGCACTAATTGAAGATCTCAAGAGTAGTGACAGCCTGGGCTCCAGGGATCATGCCCTGCTGGAATTCACAGTCTTGAGGTATAGGGGCCAGGTGAGGAGTAGACCTCAGGATCCTGAATTGTAGGACAGGAAACCTTCAGTTGTTTAAAGAATTAGTGGATGGGACCTCCTGGGAAACTGCCCTCATGGACAAAATTATTGAACAGAACTGTCAGCTCTTTAAGGACATTTTTCTTTAGAGTGCAAAAGCTCTCAATTCTTCTGTGTAAGAAATCAGGAAAGGAAGGCAGGAGAGCAGCATGGCTGAGTAAGGACCTCCTAGTCAAACCAAAGTGTGAGAAGAAAATGCACATGCAGTGGAACCAGGTACATACATCCTGGGAAGAATATAGGGATGAGGCCTATGTAGGGATGGTATCAAAAAAGCTAAAGTATAGTTGGAGCTGTATTTGGCAAGGGATGTAAAGAATACAAAGGCTCCTGCAGATACATTGGCCAGGAAAGGAAGAGGAAAGAAGATTTACCACCCTCCACCCCTCACAGACAACACAAAAACAGCGACATCTGAGAAGGCTGAGGTATTCAACCATTTTTTTTTTTCCCTCAGTTTTCCACAGAAATCTCTCTTCCTGCATCTCTGAAGCCTCTGAACCTTCAAGGCACTGACTAAAGGAAGGAAGACACTCCCATCAGAAGTGAAGATGAGGTTCAGGACCAACTGAGGAACCTGAACAAACTGAAGTCCACGGGACCCAAGAAAATGTATCCCAGGTTCCTCAAGGACTTGACTGATGTAGTTGCCTAGCCAGAGCCACACTCCACCATATTTGAAAAGTCATGGAAGTCAGAAGTCCCCAGTGACTGGAATAAGGAAAACATTACACCTATTTTTAAAAGAAGGTTAAAAAGGCAGACCATGGGAATCAAAGACCGTTCAGCCACACCTCTGTGCATGGTAAGGTCATGGAAGAAATCCTCCTAGAAAATATATTGATGCATAGGGAAGACTGAGAGGTAATTAGAGACAGCCAACATGGCTTCACCAAGGGCAAATCATGCCTGACTAAGCCAATAGCCCTCTACAATGGAATGAGTGCATCAGTGGAGAAGGGAAGAGCTACAGATGTCATTTACCTAGACTTCTGTAAGGCCTTTGCTACAGTCCTGCACAACATTCTTGCCACTAAATTGGAAAGATATGGATTTGGTGGATGGACTGTTAGATGAATAAATAATTGGCTGGAAGGCCACATCTAGAAAGGTGTAGTCAGTGGCTCAACATCCACGTGGAAACCAGTAATGAATGGTGTACCTCAAGGGTCTGTACTAGGACGAATACTATTTTATTAAATACACCAGTGACACAGGCAGCTGAATGGTGCAGTAGATTACCTAGAGTGAAGAGACACCATCCAGAGTGACATTGACAGGCTTGAGTGGGCCCATGTGAAGCTCATAAGGTTCAACGAGGCCAAATGCAACGTTTTGCACCTGTGTCAGGACAATCCCCAATATCAATACAGACTGGGGATTTAATTGGTTAAGAGCAGCCTGTCAAGTAGGACTTGGGGATACTGATAGACAAAAAGCTGGACATGAGCCAGGAATGTGTGCTTGCAGCCCCAAGGACCAACCATATCCTAGGCCACATCAAAAGGAGCATGGCCAGCAGGTCAAGGGAGGTGATTCTGCCCCTCCACTGCTCTCTGATGAGACCCCGCCTGGAGCACTTTGTCCAGCTTTGGGCTCCCCAGTATAAGACAGACGTGAGGTCCAGAAAAGGACCATGAAAAAGTCAGAGGGGTGGAGCACATCTCCTGTGAAGAAAAGCTGAGAGAGTCGGTGCTGGTTATCCTGGAGAAGGCTCCAGAGAGACCTTCTTGTGGCATTTCAACAGATAAAACAGGCTTATCAGAAAGATGGAGAAAGACCTTTTAGGAGGGCCTATAGTGACAGGACAAGGGGTGATAGTTTTGAACTGAAAGACAACAGATTTAGATTGGATGTAAGGAAGAAAATTTTTTTTACAATGAGGGTGGTGAGGCACTGGAACAGGTAGCCCAGCAAAGCTGTGGATGCGCCATCTCCGGAAGTGTTCAAGGTCAGGTTGGATGGGGCTCTCAGCAACCTGATCTAGTGCAAGACGTCCCTGTACATGGTGGGAGGGGTTGGTCAACATAATCTTGAGAGGGCCCTTTCAACCCAAACCAATCTATGATTTTATGATACAATATGTGCATTAATAATTATATAAGACAAAATACTATCGTTAGTGTAAAATCCATAGCCAACTAAGCTCAACTGAACTGTAAGGTGGTATGTCTAAATTGTTGACAAAGTTCCTTTAAAATAATTTCCATTTATTGTTAATAGAGGGAGATCTGTACCAGCTTTGGTCCTTGGACAAAAGCTCCTTATCCAGGAATAAAAAAAGGAACAGTGACATAAGGTTTATAAGAGTGTACCTGGATGCTCAGAGCAACATTAAGTTTGCCTGGCTACTCAGTGCATGAGAAGAAATGCTCCCCAAAGGGTCTGACAAAAGCCTGATGGGACCTGCATGGAGAAACCACAGGCTTGGACAAGATGACCTCTCACGGTCCCTTCCAAGCTCATTTTTTTTAAACAGAATCAATCTTGCTTTCCTTGCTTCAACTCCTTTTGAAGAAGGAACTGTACATCCAATGTTGATTTAGGCCATCAGAGATTTATCAGATGTCTAACGCATCACATTGTCAAGGGAAGAGCTTGAGTCCTGATGTTTGTTAACTACTTTAAGAATGTGAACCAGGAAGGAACAAAGACATAGCATAAATGGAGAGAACAACTCTCTCTCTCAAAAAAAAAAAAAAAATAAAATCTGTAACTTCAAAAGAGTAAAGGATAAAGCAAATTTATTTGAGTAACCAGGATCATTGCTTAAGCTGAATATAATTCAGCTTAAGCAAGGCACTGCAGAATTCTGTTCCATAGTTGCAAGACAGCAGCAAGCACCTATTCTAGCCACCCTCTTCTGATATCTGTGATGATGCAAAGAGAAAGGGCTGTTTGACACAGAAAAATCCCAGCAGGCACTCATAATTCATTTTCTACATAGGTGGTGTACAAATGTCCAAGGGAGCTTAGACAAGAGAAAGTAAAATCTGAGCACCTTCATCACTTACTTTGCTTGCTACACAGACTGAGATAGTCTTATTCACATATTTCTATAAAAATAAAAATGACATTGCTAGGCTGCCCTGCTTGCAGTGGTCCAACAGACCACCAAGCGCTCCATCAAACCACATCCTAATCTTAGCTGTGTCTGCTTTCACAGAACTTTCATCTTAATTCATCCTTTTATTCTCTTATTATATACTGTGCTAACAGAAAATGACACTAATGAAAGCAATATTAACTTCTTCCCACACATAAGAGAATTTTCGAGGAAAAACATTTCAGAGGCTTGTATTTGCTAGATAGAAGCAGAAAACAATAATAATAAAAAAGAAGAAGTCACTATCACATTCCACTTCTATCTTCTCATGCCCTGCTCAAAGAAAGTAACATATCAAGTTAACCCCAACCCAAACCTAAGCAGATCCCTAGCAAGCATGAAACTTCTGAGCAGGGACTAATAGAGTCTCAAAAAATAATTCAAATTTTTAGATGAATAGGCTAAGTGAAATCTGCTTATGAAAGCTGAAAGAAAATGGCTTTATCTTGGATGGCCTGGGTGGTGCTGACTGAGCCTACCCTGAACGTCTCCTCTGCACTGCTCAAAAACTAAACACTCCTGCAGCATTTTGCGCTGTTTTCTAGACCACCCACTCAGACGTGGATACACAAACCACATGTGCCAGGAATGTCTACCCTGCACTGAAAGCAGTATCAGCATTACGACCTTATTACTTGCGCAGCCAGGCTTTTAATACAACTTCCTGGTTTTATCTTTTCAATACCTTTGATTCCTTAATGACTTGTAGGTAGTTTCTCTACTGGCCATTAGATGCTTAAGGATTTGAAAAGGAAATATAACGGTTTGAAAAACCACCATTATCAGAGTGAAAATATTTTTTGCAGATTTTTCCTTCCCTTCTTTTCCTTATGTAAAGAGATGGGCTGTATTTGTAGGTCTTACTAAAAAGATGTAACTGACCAATTAACAAACCTACTGTTTCCTAAACAGAACCCAGACTTTGAATTCTGCCTCCCTGTGAGCAATGATAAAAGGTAATAATTTATTCCTCATTGTGATGAGAAGGGTGAAGTTTACCAATGAAAATTCCAGCTTTATAGTATCAGTTCTCTGAAAGAACATGAGAAAATGCACGATCCATTTGACTTAACATTCAGGAAATGGCTACTTCCAGTCACAATTATACTGAATGATCATGAAAAAATATCTGCTGCTCTACTCACAGACCTACACTTGACTTTGCTCAAATTTTCAGACTGGAGAAATGAAAAGTAAATGAAGAATGGAAAATGCAAGATTATCACTTTGCAGTAGAATCAGTCTGGCTGAGGTAAAACATAAAATATAAATAAGATGCAATATTCAAACAAATGTTAAACAGACATCAGCATCTCAAACCATAAGACAGCTTAGGTTTTTGTATGCTGCTGCACTACATCACTTTCTCATCAAGTCAGCAACAACACAGTTTTTAGAGCAGTGAACCAAAGAAGCTGCCACTCTGAAAGCTGTCACCCCATCTTACAGCTGGCAGAACTGCCTACCAGCGAACTATTTTGTATGCTATTGTAAGGAACCGCATCCAGCTACCGAGGGATCTTTTTTTTTCCTTTTTCTTTTCTTTTCTTTCCTTTTGTTCGCTGCCCGCCTCCCCCCCACCAAGGATATTGTTCTCACTGTGGTAATACTTCTCTTTCCTGTCTAGTCACACTGGCATTTCTTGCTGTTGAAGTAAATGCAAAGCCCTTACATGATTGTGCTTTGATGTTAATTTGCCTGCTCACTCAGACACAGAGCCAGCCTTGTAAATGTCATTGGTTTAGCTGTGTTAACACACTGATTAACTCCCAAGCACACACAAAAGCTGTGCAGACATATGAGTTTTAGTCCCCATCATCTATTTGTAAGCCTTTTATGCCTGAGAGTAAAGCTTCTTGGTACAGTATACAGAATAACCTCCTGGTCTACACTACATTCTACTGTGTACTGCTTAACAATTAAGAAAGCTACTGAGGCTCATAAAAACACATGCCTTGCACGTTGTAAACTTTGGAACACGTTTTGCACTGTTTATTTTTGCAGTTCCTGCTCACTCTGGCTATGGCTGAGAGTCTGACAAATTTTCACTGTAATTCTCAATGTCAGTGCATTGCACTACAGCAAACTGGGCAAACAAATGGACCAGTAGAGCAAACACAAAAATAACAAGTTCATCTATAGACTGAAACCAGAAACTGTTTCCCATTAAACTGCAAGTGGTAAAATAAGAGATATGATGTGTATGAACAAAGACCATATGAAGCAAATCAAACATACTACCATCAGAGCAGTGTCTGAAGTAAGATAATGCATACAACAACAGAACAGGGCAGTTTTCACACTGTTCTACAGCTCTCCCATTAATTTTGCAAACTAAATAATGTGATTTGAAAGCAATGGATCATTCAAGAGACTCCAAAACACTAGTATTCCTTCTAAGAAAACAAGATACTACTTACCAAGTAAGGACCAAGGGCCCAAACCAGATTGTGAGAATACTTCATTTCAGTGTGAGAATGGGAAAGGACAATGGGTCATGCAAAATCCAAGAACTTGCAATTTCCTTCTCCCAGACTAAAAGAAACCTTAATAATAATATACTGGGCTCTTCAAATGCACTGTACAGTATGTACTCTGCATCCAGAACTGAAAACATAGACTTAACTTAAAAACATCCAAACAACCAAAAGAAGAGAAATTATCAACCACTTCTTACAATCCAAAGACTGAAGACTGAGCATGAGTTTTGTGTTACCTTGAAGGACTCTTCCTCACTTCAGTGTATGGCCCTTCCTCTTTCTTGCTCATTCTCTTTAGCGTGGATTAAGATGGCCCTCAAATCCAGATGATACTGAAATTTTTGTAAAGCCTCTCAGTGGATTCAAACATCTAAAAAGATTAAAACTTTTGTACCTAATTGGACATCAACTTTCTGAGATGAAAAGTGAGTGGCAGGATGAAAACTGTCCCTATTATTGGATACAACTACTGGTCTAGTAACAATGACTCACTTATGCTGAAAATATTTTTTAGATATTGCAACTTACTGCTAACCTCTGTCTGGTCATCTCATTGAATTAATCCAAATTCTCACAAGTAACTTTGTTCTAAATGGCTTGATGTTAAGTAAAACTCCAAAATATTTATTGCCAAAATACTTTAACCCATCCCAAAGATCGACACTCATACACACTGAAGACTTGGAAGGGTATCTTCTTATTTTTTCCATAAGAGAAATGTGAATGTCTGAAATCAATTGAACAATGATTTATTTTGTTTCTGCATACAAAATTAGTTGAAAATAACTACTTTTTAAATTTAGATCAACACTTAGTAACTTATTCTATGAGAATTTTTTTAAAAAGTCAACACGCGCACACACATACACAACTGCAACCTATTTTCTTCTGTCTGTGCTTGAATCAGAAAATTTAAAGGGTTAAGGATGATCCCCAACTTGCATGAAATTCAGCTCTAACTTGATACTGTAATTGCTGTAATCTCCCTTTCATGCCCATTTTCCTATTTTATGTTTTCTTCCACTCCTGTTATCAGTGTATAATAAAACCTAGCTGATAGTTTAAAGGTAAAATGATTCATTTCACCATTTCTAACAAAACAGTGCAATGATCACACTATAGGTACGGGATTCATCCCCTCCTGAAACTCAGTTAGTTTTTAACACAAACTTTAGTTAGAAAAGTCAAAATGGACAAAATTCCACCTGTATCTGGTATAAGTAAAAGATATAAAGTTGAACACACACTAGTAGACCAAAGGTTTTTAAGGTTGCTTTTAGATTTCCAAACATTTTCATATAAAATAATCAATAAAAATTGAAGTTTATCCCCTTCACATGCACCCCTTACCCCTCCCCACCATTACCTGTCTATGTCAAAAGTAACTTTAAACTTATACTCCTACTTGTCCCCCTGCCTCCTTGATTGCACATTAAGACATTGACTCAAAAGAACAACACAATGCTTCAAGTATGCTTCATGCCAATCGTCAAAAAGAGTCATAACATTACTGAAAAAGTACACTTGTTCTTGGGAAGCCTGAGAAGGACTTCCTGCAGAGTATGGTCAGACACCACCTTAAATAAGAGAAAAAGCCCCCCAACCTAATCCATATCCCACCCTCTCAAAAAGAGTAAAGTGTAAAATTTTCTTTGGACTTAAAGAAACAGTATTAAGATTTATAATCTGAATAAGAAATAACCCCAACAGGAATTCAGTTTTACAGTGCTGCACAAACTGTGCACATGAAACAGTAAAGTCATACAGCTACTACTGTTTAGCTCTACACATAGAGACTAGAAGTGGCATACAAGCATACACATGACATACTGGCCTGTCCAGAAAAAAAAAAAGATACAGTCTTTAAGGCTGGTAAACCTGAATAAACCCTTGCATCCAGAAGTATGTTTTCAATTCTTTTCTGTTTTCATTGGAGGATTTGGACTTCTAATAGAAGGGTGATGGTTTCGTTAAGAAACCATCAGCAATATGAGAACATGGAGCTTTGATGTGAAACTGAGTACACATCCTCACATTTGATCATGTATAAACAAGGATCCTGATTTTAAGCAATAATGGATGGTACAAAATAATGCTCATTTTTCTAAGTAAGAAAACCTTCTGGAAACACAAGCAGGTTATCAAACAGATATCAAAATCTGAAAAATGTAAAAAGCATATATGTGTGTGTATATATACACATATATGCACACAGGTGCATGTATATCTGTATATACACACACATATATATATATATGTATTTATTCCAACATGTAACTGTATAACAACTTTTTTCCTTTCAAATAAAGCGGTTTAGTTTAACAGTTGTAAAAAACCCCAACATAAACAGAAATAAAACCCCAAGACAAACAAAGCAGACCATATACTATATGAACAAACAAAAATGTTATGCAAACAGTTTTATGGTAAGAGAGTCACACGCTGGCAGCAGAGGAGTGTCAAAACTCGTAGTAATAAATAGCTCCAAATTAACAATTTTCTACAACATTTCCTTAGAAGACAGGACCAGTATTTCTTCTGTTGTGATGATCCTGCAAAACAGCTTCACTCATATATATTTAATTTTATAACATTAGAATAGACACAAGAATGTAGACTGAAAAAGATGCTGGATTCAGGACAGTATACATAACATTTTTTGTTCAAAGTCCTACTGGTTTATTCACTAAGGCTAAACAGCAAGTCATATGATCCTATTTGGTGCATTTTCTACCATGATCAAGATCAATAAACGGATAGAGCCAAGGACCTGTGGTCCAACCTGCTATGGTCCAACCCACTGTGGCAAATGGGAAACACAATATAGGACCACTGTATAATCCCCAACTTTGTGTCTTGTTTCCTGGAACTGCAGAAGCAGAAACAAGACTGTAGTGTTTTAAGAGATTAGAGAAACATAGCAAGAAGTGGCATTTTAACATGAATAAGGGTACTAGGCCTGTGATAGTACTGCATCAAAAAAGCACACATGGGACTCCACTGCTTGCAACATCTGGTAGTGTCATTCAATGACTTGTTGACTTCAGAATGCATGTATGCAGTAATAAATAGATCAGTTATGTAGTAAGGCAGTGTGCTGAACATGCATTCATCTTGTGGACTAGGACACCACAGAGAGATACATGATACCATACACATTCATTAAGACTAAGTATGTTTTTGTTTTTGTGTGTTTGTTTTTCAAGGCTATCCAGGCAAACTCTTCCAGAGCATTTTCTTCTTAAGAACAGAGGTGCTCTGAGTCTTGTCACTTGTCTTCTCCCTTATCAAGAGATGATGACTGGCTTTAAGGAAAAATAAAGCTGAAGGAGGTTGTTTTATTTTTTCCCCCCGTTTTGGTTGCATCATTCTGAATGTTTCATTTAAAGAACAGTTTTTGATGCAGCCAGATGCTGAATCCTCAGGAGTTTCCAGATGTTTCCAGGTAACTCTGTAGTTTACGGACTGTGGTTTTGTCCAGTGAGCAAAGATCAAAGTCAAAGGTTGTGTTTGTGATATGAAAATGTCCAGTTTCTTCTATGAGATTTACTATCTGAAAGGAAAGAAAAGATGCAGTTGAAGATTTCAGGAGTTTCACATGCCGACTGAATGTATTAACATGCTACCCACCAAGTATGGCATGGAAGGCATAAAACAAGCCCAACACTTGCAGGTTAAACCATTATTCTTGTCAATTAACTTTCTTTCTGACAAGAACTATGGTCCAGACCACAGCATCTAGTTCGTTGTTGTTGTTTTGCTTTAGATCATCATCATCATCAACCATAATCCCAGTTTGGCCATCTGCTCTTCTACCCAACACTAACATTGGGAATATAGTTTTCAAATGTAACACCCTCTCCAAGCCCAAACAACTAAAAAAAAAAATCCAGGTAGATGTCTGTCTGGAATATTTATGTGTGGGTAGCTGCTAAGCAGGTTACTTTAGAAAACAATTGGCATAAGCCTTTCTGCAAGCAAGGGAAAGAAGTAAATACTTATAGAATTTAGTTCACACCAAAGAAAAAAATGTATTCAAGAGCTCTCACATCAACTGTTAGTTCACATACTAGCAGTTATTTCTTGAGCAATGGACTTGAATTGAATTTTTTCTTTTTAAACCAAATCAGCCATGAAAGACTCCTACCAATGGCAAAAGAAGACAGAGCCAGACTCTTTCCAGTGGTGCCCAGTGATAAGACAAGAGGCAATGGGCACAAACTGAAACATAGGAGGTTCCCCCTGAAGATCAGAAGCACCTTGTCACTGTGAGGCTGACCCCACTGGCACAGATTGTCCAGAGGGGTTGTGGGGTCTCCATTCCTGGAGATATTCAAAAGCCATGACCTCCAGAGATCCCTTCCAACCTCAACCATTCTACAGCTCTGTGAAATCAACAGTACATATCTAACTTGTGTCTTTTAACATTTTTAGTCTCTGAACGGCAGTCTAAATTTTTTTAAGAGCGGTCATACTCAACACTGAGTTGCTGTAACAAGTAACTCAAGATATGTTAAGTTCTAGCATGTGCAGTTACCTAAAAAAAACCTTCAGCATCTTGGAAAGCGCAAGCATTATTTGTCAAATACAGCTAATGCAGTGCCAACACACCATATCTATGAATCTCTTATGTGCTGTTGCATTCCAAGAGACAGACATCCCAGCTGGGCACACAGAAGGGCAGCCCATCCTGAAGCTGGCCACTGAGAAGTGTCATGGACTGACTGAAAATTGCTCTTCTGCTCAGCCTTTCCAGTCATCCCTTCTGCAACACTCAGGCTAGGCTCAATGTCCTGTTTGCACCCTTCAATGCGAAACCCATTTAGTTGTAGGGCTTCCATATACACCTCCACTGAAATGCTACTGCTAGATATTTCCTGCTTGTTGAGCTTTATTACTCCAACTCTAATTTCTTTCCCACAGCTGGAGGAGATACAGATGTATGCACACCTGGCTTACAGAGCATATCTTAAAATGACAAATGTGGTAGGAATACACCAACTTGTAAAACAACAATGAATTTAAACTAAATCTTTTGTAATTTTCTGCTCCCCATTTCATTATGTAGGATGTGTTCTCGGATCACAAAAGAAAAGACTATGTTGATGATAAATTTAATAAGTTCATATGTATTGTAAGGCACGGAATGACACAACCTAGGGTGGCTTAAACAGAATGGAAACAAGATAAAATCATGAGGGAACTGCCCATTACCATAAAAATCTCCCCTTCCAATCACATCCCATTTTCCAGGTTGGGGAAAAATAAAAGAAAAATATGTTTAACTTGGTTTGCAGCTGTCCAGAATTCTGAAAGTCCTTAGGAATACCCATGCTTTTCATAACACTTCATTTAAATCTGTGCCTCTTAGCATTAATTTTTTTCCATATGGGAATTTTTAATCTAAAATTGCCAGCTTCATTTATCCACTTGTTGATTCACAGACGGTAACACTTTTCCATCTCCTACCGTTTTGCGATTAATACGAGAGGGGAAAAAAAAGTCAAATGGGACAAAACTGATTGCTACCAGAAGGAAACTTCGATATGTGTTATTTGTCATTCTAACTTTTGACACTCCCTTGAGCCTCATCTAAAAGAGAAGCTAAGGAGTCAATCTGGACTCCTTTTGTAAAGTTAGGAATATAATCTCAGGCTGAGTCTCTGAATATCCACTGTGTGACAGATAAATAGCTGCACAAGTAGTTTAAACAAGCCAAAACCAGGAGGATGGAGCTATGCTGAACAACTCTGTGTAAAGCCTTCTTAACATTATAGTGAAAGAGTACCACCCCTCATAACACCCACAGCAATATACGTGATTTAAGAAACAAAGATTACATAGGTGTTAATACATGTATTTTTAAACAGCACTGTATATTTTGAAAAATTGATAAGCACTTTTATTGATCAGGTTCTGCTTTGGGCTTTTAAGCTCTAGGCCAAGGGAAATATAAACATTTTAAACATATCACTCATCCAGCCCTCAAGAAATATAGCCAGTATGTCAGGGCATCTGGTAAATCAGACTGAAATGAACCTCAAAAGTTTTAATGGATGTACAAAAATATATCAAGATAAACCCAGACAGCTCAATGAAAAACACCTGCCTGTGTGCCAGCCAATGAGGAATTCATGACTTATAGTATTAGCATGCACATTTCTTACGCTATTCAGAAATACTTGAAAAAGAATAAAAGCTTGAGATAAGCTGCCAGGAAGTCTGACAGTTATAATATTAAAAACACAGCATTAAAAAGTTTTATTCCAAGAGCTCAGGCTGCAAAGAACAAAAATACCCCATTTGTTCCTGCTGTAGTAAGCTTTCCTTTTCTGCTATAATGTACGTCTTGTTTACATAATGTCCCTCCAGCTCTGTTTCATCATTATCGATCATAGTACAACTATTTATCTCCCTTTAAACAAGCAAGTGAGTGTGTGTGTTTAAGGAAGTCAAAGTGCAACTAATGACATAGTCATTTTTCAATTTATGGAGGGTTTTAGACCATTTGATAGTTTCCAGACCTGCAAGCTGCCCCTTGCAAAAAACTCTCAGAAGACAGTTGCCATCTCAAGTTAAGCACCTTGTGGACATGAGCAATATAATTTTCAGCAATGCTACATGCTCCCAATTTCTTCTTTATGCCTGTGCTTTCTAGTGCACTGACTCTGAGGAGATTTTTCACCAGCTGCGGACATGAATTCTGATGCCTCAAAGTACGAGGCAGCCTTACCAGAAATCTTGTTGCCTTTCATGGAGTCATGCTAACACCATCTGCACTGAAAATACAGAGTTAGGAATGCAGCTTTAGCCAGCCAAATTTGAATATATGGGACATGCAGCATTAATATCTGATTGCAGATTCAGTTATCCCCACTATTTCACTGCAAATCACAGAGTAAAAAAAAAAAAAAGCCTTATCACTGCAAATCCCAAACCCTTTCTTTACAGTGAGAGACACATTTCTTTTTAAAATGTAATTTCAGACCAATTTCTGTCTAGCTGTGATCAAATATTCACATTAAAAAATGCTCAGGTGATTCTGATTCTCACAGGACTTATTTCTTGGTCAAGTGTCTTTTTTCACCTGCCTTCTCCCTCTTCGGCAACGCTTAGATAGATATCTATAGGTATAATTTTACATCAGGATTACTTAGATACATATCCAAGCACTTGCAGTTCAGTATCACATTTCTGTTGCCTCCTGGGGTTTTTTTTGTGGATTTATTTCAGCTTCCTTTAACAAAGTGTCTCAAGGAGAAATGCCACTCTTGGGAAAGAGCCACATTCTCAAATAAATACATTTTTCTCATGTCCAGCTGGGTCACATTCCTATTTGTTGTTACGTCTATAAGACTTGGTCTTAAAAACCAAGATTGCAAAAACCTGTCCTGCCCTTTTCACATCCCTCAGCACAAGTTTCAAAATCCAGTGCTTTTGAATGATCAATGCTTTCATCTTCTTGCAAGTCCCTTCTTTAAAAATTCCCCAAAAGTCTGTGGGCAGCAGACTTTGACATGTGCAAGAGATTATTACCTTCCCTGACATAAACTAAAGGGATGAAAATCACCACTCAGGAACACACAACATCTCTACCACCATTCCACTTCCAAACCGACATTGCCTTTTAAACTCTTGCAGCTATTTACAATTTTCTGTTGCATACTTTTGCACTCAATCCCTCTTATCACTTAGTAGCCAGCATCCCTTTCTCCAGCTTTATCCCTTACCCTCCTGACTTCTGTAATTCCTATAGTCTCTATATACTTTGATTTCTTGGTCTAGAAATTTCACATTAATTCTTAAGATCTTTCTCAGCTCTGTACTCTTTTTATTTTTGTGCTCACTGGAAGTTATTTCACAGTAATTACATAGCTGCATAGCAGTAAGGACATTTAGCATGGGATGATAGTTTATTTGTAATGCAGAGAAGCACTGATTCTCTGCAAGTTATCCGTTCAGTATTGTGAACATGTTTCTGTAAACTGATAAAATCATATGAACGAATGCACTGCAGAATATTGAGGGTTTAGAAGATTTTAAAACAAAACTGTTTTATTTGTTTTATAACAGCATAAATTATCTGCTGGTGCACACTGGCTAACAGACAAGTGGTGAGTAAGTTGTCTCTTGCGTTGAATTCTGGTAACCTTCATAGCCAGGACCACAAGGTTACCAGCTACCATTGCAGAACTACACCGCTGTCCCAGCCTGCAGAGCTTAGGACTTAGGTGGTTTCATGGGAGATTCTGAAAAAAACCCCACATATTCAAACCCTTTTGTGCAAAGCAAGAGTAAAAACAAGCAAGAAATGTTTGTGGTGTTGTTCTTTTTGTGAGGGTGGTCTAGCAGTGGAACAGAGTCCTGGAGGCTGTGCTGTCTCCATCCTTGGAGCTTTTAAAATCCTGACCGGATAAGCCCTGAGCAGCCTGATTTGACCCCACAGTTAAGCCTGCTCTGGGACTAGAAAAATCCCTTCCAATCAGAATTCTTATCCTAAGAAATATTTTCCAAGCAGGTAAGATGGTTCAAGTTGAATTCATGATCTTCTTTTTCATCTGGTAGCATTTAACTGTATTTGGCAGAGAAGACACATTCACCTTTGTTAGAAAAAAGATGGGTTCATCCACTAAAGCTTCTTCAGTCTGATGTTACAGTACTGTTATAATCTGCTTCATGGGAATTTACTAACATAAGGAAAAACTGTGTGAGAAGAAATACAACTGAGCTGGAAGATTAAGAGTATCCTATTCTGAGTAAGTGAAAAAAAAAGGTATATTCTTGCACATTTTAAACTAAAAATAGACTTTTTCTTTTTCCTAAATGTATTTATCAGACAACAGAAAGCATTCGTTCATTGACCTTTGCCTCACCACTCGTGTGAAGAGTATAATTTAAATACTGCAGTGCATGCCTTCTCATAGCACAGTGCTTAATTAGTTGTATTATAAAAATTAGGTTGATGTACAAATGGTGCTGTTTTGTTTCCTGGGAAACTGTTCTTGCAGACTGTTTCCTTTGTCTGGAGTGTGTGCAGGCTGTCGATACAGCCCCAGTGAAAGCTGTATTTATGGCCAGACCATGCAGACTACGACATCGGTACAGTTCTGCACTGATAGCTGGTAACTGTAGTCCTGGTCAGAGGTCTACCAGCAGTGAAACCATTTGACAGCCATGCCTGAGCTAACTGGGGAAGTAAATGCTCAGGAAGCAAAGCCAAGGCATAAATTTACAATACAGTGTTTTTTTCAGACGCACTTTCTATGTGAACTCTCTAAGAGTTAATGGATAATGTAAAGTGGAGAGGGTCTTGAAACTCCTACCTTTTAGTCTCCTGCACAAATTATCCAATGCAGGTAAAATTCGCCATGATTCTGAAAGTGTGCTTTGTTTCCCTTTGTAGACAAAAGGGAACTTGGGAAAGAACAATACATTAAATATGAAGGATAACTAATATGCAGCATTATGTATCGTAACTCATGAAATCTGACAGAGCTATCACAATTCCTCTTCAGCTAAGATTATCCTCAACCAAGGTCTTCCTTTTCACTGATCTTTCATTTGTTTTCTCATCTTTACCTATATTGAGCTTGAACTAATAAACAGATTAATGCCACAGCCTACAAAATATTTTTAACACACTTATCCAAGCGCTGATAAATTTGAGGAGTGATTGCAATAATTTATTTAGAAGTGATAAAAATTTCCATCTTTACAACATGTCCACAACTGGCACATGATTTTGCTAAACATAATAAAACCATCTGCGCTGCGATTGCATCTGCTTGGTTAGCAGATAGTACCTGACAATGTTGCCCAAAACAAAGAATACTATTCTTTGTTCTTACTATTGCATAACCTTTCAATCAATTTGGAGCCTTCTTGGTTTACGTATTTTCATATTTTACTCCCTCCACGACTTCAGATTACTTGATGAATATATTGTGTTTTTCCACACAGTGAGTTTTGCTTGAATTCCGTGTTTCCTGTTTGCCATAGAAAACATCTTTAATTGTTCCTGAGAAAATGCCAGTCCTTTTCAGGAAAAAAGCAACAAGATTTTTATCAAGTTATGGTGCACTGCTGTATCCATTCTCTCATCCTGTTTTCATAATTATTGGTACAGTATGTTGGCAAACATAAGAACGAATGGGTGAAAAATTTATCTCAGGGAATTTTTACACATTCTATAAATGGTATTGTCACATTAAATAACAAATTTTTTTAAAAAGTGCCTAAGCTGCGCTGAAAGTGGTAACGGGCTGTATATGGATTTTACAGGTTTGAACATTATTAAACCTGATTATAGAGTTTTAGATGAAGGGGAAAAATAGATATGACTTCACAACTTCAATGAGCACGCTGTGATATTGCATGAGAGTGCTCCTCACCTGCTGCAGTATATGTCTCTCTCTCAATGTCATTAATCTTCTGTGGAGCTCTACTAGTTCATCGAGATATGCCTAGAAATAAATCCCCCCCCCATAAACAACTTGTTAATTAAGTCATAGCTATGTATTTCAAAAACTTCAGATGTCTTCAAAAACAATACAAATGGAAATTTTATTTTAAGTTTTCTTTGACCTATATTTTTAGGAGTCTGGCTTTCTCTAGCTTAATGCAATCCAAATATAAGCTTTTGTGGGTTTTCTTAGATACTTCATGCCAATGAAAATCTTATTAGGTGGTCCTTTGCTGTAGAAGATAATATCTATATCTCAACTGTGGCAAAAAGTGTCAAACAGACTAGGGATATCAAAACAGCATCTTTAAAAAACATCTCCTACCTTTCCCCATGAGATCCAAACCTAAAGGCTCACAATGAAATCCCTCTTTTTCTCTAAAGCTACTTAATTTTCTGTGTCAACAGGCAGATATAATGTGGGAAGATCAAGCATGGTAGATTCCACTGTCCTCCTTCCTGGGATGCCAAACATGTCCCACCTCTCCACCCAATTATCAACTTTGTTCTTCAGCCTGAACCATCAGAAACCTTTTTTCTTTCAAGCAGAGAGAGATACAGCACCCAGCTTAAGAAAACAAAAAGCGTATGGATCAGGCAACTGAAAAACTAGCAACAGATAGTGAAACTTTGGTCTCCCACCTCACAGGATCACAAAGTTGACACTAATACCTGTAAAATAGAAACCCCCAGTGGAACTTGTTCATCTGGGAAATTGGGCTGTGTTCACTCACATGAGGACTTAGACCTCTTACCCATGGCCAGCTGACATGATTTTAAACAAAGGTGTCTTTCTCCTTGTTAAAATTAAGCTATTGGTTCACGTAATTCTAGTTAACAAGCTGAATCACACTGCCACTTCCTAATGCACAGGCCTCAGAAAGGATTCTGAAAAACATATATATTTTTTTCCATTGATTGACTTATTGGCTACAAATATAGCTGTGAATTCTGCTCTTCAAAGATTATCATTTCATCTGTGAAGCACAATGCAAATTCATGGTGGAGAGTAGCTAAAATAATAGATGGTAGATTCGCAACTGGTGACATTTGTTAAACCACCACATCTATTGAAGAAAAAGAAAAAGCTTTCAAAACAGCACAGAAGAATTAAGAATTACAGAAAAAAACAAAACCACAAAATAAAGATCTGCACCTAAAGGAACACAAAGCAAACATGTACTATTTACTGGGATTTGCATTCTGTAACAAAGGTTGGTGTTTAGTAAATACATTAATAGCACATTCTAGACTAATTCACTGTTACCTCATTCTCATTTACCTTATCACAATCCCCATTCTTTATTTGCTTATCAGACTTATTTTGCTTTATTGGACTTTTCACTTCTAATACCTGGAAAAGAAAGAAAATCTTGTAAAAATTAAATGCATTATTGGATATAGTTACATCTGAAAAACTCTGCTATCAGTTAATAACACAAGGAATATAATATCTGGAGAAAATGTAATCAAAACTCAAAACTCAGCTTTTAATTCTTTAATCCATACAATCTATTCACATGTTTCAGAAAAAAGCAGCTTACAGCAGAAAATGCTGAGTTGCTGGAATGAGGTGATATGGGTATTATTAATTCTTAAAATAATTAATTTCACATTATTTAAAGACTTCTCAACACTTTTTCGTGTCTTGGGCATGTTGGTAGAATAAGAGGTGTGATTGTGCAGGTGCAAAATGACCCTGAGGTATGCTGCAGTGCTTTTGAAATGTCACGCGACCAGTACATATTTCCTGTTCTTTCCCCCCGCTCCGCCCCAAGGGTGTCTCTTTTCTTCCACAGGGATTTTGAGACACAGTCTTTGAAATGACTGTATGAGTTGTAGCTGAAAAAAAAAAAAGCTTTTGACAGTAATTTCTCTTGCACTTATGCAGTACTCTTCCTTCCATGCCATACAAAGCCATTTACTACCACATTAGTAAACCCAAGAGTGCTTTGTCCAGTACTGAACCACACCAACGAGCAGCAGAGCACCATGCTTAGTATGAAAATTTTAGGATTAAAGGAAGGAATATTTGGGGGAAACAGAACTGTAGATTTTTCTTCTGATTTTTCCCACACACGACACACTTTTTTGAAGCTGAAAGTAGAGTTAAAAAAACAGCCATCACATTCCTAATCTAGAATACAATTGTTTCTTCTGAAAAAACAGAGGAAAATAAATGATTGCAGATGATGGAAGATTTTGTTTAACCTTTCATTATAAGTAACACTAATATCACTACCATGATTATCTCCAACACCACACTGGACAGTCACAACACATGACAAAACTCAGCAAATAAACAAGGAAATACAGTCTGTAAAAGCAGGTCTTCTAGACTAGCAAGAAGCTTCACTGACAGCTTTCTTTATATCCCCTGTCATTTCTAGTTCCCTCAGTATACATGACTAAAATTGCATGCATGCTTCTCAGCCTGACAAGCACCATAAGAAACAGAGCAGACAGGCAGCTACTTCCCTATATAAAAAAAGTAACTGCAGATCTGGATTTAACTTTACCTAATCAGAACGCAATATGTGATCCTTTCCTGAAGAAAAATCCCAGTTCTTCAATTCAATATCCCCTAGGATTACTGCTGTGTAGGCCAGGGGAAGAAAAAGTCTTGTATTCAAAAAAAAAAAAAAAGACCTCTAGGCATGGATCCAGTACCTTTTAGATGCTTTTCTTTCTTTTAAATGAAAAAAAAAAATAATCTTGATTTCAAATATAATCTTAACAAGAACACAGTATATTTGAAAAAGTTGCTTCCTTGCAGTGCTCTTGATGTGTGGTTGAAATCTAACGTCTTAAGCACTCTTGTTTAGATGAGACACAACATAATGACATCTGAAGAATCATAGAAATAACTGTCTTAGCTCTTTAGTTCTGTGAATGGACTTTGTCAATACAAGCCTGATTTCATCAGTCAAAATAATCATCCTGGTAAGCAGCACTATACTACCAAGCAGAGATTTCAAATGTGGCTATGGTCCACATAATTTGAATTTTCACAAAGCTTCCCTAAATTTATCATTTTCAGCTCAATTATGAAATTCAGCTCAAAATTCTATAAAAATAGAAGAAGGTATGTGACATTCAATTTTAGCTGGTATACTGCTATTGTTTGGAGTGTCTAAATGGGCTGGTAGACCTTCTGTTAGATCATGGAAGGAAAAAGGAAAATGAAAGATGTGACTGTGTGGGCTGCTGATATTGGGAATACAATTGCTTAACAATTACATTGCCTCTGTAGAAGTTATTCATTAAACAACAAGCCATAGATAGATGTTATTTGTCTTGTGCTGATGTTTCCAATAAATGCAATATTCTTCATCTTTATAGTTTGCTTTTTGCCCTCAAAAGACTGTCTCTTAAAAACACGTAACTTTGGTACAGATCAGCTTAGAAAAGCCTACAGAGTTTCTGGTGGATAGTTAGAATGCTTTCTGGACATGGAATCTTTCCTCTCTACATGCACAAACTACTTCCCAGGTTTTTTTCTTCCATAGTGTATTTGAACTTAACTGACAGGAATGGCAATGTTTAGGTTTTGCATTATCAGTAAGCTTGTATTGGAAACCTTTTTAGAGAAGCAATGACAACTAAATAATTTCTGCCAGATAATGGAAGCAGTTAACCTAAGAGACACAGGAAAGACTCATCCATAAAACTTACCATCTAAACCACAAACTTTCATTAATACATTATATAGACACTATTCTAACGATATCAATACTGTAAGCAGCCATTTATTGCCAGCCAGCAAATTTCATGACTGCTTTGCTTTGTGTATGGTCCACCTGATACTAGGAGTGAATTATGGCTCCCTATAATAAGTGCCAAATGATATATTCTATAAATTATGGGCTTTTTTAAAAGAATATCAGATTTTGAGTTTAATTTTTATATTTAGAGAGTCTTACTCTATTGGTGAATGGGGATGATGTCACTCTCAAACTCTAATTCCCATTTCTCCCTGATGTCCCTGCAGCTCTAGGCTGTTTAGTTTTTTTTCTCTAAAAAACAGAACTACCCTACTTTCCCACCTCAAATATTACAACAAAGTTAGCTCTTACAGATATAGAGCAAGTACTCTGACAGTGAAATAAAAACTATTGTATCTTCTAGATAAACACTGTGGGGCAGTGGGGGGGACAGAACAGAAGAATGAATAAACTCCTGAGAATGAGCCTATTGACATGAACCATGTCTACTGCTAACACAAACCGAAATCTCTATTAGTTGTTTGACTGATACTGTAAAGCTGGTTTGTATCGTGTACCTTACAAAGATATAATTATTCATATGGCAAGGACACATTTCTTAAAATACTGATGAAAACATTACCTTTGGTCATTAGCATTTGCTAAACCAAATACCACTTCTCCTGAAAAAAGCCCCAAACAAACCAAAACTCTTATGTCAGTTTACAGACTATGCCACTGCACTGAAGTAATCAGAATGCCATATCAGCTCCCCAGGACTGTATTTACAAATACTGACTTTACCTGGTTGTTGTTGGTTTTCAGTAAAGGTGGCGCTGGTTCATGGCGTAGTGGTGAGGAAGCCGAACTGCTGTCACTGTCGCTGCCATCACTCAGACTAACCCTATGGAAAAAGAGAGCCAAAAAATTACACCCGCAGACCAAGGGCTGTCAACAGGGGTGAACTGCACTTGTACTTTGAGGTAGGACACTAAGAATGACCCCTCACTAAGCAAGCCATCATTAACCAACCTCATGTGAAAGAGAGGCAACTGAGCAGGGCTGTGCTCCATGAAAAGCTCAGCACAGGAAGGAGAACAAGGGTGTCTGCCTGCACTTGGGTGAGATGCCATGTCTGTGTAACAGCATCTATCATCACAGAAATGGTTAAATATTTAGAACATTAAACTGCTGTTCCCAGTGTTCCTGGAGCAAGATCGCATCTCAGTTCATAGCCATGTGTTTTAAATATACTTTTCTGCTCTTCTAAAAGCTTTCTAAACAGCTGCACTTCCCACTTGGACAAGAGTTTCACTGAAAAATTCCTCGCTCCTTATCATAAATAACACTTTTTTTCCTGGCTAAAATTTAAAAGCTTCGTGTCTCAGAAGAGGTCCAGTGAAAAAGCTCAGATCCTAGTCAGTCTCATCATTTATGTACTTAGGAACAACCAAGTATACTTATTTGTTAGAAGAAAGTAAAAATGGTTATTTGGGATAAAAAGTAGAGAAACATTAGCCTTAAAATTTTGTTAAAAAACTGAAACAGAATCTCCATACTTAGAGACAAGCTGAGCCTGAGATAATCCTTTATACAATCACCAACACAAACAAATTCTTAAACTACTAGACATCTTGGTCTTTTTCTACTTAATTCCTGCTGTTAAAGTCCACCAGGGAATTGGCTGACATTACCTTCCCATTTAAGCAGTAGCTGATACTGGTGTTCAAGTGCTGTTCACTCACAGCTAAACCCTGTGGATCAGATAAAGATCCCACTATGAAAAGGTTCAAGAGAGATTGTTTCAGGTTTTCAACAACATTCAGGTGGAGCTTCAAGCTGCCTGAAGAACAGATGATTTTTGGAATGCCCCCTTAAGGTTGTAGCTAGGATGCAAAAGCATAATTTAAAAAGCAGTTTCTGTGACAGTTAATTGCTTTACCTTCTGTCTGCACTTTTACATGTTACCTACTGCATACCACACAGAATTAACTTGAAATTCAAATTTCACTAGTTCTGATCCAATTTAACAACCTAATCTAAAGCTGGTAAGTAGATCTTGAAAACAAGACACTATGCACAGAATAGCTCATCAGTCAATTAAAGGACTTAATTCTATATCATTTATGCCAAAGAGTAATTGTGACTACTCCCCTGAAGTCACAATGGCATGAAATCAAGGAAAGTCAAATGAATGAGGATCATCATAACCATGGGGATTAGTACAGAAGCACTTTGTATTTGGAATGGCTAATCTTGATAGTTTTTAGAAGAGGCAGTTTTATATGCACATGCTTTAAAAAGAGAGGCTGAATTCCTGCCCATTTGTTACTCCACACTTTGAGAACATAGACCTCACCATATTACTAACAAGCACAACGTCTTGGCCACCAGGCTACTTGCAATCACAAGACACTCACCTTCGACTCCTGCTTCCTCCTCGTGTATTTACAGGTCGTTCCAACTCAGAATCATTGTCATTCTCATCCACTTCATCTGATTCATCTTCATTATCATCTGAATGCAGATCTTTCATTATAGACCTCAATGGACCTGAAACATCAGAGACAATAAAATACACAAATGAAGTTCACTTCACAGTGTTGCAGGCAACTCATCCAGCTTTGTATATGATGAAAAACTATTGTCCCTGCACGGGTGTTGGGAGGAGAGAGTCTTAAACATTAAACAAACGAAGTAATTCACTGGGGGCTTATGCTGCAGGGACTTATCCATGAATCATTTACTCACACAAGCAACTTAATCAGCTTCAATAGACTTACTCATGACAGTGAAGTGACTCGTATGTTTAAGTGTTTGCAGGATTGGCCCCCTGGACCATAGCTGAAGTCAAATACTGTCATGCCAGTAGAAATTGACTATTACTGTATTATTATTACTATTATTATTGGAAAGTAAGATACTTTTTCATCACTGGGTTTTCACATTTTTTGCTTTCTCAAAGAGTATTATATGTGAGTAAATATCTACAGGGATATACTCATCAGTACTATTACATTTGTGAGGTTATTACATGTATTGAGAAGCAGAGTCTAACAAATCGTTCCAACTCATACTGGCCAAGGCAGTCTCTGTCTTCCCATTTTTATTTATTTAGCTTTAGCTGTTCCCTTTATTTCAGGGTAAATTTCAGGTCAAGTAAGCACTTCACCATATTCATATGTAAAAAGTGCATCAATCCCACATAACACTATGCTATCTCTTTTCCTGAATTGACAGAAGGTACAAAGCTTGACTGCCTCATAAAACTGCGTGAAATTCAGTTTGGGATTTTGGTTTGATTTTACTCAATTTATTTTGCTTTAAAAGTTACAGAAAGAGGAATATATGTTTAACATATCTGGGAAATGTAACACTACAACTGCTTGAAATATAAGGAGGCAAAAGCAACTTATAAGAGGGAAGGAAGCAAGACTGATGCCAGAGGGCATTTAACTCTAAAGTGAGAGACATGAAGCAGCAAACAAAAGCAATGGTGATGGCTGCAGGAAAAGCAATTACAACTACGGTTCTGTAATTCCTGCAGCCCAGGAAACACTAGTACTAGTGTGGATGAAGTGAGACTCAGAGTGCTCTTCAAAGGAAGCAACTCTTTATTTGCTCATGGGGAAACAGGGTCAACTTGTGTCATCCTTTGTCACTGCCAGAAGTGAAGACAGACCTCTGCCAGTCATATTCCTAATGCAGAAGGTGTTCCATTCATCGGAGGAATGGCTTCATGGATTATTCCAGACTAAGCAAGGCTCAGATCACAGACATTTTGACTAGTTTTGTGCAAGTGATTTCAAAGCCAATGTTGAGCATGATTTACCACTAAGCTTACACTAGAACTTTCATAAATCGGTGCAGCTTTGGCTGGTTCAGAAGAATGGTTTCTTACCTCTGTTTTTACATCTTAAGGTTGGCTGGGAAGAAGCCCAGATGTTACTGATGGGCAAATTCCTGGTGGACCAGACACTTGTAGAGGCCACAAGGAAAGCAGAACTATACTGATGTGTTTCTTGTCCATGCAGCCACCACTGATTTGTGTTCCACTCTCGGTTACTGTTGGGGTCTCAGGCAGACAATGCTCAGCTACTTGCAAATGGTAACTTGTAGTCTGACTGAATATTTAATTATCTGACGCTTGAAGGAGGGAAAGGACTCCTTCCTTGGCTTTTAATAGGAGCAGTAATTAACATATTTCCTTTAAAAAGGAAAAGAGAGGGCACCATCAACAGCATCTGCACAGGGATGAAGGAAGAATTTGCCCATTTTGATTTTTTGGAAAATATTCTTACTGGTCTGCTTGACTGTTGAGGTCAGTAAATGAGAGCCAAGGCACAGGGAACTAAATGATTTGAGGTAAAGGGTAAGAAAATATAATTATAAATATAGGAAGAAGAATTCCTTGTTTCAAGCAAAATGAAAGGGTAGAACACAAGGGTATTTCCACAGGCTAGGCCTAGCCTAGAAAGGCTAGTTTCACCTTACTGGGCAAAGACACTAAGAAACTTCATGAAAGTTCTACTGAATACAGCTGTCCTTGTCTGCACTGAGAGCAGATGAGTCTCACAGATGAGTCTCTCTCCATAGACCAAAGTCCGCTTCTGAGAATGCATTCATCTCCACTCCCAACATACAGGAGGAAGAAAACGATAAAAAAGACTTGGTAAAGGACAAATGGAAGTATCATCATAGGCTTGATGAAAAAGCAGAGGAAAAGGTCAGTGGGAGGAAAGGAAAAACTATCAACCAAAGCCTAATTTTGTAATTATACTTAGCATGACATATAAAGAGCTCATCTTTCATAAGAGACCAGCACATAACTTCACAACATGGAAACTGGTAGCTATGCTTGCGAGTCACCCAAAACATCAGTTCATGACTTTATTTTCATAATGGAAGCAGAAAGTAAACCAGCACAGATTCCTCGTGATCCCTACACAGCCTGCTCTCCCAAGCTCAAGCTAACTCATTATTATTGTCTATGTCCTGTTTCCAAGTATAGCAGAGGGCTATTTCATACCCTGATACTTCCTTGCTGTGCTCTGGGACAATCAGACAGTCCCGTCTCAAGTTGCCAACAGGCTCATTCCTCTTTCTTAGAGAAGAATGAACGTGGACTGCTGAGACATAACGATCACTGACAGGCTCATAGGCCTTTAACAACCTGTCATTAAGACAAGTTTTCACTTAATGTAGGACCATGTCTGGGACTGTGAAGAGGTAATTTAGTGCCCAGATAGCTGCAGACATTCCTAACAGTCAGCAAAGCACTGATTTTTAGGTCTTTTATTTCTAGCACTGACAGCTAACACTTAACTTAAAAGTCCATGACAACCTTTAAGGATTTGAGAATTTGCTATCTCCTAATGGCTCAGAATAGTTAAGGAGAAACTGAAAACTAAAAGCTGCCCAAGAGCAAGTGCTCTTGGTGAGGAAACAAGCCCCGAGGGCCAAAGAACTTGAAGAACCTTAGGTTAGCCCACTGTTTTTGCAAAAAGAAGTGAAAAAATTTCATGCTGTGGTTTTCTGACACTTGAGTGACCACTGGAGTTCGAACACAATGGAAAAAGAACAACAGCCCTGGCAAGTAACTTCTAATAAAGGAAAAAAGCATGGGTTCTGGCCAGAGAACAATATTCTTAAGAAGGTACAAAAACCAGAAAGACAGTCTGTGATATGTCTTCTATTTGACCCAAAAGAGATGGATGGATCCAGTCTGCTCAGAAGTAAATACTAAGTCAAGAGGTTTTTGCCCAGCATAAGATAACAGATACAGGAATCGGTATCCAAATATTTTGGCTCGTAATGTACAGTTTACACCACTAATGAGGTTTTCATGAGAGCAAAGATGGGGTTTCAGCAAGAATGGTTTCTGTTTAGCCTCAGGTAAACAAAATCAAATGCCTGAAGCTGGTCATCAACCACAGTTGACTTCTGCTTTTGCTTTCTTTCACCTGGAGTAATGCTGCCAGAACACACTAGAAAATCCATACCCATCACCTACAGAAAGGCAGTAGGACAGATATGCACCATGTGTAGATCTGTTTAAAAACAAACTGTCGGCCTGAGGCACTAATATATTTTCATAACATGAAACCAAGTCTACCATTGAGAAATATAAATGGATAGAATAAATGTAATTTTAATTAGTCAAAAGCTGCTTTTTTAATGCTTCTGATCTAAAGAACAAAAGAAAAGCTGATTAAGAATGTTATCAGCTGTACAATCTTATAAACCTAGGGAAAAAGGCCAAGCAGGAACTAACTAGTTTAACAGATCCATGTAGAATGAGTCTCAACTTATTTACAGAAAACCAGCTTTGGCGAATTCTTTGCAAAGAAAAATTTATTTCTTCACTGAGTTACAAGTAAACTGTAATTATTAGCTAGAAAATCAAAATGTAAACTTAAAGTCAACTTCAAGTCTGACCATCATCTTCCTCTGCCACATATTTAAAGTAAATACAATATGCTCTCAAAACTCTGCAATGGCATGGGAGGATCATGGTCCTTTGAAAGGGTCCACACATACACATCCTTGGGCTGCCCATGGGAAGCCACATCTTCCTTCGCAGGGCTTCAGATTGAGCCAGGTGCCATGTCACCTATCCCTGCAGAAGAATAACCTCAAAACCAGAAGCTTTTTCAAGTTTAGCATCTGCTACGTGACTGGCACATACTTAGTGCTTCTCGAAAAAATACCCTTCACAACCTTTTTCCGGATAGACATTTTTTTTCCCTTTTATTTTGCCCTTACAGCCACATCTGAAAAAAAAAAAAAAAATGGAGGAAAAGTCTCTAAAGCAAAACTGTAACCAGCTCAGGCTGTGAAAGGCAGAAAAAAAACCCAACAGTAATGAGATGCCACCAGTTCTGTTTTTATTGGCCCCTTCATTTCACACATTCCTTTCATTTTATTTTCCTTTGTTGGTACCTTGTTGTCTGCTGTTTTGAGATGGTGTAAAACTGGAACTGGAACTGGAGCTGGAACTGGCAGGGCTGGGCTGTTCAGACTTAAAAGGAAAAAAAAAAAAAAAGAAAATAAATAACATTGTAAGATACATTTTTGCCTAAACCCCTTACTGTTAATTACTGCCTAAGGCATGCTGCCAAGAAAAAAGAACTACAGAACAGAATAATACTCAAAGATCTTTATTTCAGGTGTCAGTGAGGCAAACATTGTGGAAATTCCTATGCACTCAACATACACACACACTACTATACCATGTCTAGTCCTTTAGTAAAGCAAATATCCTAATAAAAAGTTCTCAATGTCTTGTTTGAAAGGCTATACAACATGAGGGCCTAAATGAGTTTATAATAGACCTAAGGCTCTTGTGTCCTTTCATACTCTAGTTGCAACATCTTCCAAATAGGTAAGGATAAAGTAGAATCAAAAACCAGAGGAAGACCTGAGCGGACCACACTAAATGCCAGAAAACCTCACACAGTTTTCTTTTTTGTTCCTTAGAAAGCAAGTCTTAAGATGAGGATTCAAAATAAAGTTTTCTGCTGTTATAAGATTTATCCTCATCCCAACACTTTTCATATGTATTAAGACCCTACAGATCGTTACAGTGATTGAACCAGAAGGATTGCCTTGCTACACAGCGAAATTATCTGGAACACACAGATCACAAAATGGAACCAGATTTAAAAAACAGAGTAGTTAAAATCAGTTTACATTACTTAATGAACAGTTCTCTACATTGTTTTTCTACTATTGTTTAAATGTATACATTTCTCTTTAAAATTCTGTAAGATTGCTAAGAAAGGCCTATTACTTAACCTAAAAATTATGTATAATTTTTCTCATAGTGGTTATGGCTTATGAGGGTTCAAACTGGAACACAAGACGTTCCACTTAAATTTGAGAATAAACTTGTTCTCAGTGAGGGTGACAGACACTGGAACAGGCTGCCCAGGGGGGTTGTGGAGTCTTCTACTCTGGAGACATTCAAAACCCACCTGGACACGTTCATGTGTAGCCTCATCTGGTTGTTCCTGCTCCGGCCGGGGGATTGGACTGGATGATCTTTTGAAGTCCCTTCCAATCCCTAACATTCTGTGACAAGTCTTGTTTCCTGTTATCATGTTGCATGTCTCCACTTACTTTTTTGCTGTTTCTTAAGCTCAGTGGCTTGAAGTGCATGGTTGTCAGTATACACTTGAACATTCATTTGTGTACATGAGAGAAAGAACAAATCTGATATCTGGGCTCAAAGGATGCTAACAGAGAACATAAAACAAGAAAGAAGTGTCTGTACAGAGGAAATGGTGAAAATCAGGTTAGGAAGCCAAGAAAATCTGGTTACACTTCAAATTTTATACAACTGCGTTACCATGACGTTGCCATTATCCAGGCTAATGAAAGTTTTCTGACTCTCCTTGCCTGTACAACATCCCTTGTGATTAAGTTAGAACTAAACTGCTCTCAAAAATAACAGCAGTAATATCTAGTCACTGTAAAACTCAATTTTCACACACGCAGGCTACCTAAGCCTAACATCTGCTTTTTCTCCATAAATCAATCTATTGTTGCCTTTCATAATGAGCAGGCAGATTTACAGCCTTTTACTGCCTTTTCTCACAAAGAGAGATGCCTATTTGGGCAACAGAATGCCTGAGAAAAACACCATTAACATCTGCTCTCCTCAAATCAACACCAGCTCCAGTACTCACAGACACACAGGAAAAATACAAACTCTGGACCTGACAGCATGGGCATGTACAGCTTGTATACAGGTCCATCAGCCCTGTGCAAAGAAACAGTGAACAACACAACCCATTTCTGAGTACCAAGAGAGATTCTTACATGGTCCACAGCACCAGACCTTTTTGGAAGACACTGCAGCATCACTTGACAGTGCTCCAAAAATCAAGTAATTCAAGTAATTTTTTTTTTTTTTATAAATTGACTAAACTTCTGCAAAACCATACAAGATTTTCAGCTGTAAAATAATTACGATAACATGAAACAGACTGCACTGATGAATGACCAGAGTCAATGCAAACTTTAGAGACGTCACCATTCTGGAAACTAATTTCAGTCTTCCAGGTTCAGGTTTCTCTCAAACATCTGGTTTATCTGTTGCTTTTGCAGCAAAATTACTAGCTGACAACGGGATTCTGTGCGTCTCCATAAACTGTCTTTTTCCTTCTATTAATTTCAACATGAGCTTTAACTTATGTAAAATCCATGCTTTAAAAGGTAACAAACACTAAAAGACTATCATATTCAGTTTAAAATACTTGAGGAAGTGCTAAAGCTGCAGGGGGAAAAACAAGGAGTCCCACAGGTGCAGAGATATTTGTTACTACTAAAACTTCACCACTTTATTTTTACTGGAAATTAAAACATAAAAGGGAAAAGGCTCAGACTCTTTCATATTGTAAGGCATGCAAACACCAATGAAATTCCTCCATGTCAAAATTTTTTCTCAGTATTAACTAATTGAGACAGAATCACAAGAGAGAATGGATATGGATATGTATAAAGTTGTTACAGTCCCTTCCTGGTAAAAATTTTGCTCTCCTTTAGCAAGATCGCTTTGAGACACCAAACCACAGAAAGTCCCAATGAAACACAAATCAACATCTATACTCTTTTAAAATGATTCTTAATGCCTCTTGAAACAATTTACATTATTTCCTTAAACTGCTTTGCCTGAAAATGTATTCCAAGAAATACAGATTGCCATAAATCTTTAAATTGTCTAGTACTGGAAATTAAACATATTTTTTTTCAACTTCGAGAAATCAGGGATGAGAACACACACATAGGAAAGAGCTGCTTTTAACATAAGAATTAATGTTATTAAGAGAAAAGACTTGCATTACAGAAGGAGCTAAAAATATACCTTCCACATATTAATATGAATTAGTGCCTACAGTGCCAACATTTCAAGTAACCAGAGGCTACCTTTTGTCACTTAAGCAAAGCTTTCTGGCAGTTTTATAGGCTGTTATCCTGAGGACTTAGGTATTTATGGCTTTATTCACTTGGGCTTTCTGCTCTTATCCACTGGTTACTAATCACTAAACAGATTTTTTTTTTTTTTTTTTTAAATGGGTCTGAAATCAGCTAAAGGGTGTCCTTCAACAATAGAAGCTTAAGATAGTACCAGTCTAAGAGTTTCTCTCATATGACCTTTTCCTGTTTTACTAGTTTTCTCTTCCTGTAGAGAAGCTAATGAGAGTTTGGGCCCAAACTGTTCATTAGTGCAATGAGCAGATACGATTTATTGCATTCTTAGACAGTCTATTTCATTTTAGTGCTCTCACACTGATGCACAGGAGACACTGGCTTCTTTATTAGACCTGGTTGAAGGCTTCTGTGCTTTGAAACAGTTCAGCAAGAAAATGGACTTTTCTTTGGCTCAAGCTTTCCCTAAAAAGGTACCTTCTTCACCAGCTCTAAACCATTTGGCTTCTGTCATTGCCATACTTTTGTTTGTTTTTACAAGTTGTACAACAACTTACTTTAGAGCTGCAAACAATTTTCAGGCAAACTCACCTGTTTATGACACCAGATATAACAAAGCTGTTTCTGTAATATTTCATGGTTGCCCAGATTCATATAACTACTTCTAAAAACAAACCACATCATTTCAAGCTCCTTATTTACAATAAAAAATAGAAAACATCTGTATGTGTGTGAGAATGGCTTTTCTTGACATCCCTTGAACCATTTTTAAAGGAAGCTTACATATTGTTTCCTGAAATAAAATTTAAATTATGTAGTAATATCCCATTTCATATCAGCCACTCTACATATTTCTTATTTTTACGCACATACTCTACAGATTTATGTTTCCCTGCACCATACATACTGAAAAGTCTACCCACTCAAAACTGCTTATAGCTGAGTATTATTTCTTCTTTGTCTGAAGTAAGCTTGTCAGGGAGGGGGAACACTATCCCCCAAGACAAGCTGCCTTCTGTAACAGAATTCCTGTACTTACAACCTCTACTGCCTCCACCTCAGCTTTTAGTAGAGTAATCCAACCCATCTGTAGCTCAAAGAACAGAACAACCACACCTCATCCACCAAGCACCCACACCTGCCATTGCCAAGGGGACACACCATTTGGGTGTCTGTGATACCACAAGGCTGAACAGAGCTGCCTGCACCCTGCCCGAATTCTGTATCACCACATCTCCTTGCAAGCTGCTATTGATTCATTAGCAAGCAGCCTCCATGGCAGGGTAAAACTTTCTTTTAAACCATTCACAGAAGCTAACTTGCAGATTGCAAGCTTGGACTGGAAGAACAGGGCTACGGAGTGGGAAGTAGAGTTTATTATCTTCTTACAGAAATGGAAATATTTATTCATAACTATGATGTTTAAGGAACTAAAAATATTTAGAGAAGTAATTTAAGATTTAAAAGATGTAAAATTTGAACAGTAAATGACAGATTATTGATTTTTGAGAGCAGGCTGAGACAGTAATTTGGCAGAGAATGTGACCTAAGGTACTGATAAGTGGTGCCCAACAATAGGATGAGGGGCAATGGGCACCGACTGAAGCACAGGAGGTTACATCTGAATTTAAGGAGAAAATTCTTTGAGGGTGACGGAACACTGGAACAGGCTGCCCAGAGAGGTTGTAGAGTCTCTTTTCTGGAGACATTCAAAACCCACCCAGTCACATTCCTGTGCAATCTGCTCTAAGTGAACCTGCTTTAACAGGTGGGTTGGACTGGATGATCTCCAGAGGCCCCTTCCAACCCAGCCATTCTGTGATTCTGTGATACATTTAGCTGCTCAAATTATTTAGAGTAATTTCAAACAAAAGTTCCATATCACTGATGGAAGTGAGGTTATTTGATAAATCAGTTGACTCTGTACTTGCTAACTGAGCAAGTCCAGGGGCCCTGAGGGGATGCTTCCATGAGTGCTGAGGGAGCTGGCACATGTCATTGCAAGGCCACTTTCAATAATCTTTGATCAATCATGTTGACTGGGAGAAGCACCCAAAGACTGGAGCAATGGTCAATCCTCCTTGCTTCTTGAAGAGCAAGAAGGAGGATCCAGGATACTACAGGCCTGTCAGCCTCACCTCAGTCCCTGGGAAGGTGATGGACAGCTAATACTGGAAACCATTTCTAGGTACTTAAAGACGAGCAAATCATGAGGAGCAGTCAGCGTGGTTTCACCAAGACAAAGACAAAGTCACGATTGGCTAACTTGACAAACTTTTGTGATTAAATGACTGGTAGAACCAGGAAAAATAGCAGATATTGTCTACCTGGGCTTCAGTAAGGCCTTTGACACCATCTCGCCCAAGATCCTCATAAACAAGCTGTTGATGGGCTGGATGAGCAGACAGCAATGTGGACTGAAAACTGGCTGAAGGGCTGGGCTGAGAGGGTGGTGATCAGCGGTGTAAAGTATATTTGGAGGCCAGTAGCTAGCACTGTACCCCAAGGGTCAACACGGTATCCAGTCGTACTTAACATCTTCACTAATGGTCTGGACAATGGGACAGAGTGTGCCCTCAGCGAGTTTGCTGGTTGCACAAGACTGGAGAAGTGGCTGTTATGCCAGAAGGTCATCCTGCCACTCAGAGGGACCTTGACAGCCAGGAGAAATAGGCAGACAGCAACCTCACAAAGTTCAACAAGGACAAATGTGAAGTCCTGTAGCCATGCAAGAACAGTCCCATGCACCAACATTCTGGGGGCAACCCAGGTGGAAAGCAGCTTCGCAGAAAAGGACCTGGGGGTCCTCGTGGATCTTATTAATGTACATAAACACCTGAAGGGAGGGTGCAAAAAGGATGGAACCAGGCTATTTTCAGTGGTGCCCAGTGACAGGACCAGAGGCAATGGGCACGAACTGAAAAACAGGAGGTTCCCTCTGAACATCAGGAAACACTTTTGCACTGGCACAGGTTTCCCAGGGAGGTTGTGGAGCAACCCTCCTCAGAAATCATTTTTAAAAGGTCTAGACAGAGTGCTAGGCAACCAGGTCTAAATGGCCCTGGTTAAGCAGGGAAGTTGGACCAGATGACCATCAGAGGTCCCTTCCAACATCAACCAGTCTATGATTCTGTGAATCTGAAACACAGCCTTCATTTAACAATAACTATCCAGAAAAGACCTTCAGCCAAACATCACAAGTGTTTCAACTGATCAATTGCAGTGGATTAAGCAGGATTTGCCTTTCTTTAGAGACCCTCCAACTGAAACATGTATCTACTTTCAAAAGAAAATTATTTTCCTTCTATATTTATGTACACATTTGGTCTTAGCTTTATAAATAAAAAAATAAATTTGAGACTCTGCTAACATAAAAACTCAGAAATAGTCAAGCTATTGTAAGACTTGGAGAAGACCCATGAACAGGAGACTGACCTAACACATGTGGATAAAAAAATTATTTTGCAAGTACACAGCACAATACAGTTGAAAAATTAACTGCTAGTGAAGGCCACTGCCTGCAGGAATATTTTTTCAGAAGAAACCTTATTGGTAAGAGCAGAAGACAGTCAGTAAAGCAGGTAAAGAAGTATGGGAGAGAAGATTATAATTTCTTATGCAGGACATAAGAATGTATTTTATGCCTACAAGATAATGAGAAAACTAAAGGTAAAATAAACTAAAAATGTGTATGGTCACATATGAACATGGTCTTAAACTGAAAGAGGCAGAGTGCAAACTGATACAAGTTCTCATCAGATTACCCCAACCAAGAAGGATGAAAACTTTGTGCTGAATATGTAGGTAATGCTGGCAAAGACAGGTTTATAGAAAGTCTTTGGCTTTACAAAATTGGCACTAAAACCTATGGACCACATTTCCCCAAAAATGTGGTCAATATTTGTGAGGAACTAAGAAAGTATGAGCTGTGTAGCATGAGGAAGTTAACAGCCCCATATTCTACTCATAAGTCTGAATTATGTGAAAAAAACAAAAATTACCACAAAAATGGGGCCTGCTTATAGAAGATGAAGATATCCTAAATAATTCACTTGTTTGAAGAATATTGCTTATCTTGTAAGCTCAGTGGCATGAAAGCCCTGTGATGAGAGAATGGTGACTGTCCCTATGTACTCTGGTAAATGTGGAAAGGACAAATTCAGCTGACAAGAACACTCAGATATTGATTTTCTGCAAGTTTGAATTCACAATTTTTAAACATACCTAGAGAACCATCACACATTCTATACGGAGAGCTCTCATACACAACAAAGGACAGAAATGTGTTTTAGAAAGACAGTCTAACCCTCAATTTTAGTACAAGATAAAAGGTGGAAAAGTCAGCCTAGGTATTGAAGCCAATGTGAGAGTTTCATTTACCTAATCTACATTTTTTTTTGCTCCAATGGGATTAATAGCGATGGTTGAAGACAGGTGGTATTTATTCTGGCCAGCCCTGGCACCTGCTGCATCAGAAGACAATGATTTGTGATTCTCTACTCTTGCCCTGTTTTGTACCCTGTGCCCAACGTTACGTTTCAGCACTGAGAAGGGTGGAAGTTGATGCAGTCCCAGTTCTTGGGAAAGGGAAAATAAAATTTCCTGTCACTTCTGGTGCAGCAAGAAGGTTGTTCACCTACATTCTCCCAGATTTGAGGTCCTGATATAAAAAAATTCATGCACTCCTACTAATAAAAAAAGCAGCTGGAAAACCATTTCACTACATGTAAAACTTCTTTCATGGCTGTTATTCTGCACTATGCTACATTTCCACACCATTACAGATCTCACCGTCTCAGCAGGTACTCACAGGGTGTGCAAATTCACCATAGTTTCTCTCTCTTCTTACATAGCCTAAACTCTATAAAGCATTCCCAGCATGACCCTCCACTAAAACTTTACCATGCAGAAATCTTGTCAAGGTCATACACATCAAGTAAACACAGTTCTAAACATAAAAAACCCAACAGCTTTTCTTCTGAAGCGCTGACACACGGTCCCTATTCACTGTCTTTGCTATTGCAGACTGCTGGCTACTGAGACCATATCCCAGAAAATTTAAAAAAAGAGTCCAACATTCCACCATAGACCACTGAGAGATCTAGAGGAGCTCTTCCATGCTACCTCTGTTGGTCTTGTTAACTTTACAGCAAGCCTCATTATATTTACCTTTTTCTCAAACTTAACTGCAGGGATTTAAATGATTATGTGAAAATCTCAGCTTTCATTTCTGTACTTTCTAGTTTCAGTGAAAAGCTGTAGAGAAAACAATACGAAAAGCTATGTTGTACCCTGAGGAATTCTCACATCCCTAAAATAAAACAAAAGCCTTCATCTATTTTTCAAAGTGTCATAATTTTTAGCCAATCTTGTTATACTGTAGACTGAACAATGATTTTTAGATGTCATGGTTAGCAACAGTATGATCTACAGACATTTTTCATTATAGATATTTCTGAGGCATCTGTCAGTATGGTTCCCCAGCACTTGCTGTATGCTAATATCACCATGTGTTTGTCTAGTAGTTTCCACAAAAAATCATGCATGCTATATACACACAGAACTGTACAATGCTGATTCTCTGGTAAAACAAACAAACAAACACACAAAAACCGTTCAACATAGAATGATTGCTGTTGTCTTACAAGTATTTTACCATTTACGTCTGATACTTCCATGTGCTGTAAATTTGCCTATACATTTACTTATAACTATAAAAAATAATACTCATTTAAAGCCCCTTATCCTTGTTTTGGAGACTTAAAATAGGTTTTTGATACTGTGACCTCAGCTTTACATTAGTAGAAAGAGTTTTGCAACTGTTTCATGAGGTGTAATAAGTTACTAACCCAAGACAATCTCTTTAAAAGGTGAAAATATCTAATACGTGTTTGTATTTATATGACATTTCAGTCAAACTGTTATAATGTCATGTAAAATGTTTGTAATGTAACTGAAACAGGTAACTAAAGTTACTAAAATATTGGCTAATTATTATTATTTAAAACACTGGCTACATTAAGATTGATCAGGGCTGTAGCACCTGAGGTCTTGAGTTCTACAGTATTCAAAGGATCAAAAAGGCTGCATATGGCACAAATAAATTAAGTAGAACCATCACATCCACAAACTGTTTTCTTTAGCTAAAATTGTAACATTTAACTTGCAAAATTTTGTCCACTCATAATGCACCGCTGCTAGAACAAATTTAGGTCATCAAGAACACCAATGCACCAAGCGTGGCTTTTTCCTTTTGCCTTGAACTTGCCTTTCCCCACCTTGAACCTGAGAAACTTCGCAACTGAACTGTTGTTATGCAGCATATTCAGACCATTGGCTCTTTGCTGGATATTCCTGCCTACTCGTGCTATTTTACTCTCCTGGTGGAAGACACAATACAATAAGCAGTGCCTCAAAACCACATGCTTTTCATCCATAGAATAAAGTCAGAGTGTGTTAACTAAACTACATTAAAGCAGCATGGGCAATCAAAAAAGATTATTCATCCGATGGATGAAATTAAAATTACCATAGCCTATATCTAATCTTTTTATGGTCATAGTTTAACCATAGTACTCTCGCAGTTCATAATCTGAATCATTAAAAACACACAGGTTGGACTCATATGTAATCTCCTCCTGCTATTTAGATAATACCTAAAAAGATCTTACACAAAGCAGCGAAGTTATTTGATCTACTTCTGTCCTTAATTACAACTGCTCACCAACAATGATATTCAAGAGGACAAATTCTGAAATGATTTTCTGGTCAAGGTAGTCAATGCTGAGGCCACTGACCCAGTTGACACTGCCGCTGGTATCTGTTATCCCCAGATACAGGAGTAACCTTTCCTGGGGGCACCTGGGTACCAGTAAACACAGCTCTGCTGGTGATGGGCTATATATTATCAGTCACCTTTAAACATTCTCCTCTTACATCACCCTGAGGTGATGAGAGAATTTTCGTGAATATTTAAACAGATTCTGACAAGTGCAAATAGTTCAATTTATCCTTATCTTCTAACTTTGCTGTCTGAAACATTAATTCCTACAACACAAAACATAATTTCCTTCACTTTTGCCAGGTGATTGCAGTACCGTTAGTACACAGGAAGCAACTCCTTCATGGAGGTTCAGACATCTGCAGCAAGAAAAGGTAACATGCCTCAAGATAATTTGGAAAATCTTACATACATGTCCTAGAATGAGGCAGCCCTACCTCACTACACGTGTGCCAGGACTATTGTTTCCAGTAGGATAAAGTCAGCATTAATTAGCAAATAAGACTGTGTGGCTATGAAGTGACCAAGAAGTCTGATCACCAAAGCTATACGCATCGACTTGTTTTCAGCCCCAAGTGGGAACGAATGGTGTGAGATACTGCTGGTTGGAGAGGAGCATTAGAAACCTCACTAACATGCTCAGGGCCAGAGGAAGTACAAGCTACATGTTTTAGTGGAGCAGACAAGGATTTCTGTTTTCAAGGGAAGATGTAAGCCTGCTTAGAGGCTTTTAAAGAAAGTGTTAGGTTTTATAGGAATTACTACCAACACAGCTGAATGTTTTACTCAAAGCTCTTTGTAAAAAAAAGTGTGTGGAAAATTCATCTTGCAACTTTTTCTAACAAAAATATCAGCTGTACTAAAATATTGACTAAGCCAAGTAAGAGAGCACTACTGAACGACAGACACAGTGAGTTATATCAAATTCACACCAACACTTTTTAAAGTTTAAGTGAATGATCGTTTTTCTGTTGCTGGTGTGGTGGTGTAGGACCACCTGCAGCAAACACCCAAATTATTGTTAGAATTAGTTGCAAGCATGAGGCTTTCCCTAAACTGCTGCCTGGCATGCTTTGATTTTGCAGTGAAGGAGAGAACACTGTCGTGAGGGAAGAGGCAGCAAGAGGCCGAGGAAGAGCACCGCTGGATTGCATCTGCTTTCACTTGTTCCCCGCACTGGAGTTACAGGCACATTTCCACACTGGAAGAACAGTGACACACGGGCACTATCACCCTCAAGTTTGGGGCCAGCACACATGTTCATCAGGTGCACCCCTTGCCCATTCTAAAAGGACCCCCAGCACTCGCCCGCCATGCGCCAAGTGCCAACACCCAGCACAACCCCTGGGCTCCAGAGCATGGAGAGCTGTGCAGCCATCCCTCATTGCTGGCAATGAATCATCATTAATTCTACACAGGTCCTACACAGGATACATGCACGGCAGTAGTGAGTTCAGGCAGCCTTTATCCTGCCTTCATAAAATTTAAGCTTCAGGGGATTACTCAGTATTTAAAATGTAAAAATTAAATTGTGCGTTTATATTGCATTCTGAAGAAATCACATCAGTCATCACTAGATTACAAGTTTCTGAATAGGAAGCACTACAAAAACGACCTAGTGAGTTTCATGGTGAGCTTGACAGCAAGTTTTCAAAAGTACATGAATAAAATGTACCATTTTTGCCAAAGGAGACAACTGTAAACTTGATGGTCCTACATAGAAAGTATAAGGGCATAAAAGCCTTGGATAGATCTAACTATTGTAGACAAAGTTAAACTATTTCAGCTGATAAGTTAGAGGTGTTGGGATTTTATTTTAATTATATGGAGCGATTTCTCTGAATCACAACAAAATAGCTAAAGCAACTTGAAAGCAATGAAATCCATATCAAGATCTCACTTGACCACAACTAGAATAAATTATCCTATCTTTAGCATTTTGACTGCAACCATGTTGGCCTCATGAAACTGTCATGACTCTACTGGACCAGGCAAAAAGTATTTTTTTGCCACAAAAGAAATAATATAATGAAAATATTGGTCTTGCACATACCATGTTAAAAACCTTACTTTCTGCATGCTACCAGGTGAATAGATTTTTTCAAGGCTGAAATACAGAAAATAAGGCCATAACCCAGAAACACATTTATGCAAATGATTGAGTTAACCCATGTAGGTAGTCCCCACTGAAACAGATGTAGACAACACTTGTGAATGAAATAAAACACTGAAACCTGAACCAACAGCCTAACAACATATTTTGTTATTTCTGTGGTCAAAATATGATGTTGCCTACAACTGAAAACAAAACAAAGCAAAACTCATGACAACGCCTCAAGAATGCAAAATGTCCTGACTTTCACAAGATTACATTTGCAAGTTAGACATTTAAGCATATCTACACAGTCTCTCTCCAATTTTATTTCTAAGTCCTTAAAATTTTGTAAACCAGCTATTTCCTAAGACACTGCAGTAATGAAAAGTATCTCCATTTAACATCTGACCTTTCTGTCACAGACAAATCACTACTACCTGTCAACCTTGCTGCTTCCTCATCCATCAATGGTTCAGCTCAGCACATAACAGAGCAGCTCAATATGCACCTAAGCTTTTGTGAGCAAAGCCAAAGCACTTTTCCCTTCACAGAGATAGATGATAAAAAGAGGTTTAGTATAACAGCAGAAGGGTGCCATACTACAGTAGATGCTACCAGCCGCAGAACACACTTCTGCCTACCATCGTTATCTACCAAGGTCTGATTATCTTAGGCCACTATTTCTTTCTGAGCACATATCTGGAAGGAAGCACCTTGGACTATACATTACTTACATGGGCTGCTAACATCTACCTGTTTGCAACTACTGAATTACTTTCCTGGACACAGGAGCACCATGGGCAAACAATCCTGCAGGGGTGAGTGGCAGGGTCTTAAGAGTAAGATTTGCAGTGAGACTAAGAGTAACTAAATGCAGAAACAATGCATTAAAATACCAAGCAAAAAGTAAAGATTCTAAGAATAAAACAGGTTGCAAACCCACAATGTCCAGCGTGCAACGAAGGATACCACCACTATCAATCCTCTTCTGCATCATTAAAGATTATATAGAGTCACAGTTTCACAAGAAAAATTAAAACTAAGCTTTGCGCCCTTTTTTTTTTCTCCTGGGTAGCTACATGAACACTCCACACAGAGCTCTATTTCACTATTGTTATTTCTAACTTTAAATGTTATCTGAAAGAGATCTTACTTTGGCTCCCAGCCCTGGAAGAAAGCAGGAATTCTTAGCTAACAAGGGCCTGGAGGTTTTACAAGACCACAGGGGTTTTCAAAATATTATTCCACTTTTGTAGCAGTCAAATAGATCATGTGCCAGATTCAAAGTGACATTTTATGGATTACTTTTAAAAGGCACTCAAGTTGTAACTTCAAGATTGCTTTAAGATACGCAAGGAGTTATTTAACTACAAGCCCATAGTCCATGTGATGACTACTATATTTTCATTGTTTTATAAAGGAATTGCTAAGAACTTTGCATTTTTTCTAAAGGCAAAAGACCCTTTAAAGTACTCTGCTTTTAATAACTGAAACACCTCACCCCCTGAGCTATAACAATTTGCTAGCATGCATTTTTGCTCAGTTTGTATTTCTATAGGCTTCGACAAGCTAAAAGGCTGCTATTATTACTAATGGCAATGTTACAATTGCAGGGACATACATGCACAGGAAGGGAAAAAAAAACAAACAGTACACATCATATGCAAAAAAAAAAAAAAAAAAAAAAAAAAAAAAAAAAATCACACCAAGAACAGAAATTCATCTAAGAGAGCCACCATTTTTTCCTCCCTACTCAGCCCAGCAAAACTCAATAATCAAACAAGAAGTAGCAGAGCATCCCTTCTGTAATGGCTCCACAGCTCAGAAGGGGAAGCTCTACCCATGGAAAACACCTCACTCGGATCTGAAATTCAGTATTTCCCAGTCTCACACACCAGTTTGCAGCTCACACAAGCGTTATGAGAACATCATCATATTCCATGATCAGACAGCAAAATCAACGTCAAGTATTTTTCTTTTTTAATCATGTTGCTGCACTGTCCCACATAATAAGCAAACTGAATTTTCTTTAACTAAAACATCCTGCCATTGAATTTAAAAGGAAAATCTTTGGAGTTTTCAAGTGAACTGTGCTAATAATCCTACACCTCAGTAAAACCAAAAATCTGACATGCTTTCACTCATTATCCCACTTCACATACTTCCTATCAAAGCCAGTAAAAGAATTCCTCAGCCTTTATGTGCCATTTCTAACTGAATATACTACATGTCACTCTCGACTAGCTCATACGATTCTAAAAAGACCCACACTGTTTCGAACAGCAAGTCTACCACTAACACTGGAGTTCAACACACTTTAAATCATGAACGTATTTGAAAAGTGATACTCAAAGGAGTGTGGAGAGAAATGGAGACACACATTTCACTTGCCAGCAGCTCCAAGTCAACAGAAAAATAGAGCTAAAATAAATACAGCAGTGCACCACACTACAGCATATGTCAAACAGACCACAAAGAAATGACCATACCTGGTCTTGTTAAGTCATGCACAGAAAGGCTATTAAAACAAAGGCAAAAAGTTTATCACTAAGTAACTTAAACTAGAAAAAAAAAGCACTTGACTCAAAGTTCATATTTTTGTGGTATCTTACGAATTTTCTATTAGGTATTGATTTGTAATCTGATTTATTATATTTAACCCCAATTTTCTGGGTTAGGTTTTGTCGTTTTGCTTTTTTAAAGCCACTTTAGGAATAAATCTTGGATACTTTACTACTAAATATACTCCTAAATAATGACACATTCTTTGTTCATCGACACTACGATACCCACCACTGTAACTGTACTACAGTAAGAAATAACATTTGACTGTATTTTATAGCATAGTATTTAGCCAGAATATGCCACTGAAGAAGTGTCTTCCCAGCTTCAGGCAACTGTGTTGGTTAGTATTATGAAACATTTAGAGACCTGAAATAACTTTTCCTTTATAGCAAAAACATTACCGTATTGTTACTTCCATTGCTCTTTATGTATGACTGTATTTATAGGATATGACTTTTGTAGCTCTAGATGCAAAATCTGCTATATTTAGAAACCCACGAACACATACACAAAGTTCAGACTATTTTTTCCAACACACAGAATTACAACTATTACACTGCTCAGTTGCCCCTCATTAGGGTCCCTGGTTAAAACTAATGAAGCGTAGAAGGAATGACTCCATGAAATTCTGTAGACACTCATTAACCAGGCTGCCCAGCTCTGTCTCCCACGGCAATAACAATGGTGTGAATCCACAGGCACATTAGGGAATTATTGCAGGTTTTCTAAATAGTGTCCAGTCACTGACTGGAGCCATACTCAGCCTGATTTATTAATAAGCACAGTCCCAAAGTGGAAGACATCTTTTTTGCCCATACAGATGTGAACCACACTGGCTCTTTCACAATCCAGGATGTCAACGTCACCAGCAGGATCTGTTTCTCTTTGAGTCGACTCTGGTGGTATACCCTTTCAGTAACAGTGGCTCTCAGAACTAGAATATTATATCTGCTTTTTTGCCTTGGTACAGAATTAAGGAAGTCCTCAGGTCCTGCAGGTAAACTGCAGATGGATGATGAACTTCAGTCCAAGTGGGTTTGTCTCATCCTGTGTAAAACCTAAGGGCGTACTCATTATACTATTGGTAATAGGTGAGAGGCTGCAAGACAACAAAGAGGGAAATGTTTCAACAATTAAAAAGAAATCATTTCAAGCACCATCCATACCCTTCACATATCAGTTATCTGCAAGCTGCTATGCAGCACACACCTCTGTAGTGCCTGCATTTGAGAAATTCCAGTTACATGGCAGCTGCTTCTCTCAATTCTTCTGTCTTTAAATAAAAACAGGAGAACTGCTGCTGCCAGTAAATGTGCCTATACATGACAGGAAATCTGACAGCAAAACCTATGCCAATTAGCCAGCTATACTGAGTGTAGGTAGCAAGTCTTAAGGGTTCTGACATAAATTAAAATAGATTTAGAATCTTTTGAAGACATTAAAAATTAATTCACATTGAGGCTGTAAACTGTGAAGATTTTCAGGTCTAAACACAAACTGGTAAGTTCTAAGCCAGAATGAAAATGCCACCCCAATCACAATATCACCAGTGCCATGCTGTAAAGCAGAGCCTGTCCTGTTCCATACGTTCTAAATTTTATAGCCTTTGCATGCCCTGAGGGACCAGTCACTAAAAGGTTATTTCAGAAATAAATTACTTTCTCCCTCGTGGCAAGTTTCTATGAAGTAAAAGCCTAATGTTGACACCTCCCCACAGCAGGGTATTTATTGTCTGTTCCAGAGAGGGCAAGCAGGGCTATGAATCTGATAGCAGTAACAGAGGCACAAAGCAGAAAACAAAAAATGGGAGAATTGAAAAAGCACAGCTGGGAACACTTCCTCTTTACCACACACACCACCTCTAACCATAAGCACAAATAAAGACACCAAACAAGCCTTCTCCTCCCACTCCTTTCCTTATCTACTCATCCCTCTGTAAAAGATTCTTTCGAAAACTGAAGTCTGCTGGAAGAAAAATTAAAATCTTAATTATAAAGAGCAAATGATGCTTGAACAGATGAGCAGGCAGAGTAGACAAATATTTTCCAGCAGGCATGGTAGATAAATATTTTCAGGAAAGCAAATGTCTATGAAACCAGTCCTCCTCCTTGTGTAAGCCTGTTACTTTGGATAGATTCTCCTCCTCAAAGCATGGATTCTAGGAATTCCTCCCTCTTCCACAAAACTGTCATCTTCCGCAGAACTGCCCTTTTTAGTAGTAAAATAACAAATACCCTAATTTTCTGCAACCCTTTCCTGAACTTACTGAATTCTCTAACACCTGAACTTAAGGTGTGAAATACAAGCATTTAAATCATTTTCCTTTTCTCTCACAAGAAGTATGAAATTCAAAAGAACAAGATCAAAAGAGCAATATTATTTATAGCCATCTATATGCTTATTCATCATGATGTTTCTAAATTGAGTAGACTTGAATAAGCAACACAATTCAACTAGAACATAAGTTGGAACAGCCATCAGTCAACATCCTTCAGTTTAAACAATCTGCCAGTAGACAGGAGAAACGAAGCGGAAAATACAAATATGATGCACAATCCCAGAGACTGGGAATACATAACACATATTAAGCAAAACCAAACGCCACTTACTTCAGATTTGGAGGACATGTTTTCCTCTATGTCAGAATCATTGGGATCTACAATATCATCAAACGGTGGCAGAGTAGGCGTCTTCCTTTCCAGTGCATCATTTTCAACTTTGACTCTCCCCACCTTGAGCTGAGATCTATCCTTTGTCTGTTTTTTCTCAGCTGAACAAGTAAGAATCAGTGGTGGGGCACTAGAAAAACTTTTAAATAACGAATCCGAGACACTTTTTTTATTTTTTTTTGCAGAAGGTTCATCAGAATCCAGAACAGAGGGCCTTTTTGTGGGGGTCTTCTTTTCTTGCTGCTGCCCACCTGTTATGGTAAGGATGGGGGTGTTTTCAGATTTTGGCTCCTTGGACATGGGTTTGGGTTCTTTGAAGGCCATCTTAGGAACTATTTTTTCATCTTTCAGTGGTTTGTTTTCTTTGGGTTTCTTAGAGGATTCTTTGGAAGATTTGTTGTGTTCCCTGGAAGGTTCTTTGAAGGCACTTTTATGTTCTTTTGAATCTTTAGAAGTTTTTTCCTTGTGCTCCTTTGTTGACTTGTGGGTCTTTGAAAAACTGTTACTACTGCTGCTGCTGTTGCTATTTGTGTTCAGAATCCTAGTCGGGTCCTACAAAAAGGAGACGAAAAATTTCACTTACCAAAAAAAAAAAAAGGAGAAAGAACCATCTAAGTCCCAAAAGACAGAGGCAATATGGACAAATTATTCACATTAAAAACTTGGAACTGCAGGTTGAAAACCAGAAACTGCGAATACCTATATACAAATAGACACATACTCTTATCATTTTAGTCAACTTATCTGTTATGATGGGGTGGAACATGAGCAGTTACCACAGTCAATATCTGCAAGACAAGTCAGTTTTTATCTTAAGAATTAGATATGTCTCTTAAGAAACATTGTAAGATGAACACAAAGACAGTTTAGGAAATGTTAACCATGACCATCAGCTATCAAAGAGAAAAAAAAAATCATCATAAGGATAGATCAGGATATGAACCATACACTTTCAGCAGAAGAACTTGAGTATCAAAGCAAAACATGCTCCTGAAGCCATTTCAGGCAAAGTTTGACTTCTCTACTGTGATCCTCCCTCCAACTTTTAACAGATCCTTTTCCTCATACACAAAACCAACTCTGGCTCCAGCCTGTCTACGGAAGACTTGATTTGACTTACAAGATCTCAACACTCAATGTGTTGTTATAGAAAAATACTTTTGCAAAAAATGATTTCTTTTTATTTATTGCTCCTGTCTCTGTTGAGTATTTCATTGCACTTTTTAAAATACAACTATTGTAAGTTAGAAGGGTTTCTGAAATGGTGATGACTCAGAGGTCCAATACGATAGGCAACAGCAGAAAGAGCAGAGCAGTATCATTCCTCACTCAGACGTATGTGAAAAGTTAAAGTGGCAAGGAAAGTGGTGATCTGCAGCCACAACCAGCAATAATGAACTAAACCATCCAGAATGGGTTGTATGGGATCCTTTATTCTGAGGATTAACATTGAGGGATTTTTAAAAGATGAGAATGGCTCTAGCACTGCCCACTTTGACTGCAACTGCTAACACTGGGTGCTCAGCATCTCAAAAATACCCAGTATCCTAGCTGCACTGTTAAAAACACTAAACACCTGCAGCACTCTCTTCAGAAAAAGGCTTCATTTTTATACTACTTCAAATCTGCAAAGTGACATTTCAGTTTACATGAAGCCCTGGTCAACAAGTTTAGGTTGCTTATTTTCTTCCATGCTGATTCTAAACATTTCTATCTATATATTGCCTAGCATCTGAGAAAGTTTAGAAAGAAACACTTCAACAAATATGTTGCATATATCCATTGATTTCCATTCCCTCCTCCTAGAACAGAGGTACAAATGGCATAAAACTGAAAATAGTAAAAGCCTGAAATTGTGAAACACTAAGAACCCTTATATTGTGAAATTTGTAAAAGTCTTAACTCTTACATACAGACTTATACTGAATACAACAACTTCAGTAGCAATACCAAGCTGAAGTAACAAAAACCCCATAGCTACTCAGAAAATATAAGTATGTAAAGTTTTATTCTCAATGAAAAAAATCTTAAGGCTGTTAGCCTATGAATCTAGGAAACCAACCGTCCTCAACAGCAGGATATTCCCTAAGTGCTACATTCCATGCCAATATCACACCCTCCAACTCTCAGACTTTCAAAGCCATGACTGACAGAATACGAATAGCTTCAGGGGAAAATAAAAAAGGCAGTTCCATATTTTGTTTGATGCAAGACCAGCCCCAAAGGTTGGCATATGAACTAACTATTAATGCTTTTATCTTTATATCTAGTTCTATCATGCCAGAGATGTAAGTGTTGCCCTGGGGAGGAATAAAATATGTGCCATTAATAAACTAGATGGAGCCCTTATGTTTCTTTTATTTGTCTCCTTACCACATACTTAATATTGCTCGAAAAGGAGAGACTTATTTTAGTGGTTTTCTAATAAATGAGAGCTATGAAACAGGTTCTGGGATGCAGTAGTATTAAAACGGTTAAGAACTTGAGATCTTTCTTGTCTTTTCAACTTTATAACCATACTTCTTTCCTTTTTCTAGAACACGGAAGCTGATGTTTTGACAAAAATCATAGTACAAGTGTAGGACATACTTCTGATAATAGACATATTTACACATACCTCTCTGTCAGGCTCTCTGAGACCTGTTTTTTCATTAAGACAGACAACCCATTGCTTTTATATCTGCTTTCACTCTCCAGATTAAAAAAAAAAAAAAAAAAGGTATATTTTCTTATTTCGCAATTTTCTGCAATGACCCTGACAGAAGCCAACAATGACTTCAAGGAAACAGCAAGAGGACTGTAAAATTCCTAAGACAGAAAGAGACCCAAATATGTTAACTGGTAAAATTATAATCAAAGCTAATGATGAATTCAAAAGGCTGGTGTGGATGAAATGTGGCTAAATACTTATACCATGTACAGCACAGGTCTCCCTGAAAAACAGAATTTTCTTATTTATTAAAATCTAACGGTGGGTTCAAATATTTCTTTTACTTCCCACCTTAAGAAGTGTTGCAAGGAATAAGAGTCAATGATGTATTTCTGCTAAGAGGGACAAATAAACCAGTCTTTTCTCTCAAGTTCAAATATAAAATGGAGATTGTGGGCATTTCACAGTTAATATATTTACACACAATTGCTTACATTTCTGTATTCATTAGATATTGAAGCAACCCAAGTGAATGCTATACTTTGATACATTAAGTAACAAACTTCAAAAGAATAATACAGGGGATTATATGCATGTTAAAAATACCTGCAGATGTTTTCTTAAGCCAGGTAACACCATGTACACATAATACTTCAGATACATAATCCCTTTCATAGAGCAGTACTAACAGATCTTTAAAAATTAATGTTCTAGAAACCAGCATAAAAATCTAAGGTTTTACCAACTGAGAAAAGCTGTACTAGTGTGACTGTTGCGCACAACTTCTGCTCAGATTTTGGCTAACGCAGCTCATGCTAGGGCTTGATGTTTGCTGGGAGCAACAGGAGCATCACACAGGCAGGACAAGTGGCCAGAAATAGCTGAAGAGCCATTATGCAGCCACCATCACTTGCAAATTTCTGTCTCCTGCAGCCATCATCTTTGTCTGGCAGTTTCATCAGAATCTGCTAACTTATGGAGAAGATACAAATCAAACCTCCAAGCTGGGAGGTATGAAACAGCAGATTACAAAAAAAAAAGAAAAAAGCTTTTGAAGCTAATCCATCAGCAACTGGGTTGCTGAGGCTTCCGTGCTCTGTAGTGTGATACAGAGGATGCCCACACGGTGAGAGAGGAGGAAGGATGAGATGAGCACTCTCACCCTTAGCTAAGTAAACAATTTTTATTTTTTTTGCCCTTAAGTGTACTGATTAAGAGTTACAGGTTATAAGTTATGAGTGGTGAATAAGTGAATTCACATGACAGACCAGTCTGCACAAGGGGGACTGAGCCCTGTCTGTCATGTTTACTTCTTAATGAGCTTATGAAATAAAGTTTAAAGCACAGAATAGGTTGTCCTATAAATCTGATAGATCCAAAAGGACTCTGACAGCTGCTCAACATGTAACGCATGTGCAGTTTACAATACTTGTGTAAATACGAGGAAAAAAAATGGTATGGAACTCTCTGTATATTTTGCAGGGTCAGATTCTGACTTCACACCAGAAAATGTAATTCCAAATTTGATTTAACATGAGTTTGAATAAGCAGAATGCTATGGGAATAACTTCCAACCTCTTCTGCTACTGACAGTCATTAGGAACCTAATTATTAAATGAAGTAGTTGGGGAGATGGAGTTCATTACATTTAATTAAGTCAAAACTGAGCACATCGACATAGCAGTCTACTTACTCTGGGGTTAATCTATAAATTGAGTATTAGTGATCACAAAAACATGCATTATTTTTATTTGCAATAAAAAAGCATTTATTCAAATGTTATGCCTGTTGAAATAATGTGTCAATCTTCAGCAAACGGACTGGAATTAGTCTCAAATATGCCTCCTGCTCTTAAAAGGAAAAAGGGAGGAAGATCTGAGAGGAATTACTTGCTCAAGGAAATTCAGATTTCTGTTGAATACAAAGGTTTTCATTATTGAATAAAAACACTAACTGATTTGGGAAAAACAAAACACTACATTTTTTAAAACCTCCACAAATACTGTGGTATTCTTCTACTTGCTGGCTGTATGCTGGAGAAGAATCCACCTGCTGCTAGTTCTTCTTACATATTAGTACTGCATCACACATTTACAACGCTTTCCACACTTCAGCTTGTCCAGCCCACCAAACTATTATAACAATGACACCAGGAGAATTAGAAGCAGATAGAGAATTACAATGCTTACTGCTTTGACAGAGAAAGCCAGAAAGGGGAGCATAAAACTTTTTTTTTTCTGATCACACTTGGCAATAAGAGATTTTGGTTTTTTACTCATAAAGTAAATCTCATTTCAGTGCAGCTGACACTACAGCTCATTCCAGAAGACATAATCATCCCAAAAAAACTAATCAAGCTGTTTCTCTGTGAGTATAATATTTAAATAATACAAACAGGCACAGTAATACAACTGATTTAAGAGCAACACAAGTATCTGTAGCTTGCAGCTATTTTTGTATTCTGAAAAACACATCTAAAGTAAGATTTCATGTACTTTCGCCTGTCCTTTGTATTTCCAAGGCTAAAGCCTTGTTTCAGAATCACAATACTGTGGCTCACTAACACCAGTTCCATTAAACTCAACACAAAAATCACAGAACTTCAGAAATACAAATACTGTCTTGACTGCAATTCTCTAACTAGAAAGTCTATATTGTGCTTTGCAGTGGCAAATGGCTAAGAAAGTATTCTTGGGGTATGGGAGTATAAAACTTAAACTCAAAGTTCACTTCAGTATTCACAGACACAATGCAAAACAAAACCAAGCCAAGCACATAAAAGGACTATTGCTGCAGCAGAAGAATCCTAAAATCATCTGTCTGGTACAAACACCTGGAGTACACACACCCACAGTTTAGGTAGAGACAATGTACACCCAAGAACAGTCAAGACTTTTCTACAGCTCCTGTTCTAGAGACATATATAAATGAAATTTGGTCACGGAAATTGTTCCATTACTGGTGTTATTCCACGTAACAAATCCAAAAATCTGTTTACACATTGGTTGGAACTCACCTGCCTCTCAACCAAAACAAAAACCCTATAGACAAAAATCCAAGGGTTCTCAGCTCCAGAGACTGGAATTTATAATAAAAATCCAAGCTTTTTTGTTACACTAAAACTAACATGATGTCATGTTTCCGTTTCCAAAAACCAGCTGATGATCGCAAGTAAGGTAGATATTTACAAGTATTTCTTTATGTGATACAAGAACAGTTGCCTATTAATATGTGTTTTAAGGTGGACAGAAGGAGACAAGGATTCCTGAGGGAGAGGGAAAAATTGAATATTCACACCAACTGGCAAGAAACAGTGTATTGATGTAACATCTCTTACCACTATTGGAAACTCCAGTGAACAGCATACAAGGTTAAAAACATTATTATTTCAAATAAACAGTATTGCTGCTGAAACATGCCTATTTTGAAACCAAATAGTTAAAAAACATTCCTGGGTAACACTTTTACAGATACTGAATACAATCCCAAGACATGATGCACACCTAATCTCCTCCTGGCACTCATAACATCCTGCTGTGGGTCAAACTCACTGCAGATGTTTGGGTTGCTTCAGCAAAAATCCTTGATTTCAGACATTAATTTGTAAGGTTGATTGCAGCAAACATGCAACACTCCCTTCAACCTGCCTCACCCCAACCACACTGCACACTTGTCAAGTTTCTAAACCAGACAAAAGTGTGTTGTTCGAATGCAGTTCATAAAATTACATCCCAGGTTAGCATTTGCTTATGAAAAAATTGACGCTAGAGATTCAAGACTTATCATGGTCTACAGTTACTAGATAAAGCATTAGTGTAGAACTTGGTATCATATCTGTACCTCCCTGAAGTCCTCCTGCATATGTTTAGGCTGCTTATTTAGGCCAAGCCTCAGTATGCCTGCTTTGGCATGCAATGCAAAACTTCAGTGAAACAATATCACAGCTGAATCTGAAGAAATGATTGGAAAATGAACTCTAGAGAGCAACTCAGCCTCACAAGAACCCCTACTATAGAGGGTAAAGTGTTGAAGTAACTCATCTTCAGTATCTGAGTAGATGTAGATGTCTCCTAGTTTAAAGTTATGTTCAGCACCTTGTTTCAGCACCTGTTGTAGTCAGTTTCCTTCAGGCATTAAGCAGACATTCTGGCATACTGAAGTAAGTGCCTTCAGTCTAATCCTCAGTCTGAATCTACCCCTGCTCTTCATTAGGAAAATAAAAATACTCACACATCCACATATTCTTGACATGTCTCAAGAAGATCTGCGTTAGAGATTGTGAGGCACTCAGGTAAAATGCAAACCAGGCAGAAATACGTCAAAGAACTTTTTCTTCGCCCCTCTATGTATTGTTGTGACACATTCTTATCAATGGACACACTGAGGCATGCCCATAGCACATTACCTGACAGTTCTTACGAGATGTAAGATTTAACACAGCTACAGAACTTGAAGATTATTGATAACAATGAGTATTGCCCCTTACAGTATGTGCACTGTGACATTAAGTAACATATCTCAAATTGACAAGGTGTTAAGAAAGAAAATAAAAACCCTAACAATTTATCAGAATGGAGAAAAGGCATACATGTTAATTCATCAATGAAGCAAGTCATTGTGCTACATTTCCTATTTGAATAAATAACAACATGCTCCTTATTCTCCCACACAATTAATTAATTTTGTCAAAATGAATAAATTATTTGGTGTTTCGCAAAGGTCTATTTGTATTACTCAAAAGCTCCAATGGATTATACCTTTTTACTATGTTCTAAGCTGAGGATTCAGTTTGATGTCCTAGAGACTGACACATTGCTGTCTTTGAAATGCCTAGTAAAGAATTAACTCCTAAAATTAAACAAAATTTAAAATCCTAAAGAACAAAACTTCAAGTTTCCCTCTACACAATTATCATGAAAAGTATTCAAAAATACATAACAAATTAGGCATTGTAGTATTTTCTCATATTCCTTACATTTCTGTAGTTCACACTTTCATTACCAGAATCCCCTCACACTACAACAAACCATTATAATTCCTTCTGGGAGAGGAGGAAAACAATTGTGTATATACAAAAAACAGAAAAGCAGCACCTTCATTGGCACCTCTTCTCACAATCACCCTTGTTATTAGTTATTTTCATGTGGTGAACAGTAAGTTCACAACAAAGAAATGTCAAGACTTGTTATCACTGGACTATGTAATGAGATTGCAAAAATACCTAGAAGTATTTTTTTTTTCCTCAAGGCAATTCCCAATTAAAGTACCACTCGTCAAATATTTTCTAGCAAAATAAGTCTCACCTTTGGCCCATGAGATGATTTCTTCTTCCCTTCAGAAAAAGAAAGGGAGTTACTGGGAAGGTTGGGGAGATGAAGGCTCTGTCCTGAAGAGAACGATGTGCCATCTGACATTACCATGATCTGTTATAAGAGGGAAAGCACATCAGTCAAACATTAACAGAGACAGAGATAGACCCACCTGCCTAAGAACTAGCAAATCACATCATCAGGAGACTAAGACTTCTCCAACAGACAGAATCCATGTTTCTTCTCAACAGCGGATGGGTTAATGAAACCACACTGACATCCTCCATTTAATGAGCAAATCAGATCTTTCAGTTTCCATGCAAATACAAGGCAAGCCACTCAGAAACTTGTGCTGTTATGCCTGCTTATCCATCATGGCATTTGAGTCCTTAGCAAACTTCCTCTTGTCCTGAGCAATGCCTAGGTACACTTGAAAGTTCATCCCACCTGCAGTAAAAGGTTCTGCAGCCTGCTGACATCCCATAAATACATATGTGCAACAGTCTTCAACTAAAGCCAAGTAAAGGAAGACTGTAATGGGTGTAGGTGGCAAGTACTGGGTGGCTACGGTGGCCTCTGTGAGGAGGTGCCAAGGTCTCCTCTACAGCAGGCATAGCTGGATTCAGCTGGCTCAAATGGACCCACTGCAGGACATGTCTGAGCCTCTCAGGCAAGATGGTGGTGCCTCAAAGAAAACAGATTTAAGAAGGGGCAAAAAACTGCAGAAGTGAGGAAAAAAAAAAAAGTTGCGAGAAACTGCAGCATGAACACCAAAGTCAAAGGAGAGGAACAGGTACTCCAGGTGCTAGAAGAGGTATTTCCTTATAGCCCACAGAAAGCCTGTGCTGGAGCAGTTCTTGAAGGACGTAGACAAGCTCAAGAAGTGGGCCCATGTGGACCCTGGATCAGGGCAACTGCCAGTATCAACACAGGCTGAGGGACAAAGGGATAGAGAGTAGCCTTGCAGAGAAGGACTTGGGGGTACTGGTGGATGAAATATCAGACATGACCTAACAAAGGCCAATCGTATCCTGTGCTGCATCAAAAGCAGCATGGCCAGCAGGTCAAGGGAGGTGATCCTACCCCTCTGCTCTGGTGAGACCTCACCTGGAGTCCCGTGGCCAGCTCCGGAGCCCTCAGTACAGGAAAGACATGGACCTGCTGGAGAGGGGCCAGAGGAGGTCACCAAGATGATCAGAGGGCTGGAAGAGCTCTGCTGTGAGGACAGGCTGATAGAGTCAGGATTGTTCAGCCTGGAGAAGGAAAGGCTCTGGGGAGACCTTATTGCGGCCTTTCAGTACTTAAAAGGGGCATATAAGAAAAATGGAGGCAGAATTTTTAGCAGGGCCTCTTATGACAGGACAAAGGGTAGTGGTTTTGAGCTAAAAGAGGGAAGACTCAGGCTAGATATAAGGAAGAAATTATTTACCATTGTAAATGGTGGTGAAACACTGAAACAGATTGTCCAGAGAGGCAGGCCCTGCAAATGTTCCAGGCCAGGCTGGACGGCGCTCTGAGCAACCTGATCTGGTTGAAGATGTCCCTGCTCATTGCATGAGGCTGGACTAGATGACCCTGAAAGATCCCTTCCAACCCAAACTGTTCTATGATTCTGTTCTATGACTGCAGCTCATGGAGAGGCCTTGTGCTGGAGCAGGAGGAAAATATGAGGAGGGAGGAACAGCTGTGAGGACCTATTAGGGGCTGACAAAAGGCATCCCCTGTCCCCCTGCAGGAAATCGACAAGCGTGGAAAGAAGAAGGGAAGGTGGTGTCAGAGTGTGGTGCTGTCTTATTTTGGTTGTGCTGGTTGGTTTTTGGTTTGTTTCTCATTACTCAAATGTATTTTAATTTGCAACAAATTAATTTTCCCCATCAAGTCTGTTCTGCTTATGGCATTAACTGGTAAGCAATCTCCCTGTCTTTTTCTTGACCCATGAGCTTTCTCATCTTCTCTCCCCGCCCTGCTGAGGAGGCAAAGCGAGTGACCAAGCCTGAGAGCTCAGCCCTTAGCCAAGGTTAACCCACCGCAAAGACAAACTGCAAAAACAGCCTGATGTTTTAATTAGAATGCAGTACAGCTCCAACTTCAGGCTTCTGCTTTATCTGGAGTAAACTAGATGGCTGTTGAGCAAGCAGCATTTTTGCTATAATAAAGGTCTAGCTGCCTTTCTTGATTTTAAAGACTCTTAAGTACAAACAGATAGTTTCCAGAGACCACAGATAAATCAGCCATCACTGAATAGTTATCAGATCTGTAAAGATTTATGCCTTCCATCTGACAGAAACTAAGCTAGCTCATGTCTTCTCATGCAGTGCCGCTGTGTCTTGATTTTAGTGCTTCCTAGAACAGCTATTCATTTATCTATTATTTCAAATCTTAAGTGCTACAGACAGCATACCTGCTGTCTGACAAGCCCTGCAAAGCTGGAGAGTAGTTGCAGAGCTCTGCACTTGCAAGGAAACATCTCTCTTTCCATAGGTTACCATGCACGAAGTCACACTTGGTTCTGTGGTTGCCCTGCATGGTCACCTTTGCCTCTTCGTGTGACTAAAACATCCTCCGACATCGGAGACAGGGATAGACTGACCCATCACATGCCTCATGGACATTACATTAAAGGAGGAATGGGAAATACAGAATTGGGACATCTAGGATGTTTATACTCCATATTCTACCTCTCTAAGTCAAGATGACATTTACTGCCTACAGCAGTAAAGGCAGGATTTTTTTTTATTTATTTATTTTTTTTAATTTAAACACTGCTCCAAATGAATATTGTTACACCCAAATTTGTTCAAAAGATCATGTGATAGCTTGGAGAATATTAAGGGCCTTGTGTAAATAAAAAAAATTACTCTTCTCGGCCTGTAAGTTGAGCATTGCCTTTTAATACTGCTGCTAGAAAATCCAAATGTGGAGGAAGAAGGCAATAAAGTTGTTCTCCTTCCTTGACCATAGGTTCATGTACTAAAAATACCCCAATCTTTAAAAGTTATTTATGTATTCAAACATTTTATGAAGTATGGTTCCACACAGGACATAAGACATTTTCCCCCCAATTCCTCATTTCCATTTCTCAGACACCTGAACCAGAGTCTGCCAGGAGTCAGAACTCTCAAAGAACTTGAGTCAGCTGGGCAAAAGCAATGGTAATGTCAACAGCAGCTACCTATCGTGAATCACTGTAAGTGATTTCCTTTAGCCTGACATTCTTTTCAACCTCAGCTTGCCAAGGGTTTTGTTTGAATTCAGCCCAGCTGAATGCAAGAGAAAGCATAAGTGAACAAAGAAAGATCACCAAAAACAACAAGGAGAATCTGTAGTCACGTGTATACCATAAACTTGTGTAACAAGTAGAGAAAATCCATGTCTATCATTATTTCCTCTCACAGACTAAGTCAAATAGGTGAGTAACTAACATTGCTCTCCTTTAAATTAAACTCAATGCAATATTTTAAACCCCCAAACTTGACAGAAAAAATACCAATTGCATTAAAATTAATTCACCTTTCAGAAAAAGTAGACATGAGATTACTCATTAATTATAGAGTTTAAGCCTGTATTTTATTGACACAAACTACTTTTGTTCATACACTCATATCACAAAAAGATGCATATCCGTGCAAAAGGAGGATCAGGGTTTGCCCAACCTTGAAATTAAAGGCAAAGAAACAAAAAATTCTGCCAAGCATTCCTTCTCCTAGGATTAGAAGCTGGCATTTTCTCCCTGAAGCATAAAAGTCTGACTCACTAAAAGAAACTAAGATTCAACCACTGCATACATTTTCTTTTCAAAATTCAGAAACGTTCCAGTTTAGAAACATTTGCATATTCATCATTATACACAGACATTCAGAAAGCTAGCATTTTTTTTTTTTAAGTGCATGTACTCTGATGTACCTGTTTCTGAGAAAGTATCTGGACCAGTAACAAACAGTCTCAGTGTTATTGACTGTGTGTTTAGAAACAGAATGACTGTCTACAGAAAGATCTACAGGGCCCAGACGAACAGCATTACTACCATCTGAGGTCTCACAGATTTGGCAAATCTAGTTCCAGAAAGAGAGAAAATAAATCCCATACATTTCTGAGAAGATAAAATCTGGACATTCCAAACTGCAAGCCCTAAAAACTTCAATGCACTGAATCCTGTATCCGGTTATTTCATTAAAGACCCCTTGAAAATGGCAATTGTAGATTCAGAAGTTTAATGTGATCAACAATACACATAGAAAGACAGAACCTAAGTTCAGATCACAAACTTTACTTTCAAAGGAAAACTTATTTTGCCTAAGAAACAATGGGTAAAGGAAATCCATTTGTATTCACAATATTGGGTTGGAACAATCCTGCCTGCTTCATCAACCTGAAGTGACCAGTCTCCATAATACCCCCATAATACCAGCAATTCCTAAGGGCATACTAATCTGCTACTCAAGACAACTGAGTGTTATGGAGTGAAAAACTGCCATGTGTGCAACTTATGTAGTTCCATGCACTGCCAAACATGGGAAGGGATCAGAGAACAACTACCATTCACCACCAATTATATTAATATAATCGGGAAAGCTGTTCTATCTCTTTTCCAGCAATTTGGGAAAAACTATGAAATTATAATACCTGTACATAAATCCACTAACAAGTGATTCAGAAGTCTCCATACAAAAAGCTGACAACACTTATCTACCAACAAATGGTAGATGTGCTTGCTTAACAAACTTAATACCTTTCTATGACAAGGTTACCCACCTAGTTGACCAAGGGAAACCTGTCGATGTGATCTTTTTGGATTTCAGTAAAGCCTTTGATACTGTCGCTCACAGGATCCTCCTGGACAAGATGTCCAGCACACAGCTGGGTAAACACACAGTGCAGTGGGTGAGCAATTGGCTGACAGGCCAGGCTCAAAGGGTTCTAGTAAATGGAGTTATGTTACTCATGGGGTTCTGCAGGGATCCATCTTAGGGCCAGTGCTCTTCAATGTCTTCATAAATGACTTAGAAACAGGACTTGAGGGAATACTGAATAAGTTCACTGATGGCACTAAATTGGAAGGAGCTGCTGACACTCTGGAGGGCAGAGAGCCCCTGCAGAGGGATCTGGACTAACTGGAGAACTGGGCAATCACCAATCACATGAAGTTCAACAAGGACATGTGCTGGATTTTGCACCTGGGACACCGCAACCCTGGCTGTACATACAGACTGGGGGATTAGACGGTGGAGAGCAGCTCCGCGGAGAGGGATCTGGGGGTTCTGGTCAACAGCAAGTTGAACATGAGCCAACAGTGTGCTCTGGCAGCCAAGAGGGCAACCATGTCCTGGGTGCACCCAGCACAGCATTGCCAGCCAGGCAGGGAGGTGATTGTCCTGCTCTGCTCTGCACTGGTGTGGCCTCACCTGGAGCACTGTGTGCAGGTCTGGGCAACATAGTATGAAAAGGACAAAGCTACTGGAGACTGCCCAGGAAAGGGCTATGAAGTTGGTGAAGGGCTTGGAGAGGAAGCTGTACAAGGAGCAGCAAAAGTCAGTTGGTGTGTTCAGCCTGGAGGAGAAGAGACTGAGGGGAGACCTCATCACAAGTCTACAGGTTCCCCACAAGGGGAGGAGGAGGGGCAGGCAATGATCTCTTCTCACAGGTGACCAGTGATAGAACCCAAGGGAATATCAGGAATATGTGCCAGCAGAGGTTTAGGTTGGACATTAGGAAAAGGTTCTTCACGCAGAGGGTGGTGGAGCATTGGAACAGGCTCCCTAGGAAGGCAGTTGTGGCCCCAAGTCTGGGATTGTTCAAGAAGAGACTGGACAACACCCTCAGATACGCAGTGTAAATTTCACAGTTGTCCCACACAGCGACATGATTTGGACTCAATGATCCTTTTGAGTCCCTTCTAGCTCATTATATTCTATGATTCTCTATTTGGCAGCTTGGAGTACTCAGGTATCAAACAAGTACTGCCTGCTACCTGCTGTAGTTATCTAAGAACACCTTCACATGGCAGCCTCAGCACAGGTTGGTGAGCTTCCCCACAATGTGTTGTGGAAAAATTCACATAGTACTTTTCAGAAGAGCTATGAGATATCTGTTAGAATTCTGGGAAAAATGAACCATTACTACCATGTTTCTACAGCCCTGCAGATGAACTATGCTCATCATGCACCAGTAGCAGACAAATGGATTTCTCTGTGTGGTCCTGGACTGCCATGACCCACGTTGTTTTACAGTGAAGAACAAGTTCATTCTCCACTAAGAGTAAGAACAAAAATTAGTTGCCCTGAACAACTATTATTCCTATTTAAACGGAAAAACTCACAATGAAATAAAGGAATTCTAAAGGGTTTTCTAAGTCACTTGCCTGAAAGCAAAATCAATTACTAAATTATGAAAAGTGCAAGATTAAAGATAATCCCTACCCCAGAGCAGCATTACACCTAAAGCTGGCTCTGGGTAGAAGCCAACTATTCCAACTGACACAGAGGAATTGCAAGGAAAGTGGGAGAGAAAAGAGGGAAACCCCCATTATTTCATCTTCATTACACGGATTAGGAATGTACCTTTTAGAACAGGAATTATGCAGGCACCTCAAGTGACTGAAAAGACTGTTAAACAATTTTAAAAAAACCAAACCCACACCAACCAAAACAAAAAACTGCAAAAGAACCTGAAACAACAAAATGCAGTGGTGTGTGGCAAAACCTTAATTTTTATGTTGATTTTTTTTTCTAAAAATTGCACCCCTCTCAGAATGATTCTTTCTCTTGATTCATTGATGTATCAACTGTCTTTAAGGAAAGCATTGACTACAGAAGTGGAGCTGCTTGCATTTCCACATTAATTTTACAGAAAGCAGACAAAAAAGGATACCTCTTGCTAAAAAGAATCATTATTACTCTAAAAGTGGCCCTTGCCTCCTCTAAATCTGAAACCTCACTCTATATCATTAGCAGCCACGTGCAATCGTAATAATGTTACAAATTTTACTATTTTTGTCCATAGTGCTAACTGCTCTCTAAGGGGCATCTATAATGCTTTTCCTTTTATGAAAAGAAATTAAACTATTAAATATTGTTCATGTACTCCTGGATTGAACAACTAATTTTGAGTCTCCTTCCAAAAAGCTGGGAGCATGATACAGTACAGACATTTTTATTTATGTATTTGCAGCTAGAGTAGAAAGGGCTGTATTAAATTGCTGTCTTAACACTGACTGAAAATATTTTCACTACTTTTTCCTGCAAGAATCAAAATTAACTTATTTACAATATCATATTCAAACAAGTCATGCCTGAGTAAATCTATGTTTCCAAACGCAAAATTCAATTTAACTCTTAGGTAACTATCATTCAGCATCTTCAAAACTAATTTGTTTCTGCTGGCTCAGTAAGCAGATTAGGTGTAACTTTCAATTTTTTCTTGAAATTGAAAAATATGCAAGTCAAAAAGCAACAGAAGTAGCACTACTGACAACACAAAATCCATCAATGGAGTCAGACCCTGTTTATATATGGTTTTAGTGGGATTTAACATTCAAAATCTACTTCAGATTTGAAGATTATTTTTAATGGCTGTAATTTCCCAATCAGTATCACCTCTCTTCCCATATCCATATGCAGGAATCACAGTGCTGCTTCCTTCCATCAGGCTCTTTCATGCTTAGAGTCTAAAACTAATCAGAAAAGGAAACTAACAAATCTAGGAAGCAATGACCACATAAGCATCAATGCTCACCAGTGTTTACCTAGTGAAAATTTCAGTCCTGTTGTACCTACTTCTGCATAATTTCATCTGTGTCTAGAGAATAGCCTATATAGGAGAATACATGTATATAATTCTGTCACTACCAGTAGCTTGACAATTTGCTTGGTAAGAAATGAATTAACAAAATGTCATCATTTATATTCAGGGTGCCTTGGGGGATTTCAAAAAACAGGTTGGATTATGGTTTATACTGGTAACTCACATGAGTCATATCTGTATACACATCAGCTTCACATCATTAGGTACTACACAGAGTAAACAGTGCAAAAGATTCTCAGTGGTATCATTTCCATAGCAAACTTTTCTAAAAGAAATGTCATTTAGAACATATACAAAGAGATGGAACATAAACAATTACACTGAATGGTTTGATTGAATTTGCTCAGTGTACTCTGGAAAATATTTTATTTCCTCTGTAAACATTTCTTTTTACATTTATGAGAATAAGGGCGACTGGAAGTTGGCAAATGGTAGAGATGGACTTGAGTATAACTAAATCTTTTCAGTGGGTGAGGGGAAGCTCGGTGTAGAAAATACACTTCTGAAGGTCAAAAACTTACACAAAGAACTTTGCAAATTGGATATGGCTTTTGTAATATTGAATTATGGGTTCTTCTTTACATTCCTGACTACAGAAATACAATTTCTGAAACCAAGTCTGATCCTTCTTCTTATAAGGCAGAGGTGTCAAACTCATTTTCACCAGCAGCTACATCAGCCCCATGCTTGCCTTCAAAGGACCAAATATAATTTTAGGACTATATAAACATAGGGCTGTATAAATGTAACTGCTCCTAAAATTACATTCAGCCCTTTGTAAGGGCTGAAAAAAGTATTTCTCAGCTTGGAAGAGACATCAGCAAGTTGGTGACCTCCTACTAACAAAGACTGACTACACGTTAATGCTTCAATTCTGGTGATATCAAATAAAGTGCTAAGATAGAAACATTCCACAGAGCTAATCTCTGTTACTGGCACCACCCTAAATATCCTGTTTGCCTTAACAGAAGTGGCCAGAGCAGCACTGGAAAGCTCTGTGACAGTTGCATTCTCGCTTGTTTAATTACTTGAGATACCTAAATACTACGCTTACTCTGAGTGAACTGCAGGATAACCAGTCAGATCTTTGTGCACATGAAGCACGGAAAGTATACGGGAAAGGGTTACCATGAGAAAACATTCGCAGACTGCTAACATGTCATTTTAAAAACAAAGAATATGTTCTTCGCTTGAAAGACAAAAGAACATTGGCTGTAGCAAGTATCCCCGACTAATTCACATTTGAGATGCCACAAGATGTATATGTGAGGGAAAACGGGAGTTGTGAGCATCCAAGTGATAATTCAAGGAATCTGCAGCAAGACAAACACACAGACAAGTCTATACCAAACACGGCAGCATGCAGGTGCCAGGTGAGCCTGCACTTTTCCCTTCAGAAGGTCATACTATTGGTAATAGATGTATTTTTATGCAGAGGAGAACAAGAATCATGTTTAGTAGTTTACATCAGAGATCTGGGTTTCCAGGTGCACAGAAATCAAGCATTATTTAAAAGCATGTAAGCAAAAGTTAGCCATCACAGAGTGCTTTCCTTACAGCTGCCACTCAGTGTTTCACATTAATATGCTACATCATTAATTTTGAAGGATAGGAACTTCATTTTGCATGACTTGTTGCCTGTCAAGGAAATTCAGTTACTTTTTACTTATACTTTTTCTTGAAAACAGCCATAAGCTAGAAGTATTAATTGTTTTGACTTACAAGTAAGTGCAAAACCCCTCTCAGTTTATTTTACTGCAAATGCTTTTCTCAGCCTAAAACATGGAAATTACAAGTGAGAAAATGTTTTGTTAACTCATTCAATTTTCCATTCTACTTAGACTAGGAAGCGAGAGACAGCTTTCCAGATCTTCTACCACAGTCAAAGAAAAGCCTGTGTACAGCATTTCATAAAAGTATAACTTTCAACACTGGAAGATGTAAGCCCTTCATGGACACTTCTAGTAAGAAGACAAAATGCTATTACAACATCTCTGCCAAGCAAATCTGACAAACCCCTCGGTCTGAAAGTCTATAGAGGGAACTGTGAAACACCAATAGCTTCAAAAAGGAGGGACCCACTTCTTAGAAGGAAATGGGGAAAATGGAGGGGGGGGGGTGGGGCAGGAAGCAAGCAGTTTGTAGTCTCCAGAAGACAAAAAGGCAATGACGCAAAGCATTTTAAGAAAGATGATGCTGATATATTCAGGGAAATAATTTGTTCAAAACTTGCCACATTTCATTGTTTACAATTAGGCAACACTTTTGCTTTTGTTAGCTCAGGAAACCTAAAATTAGAAGGCACAGAAAATGAGCAATGAAAGGGGAGCTTTCTATTTTTTTCAACCACCTCCCACCCCCCAAAATCCCTGCTGGCATCATTTAGATTTATTACACTTGTGGGTAAAACTTGTCCATTGACAACTGACCTGATATGATTAATATTAAAGCAGTGGCTCATGAAGTTTTCCAGAATACAATCTTGATGTTTTATTTGCAAACATACTAAAGATTCAATACATTGTCCAGACACGATACCCTCTTGCACCTAATAAATGCAAACACAAAACATAGCTCATGCTTCTATTTCAGTACATCTATAGGGGTAACAGTTCTCTTCTTCAAAAGGGTAACAAGGTGTTTCAGACTATACCCACTACTTATTTTTGTTTTGTTTTCAAAGATCCTCTTCAGCAGGCTGAATATTCTCACACCAGCTCCCTCTTACCTCCAGCCCAGAACCTACTGTTGTCTAACTGTGCCAAACAGGGCTACCCATTTTTGTTACAACTGTTAGAAAATATAAAGATAAGCACTGGCATTTACATTAATAAAACCACAGTATGAAGGCCTGCTTAACATCTCTATCAGGGACCTGGAGCAGGAGAAAGAACACACTCTTGATCATGAGGTTTGCAGATGACAACCAACTGGGAAAGAGAAGCACCTGACACATGAGAGCAGAGCTGTCACCAGGAGGGACCCAGACAGCCTGAAGAAAGAGTTAACAGCAAACTCACAACATACAATGAGGACAACTGTCAAGCCCTGTCCCAGCAAAGCAGAGCCCCGAAGCAACAAGACTAGGGCTGGGAAACAGCTCTGGAGGGTTGGCCCTGGGCACTGGGCAGCAGTGAGCTGAACCAGGGCCAGCTGTGCCTCTAGGCAGATGAGCACCAGCAGTGCATAGAGTCTCATGGACAGGTCATATCCCTGACAGCCGGGGGAGGGCAGGGGCTGTACCCTCTGCTAAGTGTTCATCAGACCACATTAGTGCACCCTTTCAGTTTCCAATTTTGCACTCCCAGTGCAAGAAAGATCTGTATGAGCTGGCAAGACTTCAGGGGAGTCCACTGAGACAGTAGGGCTGAAGCCCTTGCCCTGCGAGGAAAGGCTGCCAGCCCAAGGCTGGTTCAGTCAGGGGAAGGGGCACCCAACAGCATCCCTGGCACTGGTGGGAAGGAATGGAGGAGACAAAGTCAGGCTCTTCACAGCAGTGTGTGGCAGGAGAGCAAGGGGCAGCAGCCCAAGCTGACAGATGAGAGGCTCAGGCTGGAGATCGGGAAAAGCCTTTTCCCTATGACGCCAGCTCAGCAGTGGAACCAGGACTCAGGGAGGTTTCATAGCCTATGGCTGAGCCTGTGGCAGCCCCGGCCAGCATGAGCACCTCTGCCATTGTGTGAAACAAAGCAGAAATTTATCTGTTAGTAGAAACCATGCAAACCTCAAGGTTTGGCCATCTCCTCTCTCCAAATGGTCAAACTTACTGGGCTTTCCACATCAACTGATTCTACCAACATGTAAAAACATCTTGGTAAAATTTCTGTTTCAGATGGTGTAATACATTGCATAAATTTAAGTAGGCTTACTAAGAGTTTCTAACTTGTTCTACTTTACAACCACTGAACTTATTCCGCTTAATATAGAACCATTTCTCTTTAAACACACGACATTTTTATTTTCTTATTATTTACATCAAAGTAGCTCTCCTGTATTTCATCTCTGGAAAGTCAAGTAAGTAATGCTTCATGTACACAGTCCAAGTTCTGTTTTTGCAGAAGTAAACATGAATCACTTGGATGTGAAGACCGATATCTAATCATGAATTTAAGGTAGGTACATGCTCATTTGCTCACCCACTCCACTTCAAAGACAACAAGCACTGAGCTCTTATATGAAGGTAATCACAAAAACACTTCATTTCATTTCACTGTCAGGTCAACCTTTATTACACTAAACATGCACCAGCAATAAGCAGCAACATCTTTACTGTGATGGCTTTTGATATGGGTGCAGGACTCACCCCTCCTGCCTTTAGCAGCTTTCTTCTGAATTCCTCTGTCGGGTTGTTGAATGTGAGCTTTTCACAGCGGAGGTGATTTACAGGTGGGTGGCCTTCAAGGTGCAGGAATAAGTCATAGTCAAATCGAACTTTCTTAGGTTCTTCCTGAGGGTTGAAAATAACCAGACAGAAACATCTAGCACCAAAACTAAGTTGAAAACAAGGGCTACATACAGACGGTCAATTAAAGTGAAAACTATGCCATTTTAACCATTCTCTGTGTTCTCAGACACATGACAGAAATTACCAAGCGTCAGCTGAGCTGCAGTAAATCAGAGAAGCTCCTATCAGCCCATGATAACACATGGTAAAAAGCATGATCTCCAAGCTGCCATGACAAGGCTTAATTGCAAGTGTTATGTCAAGTTTGGCACAGGCTATAGACATACACATAGGCAAGTATCATGGTTGAGCTGACACAAGGTAACTCAGACAACACCACAATCACACTTCTGAGCCCTAGATAGCACAGAAGACACTGCTGTATGTTTTGAATGCAAATTCCTCCACTTAAGCCAAACACTATTGTTTTCTTCACAAGTTGTAGAAAAGGAGAAGAATAAAGCCGCTGTAGCCAGCTGTATTTGATCTCCTGTGTATGGGGTCTGCTTATTTATTAATGAAACTTCACTGTCTCGAACAAGTGTGGCCAGCTAGATTACAAGTGTTCCACCACAGCTTTCAGGTGATTAAAATTCTTTGCCACTGCAGTGAAAAAATGAAATTGAATGTTCCCTGTACCAATATGGAGTGAGAAAAAACAGGAAAGGCAAATTTATCTTGGAAGAAACCATCAGCACTCTACTGCCCTGAAAAAGCCTCAGCAGAAAACAGACACTACTGGCATTGAATAGACTTCAGTTAGTAATACCAGAGGGAAGATACTAAGTACGTTTTGTACTATACATTTAGACAGTCTCTTTTAGAAGCTGTACCTAAGTGCACTTTTAAGGCAGTATTAGTAGCCATTCCTCCAAAGGTACAGTTGTGCAACAAAAGCCACCAAGCCCATGTCAGTTTTAAGGCAGAACACAAGTAAAAGGTCAAATTCAGGAAAAGCTTTAGTAAAAAGAGAACCATGAAGGAAGAGAAGGAAGAGATGCAGCAGAATGTTAGCATATATCCAACACGGCATGTAATCAAAATGCATGCTCTGTTCAGTGACAAATGCTTTAAAAAAAAAATACAAAAGGCATGTAGTTTTGATTCAGGGTTCTACAAATGTGAAGAACAGAAAACATGGAAATCTCAGTTATTCTAAAAGTTAAATCTGAGGTTTCAAATACAGCCAAGGGACATCCTCATTGTCCCATCTCTGGACTTGAGCAGAGACAAAAGAAGGGGACCTGAAATAAAAGGCCTGCAGTACTCTGTTTCTGAAGACAGAAGAGAGCAGTTTCCTTAGATTAACTATTTTCTTGATGGACCATTTTCAAAAGCAATCATGGATGAAGACCTATCTTATTGTTAGAAAGATTAACACTTGATTTCTTGCAGAACAGAAAATGGAAGTGATTTACTCCTCAGTATGCTTAGAAAACTGTGACATTGCTACAGGTAAACATTTGGTACCAGCAGGTTTGCTGTAAGAGCAAAGTTATATGCGTTTATAAATGGGAGTCTTCAAAGAAATTTAGATGAACATAACCAGCGATTTCAAAGCAGATTTTTAAACCACAAAGGACTGCCAGTACCACTGCCACTATGTCAAAATGGTGTGAGAGTGAAGGTAGAATATACTGTAGTTTATGAACCCCTCTTGGTTTCACCTGGGATAGTTACTTTTCTTCCTAGTAACTGATGATATAGTGCTGTGTTTTGGACTTAGTATGAAAAGAATGTTGAAAATACACAGATGTTTTGATGATCTGGTCATTGCCAAGCAATGATTATATCAAGAGAAGGGCTTTTCAGCAAGAAGGCACAAGAAGCTGGGAGTAGACAGAGCCAGGACAACTGACGCCAAATGACCAAAGGGATATTCCATACCACATGACATCACGTTCAGTATATATTTTGGGGAAAGAAGAAGGAAGGGGCGACCTTCAGGAGGGATGGCTTTTGTCTTCCCTAGAAGCCATTATGTATGATAGAGCCCAGCTTTTCTGGAGATGGCTCAACACCTGATTGGAAGTAGTGATGGATTTCTTGTTCTGCTTTGCTTGCGCATGTGGCTTTTGCTTTACCTGTTAAACTGTCTTTATCTCAACCCACAGACTTTCTCAGTTTTGCTCTTCTGATTCCCGCCGCACCCCTCCAGGGGGTGGTGGTGAATGAGTGGCTGCATGGTTCTTAGTGACCAGGTAGGGTTAAACCATGACAGAGCCTTATCCTAAATGGACTGCATTTTCCAGAACAGGAGTCATTTGACCTGAAAGCATTTTTTTCAAGGACTTTGTCTCAAAGGCTAACAACTACAGCATGTTGCTGCTGAATTTGGGAGGAATGTGTTTGTCATTTTCCCTTGGAATATTTTCCATCAGGGTGAAATGCCTGTTAGATTTTCTACCAACTTCTGCTTAGTGCTAGGAAGAGGCAACTTTTAATCCTCCATGATAGAGGCAGCTTCCTGTACCCCTGTCTTCTCTATTCATTAGGGTACTTTCTGAACAAGAAATTGAAAATTTGTCTACCTTGCATAAGTGATGATGGTCTGTCTCCTCTTCCTCCTTCTGTCTATCTCCCCTTTTTCTGTACTGGAATACCTGTGAAGTAGCTTAGGGGGGGAAGAGTAGCTGACCCAGGAGAAAGCAGTAATTTGCCTCAGGAATGCCAGCTCAATTTTTATGTCACTCTTCCTTTGTATTGTACTGACCCCAAGGGAGGGCATGCTGCTGCAGCTGTGTGAAGACCTAGCTGACTCACAGTCCATCTGCTGCTTGTTGCATTCCATGGCACCAAAACAGGAGTGAGGGATGTTAGCAAACTTCCTAATTCCACATGCTGCTTGAGGGTGAGATGAGTTGTAATGACTGCTGCCCTCTTGATCTCAGGCTAAGCCACAATTCCTGCTGGAGAAGTCCTGAGACTTGCAGGTCTCCACTGTCAGCAAAGGCAGCCAAAAGTCTGAGTGGAAAACAAAAAAAGATATGTCGGGCAGGAAGCTTCCTGTAGAGATGCTTCAGTGATTGACTCACTGTCATCTGAGTTTGTCTGCCCAGTTTTGGGATGAGCTCTTAACAGAGGAGCTTGGGAATGCGCTGGTTTTCATTAGATCTCCTGAATGAAAACTGCTTCCCTAACGGAGACAGAGCTAAAAAGTATACCAAAAAAGCCAGTCAACTCACTGAGGCAGTTGTGTCCTTTTCCAACAGCACACAAGGTATACTAAGCCTTCCTCTTCATAGATTGATACAGGGAACATTTCAGAATTACTTGTTTGAAACCTACAACTTAGAAAGTTCCTGAGCAGAATTATCCACACCTCACACCTTAACAGAACTTTCTGTGAAAGACAAAAGAACATGGAATATCTACTTCAAGGCATATACAGCTAACAAAGTGGTATTTTAATACAAATTCTAAGTGACTAGGGTTCCAGCAAAAGTCTCTTACTACACGTTTCTATTTTCTTTCAGTTTTAGTTTTTCACCAAGCTTGACTAAAATAATTACGTTAAACTACATCTTGGTAATATAAACTAAGCACAAGGGGATCTCTGAAGTGCATGCTAAGAATAATAATGGCTCCCCCAAAGCACTTGACATACAAAAGCAACCTAAAATATTGCAGATATTAAGGGACTGCACCTTAAACCTTGCAATCTTTTTGCTGTTTAATTCTACCCAAATCTAATTATTTTTATCTGAAGGAGTTATTAAAAAAAAAAAACAGTGTCTGTATTACTGAACTGGGCCCCCGGTAATGCTGAGTAGACTCAATGTTCACATGCAGTCTAAAATAATGTTTATGCAGACTGAGGATGCAGGATTAAAAAAACCACCAAAACACTGCTTTGAAAGATCAAAAATTGAACAAATTAAAAAGATCAGCAATACTAAAACAGAACAATGAGTTAATTTTGAAATCAACATAACCAAGATTGGTTTCCTTTCTTAAAGTTTAAGTGGCTCTTGAATTTCCTTAAACATTACTTCAAGTCTGTCCACTTCTGACTACAACTAGTAATTCTTCTGAATAATTACATTCAACTTGTTTATTTTATCAGGTAATCCTAATTACATACAGTTAACTACTAAACACAATTATGTATTTCTAAAAGTTACAGTGACTTTGAACTGAGGAACATTACTGACAAAGACAGCTTTAATTCTAATTTTTAACTGAGTTTATAAATTAAACTATAAATCTCTAAAAAACTTGCACATGGGGCTTTTTTCTGTTTTATATTTTGGTTTTGGTTTTTTTTGTTTGTTCTGTTTTGTGGGTTGTTTTTGTTGTTTGTTTTGTTTTTGGTTTTTTGTTTTGTTTGTGGTTTTGGTTTTTTTTTAATGAAATCTATTGTGATTCCATACCTTGTTTTTGAAGTAAACCTCAATTGGTAAAATGAAACCAGCATACCCAGATTCTTCAACTTTGTAGGGTGGATCCTTGCACACTGAAACAAAGAGAAAAACCTGTATTTAATACAAAAATAATGTTTTAAATCCACAAGTAAAAGATAGGAGCAAATAATCTGCAACAATAGCTGTATGGCAGCACCATTACAAAACAGCAACACACAGAGTATGACACATCTGTGCACAACTCAACATGAATTTTGCAAACAAACTGTTCCTGCCTGTATACAACTTACAGTCTAGGGATAGGAAATATTTAATTTTTCTTTTATTTTCCAGTCCTTTCAGACTAACGCTAAAGCAGAGCAACCAGAGACTTCAACAGCAGGTGGACCCACTGAGTACCCACAACAGCAGCCAAGGTTTGTTCTGGGAATGGAAAACATACAGAATTCGACCCAGAAAGAGTTAAACATGTAAAAAGCAGAAGTGCTGCCATTCATGTATTCATAACTTAATACTAAAAAAATCCTAGTTTTAGTAAATGTAATTTAAAATAATTAATTGAATTAGAAGTAATGCTAATAGATTTGAAATCTGCATTGCTAGGGATAGAGGGGACAGAACACAACATTCCAGTATACAGTAGAGTTAACAGGAAGGTTAACTATTGTACTGTTAAAACAGTATCCAAGTCTGCCCTACAGAAGTCAGACTTTAGGATGACAGTGAGTATTACCAGCTCCAACACGCAATCTTCTCCTTCAAGTTTTTATTTTAATGCAAGGGCTTTTAGTTATATGAAATCCCCATAGTATTGAACATGAGCTCTCTGAAGAAATTGGCAATAGCCTACCAACTCCAGCCAGTGACAAAAAGCAGGTTGTTATAGAACCTGGGACAGAAGGCATTGCCTTCTTCTCCAGAAAGGTTGCGTGACAACCTCATTACAAAATTCATGCCCATGTAACAAATAAGCACAAAGTCAAGTTGAGTTTGAGAAACCACATATCTCCCTGCAACATCAACCCAGATGCTTGCAAATGCTGCATTGATATATATGACAATTCATGTCATACACGCTACCATCTCTAGTGACATCATGAGACAATGACAGTTTCTCTACTGCAGACTGGCAGAATGACGCAAAGAGTTGACTTATTCAGAAACATTTGCTCAAGCTCTATCAAACTTGCTGACTGAAAAAAAAATTCAGACTATCAGATGGATCATTAGTTAAGATGTGTGCTCTTTTCAGAATTGCCTGCTGGCTGCTCATGCAACAGTATTGAGTGCAACTTAAACTACACTTTACAAAAAGTGCATCTTGCGATCAGCTGTGCAGGGCTTAAATACCAAAATTATTACTTCTAGCAAAGCACCACAGATGGGCACTAACCACCCTCTATCATCCTGAGAACATTGCAAGTCCCATCAGACACATCCAGGAATATAGCTTCTGCTATATTCTCAATAGTTGAATCAGTACATCAGACTTCTTAGGACACGCTAGCTTGGTTAATCCCCAAGTAAATGAACAAAGCAGAATTTTCTCCTAATACCTTGCCATTCTCCTCCTGCTTTGCTAGCATCAAACCCACACAGGGACTTCAAGGATGAGGAAGATTCCAAGTCTGTGCTCACCTAATGTTATCACTACCCAGGTCACTTCATGTAATCAGTGGAAAGGGAAAGGAAAAGGTTGACAAAACTGGAGTAAGAATAATCTGCAACACCGTCCTCTTGCAGCTATAGAATATAGTTTGTTTTTCTTGGCAGGAAAAAAAAAGAGAGGACATATAGTTTACGAAGTGGGATTTGAAAGAATTTGAAGTGTTACAATGATAGGTCAAATCTGAGAGGTGGTTTCAGACATGCTAAGCTTTTAAGATGGAAACTGAGCATTTTGTGTTAGAATCTCCCAGAAGTAGTATTTCAGTTTATATTGACACATCCTCCCTTAAGAAGACTTACCAACATTTGAAAAATGTAAATACAATAGCCCTAGTTAAGCACAGTGACAGATTACAGTAATACATACTGACAACTTTTTCAGTCAAAGACAGAGAGGCCTTCCTGCTCCTCCTCTGCCTTCAGGAGACAATTGGAGAAAGGTTTCCAAGTATTATACAGGGTTCAGAAGACTGAAATCCAATATATATATAACCAGAGAGAGACTAGACAGCAGATATTTATCCAGACAGGAACTTTACAGACTTGTAATAATACATTAACTGTTACAGAGATTCCAGGCTCTGTGACAAGTCACAAATCACCTTTTTTTTTTTTAAAATAAATATCACGTCAACTTCTTCCTGAGCACTTAATTGGTGCAGAACAAACTGTCAGCATAAATATTTTTCATTCTCTCCTTCAAATCTCTCTTCTTTCAGATTTACACAGCTGTTAGCCACGCTGAATAGTACCTTGTCAAAGTTTCACATTACAGTTCTGAAAACAAAGTCTGTTACACTTGCAGGCTTTGTTGAAACTTGGGTGATGGGTTATAAACCACTTAATCACAAGAAAACTGCTGTGGGTGCCTTCCTAAACTGAAAGATGGTCTTTCAATAGAATGAAAGTTCTACAGCCTCGTGAATGAAACCTTCCTGGGGAGATTAAAAAAAAAGTGACTGAGCAAAGACACATGCTATTGCATACATGTAGACTGCAATTAAAATGAAAGCTATTACATTTTCCTCACCTTTCTTGTGGAAGGCACTACTATATGTACTGGCAGAAACAGCATCTCTGTGCACTGTGAACCAACACTCACTGGTATAAGGTCTTTTTGTTTTGTTGAACTGTCACAAGTAGTAACCAGGGCTGCAGTGACAAGTGTGGTTTAGCCAAGCCAACAGACAACCATCCTACTAGTACTGTTTGTTGAGTCGAGGCGAGGGAAGTGGCAAGAGAGGTGAACCACAGAAAAGGTAGAGAGGAAACAAAGACTGTGGTAGAAAAGGAAAAGACAAACAAAACCAAATTACAGGTATAGATCAACAGAGCTACATCAATAACAGGAACTAGGAAGGAGTGATTTTTGAAGGGAACGCCTGGAAACCATAAGAGCCTTCTCAAAGCTCATTAATAAATAGATAAATAAATAAACAAACAAACCACACACAAACACAGCTACACTACACCAGGTAGATAAGCAGACAAACAATTTGCTGCTCATCCGGAGGGACAGAGGCATTTCCCCTGTGACTGCTCCTCTTCTTTGAAGTGGCACCTACAAATGCATTTTGAGCACCAGATAAACAAAGCCTCTTGCACAATGGTATCCTTAAGACTTAATTATTCTCATCTTTTTTTTTTCCTATGAAACAGCTTGTATGATCACAACACATTTCCTCCCCCTGTCCTACACCTTTTGACTAGGTAGTCCAACTTCAATACAGTCTCTACAACCATTAGGGCCCTAAGATTCATACATATCCAGTTAAAAATTAGTGCCTGCAGTGAGAAGACTGTTCTAGAGGACATTTTCACTGGCTTGCAGGGAGAAGCAGCCAGCACTATGCAGAATTACAAACCAGTTACAACCATGTCTCTTCTCATGAGAAGAGCTGTAGGGCCAGCAGAAGATAAGTAAAAAGAAAAGCAAAACTATGCAGATTTATTTAGGCCCACTGGACACAGAATAAGCTGGGTTTTTTGTTGCCTACATAAGGCAATATAAGGAGTTCATGATACTATACTGTTATTGTATCGTTATCAGAATGCAGAATCATTTCTCTCCATAAGTGAAAGCTTTAGTCTTAGGTATTTGCAAATGCATTTGATAAACACAGATACACCAGTCCCTTAAAGCAGTCTTAGGTGCAATTTTGAAATTGAAACAGGAGTTTATGCGACACAATTATGTAGCATCCCTTCTGTTCACCATATTTCATTACACTTCAGGGTGAATACTGCTGTAACAAGTAGTGACATTGGTATGTTTGAGACCACAGAGATCAAACACAGCTCTAACTATAGCAAAAGTTGTTCAAATATTGTATAGGAGCTTGAACTTATGTGCCCAGGTGGCCAAAAAGGCCAACAGCATCCTGGCGTGCATCAAGAACAGTGTGGCTAGCAGGACTACAGAAGAGATCATCCCACTGTACTCCGTGCCACTGAGACCCCACCTTGAATCCTGCGTTCAGTTTCAGGCCCCTCTACAGGAAAAACATGGAGGTGCTGGAGAGAGTTCAGAGAAGGGCAATGAAGCTGGCGAGGGGTCTGGAGCACAAGTCTGATGGGGAGCGGCTGAGGGAAATGGGGCTGTTCAGCCTGGAGAAAAGGAGGCTGAGGGGAGATCTTATCGCTGTCTACAACTACCTGAAAGGAGGTTGTAGCATGGAGGGTGTTGGTCTTTTCTCCCAAGTAGCAACTGATAGTGATACAGGGAATTAACAATTAATTAACTAAGAATTAACTAATTAACACTTAAAGAACTAACACTTAAAGACTTAAAGAACTAACAGAGAGCTAACCCTTTAACCCACATCACTATTGCCTAGCCTCGCTTAGCTTTGTGTAATTTAGTGTACGAGAAACAGAAGTTTGCTGACGCCTTCCAAAAATAATAATCCTTGGGTGCATCCTTGGGTGAACTAGATAACAGAAACTTGGGCACAGGACAGGAGATATCCCAGTTTTAACCAACTCAGTTTGAGTCCCAACCAACTCATCACACTGGACCAAAGGTGACTGTATACAGAGAAAGAGGACCCAGGTTCACAATCACTGTGCAGCTGCAACCATGAGGAGCCAGAGGTGGAGACCCTGGCAATGGTCTCTCGGAACTCATTGTAACAAGAACCGCCTTCTCAGGCACAGGTTATGAATATGTATAGGTGTTCCTAAAAACTTTCATGAATATGTAACACTTTACTGCATTTAACCAAGCTCACAGCTACTGTAAATTTACACACATCTTGGGTAGAGTTATCCCCCATGTGTCCTGCACTGTGTAAATACATACATTCTTTACAGTCTCAAGGGTTGTAAGGTCATTTCCGCGCCTCAATAGGATGAGGAGAAATGGCCTTAACTTGCGTCAGGGAAGGTTCAGATTGGGTATTAGGAAAAAGGTCTTCACAGTAAGGGTTGTGAAGCATTGGAACAGGCTGCCGAGAGAAGTGGTGGTGCCACCATCCCTGGAGGTGCTTAAAAGACTTAGAGGAGGTTCTTAGGGACACAGTTTAGTGCTAGATTTTGGTTGTGGTTGGACTCAGTCTTAAGGGTCTCTTCCAACCAAAATGATTCCATGATTCTGTAAAACTAAAAGACCACAAAAGCTGTCAAATGACAGAGAGAAAGGTATAAAAGCTAGAGAAAGAAGGCTAAGGTCCAAGGACTAGAAGTAGTTCTCATACTGGAATGCCATTTTTCTGTAATGCTAGAGGAGCACACACATGTACAGACACATGCAGCTAACTGCACCGGTACTGACTTCCAGTACTGTGCACACCTCAGGTGCTCACCTACAGTATACTGTCACCTAACTACCCCTGATAAAGCACTATCTAGGCACTCAACTGCAATCCCAGCTGTATTACAAACACTTCACAAACAACAGGAATAGTCAGAAGCATATTGGCTATGATGATCCGTTCATTTTGACCAACCTTCTAATACATGCAAGTACAGTAACTCACAGATAAAAATTATTGAAGTGCTCCTCTAATAAAACATGCCTTCCAGAGACCAACTGCAAGATACCAATGGGTATCTTTAAATGAAAGTATGATGAGCTACTAAAGATCACAGCAAGTCAGGACAGGAATTTATGAGTAGTAAATTATCTGTCCCCTATTTGTCAGTGGAAGATGCTTTCTACACAGGTCACATAAATGCCTTAAATCATTTATTGCAAATGTTTTGCTTCTCTATTTTATAAGTGAAGCACTGATTTTTCTTTTTTTGTATTCACACATGCCTTCCCATGTGTTGCATCAGACAGTAACAGACACCAAGGGAACTGATGCAAATCAAGCCATGATGATGAAACTTCAGTAGCAGTGACCACACTGAAGACTTGGGAGATAACAATAACAAAATTCTAGTAGGACCTGTCCTTTTTAAAAGCTTTAACGTGAGACTCATTTGCCACTCCAATGTTGTTAAACACTTCATTGTGAATAGATTTTTCCTTTCTTAAAAATGCAGTCCGAAGAACTAAGGAAAGGCTAAAGTTCCCTTCAGGCAGATGCTCACACAACATCAGAAAGATGCAGAAAAATGACTGTAATGATTCACATATATTTTGTGCACCCTGCAGGATAAACCAAGTGGGTGCTTGGAGGAATTAAAGCTTTCTGATAAGACCTGGTTTAATCATAACTTTTTAATACTGGTATTTTATAGATTCTTGCCTATAATTTGCTCACCCTTTGACCAACTTTTCCTTCTATTCAGCACAATGTGCGTTAAAAGAAGCCTCACAACAAATGGGTAGCATTCACTTTCAGAAGAAGGCAGATAGTGGTACCAAATTCCTCCTTAAGATCAGCTTTAAACATTCAGCTCTGATTTCTGTAAAAGCTCTTTTACTCTACTAGTCAGTAGCTCACCTTCACAGCTGGTGAGCTCCAGTACTTGGACTCTACACAAAAAGAGCCAGGAAGAGAACGGGTCCATTACGTCCCACCTTCAGGCACATCTCAGACATTAGTACCAGCAAGTTGCCAGGCAGGTTCAAACAAAATCTAGCAAAACTTACCAAATTGAGTGTGGATTAAACAGTACTTCCTCCACTAGGAATAAAGAATTCCCAATTAATTAACACCTTATGCTGACAAGTATTTCATGAAACAGATACAACCCTGAAGTAAAACCACAAAGGGCACTAAGAGAACTAAGGCTGAGCTTTCACCATTGCATTTACAATCATACTGAGCTCTCTGCCCTACATACTGAATACCCAGATTCCCACCACTTCCACGAGCCGGATAGGATGGCAAGATACAGCTTATAACCCTTTAAATAAAGTGAACACTGACTTTTGCAGTGACATTTTCTGTCTGTTGTGTTCACTCCCTGACTATTTGATAAAGACTTCATCAACTGAGATCAAACTCATACACAAGACAGGAGGGCCAAGAGGGCAGGGAAGGGGAAAAAAAAAAACCTCTGCCATGCCCAACAAGGTTATCCAAATCCAGGTCTTACTGACTAGTACTTAACTCTGCACTGGTCTTTAAACGTTGCTGAAAAACCAGCAGAGAGAGTAGTAAACATCCACTCACTCATGATCAAATTTCTTATCACGAACAAAAATAGACTAAGAAACACTAAGTTTGTTTGGATTTCTTTTTGTTTGGTTTGGGTTTTGTTTGTTTGTTGGGGGGAGGGGCTGCTGCATTTTTTTTTTTAAGCACAGTTAAAAGGCCACACATGCCTTCCTAATTCTTAGTCTTAGCACACAAAGATGGTAGTAAACTTTGAACACACAATTTTGAGCTCACAGTAATGAGGTTCCTATATCTTCTGATTCAGGTGGAACAACCTGCACTTTCACGTTTACAGTGCTGTCGATAATTTACATAACTTTAATAGGTGTTTTTTTGTAAAGGAATGGTTTCTTACACTAATTCTGAGAGCACATTTACTATCTGCAGTAAACAAGTGAGAACATGAAACTGAAATTGAACACATTCATGAATTACTAATTTATTTATTTATTGCAGCACATATAAAATACCAAAGCACAATTACTAAGTATTTTGACATAGACTGTTGAAATTAGAAGAGGGACCTAAGGTATCCTCACTATTTCATAATGCCGTACAAGCTCATTTAATGTACGCATGCTGCGGACAGGAAAGAACCTACCTTCGTTCATTAACTGTGAAGAAGAAAGCAATTTGTACTGCCAGAGGACAGGCAAAGGCTACCTTAACTTGGTAGCTCCCTCTTCTGTAAACTTACACGGTTGAAATCCACACAACTTATTTGTCTAGCATTTTCCAGCTTTGCTGAAATGCGAGAAGAGGGGGAAAGGATTTAAAAGCTCCTCCTCACATGCTAGATTCTAGAGCAACACTGGCTGACAGCAAATCATCCACGGGACCTTGAAATGCCATACTATTAATAAACTGTGTTTTCCCACCTTTTCCAGGACTTCCAGGAGGAGGAGCACTTCTCTTGACTGCCCCACCATATACAGACATCAAAAGATAGAGGTACCTGCAAGCTTTCTGACCCCAGCACATGTCACAGGTGGTACAGAAGCCACTCCTCTTGACTGAAGGACACAGGAAACTACTTAGCTATGTTCTCCACTGCACATGCAAACAGCAATCCTTAACGGAGATGTCTAAGGCAATTCACAGTTCACGGTTCCCACTCCTATTGTCTGCTTCCCCAGGTTTCCTCCAGCTAAGATGGGAATGAGAGAAGTTAAAAAAATAAAATTTAAACTAAAGTTACTCCTGCACGACATTTCGCCTTTCCATTCTAGATTTTATTTTTCCCCCAACAGGAAGTGGTTCTCAAAAGACTGCTAAAAAAAAAAATATACATATATATATATATATATATATATATATATATGCGCGCCAGGTATCAATGGATCAGAGTAAACAACTTCCAGAAAGTACCCAGTCTACAAGTCTTTCTTGGAAAACGACACCACTGAAGCAAAAGAAGAAAACCCTTGAAAAGGAAAGATCCCTCACAAGTGAACTGCAAATAAGGCTGTCTGGATTTTAACATAGTAAACCAGATTTTTTGTGTGTGTGTGTGTGTAAAAAACACTAGATACAGCATTGGAAACTTTGACTGCAAACATCAATTTGTCCTGTAGATACCATCACTATTTTTAAAGTAATAAAAATTCTCAGTAATTGTACATCAGTGTATTTTCATACATGTGTAGCAAACACAGCCCTTGGGGTTTTCTCTTTTACTAAGGAAAACAGGTCCCACAGTTGCAGGATTTGAAGTAATTTCTATCTTGGTTATTAACCACATATTTCTCCCCGCTCAGTAAAAGATTGCACAGAGAATATTTTTTCTTAAGTTCCAGATACACACTTGAGAAAGTAAAATAAATACCTAGTTACCTAGTTCTCTATTTTAACTTCATTATCCTATGCAAAGATCAAACTGGGAATAAATATTTTCAGGGTTATCAAAATTACTTTGTGTTCCAATGATGTCAAACTTTTCCTGTTGAAATGCAAACCAAGGCTAAGAACTTTTCCATCACACCTCTCAGTTCTTTGTGGTTATTTTACCTCACTAATGATCAAGTAAATGCAATCTATTTGTAAGGCTTTTAACTCTGTTGAGCCTATCTGGTAACTTAGAAAAATGTCAGAACATTTCTCTTGTAAAGAACAGTGTCACATGAAATGTGTGTTTGCAGCAGCCTTGATAAGGTAAGTCTCCCCATCTGGGAGCACTTAAAAACAGAAAAACTGACTGCCGCCCCATGCTCAAAGTCAGTACAAATCCTTCCATTGTATTAAGACACAAGAGCTGAGAATCCATGCCTGTAGTGTAGCCTGGTAGAACTTCCGTTAATATTCAGAAGCAAAGAAAAAATCTGCTACAGCACTCACCATTCATCGTTATGACTAGTCATCATAAATGCAGCTGACTTTTTAAATGACAATTAAAAACCAAACCCATAAGTACTTCCAGTAACAAAAACAAGTGGATTTCTGCACGGCTAGAACAGCTCCTGGACTGAATCAGCACTCTCCAGCTAAAGCCAAGTAACAGAGAACTTCACAGAACATTAACCGAAGTATTTAAAACTAAGAAACTGAGACAGGGGATAAGGTCACATGTCCATGAAAGGAACATAATTCAGTTACTGTTCACAATAAATACAGAGTTTGTATTTGAAATAATATTAACTAGTATTTAGGAGCAAGACAGTATTAATTCAATGGAGTTAGCACATCCTCATTATTTATCTGTCACAATAGCATTTTGCACATGGAGAGAAAAAACCCACTACGTAACTTCACTGCTCTTTGAAGCCTGCAGACTGACTGCAGTATATTTTAACTCAGGTCAGCAGGAATTTGCTTCTTACAAAAGTATTGCAATATTAATTGCTACGGTTCTTTCTTCACATTTAACGTACTGTAAAACAAAATAGATTTTGCTTCCATGGTCCACCTGAAAGTCTTCCTGATGCTGTTCAGAGAAGCTGAACTTAAGATCATGAAGGCTAGACTAAATTTCACAGTTATTTTAGTAACTAGAGAGTGGAACTAAGAGAAGGAAGAGAAAAAATATCTTCAAGCACATTTTATTAATATCGTTCATTAGCAAATGGGAAAACATAATAAAGTGTGCTATCCTAATTTAAGAAAAACACTGACATATTAATATGATTTGAGCATAAAACTACAGAAGCGTACCATTAAGGCTGGAACAATTACTTATACAATGTGTTCACATTAATGCAATACCAAGCTCTATAACCAAAAATAGCCTGAAGTACAAAGATTTGAAGTCCATGTGCAAACACGTGATTAATATGATGTAAATGTATGCTCCAGGCATAAACACAGCCTAAGAGCACTGTTTACATGCAAGTAATGCAGATGTTATGTATGCTGGCACGCAGGTAATGATCACAAAATTACACTATTCAGCTGTTTGACATTTTGAGAGAAGAGAACAGGAGAACAGGTAGCCACATGAGGCTAATGATGAGAATTCAAAGCAAGCTTCCTCACTCATTTTACTGCATCTTTCCACCAATCAGATGTTTTTAAAATATCATGCTATATCAAAGACAGATGATGTTTGTTTTTACATTTAAGATGTTCCTATTAATTTAATTTCAAACAGGTAAGCATGAAACAGGGCCAAACAGCAGGCACAAGTCTGCCTGCCTCATTTTTACAGCATCTGTTTGTCTTTCAACCCAAGATAAAAATCCCAAGGCAGAAAACATACCAGGAAAATTGACTGCTAAAACACCTCCCTTCCCTATTTTTTTCTCTTTTTTCCTTTTCCCAATATGGTGCTCAGCTGCCATTTACCATAGCTGCACTGCAGGCAGGTTACACAGAAGTCTGCAGGCCCTTTTGGAGACTTATCAGGAACTGCAGCCTTCTAGGGAGAACCTTGACCCAAGGACAGCCACCTGTTAATTGCAGTCATCAAGTTAAGAGCACTGCTTCTTCAAAAGAACAGTAAGGAGTGGCTATAAAGCACCTCCTTATTCAGCACAAACAGAAATAAAGATGGAACAATGGCAGAAAAGCTTCATTTGGCCCACAAGTTGACCAAGCAGCATCACAAGGCTGTAATTTTGAGGCTGCAGACACTGGAAGGGGGTTCTCCTGTGCCAATGCTGCTCTGGTCTACCCATCCCTTTCAGGAAGGCCTCTGTAACTGCTGTAACCCGCATACACCCTCGTACTTCTTGCTGCAGGCAGAGCTCACAGCATGCAAGGGCTGAACCTCTGCCACTCCACATCCTCTCCGGCAGCAGCAGAAATAGGCAGCCTGCGCCTGGCCTGGTCCCGCACCCAGGACCATCTCCTTGCTCCACACCACCCATAGAATCATAGAACGCTAGGGAATGGAAGGGACCTCGAAAGATCATCTAGTCCAGTCCTTCTGCCAGAGCAGGAACACTTAGATGAGACTACACATGAACGTGTCCAGGCGGGTTTTGAATGTCTCCAGAGAAGGAGACTCCACAACCCCCCTGGGCAGCCTGTTCCAGTGCTCTGTCACCCTCACTGAGAACAAGTTTCTTCTCAAGTTTAAGTGGAACCTCTCGTGTTCCAGTTTAAATCCATTACCCTTTGTCCTACCATTATTTGTCACCGAGAAGAGCCTGGCTCCATCCTCATGACACTCACCCTTTGTATATTTATAAACATTAATAAGGTCACCGTCAGTCTCCTCTTCTGCACAGTGAACTCCCCATCCCTTCCTGCAACCAGCTGTACTAAGGGCTACTTCTAATTACTCTGTCATCTAAGAGAAATGAGCACAACAACAAGAAACCCCCCTTTTTTTTTTTTCAGTAACAAGGTCACAGTGTCAGAAATATGTCCATTCGCAGCCTCATGCTGAATAGGCTTTCAAGAATCCTCCACACACACATAACCTAATATAATTCAAAGAAAACACTAACAGTAATAAAATTGAAGCTCTGAAGACTCTGTGTTCAAAAGTACAAAAACCTGAAGCAAAGGCAGTAACATGCACCAGTACGAGCGCCACAGCTGAAAGGTTCAGAGAACCATGAGGTGGAGCAGGGCAAGGAGAACGCTTTCACTCCAGCACCCAACTTCCACCTCCATCTTCAGGAACCAATTGCTGTTAGCAGCAGAACTTCAGCCATGTGCTCCAGAAACTAAAATTACTTCCGTGGCTGTTTGCTAGGATACTGCATGTCAATATGCAGTGCCATTGAGATAGACCGAGATGACAGGAAATGTTGAAGGAGATACAACAGATCAGTCACACAGCTGTCACCTGTAGGAATGGATAAATAGGCTTTTTGCAGGTTTTGAGGTGTGAGACACATTCAGGATCTCTGATTCACTTCTAACAGTCCTTCAAGCAAAACCTGGTTAACATAATTAAAAGAAGAACAAAGAGAAGTAATAAAAGGATAGATATTGAAAATATACATAGTAAACCCCCCCTATTTTTAGAACTACTGCCTTCCAAAAGGAGTAGAAAAGCCCATCTCATCAACAGGTGGCTTAAGGATTGGTGTCACCATCAAAATTTGGGGTTTTTTTTTGACCATGGAGCAAACTCCATGGTACCTAGTCTCCTCAGATCAGATGGGCTTCATCCTTCTAGGGAGAGCAAGAGGACTATAGCCCATAAGTTGGCAGGGCTGATCAGGAGGGCTTTAAACTAGGTTTGAAGGGGGAAGGGATTGAAACTGGGCTCTCCAAAGATCAGCCTAAGGATGGAAAGCCTGAATTAAGAGTGAAATCAGCAGCCCACTTAAAGTGCATGTACACTAATGCACGCAGTATGGGCAACAAACAAAAGGAGCTGGAAGCCATTGTGCAGCAGGAAAGCTATGACATAGTTGCCATCACAGAAACATGGTGGGATGATTCATATGACTGGAGTGCTGCTATGTGTGGCTACAAGGTCTTCAGAAAAGATGGCAGAGTAGGAGAGGTGGAGGGGTGGCTTTATATATTAGAGCATATGTTATATGCTCGACTCTGTTAAACTTGAGGTCAGCAGTGACAAGGTTGAGTGCCTGTGGACCAGAATCAGAGGGAAGTTCAACAAGGCTAACATCCTCGTGGGTGTCTGTTATAGACTGCCCAACCAGGACGATGAAGGAGATGAATTATTCTACAAGCAGCTGGCAGATGTCTCAAAATCAACGGCCCTTGTTCTTGTGGGTGACTTTAACCTGCCGGATATCTGCTGGGAGCTCAATACCGCACAGAAGAGGCAGTCTAGGAAGTTCCTAGAGTGTGTAGAGGACAATTTCCTTCATCAGCTGGTAAATGAGCCTACCAGGGGTAAGGCCCCACTAGACCTACTGTTTACAAACAGAGAAGGGCTGGTGGGAGATGTAGTGGTTGGAGGCCGCCTGGGTCATAGCAACCATGAAATAATAGAATTTTCAATACTCAGAGATGCAGGGAGAACCATTAACAAAACCTCTACGCTGGACTTCCGGAGGGCAGATTTTTGCCTATTCAGAAGCCTAGTTCAGAGCATACCCTGAGAAACAATGCTTAAAAACAAGGGGGCCCAGGGGTGTTGGACATGCTTCAAGCAGGAGGTTTTGAGTGCACAGGAACAGGCTATACCAGTGTGCCGAAAGGCTAGCCGGCGGGGAAGACAACCGGCTTGGCTAAACAGGGACATTCTGAATGAAATCAGAAATAAAAAGAGACTTTGCCCACTGTGGAAAAAAGGGCTGGCTACTTATGAAGAATTTATGGAAATAGCTAGATCATGCAGAAAAAAAATCAGGGAAACAAAAGTGCAATTTGAGGTTAATTTGGCCAATTCTGTCAGGGATAATAAAAAGTCCTTCTTTAAATATGTTAATAACAAAAGAAGGGGCAAGGAAAACCTCCATTCTCTGTTGGACTTTGAAGGAAATATAGTTAACAAAGATGAGGAGAAAGCTGAAGTACTTAATACCTACTTTGCCTCAGTTTTTACCAGAAAGACAGGTGGCCCTCAGGACAACTGGCCTCTGGAGGTGGTTGACAGAGGTAGGAAGCCAAATAGGCCCCTTGTATTCCAGGAGGAAATAGTTGGTGATTTACTGAGCCATCTGGATCCTCACAAGTCTATGGGACCAGATGGGATCCATCCTAGGGTGATGAGGGAGGTGGCAGAAGAACTTGCCAAGCCGCTCTCCATCATCTTCCAACAGTCCTGGCTCACTGGGGAGGTCCCATATGATTGGAAATTGGCCAATTTTACCCCAGTCCACAAAAAGGGCTGCAAAGCTGACCCTGGTAACTACAGGCCTGTCAGCCTGACCTCGGTGCCTGGCAGGGTTATGGAGCAGATCATCCTGAATGGAATCACACAGCACCTTCAGGATGGACAAGGGATCAGACCCAGCCAGCATGGGTTTAGGAGGGGCAGGTCCTGTCTGACCAACCTGATCTCCTTTTATGATTAGGTGACTCAGCTGGTGGATGAGGGGAAAGCCGTGGATGTGGTCTATCTGGACTTCAGCAAGGCCTTTGACACTGTCTCCCATAATATACTCCTGCAAAAGCTGGCAGCCCATGGCTTGGACAAGTGCACTCTCTGCTGGGTTAAGAACTGGCTGGAGGGCCGGGCCCAGAGAGTGCTGGTGAATGGGGCTGCATCCAGCTGGCGGCCAGTCACTAGTGGTGTCCCCCAGGGGTCAGTGTTGGGTCCAGTCCTGTTCAACATCTTTATTGACGATTTAGATGAGGGGATTGAGACCATCAGCAAATTTGCTGATGACACCAAGTTGGGAGGGAGTGTCAACCTGCTGGAAGGCAGGAGGGCTCTGCAGAGGGATCTGGATAGACTGGAAAAGTGGGCTGATTCCAATGGGATGAAGTTCAATAAGGCCAAGTGCCGGGTCCCACACTTTGGTCACAACAACCCCCTGCAGCGCTACAGGCTGGGCGCAGAGTGGCTGGAGAGCAGTCAGGCAGAAAGGGACCTGGGGGTACTAATCGACAGGAAGCTCAACATGAGCCATCAGTGTGCCCAGGTGGCCAAGAAGGCCAACGGTATCCTGTCCTGTATCAAAAATAGCGTGGTCAGCAGGACAAGGGAAGTGATCCTTCCCCTGTACTCTGCATTGGTGAGGCCACACCTGGAGTATTGTGTTCAGTTCTGGGCCCCTCAGTTCAGGAAAGACATTGAAGTGCTGGAGCGGGTCCAGAGAAGAGCAACACGACTGGTGAAGGGACTTGGACATAAGACCTATGGGGAGAGGCTGATCCAGCACTGTGCCCTTGTGGCCAGGAAGGCCAATGGCATCCTGGGGTGTATTAGAAGGGGGGTGGTTAGTAGATCGAGAGAGGTCCTCCTTTCCCTCTACTCTGCCCTGGTGAGACCACATCTGGAATATTGTGTCCAGTTCTGGGCTCCTCACTTCAAGAAGGACAGGGAACTGCTGGAGAGGGTCCAGCGTAGGGCAACAAAGATGATTAAGGGAGTGGAGCATCTCCCCTATGAGGAAAGGCTAAGGGAGCTGGGTCTCTTTAGTTTGGAGAAGAGGAGACTGAGGGGTGACCTTATTAATGTTTATAAATATATAAAGGGTGAGTGTCACGAGGATGGAGCCAGGCTCTTCACAGTGGCAAACAATGATAGGACAAGGGGTAATGGGATCAAGCTGGAACACAAGAGGTTCCATTTAAATTTAAGAAAAAACTTCTTCTCAGTAAGGGTGACAGAGCACTGGAACAGGCTGCCCAAGGGGGTTGTGGAGTCTCCTTCTCTGGAGACATTCAAGACCCACCTGGACATGTTCCTGTGCGACCTCACCTAGGCGTTCCTGCTCCAGCAGGGAGATTGGACTAGACGATCTTTTGAGGTCCCTTCCAATCCCAAACATACTGTGATACTGTGAGCTGAGGTTGTTTAGTCTGGAGAAGAGGAGGCTCAGGGGTGACCTCATCACTCTCTATAACTACCTGAAGGGAAGTCATAGCCAGGTGGGGATTGGTCTCTTCTCCCAGGCAGTCAGCAATAGGACAAAGGGGCATGGGCTTAAACTCTGCCAGGGGAAATTTAGGCTGGATATTAGAAATTCTTTAACGAGAGAGTGATCAGGCATTGGAACGGCCTGCCCAGGGAGGTGGTGGACTCGCTGTCCCTGGTGGTTTTTAAACTGAGATTGGACATGGCACTTAGTGCCATGATCTAGTAAACAGACTAGAGTTGGACCAAGGGTTGGACTCGATGATCTCTGAGGTCTTTTCCAACCCAGTCGATTCTGTGATTCTGTGTTAAAATACACCAACCTAAGAGTTCTATTGGTGACCAGTGATAGGACCTGAGGGAATGGCAGGCAGATGTGCCAGTGAAGGTTTAGGTTGGACATTAGGAAAAGGTTCTTCCCCCAGAGGGTGGTAGAGCACTGGAACAGGCTCCCCAGAGAGGTGTCACGGTCCCAAGCCTGACAGTGTTCAAAAAGAGACTGAACAATGCCCTCAGGCACGTGGTGTGAACTGTGGGGTTGTCATATGCAGGGACAGGAGTTGGACTTGATGATCCTTGTGGGTCCCTTCGAACTCAGGACATTCTATGATTCTATGTAAACACCCTGATGTTACTTTATTAGGAATATTTACTTATGTACACAACAGACAGCATCATAAAAAACAATTACACTGGTTTATGGTCCACATAAGAGTAGACAATGAACATTCTTGATTCTCCTCAACTGTTGACATTTCTCTTAGGTCAGCACAAAACCTGTTCCAGGGCAGACTTTGAGGAAAGGAAAAATTAACAGCATATTTTCCTTAAAGGAAACATTTTGCTTTAGTCAAGAGCAGAAGACAGACTGAAAATAATATTCTGAGCAAGAAGTGCCCCATCTAATTCAATTTTTCTTTCAAGAACAATCATAAGCACCAGAAATTGTTAAGCTCTACCACAGATAAAATAATGCTACAACCTCCTTTCAAGTAGCTGTAGAGATCGAAAAGGTCTCCCCTCAGCCTCCTTTTCTCCAGGCTAAACAGCCCCAGTTCCCTCAGCTGCTCCTCATCAGACTTGTGCTCCAGACCCCTCACCAGCTTCGTTGCCCTTCTCTGAACTCTCTCCAGCACCTCCATGTACTTTGTGTAGAGAGGGGCCCAAAACTGAACACAGGATTCAAGGTGGGGCCTCACCAGCACCAAGTACAGTGGTACAATCATTTCTCTACTCCTGCTGGCCACACTATTCCTGATACAAGCCAGGATGCTCTTGGCCTTTTTGGCCACCTGGGCACATTGCTGGCTCATGTTCAGCCGGCTGTCAATCAACACCCCCAGGTCCTTTTCCTCCAGGCAGCTTTCCAGCCACTCTTCCCTGAGCCTGTAGTGCTGCCTGGGGTTGTTGTGACCCAAGTGCAGGACCCGGCACTTGGCCTTGTTAAACCCCATACAATCAGCCTCAGCCCAATGACCCAGCTGGTCCAGATCCCTCTGTATGGCCTTCCTACCCTCCAGCAGATCAACACTCTCACCCAACTTGGTGTCATGTGCAAACTTACTGAGGGTGCACTTGATCCCCTCATCCAGATCACTGATAGAGAGATTAAACAGAACTGTCCCCAATATTGAGTCCTGGGGAAGAGCACTCGTGACCCGGCACCAACTGGATTTGGCTCCATTCACCACAACTCCTTGGGCCTGGCCCTCCAGCCAGTTCTTTATCCATCAAAGAGCACACCCATCCAGGCCATGAGCTGCCAACTTCTCCAAGAGAACTTCCTACACTTCAAAAGATAATAACAAATAGAAATCAATGTATAGAGAAACATAATATAAATTTTAGAAGGACACCATTTAAACTGTACTTCCATTTTAAGTACCTATCGCTTAGTACAATAACCTACTTATGAATGTAAGAAGTCAAGGCCATCTCTAAACTGGATGACTGGCTATTTCAGGTAATTATATATCTGTTCTTCTGTTGTTTAACAGTAATTACTCTGGGTAACTAAATTGCTGTAACACTTATGAAGTTTTATCTTCTCATCCCTTTAAAAACAGAACAGAAAAATCAGGAAAAAGTTGAGAAACCTCAAAGGAGTGTTGAAAAGCAAGAACTGTAACGCCACAATGAAGAGTTAAATCTGTGACACACTTTGTTCAGATAACATAATTAGGATGCCTGAGCACATGCTCATAAATGTCATTGACACAGCTTCAAACAAACATGCAAAAAGTAACCAGTCAAGACACCACTGAATACACATGCCCTTTCACAATGCCCTAGCTGAAGCCTTACAGCAACAGATGAGAATAATTTATCTCAATTTTTAGCATGAACTCTCTCTCACACCAGAAGCTTTCCACAACACTTCCCAGTAATAAGTACCAATTGCTGTGACTTCAGAACACAGTAGTTACCTTAAGAGGACACTGAGCAGTAAGTGCTGGGAAATACTGCTTTGCAACTGTCAGTCCTTTAAACCACCTAATCCATTTGAGCTCTATTTACCTTATTTGTGCATGAACACAGAGCACCTGAGTACTTCAAACCTGTAATTACTTTCACAGACATAGTAAAGCCCACATAAACATATACAGCAGCTATAGGAAATAAATAGAAATGCAAGAATATGACAAAGATAATTCAATGCCACTGGAATTATACAACTTACAGACAGCAGCACATTATCAGTTACAGCATCTTTCTGATTTTAGTCCCATCTTTTAAGATGCTTCACAGCAGCAATCCTGCAACACTAGTTGTCTCTGGCACCAGAAACACTGCACTTCAGACCTCAGACATCTGAGCATGGATTTACAGATCTGAAAACACAGTGGCAGTGGAAGCGGTCTCCTCCGGATAACCTTAAAGCCTCTAGGTAACCGAGGCTGGTTCAATTTCTTTGTAGTAGTTTGTATGGGGCTATCAAACAGATTGTTGATAGCTAGCCTCAGATTTCATGCTGGAAACCAACATATACCATAACACTGTATGTTTTGTTTCGAGAAAAACTACTAATCTTACCCTTCTCAAGCAACAGATCTCTGGCTACAAAGTAAAGCATAAGTAACAAGAACAGAAAACTCTGAATATATCCAGGTAATATCTAATGTAGAGCAATGAAACCAGTCTCACTAGGCGAGCCCTTCTAAAAGCACCAGACTCTGCAAGGCAAACTGTCTCCTTTTCATAACAGACCAAACATTTAAATCTGTGGTCCCCCTCCACGGGGCAATTCCTTCCTCTTTCTACAAGTTTCCTCCCACCGTCTCCCACAGTAGAGCCCCGAAGGAAGAGCAACTGTCCGCGTCTCCCTGCAGCAAGGCTGGAGTGACTTCTCTCCTCACTATATTCTGCAGTGCTTTTTCCTAAAGGTACTGCAGAAGCTGTTTCTGTTTCTACAAACACCCAACACAATCCAATATATTTGCTGCTTATTATGAGCTTCTCAGCCTGCCTCACTTCTCCCTCACAGATCTAATTCTTAGGTATTTCCCTACAATTAATTCTTGCCACTGTGAGTTTAGATATTAGCTTTAGGTAAGCCTTATTTTGTTATTTTATCTTTCTTCCCACACTTGAACTTCACATCCCCTTCAAGTTATTTCTTCTGCCAATAATACCTCTCTGTATAGCAACATTTAGCTGTTTCATTAGCAACCTGCTTACACCTGCAACACAGTTAAAGAAGTTTTAAATAAGATGCTACTCAATGTAAAGCCCCTTGATATTTCTATCAAACAATACACCAAGCCCAACATATTTCTATATTTAACGTCTTCATTTGGCCTGTGAACCTGCAGAAAAGATCTTGTGAGAGTGTTTCTGTTAAAGCCTATTCCTCACTTGTGGAAAACACACATGCTTGCTAAGTTAAAGTGATAGATCTCTTTTGTCATGTTAATGTAAATATTGTAACTATTGAATTACACAATTTTCACCTTTTTATCCAAACTGACTGCTTTTACAGTACAAGAGTTTTCCAAGCTTTGTCTGTCAGCGACCTACACATTTGGCAGAGACTTGTATGGCTTCGACACAGTTAAATAAATGGATCATTTCCATGGAGCTACAGAAAAAACAACCTTACACATCTATGTTGACCTGTATTGAACACTTCCTGCTCTTTTCTGAACTCTCAACCAAGTTCCCTCACAGAAAAATACACACGGATGAACAAAAATCCATACTTGTGACTCTGCCACTGCTGCTTCTTGATGAATAGCTGAAAACATACAGCTATGTCCCTTCTACATATTCAGAGAATCTTCACCTCTCCACAGCAAACACCTCACAGCCACCAATACATCCTATTCCTTTGAAAGCACATACAGTTGTGTAGGAAATGTGATGTCTGGACTTCAAGTCAATCCATCCAGCTTATCCAGGACACTAAACCTCCACTAAGATCCCCAGTCCATGGCTAACCAACCTTTGGTTTGTCCCTCCTATCTTAAAGGGTCCCCTTAAAATAATTAAAAATATATATATATAAAAATTAATAATAATAATAATTATTATATATATATATATATATATATATATATATATATAATATTTTTTTCCACATTCTCAGTGGCCCCTCAGTTTGTAGCTGGGAGTTCAGAGGGCACAGAATAAACTCAGTTCTGAATGCCTCTCCTAGAACAGAGGTAGCGACTAAAGACAATGTTCTTTGGGAAACAGCATAAAAGCTTCACTAATATCTCACTCCTGTGGAAGCAATTTCATTTAACAACTGAAGGAGACAGGAGTTGCTTATTGCAGATTTCTAAACCAACCCTTTATTTTTTTACTTAAATGCTTTGGACTAAGACAGGTCTTTCATTTCACACTGTCTGCTCCCAGGAGTCACAAAGAAGGATCTTTTTCAATACACTCTTTTAAGTGAGAACTATATAAAATAAAAATGGTGGCACCAGTTATAGTTTTGACACTCATCAAACTACTGGGAAATCATTCAGATTAAGAATTTGGACTGGGAATCTGTTACCAAATTAAATTCATCCAGGACTTTTTCTGGTTATAATTCTTCTAGATAGTTTTTCATTAGTGAGCAACATCTGGATATGGAGTTAACAATAATTCTTTCTACATCCCAAGAGTCACCCTGTTTCTTTGACTGTGATTTTTCTCACCTTTAGAGCAGTTCTTGCTTTGTATGCTTCCCTCTGGATGTTACTAGTATTGAGATATTTTGAAGATATGGCACATGTTGAAGCTGATGTCCTCTATAAAAGGGGCTTCATTTATCCTCTTACTCCCAGCAGCAGTTAACTGGCTTCATTAGAAAGCAAAAACAGATAGACAAACTGTGCTTGCACTTTCGCTTCTCATACTTCTCACCACCTGGAGAGCAGAAATTCAAAAGAATGGGATCCAAAATTTACTCTTCTGCCTCTGAGGGAGGCTGGAAAAGAAGTATGAGAAAGCATAATCTGTTCATCCTTCCCTGGATCTTCTGAGTCCCATGCTGAGAAAACTAACATTACTATGTGTAGCCTATGTGCCTTGGATATCCTCACCTGTTCCCAAGGCCCCTCTCCAGGGATGTCTTCCAGCTTCTCACTTGGCAGGATAACCAGTCAGCCTCTCATGTTTCTGAGCAGGAGTTAGCAACTGCTGATGTGTATCCAGGCTGATGGGTCGAGAAAAGGGGCAGCAAAAAAGGCCAGTATAACCTCTGTGTTGCTAGTCCTTCACTGGTGGCGCTGACGTGGGTCTGTTCCCCTCTCCACAAGCTACCAATTTTCATAAAACATGAAAAAACTTAACATCCTCAACACTTTCACCTCTTCTGTTGAGCTTGGCTGAAACTGGATGGCTTTGATGGGGATACGTAAAAATGAGAAAAATGCCTTCGTCTTTAAAGAAAGCAGTAAGGATTACATGTTTCTTCTAGTCAGCTGTGCTGGTTAAGATTCACTTATGCATTGTTTATAGTAGAACCGAAACTTTAATTTACCTGTTCCCACTGAATTTGATCTCCTGCTTGTCTGCTCTTTGCTTACAGTAAAAATTCCTTTAACAAAGCATTTGTATTCTGATCATCTTGTGAATTATGCTGTTTTTCCTTCACATTCTATAAAATACAATTTTCCCACAAGAGCCCCTAATATGTACCATGTGTATCAGGATGAAATTCCCAGAGGCTAGTAGCTTATTCAACTTGTGAGAGTTTCCTTGGCACCTACACATCTTTTTTTCTTGGTTCAGTCTGTTGTTGCAGTAAATTAAGTACTAAGAATACATTTAACCCCTTGGACCTTGAAGTTAGGCCACAGCTAGAAAAATGTTTCCCTCTGTAGAAAGGTATGTGGGTACTGATTATTTTTGTTACTCAAATATCCTTAAAGAGAAAATTTCAGTTACTGGCTAATGTCTTATACTACTACTTTGTATGAGTAGTACAGAAACAGAAATGATATTAAGACCTACTACATAAAAGAAGATATGTACTTTTTTCAGTGTATTGTCCCAGACCACAGTCATTCTGATCTATTTAAAAGTTTAGTCATTTATTCATTCATCCTTTCATCAGCAACATTACTAACAGTAGAAAGGAATCTTCTTTCCAACTCAAGCTAATAGAAGCTTGAAATAGGAAGCTATGATTTAGAAGCGATTAACAAACCCCTTTGGGAAACTTCATGAAACTGTTTCCTCCCCTGGTAACAATACACTGTTCTACTGAATTCCATGTGTTTTGTTTTCCTAACACAGCACCTTAAGAATACAAGTACCCTAGGCACTTAAGACTAATACAGTACCTCAAATGCTTATTTTTGTGGTATTGGATCATGGGCAAACTATGAGCAATTCCCTGTGCAGCCTGAGGACATTCTATGACAGCATTCACTGCTCACTATATTACCATTCTTATACATAGTACACACATAATCATAATTTCTCCTTGTCTGCAGACATCTTATTGAGCTTAGAGTCATCACTGTCCTATTTTATAGGATCCCAAGTACAGTGTAGCCTCTCTCAGTAAGACTCTCAATATACACAGAACTTATATCTGTGGCTTATTCAAACTAACTTATTTGCACTAAGGATCCTGTCTCTGAAATACTGTAGCTGCAAACATCTACTGTAGACATCTCTGAAATAAAACAAAGAGAGGTGAGTAACTAATTTTGTTTTTCTGAACTGTCATCTGCAGAAGCATAATTCTCTCTGTCTACTTCATATTAGAGTCAAGACACCAAAATTAATGCTGGAGTTAAACAGCACAACTCTCCCTTTACATATTCACATAAGGCCACTTGTGAAAGGCAGCATAACAATATAACCTACAGCTGGTGCATGTCCTGAGCATCTTAATATTGGGGAGGAAAGTATGGAAAGATGGTGGAGAATCAACTTAATAACAAGAAAACTCTGTAAAATTGTGGTTGAACCTGTAAATTCAACATGTGCTTAAATCACAGCACATGACCTGTGGTTACCACCAGACAATTAGCAGCAATGGAATGAGGTCACACTCAATAGAGGTATTGCAGTTCGGTACGCTTATACACACATTACGCAGGGTTACATGGCAGGGAGCACTTCACTTTCTCCAAAGTGTGACAGCACCAGAGATCACTAACAGATTTCCTACTTGTTTTGTTTGAGCAATGTATCAAATAGTGACAATTTTGTTTCTAAGTAGAACCTATTTGCAAGTCTTCCACTAGTAAACTGTTTTCCTAAAAAGCTATTTGCTCAAATCTTCTTACATGGTAAAGTATGTTTTCCTAAAAGTAAAGAAACTTACAAGCCTTTGATATGAGTCTTAAAGGGGAAAAGGGACCCCTAAGCAATGGCAATAGATGTTTCAGTTATGCCCTTTTCTATTAAATACTTCACTAAAAAACTGGAATTCAGCTCAGTGAAGAAACAAAAGCTTGATGCAATTGTTTCAACTCCACTAAATTCAAGAAGCTACTGTACTGCTTGGCTGCCATTCATGGGAGCTCAAGGTTTTCAAGGGAGAAACAAGACTTCGCATAATTCTCTTTGCTAGGGTAAATTGCACTTGCACTGGGTAAAGTCATCCCAACTCAACTTTACTCAGCGTTGCTTCTTAATAACGGATGATAAAGAGATGTGGAAGGAAAAAAGTTTTGGGAAGCGGTCTGTAATCAGGATCTGCAAAGAGAAAGCTAATATGATTAAGTGAAAGTATCAGTTAATAATTTGCTGTTAGTCTTGCTTACCTTATAAACGGAAGAGTCACTCAATAAGTCTTTTCTTTCTATTCAAAGCAGTTGTTCTGTCCAATTTGCAGAAGTATTATTCTCAGTGTTTTATACTTTGAGGGGGTTAAAGTGTATTGTCTGACACAATGGCAGATCAGACAAGAGAGTTTTACATTATGCCACCAATACCTATATATTGTACACAACAGGAAAGACAGTTAAGTGGGTCAGTGTAACTGCTTTTAACAGCCTGTTTTACAAGGTGCTGAAAATAGCACAACTGTGCAATGATCCTAAAAGCAAAGCACAGTCACAGTCTGAAAAACAGCTCCTTGAGAAAAGGAAGACACACTCTAGTGTCTTGTCTAACAGCCAGGATTACTTCTGCATTCATAGTTTGTGAATATAATGTACTTTCAAAAATTATCCATTTTTTCAGTTGAGCCATCACCATTGCTAGAGGAATTGAACAAGCTGCAACAAAACACAGTAAGGTCAAGGTATATGATACTTTCTCATGCTCAGTTCCAGCCTGTAGTAAAAGGTGGGTAAAAAAAAAAAGGAAGCCGTTTCCTCCCCACTTCACATCCTACAGGTTGCCTATGTAATTCCAAATCTTCAGTTTCATTGTTGAAAATTAGCTACTCTTCACGTGCCATAAACATTATTACTGCAGATACACTGCCAGCTTACTTCTAAACACATGATTCTGTTTGAGCATGCCTAACGTTTCCTTTCCTCTCTCACTTTCATAAATACCCCAAACTTTCACTATGTCATCTCAAGCTTCAAAGTAAAGCCGAGGTTCAAACGCTTTTTGCAATGTTTTCTCAATTTTTTGCCACCATATCTGCACATGCTACTGTCTGCACAGAGATAGAAGGCATTTGCATCTTCATAGCTCTGGAAGAATAGATTCTCTCTGCCCGACATCCTAAAGGCCCAGCATGTGAATAGCATACTTATATTGGAGTAGCAAGTGGATACTAAGTTTGATATTATTTCATGATTGTGCTAGTCTAACTTTATACCCAAAAGCAAGGAGAGAAGAAAAATTGACTGACAGCTTGGGGATATCTCAACAATTAAAGATTTGGTTTTGCCTACCCAAAAGCATTCAGCTATGGCTTTCAAATTTTTCTTTCACCCTCTAAAGGTTGTATTTGCCATACAATGTAATCCTTGTCTCCTACATAGAGGTGCTAATGCTAATGATCTTTATATCCATCCAAAGCAACCCATTTTCCATTTCTAGGGAAGACTGTAGCATGCAGATTCCCAGGGTCATCATATGGACCTTGCACATTCTTTCACAGGATGTTTAACAAAAAATGCCAAACAATAATGAGCCGTGTTCTCCACATCATGACTAATGCTGATGGAGAATACTCTTGTTTACCATCCCCTTCCCTTACCACCTAACAACTTAACACCTGCAGACATCTGAAAATCACAGCTTGTATTCCCTGGGTACAATCCGATGCACACAGTTTGATACCAGTTAGTGATAAGAGGAATGGCCGCTCACTACATCTGCCCAAAATCTTAGCCATTTTTCTGTAAGAATATCAGTTGATTCTGTGAATCATTGCCCACTGGATGCTGTAACACAGCTTAAGATATAAATGCTTTCCAAGGCAGAGTGGTGCCACTAAAACAGTAACAAACCACCTCAGCTCACACTGATACTAATGGTAACCAGCTACTAAACTGAAAGTCAGCTTGCAAAGGACACAGCGATGGTAAGAAGTTACATCAGGCTGGTATCGAATAGTATTATTTGTGCAGTGACAGCCTGTGGAGAGCCCATAGCATCTCTGTGCAGTACGAGGCACTCTGCAAAAACATAGGAAGATAGATGTTCTGATTAGATGAGCTTATGATACGAAAGCTTCCATGAAATTTTGACACTTAGCCTCCAATGACATGAAATCTAAGCAGATTCAATTACAATTTTACTTCAAGTCATTTTGTAACTAAAAGAACCACTGTGACCAGCAACTGCTGGACAAATTTGAAAATAACTTATATAGCTTTCACAAGCCCAGAACTTTTTGTTCATTTACCTTCATGCAGAACTTAGCTCATTTCATACCTTTCTACAAAACACCAGTGCTTAGTAAAGTACTGGTTCCTTTACCACACATTTGGTCCAAACTATGTCAACTAGCACTACAGTTTCTGTTCACGAGGTCTCCAAACAAAGAAGAAAATCTCATCTTCCAGAGATACAAGAGGACCACAAGATTAATTAGAACAAGAAGATAGGAGGGTAACCCCTGCAAGCTCTATAACCAATGTACTTCAACTAAGTTTGTGCATTTGTTCCTCTAACAAGCACACACACACACACAAGATCAGAAACTGAAATACCTATGCTAATAGGACTTTCAATTTGCTTGTTTACACAATTTACAGAGTGTGTGTGCAGACAGGAGAAAGATTTTAACCTATAAGTTTTGTATTTGTGCAACATTTTCCTTTTTTTTTTCCTAGTTAATATTTTACTATTTGTTGTATAACCTATTTATGTCAGAAAATATGTGCACGGTTGAGTTAGTGCTTCTCCCCACTCTCACTTCCGACCACAAGAAGCTGGTAAATGTAATCGTGCAGTCTTAGCACTGCATTAGTAACTTCTCACAGTTACTGTAACACAGAATTAAATGACAGCAGTACAACAGTTTAACACAGATCTGCTGGTGGTTGTTTATGCTGTGGACAAGACAGCACACAAACACACACACACACACACTGTCCCTCACCTCACCTCTCCCACACCAACTGCAATCAGTGGGTCAACCTCCAGGAGAACCAGACACCCTCACAGATAGGGTCAGATATCTGGCAGTCACAGCAGAACACTATATGCACTCAGAGCACTATAGTAAACTGGTGAGGATGATTTAATTGGTGTCCCCTTGTTTTTCCAACTTGAATTCATTCCAAGCTCTCACTATTGTTTCTACATCTCTCTGGCATGATGCTTCATTTCCAAATGCTCCTCATTGACAGGATTTTATAAGTGACTTCACAATATATTCTCGTTCACAGCATCCTGCAAGATATTCCATATTACTTAATAAAGTAGAAACCAGAAGTTAATTAAAGAACAAGGTAAAACTCATATTTTTAGAACTGGCTATTTTTATGTGCTTGTACCATTGTAACTACCTACTTTACCTTTTGCCAGAAAATATCTGTCATCAGAACATTTTGTTTATTGCATATGAGAGTATCAGTATCCCCCCAATTCAAGATCAAAAGGTAAATCAGGAAGACCAAGCCTTCTACAATCCTACTTTGTCTTTGAAACTTTCATATTCTAATACAAACATTGCTCATTCTGTTCAATTTAGTAAATGGTAATTAAACATTTCCACCTGATTCTCAGTTTTGAAGAAAAGGCAAATTTTCCAATAGTTTTCTCTAAGTCACTGATGTGATTATGTCACAAGATGCTGAAAAACTTGAATCTGGGAATATGATAGATAGTCTAGCCTACTGAGCTAGAGGTTTCTGGGAAACATATAACACAACCAAAACCCCTCACAAATTTCTTATGTTTCATCTTTAACAGGACATTTCTTCCCTCTTTCCTGTCCATAACAGAACACAGATCCTCGCTCACTCGTCTCATTACAAGGTATTTTCTACTAACTGTCCAAAGCTGCTTCTAGCAATGAGGTAAATGTGAGCTACCAACAGTTCTTGAGATGGTGAGCAAGCAGAGGGGCTCTCAGCATCTTTAAACACCAGCTCACTTTGTCTGCCAAGTTGGAGACATAACTCAAGCACTCACAAAAAACCAGCAAATTGAAAAGTAAACGAGGTTCACAACCAAGACTGAGAGCTCGGCCTGTAGGAAAGCTTCATCCCCAGCTGTGACTTCTCAAAGCTCTAAACGGAAGAGAGGGAACAAGGAGAATGGGAGACATTGGTCTATTAGCAACTTTAGTAAAACTACACCACAGCACTTAAGAGATGTCTGTGTATAGAAGCAAGAATACGAAAATAAAGCAACCTTTTCACAGTCATGTGATGAATAAACAGACAAAATCTGAAGACACTCTTCTAGTTCTGCTACACACTGGGTGTTGAAATGCCTGAGCATGTGCTTCTGCAGTTCTCGTTTCTTCCACATTTTAATAGTATTGCAGTCAACAAAAACCGGTAAACAAATCCAATGAAAAATATCCTTCCTCATTACTCACTACATACCCAGTTGTATTTTCCTGCCTCTCATATTTCTTCCATGGGTTATATAGTTCGTTATGAAATGCTTACTAGCACAGTCATACAAATTATTTTGATGTAAAACAAACTAACAAAAAGGAAGAGTCCCACAAGGTACCAACAGCGAGGCAGAACATGGTATAAGCTGTTCTCAGACTTCCACAGATATTTTCAGATGCTTAAAAGCACATTTCCCACTGAAGAGAACAACTTTGGCAAAAAAAGTGACAGTGACTTCTGTAGTAAAAAAGTGTAGAGAATGTTAAAATAAAAGTGAAAGCTCTGGTTTTCATTCCAACCATCAAATGTAACTGTAGACTTACTACACATGCTTTTTATTTCTCTGATCTGCAAACCATTCCTGTCAAATCCCCAAAGCAAGTGTTCAGTCCCAAGCTCACTACAAACACATACTTCTCCTCCTCTCTCTGTAAATCAGTTTTGGTACACTTTTGGAGGATTTTCAGTTTTCTTAAAGCAACAATAAGGCTTTTCACCATGTCAAATTGTTACTTTAAATCCCTTACTGGCCTTTATTACAGTCTCATAGGCTTTTGTTTCTGCAGTGTAACTGCTGTCTTCTAAAACTGCTATTTGAAAAACCTTGTTCATAGTCACTTAGAAAGACATGGCAGGACAAAGCACTAGCATTGCATCTGGAATGGCACAAAGCATGAGAACATGCCTCCTACCAGATCTGTGCAAGAGCTGAGCAGCTAATTATGCTCTGACAGCTCATGTCTCTGTTGAGGAAAACCACAACATACAGTCGAATAACTTAGAAACTTATGTCCTGACTCCCCCTTTCTGTGTACCAGATTTCATATTGCAAGCCATTCAGCCTTCGAGTTAGATACTTAGGAGCCTCTCATACAACCTCTCCTCCCAACACAACACCAGCCAATTCATGATGCTTTACAGTGATAAGTTCTCTTCCTTGATTTCAGATTCCCTTCACCTCTCAACAAACCTCATTTCTACTCCCGTTCTTTTTATTTCCTTCTATTTAATAAACATTTTGCTCACCAGCTAATCAAGGTGCTCCCCCAATTTTTCTTCCCATAGCACTTCCATGGCCTCTGTCACAAAGATGTGTTCTCTGCATTCCCCACAGATAAAGGAACATAAAAACAATAGAGGCTACATAGAGGCTACATTCACAATGTTAATTTTAAAAGTTACAAGAAATATTCACCTCTGGCAAGGAGAGAAAGCCTCTCTTCTGTTACTGTTAAACACAAATTAGCAGGGTGACTTCTCATATAAACAAACACCTATGAAAGACGGTAGGAAAGTCTACCTGGTATATGAAGTCCCTCTTGTTTTTACCTAAAGTTGTAGTACAACTGACTTTTCAAGTCAGTACATGCTTCTCTCTAGTTTACTTTCCTGGGGTGATATAACATAGAAATGACAGGATTTACTGTTTCCAAGATGTCTGATGTTCATCTTGATTTCTAAGGATTTTAATTTCATTTCAGTTTGCCAGGGTTTAACCAATCTCATGTTTGCCTTACTCTATACTTCCAATGGACACTTTGTGAGCCATCTACAATTTTTGTAGCTTTATAGAGGCACTATCAGTAGTGGAACTGTTCAAACATGACAAAGCATTAATTTGGAAGTGTGAGTTTAGAAACTGTTTCTAGGGCGCATTTTGGTGTCTTCATGTGACATTTCTGCTCTACCTACCTGCCCCTCCCCTTAAAACTCAGCCAGTCCAGGCTTCGAAAGAACAAGGCCCAAAAAATAAGGGTTCTCATTTTCCTCCAAGATACATTTGTCCTGATGCACTGAAGAATAAAGACAGGGAGAAAAGCAAGTTAAAGGCTTACAAAAAAATGTGTTTTGAAAACCAAACATCGACTTCAAATTTGATTATGCTCAATTCTTTCAGAAGACTAAAGGTGGAAAAAGAAATTCCCTGATCAGGCTTTTTTTAAAAACAGAAAAGGTTTCTCAAAGTTTCACCCACCTTCAATGTCAATTACAAGGTACCTTCAACTCTCTACCAAAGAGTTCAGCGTAACAGGACAGCATCTCAGCTAACCTTCCACTGATCAAAAAAGGCAAACAAAGCAGAAACAACCCTCCCCCAACACATTAAACTTCTTGTGTGGAAAGTGTATTTTCATCTATAGTGCAAGTTCACCTGCAAGTCAATTCACAATTATGTGACAGACACACTGATTTTAGTAAGAAGATTTTAAAAACAAGTCAACAGTTTAAGTACAAAACCCACCTTCTTGTGAACAGACTAGAAAATGAGAAGTCACTCTCTTTAATAACTAAAAAGACTGTGAGGAAGAGAGATGCACACAACAGCCCTGCTACTGACAGGAGCCCAGAGGTTCATCTGAGACTGAAGGTGGTTCCTTTAAATACCCCACACACTTCACAGCTACCAAATTCCACCTTCTGCACTGAGAATGACATACTCAAGGGAGAAAGTCAACTACACTTCAAGAGTAATACTTTATGACACTGTTAACAGCACTTCTGCCTACTATCTTCTCCTTTCATAACAGTCTTATTATATTCAAATATGAAATAGCTGTGCCATATGAGCAAAGCAACATTCAGAAATGTGAGCTAGGTAGAATAATCACTAAGCCTGTGTTCTGAATGTGGACAGATCTTACTTGCTTGCCACTATTTCAATCCCAAAGCAAAAGAGAGAAAGGAAAGAGTTTATCTAAAAACTGCAACTAGTTTGTGAAGAGTTTACAGACAAGTGAGGATTACTTCAAGTTGTCTTTATTACTCTAACAAGGTAATATTTATAGGTACCGCTTTTGAGAGCTAAACATGGTAACTATTTTAAAGGTTTAGTTCAAAATTTATGGGTGGGATGTGTCGAGGGGGAGCAGAAATCAGCACTATTTATTTTCTGTAATTATCATGCTTGAGTTCTGTGTACAATGGAAAAGCCTTGTTTTCCCTGTCACACTTATTTAATAATCACTAGAATTTCTGGATGCATTAGTAAATACTAAAGGGAATGTAGCAAAACAAAACATCCACACACACCGCTGCAATCCAAAATTTTGCATTTATAACAGTCCTTATTTTGACTTACCTTTTAGAATTAAACAAAGGCACTGGTAACACGCTAGGGAATTACGTAGATACTACTGCCAAAGTAACACCCCAAGAGGGGTACAATAATACCAGGGGGCAGTGAAGCTGAATTGCCACACAGTTCTCTGTCCCAGCAATACCTGTCACTGAAACTCAATTCTCCAGCAGAATTATTTAATAAACAGAAAATTCTCTACATTTCTATTAAAGGCAACATTATTCAACACCTTTACACAAGGCAATACCTCAATCACCCCACATTCTCTCAGACATTGCAATTAATCCCTGCCTCATAAGAAGCCTCTAAAACCATCCCCTCTGCTTAAGCGCAAGTACTAGCTGCTTGAAATTTCACAATCATGTTGTTTAACTGGCACCACATGAAGGATATCACAGCTGCTGAGCAACATTCCTTACAGGCCCCTCATTACAGGGGCATTAATGACCACAATCAACTCAACCTCACTTCCTTGTACAGGACAGCTTTAGTCTTGCCTTTGAAAGCCTCCTTATCCAGGAGGGCACGGCAGCTTTCAGCCCCCTGCAACGACAGAGCTGCTCGTGGCTGCTGCATGGCCAGCCTGCCCGCTGGAACCAGTGATGCTACTCATCATCTTCCTCAAGATCCCTGCTGGAACAGACTTAAAGAAATGCTCAAGTCAATCGTACCTATTGTCCAGGTTTGCATCGATTAGCCCAGTAGTGAGCTACGGAGCAGCTTCAAAGGGAAGTGCTCAGAGCAAAAATTAAAACTTTTTTTTAATTAGATAATCTCACACAAAATCCCTATACTGCAAGGCCTGCCATCAAAAAGTTGAAAAACAAAACCTGATAAAACAAAAACCTATTGGTTCTGATCAGCTAAACTTTTGCCAGAGTTGCAACACAGAAAAAAGCAACCAAACAGTAAAACTCTAAACTACATACTGATGCATAACCTGAAGAAAACATTAAGTCTTGGCACTGCTTATGTCCAGGATGGGCAACCCTGGCATACATGTCACATGCAAAAGGAAATTAATGACAGAAGCAAGGTTTTTGATGTTCAGTGTATTACCTGAAAGTTACTCTATTTTTAATCTTGCTTATTTGATTTCACAAACTTTAGTTCTATGCCAGTGTCTTAAGAAGATGTCAAAACTCCCAGAAATCTCTTAGCTGCAATTACTTAAGACAAAATTTTGGCTGTTGCAAGAAACAAGAGAGAACATGGGGAATAAATGTTATTTGGTGGAAGTTGCTTGATCTGGTTTCTTGACCACAGAAGAACTCTTACAACAGGCACCTTTTCAGTGATATAGGTTGCTTGAGTCATGATCCCATTTTTCCCTACTGTAAAGAAAGCATCCCATCGCTGACTCCACTTCTGTGAAGTTGTACATTAGCATTACAACTGAGAATACACCACGGTCTGGGCAGCCAGTGCAGAGCTGACCACCCATAAACTAAAAATAATTGACCTTTTCTCAGTTCTTCTAGCCAGTCTAGGATTGTCACCAAGCTATTGAGCCTAACCCCTCTACATGTACAGGGACATTAAGAAAGGTTCTCAAGCAGCCTGAAATGCAAAGTCTGCCTCTCCATCCCATAGTCTGTAAGGCTCATTAACAAATATGGACCAATACTCTTCCTCCATTTCAGCCACATGCTGCTGTAGGGTAATAAAACCAGTGGCTGTGCTTTTAAATTTTTCAAGGGATGGGCCTGAACTGTGTATAATGCTGCTGAAATGGCAAAGACTACCCACCGTACACAAAGTTAACAAGCGTCTCTTCTAAGGACTCGAAATGTGTTTCAGACGTCTAATTAGGGTTTAGGAAGGAAATATATAGCAGGGGGAAAATGTGTCTTTAGAACTTGTATTTCAGTGGTTTCAAAATGTAAACCAAATTGCCAGATGGCCAGCAACTATTACTTTAGTCCTGCAGCTTTAATACATTCTTAGTACCCACTGAGATCAACGGATTCCTTGGATAGGAAGTCTACAATTAACCCCTAAGCCTTTAATAGCCATGTCACAAATACCTTCTGTATAATTAAGATTTATTATAGAACAACAGCTTCAGTAAGGTTATCATAAAATAAGGCATTCTGAAAAGACACAGTAGGTTTCGGTGATTAGCAACTTGGTATGCTTCTATAAAAACAAAAAGGAAATATACATTAGAGGAATAACTTTCTGCAGCAGTTTAGAATTATCAGATCAGTGCTAAGAAAAGTGCCAGATCTGGTACAGTCACAGCTGATATGCAGTCACTCTTCAAAGAACGCTTGAAAAAAAAACTCCCTGCCTGCTACTTCTTGCACTGTGTAAAAAGTGATCCAAACAGGTCACCACAGGTGATCACTGATCAGCAGCAAGGTGATCAGAAAATGCAGCCAATCCCTGAAGCTGTTAACAGATTTGTCTGAATGTAGGAAGCAGACTATCAGCATCCCTTTACTGAACTCAGCTGGGCAAGTGACCTCAGTCCATCATGTCTCTTTGAGACTGAAAAAAAAGGTACTACAGACAGAGTGGAGACCTCACTGTAACTCACATGTCAGTCAGTCTGCAGCACAGGTATACTAAGTGACAGATCACCAATTTTTTATGGGACTGGCAGCTTAGAGGGAAATATCACAAGTCACTGAATCTGACCTCCAATGAGACACTGTAGCCTTCAATATCCTGAGAAAAAGTGAGTAAATTTTGCTGTGGTTCAACTGTTAAGAGCACTTTTGGGAGTGGGTAGAATGAAGAGGAAAGAGAAGAGAAATGAATGCCACCTGAGAGGCTAGAACCATAACTGGAGTACCACATAAATCAGCTGAGGCACAAATACGGACTGTGTGCATGTTTTTAGCCCTTGGTAAGTGAGGTAGAACACGCCAGTCTCACCGCACAAGCACGTCACAGTGCTGACCTCAGCTGAAACAGCAGCCCGCTGAGCCTGCTGGTGGGCAGTATATTGTACCTTAAATATCTACTGAGTTGTTGAGGAAAAAAAAAAAAATATAAATAACTTTCTTTTTCAAAGAAGAAGAATCAAAATAGAGAAAGGGGACAATAAAAGTAGAAGGGAAAATTCTGTCAGGAGGTGATGGGAGAGAAATTGGTTATGCTAGTTCCAGACTCCTTTCCTCATACAGATGTGCAAGCACACAAATGCACACACTTGTACAGAAGAGCCCTGCTGTGCCTAGGAGAACTGGCGGTACACAGTAGGGCCTCTTCAAACATGACTCAGTAATTGTGCAAAAGGAACTAGCTGTAAACTTAAATATTACCTGTGGATAGCCCATTAAGGGGTCTAGGCTCAGCTTCAGGAACAAAGAAAGTATATGATTCTCTGTAGGAAACTAGTAAGATTAGCAACTCCTCTAACTAGAAATTTTGGTGCTTGCTTCTGTAAGAGTTCAACCTCTTGCCTTGAATGACTTCAAAAAGCAGTCATGAGCCTTATTACCCTACAGCAACATGTAACTGTAAAGAGGAATTGGTTATAGACCTCCTGTCCCACCTGCTCTGATGGGGGAACCCTGGACTCAGTGTTAGTGGAGCTGCACTGATCCTGGTTCTGCCAGTGGGCTCTCAGGACAATTTGCCACTGTGTCTTGGGCTCTCCATACCTGTAAATAGAGATATATATCTGTCCTCTGTGACTTGCTTAGACTCGCATATGTAAAATTCAAGAGCTAAATATTATCATGGCTGAACCCCACAGAATCTTAGCTGAAAAGTGAAATAACTATCAGTGCTGTAACTATCCCATGCTGTGCTCGGATAAACATACAAGTAAAAAAAATTTCCTGTTCCTAAACTCACAAGCAGACCTCAGTGAGTCCTTCTCTCCAGACCACCACAGTGAAAAATACTCAAAACCGTGAAGGCCAGAAATAAGAAAGGAAAGGTGTATGCAAAGATCACACTACTCCTCCCCTCCCCTGCTTTCCTCCCAAGAGCCATTAACAGCCAGCAGTAATCATCTGCCAGCAGGGTAGCTGTATTTGCCATGCTAAACATTCTGAATACAAAAGGCTGGATGAGAGCTGCCTGGTAAAGCTGTAAGTGTGCCAAAGGAGTTCTCCATATGTTGGTTCAGAAAAAAAAAAAAAAAAAGGATGAGCTGCACAAGCAATCCCACATAAATCTGAGGAGCAAATGCTAGTGTTTGCTTTGGAAGGGACCTTCAAAGTCACCCAGTCCAATGCCCCTGCTATCAGCAGGGACATCTTCAATTAGATTAGGTTGCTCAGGGCCCCATGCAGCCTGGTCTTGAATATTTCCAGGGATGGGGCATCTACCACCTCTCTGGACAAAATGTTCCACCCTCATTGTAAAACGTTACTTCCTCATGTCTAGCCCAAATTTTCCCTTTTAGTTCAAAACCACTACCCCTTGTCCTATCATAACAGGCCCTGCTAAGAAGTCTGTCCACATCTTTCTTATAAGCCCCTTTTAAGTACTGAAAGGTGGCAATAAGGTCTCCCTGGAGCCTTCTCGAGGCTGAACAACCCTGACTCTGAGCCTTTTCTCACAGCACAGCTGTGCCATCACTCTGGTCATCTGAGGGCTCCAGAGCTGGACACAGGACTCCAGGTGGGGTCTCACCAAAGCAGAGCAGAGGGGCAGAATCACCTCCCTCGACCTGCTGGACATGCTGCTTTTGATGCAGCCCAGGATATCCATTTACATCACAAGAGCCACATAGCAAGACTGGCAGTCCTGCAATTCAGGTAAATCTATAACAAGTCAGTACTGAAAACGCTGACAGCAAGTTGACGTGTTTCAGGAATGAGTGGGGACATCTTGGTCTCATTTCTAAACAGCTGTCCAGCTTTTACCAACTCACTGTATGTTACTGAATAGACCAGAAAGTTTATGTATAGCCAGCAATTCAGAGTGAAAATCCACTGTGTCCTTAACAGGCTCTGTTCAAATGCCATTTGTTAATGATTGTGTTTCCCTGGGATTTTTTTCCTCCCTTTCTTAACCCACAATCAACTCCTAAGTTTATGCAGTAAATTTATTTTAACTACTTCCGAGCTCTTACATGCCTTGCCCCTATTGTAGTTCTAAGGAATTCATACTCAAGTTTTCTCAACACATCAAGGTGAACATAGGAACTGACAAGAAGAACCTGGTCTCTTGATATCTTGACATGTGACCTACTGATCACACGACTTAGTCTGCATCTCTGCTTCTGTTTCAGTAAAATTTCATATCCCTTTGTCACTTTACCATTTAACTAAGGCAGTCCAAGAGTGCAACACTGAAATATTGCTATTACGTTTTCAACACCTCTGAAAGCTCAGAGGATCTACAAAGACCACAAAGCATGCCCGCATACAGCAGTATTGTTCATCAACTCACATCTGAACTCAAGTTTCCTCTGAACTGGTTCCTTAAGTCTGAAGTTCCCTGTCTTGAACACTTCCCACTGTCTCCAAGTTTCTGGAAAGGCAAAAAGCCTACTAGTGGTTTTACCTCCCATCCAGCTACGGCCCCATTTACACCTCCAGCCTGCAGAGGTAAAGAACAGCTGCAAGCAAAAATTACAGATTTTTGTACTTGACTGTCATTAGATAATGAAGATGATAATATCAGCACCAAGTAGTACGCATTGCAGAATGCTCTTCAAATAAAAGACCTTCTACGCCACTGCATAAAATCTATCCCTAAGTTCTGCTGTTTTACTCTTCTAGCCTTCCAGACAAAACTTTGTGCATTGCAAATGCCTCCCACTTTGCTCAAACTCAGCAATGGTATCCAAAATTTAGTACAACAAAATTGTACTGACTTATAAGCCCCATAATTCCATTAAATACCCCAATACATTTTTCCCTACCAAATGTAAAAAGATTACATTTGCTTTACAATTAAATAAATTCCAGGATAAAGACCAAACCAGAAAAGGGAAGATCATAAGATCTTTTTCAAATCTTGAGCTATGCTTACATTCTTAAATGTACTACTTATCACAAAGCACAAAACGGAACACTGCCATTTTCTTCATATATATATATATATAAAATATATATATACATATGTATATTTCATTGTATATGTATCTTTATCTATATGTGAGCCTAAAGAGTCTTGGATTTCATTTCTGCCCAGGCTAAGAAGCCCCACTATTCTTACACCTTCTCTCACCACAAACATTAAGAGACATCTGAAGAAATCAGAGCCACTCCACTGCACATATTAGCAGCAGACCACAGCATGCATCTGCAGTACATGAAAACAGTCATAAAGAGGGAAGACAACACTGCTTGGCAGCCTCTTTGCATGTTATGTCCCACCAACAAGCAAATTTTACTTGCTTCTCTGAGCTTAACTCCTAAATCAAGTCATAACTTGGAGATTTAAGCTGCCCACACTTTCCTCCCTTTGCCTGTCCAGCTAACAGCACTGCCTGAAGACAACCAATATCCATAACAACTCCCTGCCTTTCAGAAAAAAAAATAATATTTCCCTTAACACACAGGCTACATAATAAGAGGTTTGACAAGAACCATTCTTCTTCCTGATTAACAAGTTTGAGCACACAAATGTAAACATTACAGTACACACTCCCATTTTTCTTGCCATCTAGAGAAGCTCAAGAAGTGGGCCCATGTGAACCTCGTGAGGTTCAGTAAGGCCAAGTGCAAGGTCCTGCACATGGGTTGGGGCAACCCCTGGTATCAACACAGGCTGGGGGAAGAAGGGATTGAGAGCAGCTCTGTGGAGCAGGACTTGAGGGCACTACTGGATTAAAGTTTGGACATGAACCGGCAATGTGCACTTGGAGCCCAGAAGGCCAGTTGTATCCTGGGCTTCATCAAAAGCAGCGTGGCCAGCAGGTCAAGGGAGGTGATGCTGCCCCTCTGCTCTGCTCTGGTGAGACCCCACCTGGAGTCCTGTGTCCAGCTCTGGAGCCCTTAGTACAGGAAAGACATGGACCTGTTGGAGAGGGGCCAGAGGAGGCCACAAAAATGATCAGAGGGCTGGAACAGCTCTGCTGTGAGGACAGGCTGAGAGAGCTGGGGTTGTTACCTGGAGAAGACTCCAGGAGAACTTATTGTGGGCTTTCAGTACTGAAAAGGGGCTTATAAGAAGGACTGAGACAGACCTTTTAGCAGAGCCTGTTATGGTAAGACAAGAGGTGATGGTTTTGAACTGAGGGGAGATTCAGACTGGATATAAGGAATAAATTATTTACCATTGTGAAAGGCGGTGAAACACTGGCACAGGTTGCCCAGAGGGGTGGCAGATGCCCCATCCCTGGAGACATTCAAAGCCAGGCTGGATGAGACTGAGCAACCTGATCTAGTTGAAGATGTCCCTGCTCACTGCAGGGAGGGGGCTCAGACTAGGTGACCTTTGAAGGTCTCTTCCAACCCAAACTGTTCTATGATTTATGAAAAATACCAGCCCCTTACCAGCTCCTTACATTTCAGGCACATCTACCTGAAATGAAGTCAAGCTTCATCGTGTGCTTGTGTGTTTTAAGGACATGATTCCTGCCAGTTTCCAATGTGTGGGAAACCAGGCCAAGCTTGGTTTTGTTTGTTGACTGAGCTGCGTGCGAAGCAACAAGAGACAAGATTCTCAAACAGAAAACTCTTAATTTTCCAGAGGTGTTCTGGTGTCACCTAAACCAGAAACACAAAATCAGAAACTGGGGGTTGATTTATCTTCAGTCCCAGAAGCATAGAACTTGTACCTTACAAGCAAAAAATTATATTCCTATACAACTCTATGTTACTCCCCACAATTATTTGATCTTGCTTTAAGGTAAAGGGACTTTGAACTTCCAGTGTCATTTGCCTTCTTCAGGGATCAATATTTCAAATCTCTGCAAATCTCAAGGGCAGCCTTTCATATACAGTTAATCACTTATGACAGGCAGGAAGAAAAAAACAAATTAGAATTATGAATAAAAGAAAAGAGGATCAGAAGAGTTTGGACTCATTTTGTTGAAATAGTTGGAAAACTCCTTTTCAGACAGGAAATCCTTTCATTCCCTAGAAAAATAATTTCAGCATCAAGTACAGGATAGAAACAATCCATGGCTGAAATCAACTGACCTATAAGGAAGGGGGGAAAAAAAAAAAGTACGGAACACCAGAAATTTTTCTTGAATGTCTTTAAGATTCTGGTACATCTCTATCTAATTCTCAAGCATTTCCTGGGCTAGTAGTGACTCTTAATTCATATCTTATAGATATGAAATTTCAACACATTCCGGTTTCTGCATGTATTATGTAACTTCTTTGTATCCTCCTTTTCCGTATAGAATCTCCCAAAAAGTCTTCAGTTGTCTAGTACCAGGTTTATCCTTTGTTGCTTTTACAGACACCAAATTTTTCTGTGCCAAGCAGGAGTCTCCTTTGTAAGTCGTAATGGGAAATGCAAATACTTCAGATTCAGATCCATGACCTGTAAGCACTGTGTGGCTTGTAAGTCAAAATAGCCTAAACAAATCTGCAAAACCACAAGGAAGGAAAAAGGAGGTTACTTTTGTTGTCTCTGCTGGCGCAGTGGAACACCCCATACAAAAATCTGACAGCTAGTGAAACCAAATTGCCATAAGATCCATTATCCCTTCTCTGGCATCAGCCAAAAATGGATGTCAGGAGAAAACCATAACAACAAGGAAGCATAGAGTCAGGCTACACACATACATTGTTTCAATCTGAAATCAAGCATCACCAAAAATTGCTATGAAATTTAAAGAGTAAAAATGTGAGCATTTAGTCATTTATCATAAAGAGTAACTACTACACTATAACCCCTTTCCTGACACCAACTTCCATTACCACTTTCAGAAAATGAGCAATCTTGTGACATTCATAGCATACTGCAGCCATCAGTTTCACAGTACAGCTCTTGACAGGGTGTGAATCAGAAAGACAGCTTTGAATTGTATGCATCGTTTTTACGCAAATATCAGGCCTCCATCTACATCTCCTGCTACTCCATGGAATCACAGAACACTCAAGGTTGGTAAGCACTTCTGGGTTCCCTTGTTCATCCTGAATTCTTGTAGCTTCCATATCCCTTCTCCTCACCACCTCTGCCCCAAACACAGCAGGTTTCTCAAGGACTTGGGCATCTGAGCTTTGAATATCCCAAATGATGGAGACTCAAACTGTCTGAGAAATCTAGTCCGGCACTAGACCATCTGCACAGTTCAGAAAGAAAAAAGGTTTCCTCCATTCAGAGGGAATTTTCTATATTTCAGTGTGTGCCTATTGCCTTTTGTTCCGTCAGTGGGCACTACTGAGTAAAGCCTGGTTCCATCTGCCTTGCACCTGTTTGTTACCTAAGGTAAGAAAATTAGAAAACTCATCAAAACTCAGTGCTGATCCTACCATTAAAATAAGAAGCTATTCTCAAATATTTCCCTGTGTTAACCATGTGTTACACTTTTTGTAATTAAATTCAAAATATATTGAGTGTTGGTTGTTAAGTTACAATACATACACTGGTAGGTCAACAACTTTGTTTTAAATATGTTAAGCTAATGTCAACACGTTCAGCCGTCAAGACCATAAGCTAAAGCTTAACATACAGATACCTCAACTTTCCACACAGTTACCTCCCACGAGGTCCAGTTATTTGGTAGATTTATAAAAACATATCTATGACATAGCGCACATGGATTTTTTTCTTTGTGTTAAAATATGATAATGGCAAAGCCTCCATCAATAATATAAGTATTTCATGGTAACTAAATGTCTGGTTTTGGAAAAAACATGAACAAATGGACTGTGGCAGGAACTAAATCAACAATGTAAACTCTAAATATTTCAGTAATAAAAAAAATACATTTATATCATAATCATCCCAGAACAACTTCCTGAGGCTGCCTGTTAAATACAAAAGGAAATGTGACAGAGTTTCTATGAAAATTTCACAATAATAAATAACTTTTATCATGTTAACATCATACTATGGGAGGAGGAGGGGAAGAAACAGAATAATCCCCCAAAAAACGGATCTCAGAAAGAGGTTAAAAGGACTTTTTATGGTAATGGAAAAGGTCTAAGAAAGCAAGCTGAACTATTTCTAAGTATTATATTAAGAACAAACTGTTTTAAATCACAGTAATCAACACCATGTTACAAATTTTACAGAAATTAAACAATACAGTAAATTTCCAAATAGAGTATCGTGAGAAGAAAGTTAAGTGGTAGAATCTCTTTTCCAAGAAAAGGGAAGGGGAAAAGAGAGAATGACAGAACTTCTAAAACAAAGGCTTTAGGCCTGCAAACACTTAACCAAGTATGCAGCTTCATGCATGTGCCTTGGAGGGTTTTACTGCTATGTTTAAGAATTTGTAATTTCGGGTCCTAAGGTGTCAGGATTTTGTTGGTGTAAAGTTAAAAGAAACCTGATGTTTTGAAGTGAACTGTGTAAATAAAGACACAAATTTTTGATAAGCTAATAATCTTTCAAAAACTTAATATATTTTTGCCAATTTTCTCAAAAGAAGTAAAAAATTAAAGGCTAATACAGTGAGCTTGTAGGATTGCTGAGGGGGCAGGGGCAGTGGGGCAGAGGGGAAGAGGAGGCTGCTAATTTTTCAAAATAACATCCAGGTGCTAAAGTACAACATTCATTGAACTCAAAGTGCTGTCCACAAGAGCTCATAACCTCAGTAAAGGCAACCCAGACTCCCATTTTACAAAAGCTTAAGTATCAGAAAGCAGGATTAGTCATATACACACCATGAATAACTTGCTTGATGATTTTATGGACAAGACAGTGTTTTCACATCACACACAGAGGCTAACAGATCTTTTCCAAAGCAGATTTAAAAAAAAAAAAAAACCACACACACACAACACACACCACACAAGTATGAAGCTTTTTTAGCATGAAAAGAAAATCTGAAGTTACAATAGAGAAAGGCAGGTGAAAGAAGAATCTGACTGAATTACAACAAAAAGTGACAAACAAAATCCTTTACAAAATATTTTTCTGCAAGACGATTTCTTCATGACATTTATCTCAAAACTGGTGAAGAAGAGTGAATTTGCACCACTTGATTTTACTGTGGAACAGTTTTCCCCCCTTAGTCCTAGGAACAGGTTCTCTCATTGTTAAATCAGGTATTTTTTACAGCAGGTAAAGGTATGGCTTAAGTATACAAGTAGTTGGATCTAATTAAGGAAATCTCCATTCTAGCTTCTCAATTGTCATCTTTTATAATCTCCTCCTCTTCAGAGTTTCAAAAAGCAGTAACTGCAATTCTGCCATACAGGGTCAGATACAGTTTTAAGCTTTTTGGTGAAATGCCTTATGGACAGGTGGATCATAAGGGCTTGTATGATGGAAGTTTAAAACTTCAAATTACTTTGCTGTAACCTGAGAGGGATTCCATGTAGCATAACACCATTGAGTTCAATTGTTCTCCAAATAAAATCACTTTAAATAGGTCTTTTGAAAAATTGTCAGAAAAATTGTGCATGTAGCCCCATTCCTCTCACTATGGATGCAAATTAAGCAAATTGACCATTCGGACAGAGAAATTTTAGACATGAGATTTAAAAAGCTTTCTCCTCCAACTTGCTTAAATGAAAGACCTCTGCATTCCATATTTGCACATTAACCCCATCCTTCTGTCACCAGAAATCTCCATTGCTCACACATTACTGTCTTTTAAACAGTGATAGCCCGGGAGAAAACAAAAGGAGAAGGCAGACTATTATACCTGTTCAAACATTTATTGAAAGTAACACTTGTCCTTACTAAACGTAAAACAGTTCCAGTATGTGTGCCTACCCTCAGAACAGAAGATTTTTCTGCTGTTGTTAGTGAAGCATAAAGATCACAGCAACTAAGAAAACACCACTACTTTTATACGAGCATCAGGTCATGCTTTCTAAGGCAGAGAGAAACATCGGAGAAGCGTCCGGACTGTTAGACACAGAAGCAAATGTAGCAACCAGTTGCTGTTCTGCAATTTTGCAAGAGTATTTAGTTTTTGCCAAGCAATTGGCATGAGTCTTCAGCTTTACGTGAAGCAACAGCATTTATAGTACTCTGGCCCATCCAAGTCCTACCATTGCCAGAAACACAAAAGACACTTCATGATTTCTAACAACGCTGCTCCTTGGCTACAATGCTGTGGAAGGGTCATTAGATGTCTATGACATAGTGTAACAAGTACCAAGAGCAGCACTAGAAGCACTACAGCTTTATCTCCCATAGATTCAGGACCAATAAATGTGGTTTACTTTCTTGGATCTGGAAGACACTTCTCTGCAGTAGAAGAAATCAAGTCTTTTTTTTTTGTTTTTTTAAAGACTTAACAGCAACTAAGAACTTCTCAACTTAAGATTTCCACCAAACTCAGGCTGATTGTATGACTTAAGAAGTGATAAGTTAATGATAAATATACTCTCTATTCAGAATAAAAAGGTTTGCATGGCTTTTATGAAGCTAGGACTGCTTCCAAGTTAGGAATTTCTGTAATAAAATGAACAGATGTTTTGGCTTCAGTATGGATCAGCTCTCTGTAGAGAGTGGTAAAGTAGTAGTTTTGGTATACAACTGTCAAAACCATGAGAAGCAGCCTGTGTCAGTGCTAGTCTCTTCTGTTTATCCTTAGAGACCAACATTTAAAGAAAAATTTAACAGTTTGCATCCAGTTAAATCTATCACAGACATAGCAAATCAAGAGTGCTGTCACATTTTAATTACATGTCCACCTTCAGCTAAAACATGGTAGGCTTACTGAGTTACGAGCCTGTAGTAGAGACAGTTCTTGGGAGTCGGTCAGAACAAGCTCAGCTCCCGCATCCCTGACAGATTGCAGTGTTCTCGCTATCACTAGTCAGCCATTCAGTCAACGAGCACTTAGCACTGTGCCACTATGCCAAGTGGAAGCCCTTAGAGCAGGGCACCAAAGTAAGCAGTGGATCTTCAAGTATCATTGCAGTAATCTTCAACTCTGGCATCAGAGAGTTTTGTCTCTGAAGACAGAGAGAAAAACACTTACTCATTTTTCTCAAATACTGTAGAAAAAAAAACAAAAAACAAACCACCATTGTCAGGTCATTTCACCTTATCCCCTGCAAATACCAAACCCAAGAAGTAATATGATTAATTTATTTGGGGGTTAAGATTACCAGTCAAGAAATCAGACAATTTGAACGCCCTTATCCAAAAACAAACACCAAAAATTCAAGAATGTACTTAGAAGATAAAAAGCAAGAACAGTTGAATGGATATCACAGATACATGAAGAGGCAGGCCTAGCTTTGGCATGAGCACTGTAAATGGTTTCTCTTTACAACTCTCTCTTAGCTGGACAGTGAAGTTCCCTGGAGTACTACTGCATGCCTTGCATACTGGTAACCTTGTGAGCATTCAAACAAAGAGGGAATTCACTGCTCTTCAGAACTGTACAAACCCTAGAAATACAAGACAGACCGGTGTTCCTTATCATAGGCCACTTCAGGGAAAACAAAATGTATTACTGGAGAAAAAGGGGAAAAAAAAGGGCAGCTTTTTAAAATATTACATTTTTCTCTTTAAGTGAAAAGCAGAGCACTCTGTTATCCTTTTCTTATTACAGTTCTGTATGGTTCCTAGTTGGTAGATAAACTTTTGTCAGCTTTTCTCCAAGCTCTGCAATTTCCTTTAGATCTCAGAAAATTAATACTGCAGTGCCCTGTACCTCCCAAACATGCTGCAAAATCCACAGCACTTACAAATAAATGAAATTCACTAATAGTACAGTTCTACAGCAAGTTAAAGAGTCTTGTACAAACACACAAGTGTCAGAGTCAAGATCACAATACATCAGCAGCAGTGTCAAAGAAATACTTCTGTATTAAAAAAAAAATCTGAGGATGTGTCTGGTTTGTGTTAACACAGCATCTCATCTTATGTGACTGCAAGATAGAGTCTTCTGCCACTCTTAGCCACGCATTTCCACATCTCCTGCTTGCACTGGATGACCCTGTAGCTCTAGAGTGAGTCAGTTCAGCTGAGGGATCTAACAAAAAATGAGCTCCTCAGAGTTAGAAATGGTAGAAGAGGCTTGGAAGTTTTTTCTGTTGTATCAGGGTACTAGTCCACCTCTCACCAACATCACAGGGGGAAATAAGGCAGCCCACAGACAGGAGAGATGAACATTCTGGCAGCAGGCTGCAGCCAGATCTATAAAGGCACACCACGTAACTGCATTCTAGTAAATTGTTTGATGTCTGTATAAATCTAATTGTATTCACCAGAGCTCTGAAAATAAAAATAGTTACCTAGCAACTGGGAAACAGTCCTTGAGAAAGAGGAAGAGGAGAACAAACTACTGAAGTGAGGTGCTGAGCAACTCCAGAAGAGCTTACCTTCAAGCCTTCACTAGGGCACAATAAGATTAGCCACACAGGAGTTCAGCTTGGTAGATAAACTCACAAGATGTAAATCCACTTGCTGCAGCTATACATCTTGTTTTATGGATGTTTAAAAGGGATCATGTTCCTTTTTGCTATAAACTTTACACAGGAAATAGTAACATAGCAGCAGCATCTTAAAAAGAGTGTTACAAAGAAGACCTCTTGTAAGGATCCATTACCATTTGTGTTGGTTTAACCCCAGCTGGCAACTAAGCCCCACGCAACCTCTCACCCACTCCCCCCTCCATGGGGTGGGGGAGAGAAAATCAGAAAAGTGAGAAAAACCATGGGTTGAGATAAAAATAGTTTAACAGGTAAAGCAAAAGCTGCACACACAAGCAAAGCAAACCAAGGAATTCATTTGCTGCTTCCCATCAGCAGGCAGGTGTTCAGCCACCTCCAGGACAGCAAAGCTCCTGGTTACTTTGAAAGACAAAAGCCCCAACTCGAAACATCCTCTCCCCTTCCTTCTTCTCCCAGCTTCATATGATGAGCATGACATCATATGGCATGGATTTGACAACCACTGGTAAGACAAGGGGTAATGGGTTCAAACTGGAACACAATACGTTCCACTTATATTTGAGAAGAAACCTCTTCTCAGTGAGGGTGACAGACACTGGAACAGGCTGCCCAGAGAGGTTGTGGAGTCTCCTCTGGAGACATTCAAATCTGCCTGGACACATTCCTGTGTGACCTCATCTAGGTGTTCCTGCTCCAGCAGGGGGATTGGACAGATGATCTTTTGAGGTCCCTTCCAATCTCTAACATTTGTGATTCTGTGATTATCTCTTTGGTCAGTTGGGGTCAGCTGTCCCAGCTGTGTCCATTCCCTATGTCCTGTGCACCTCCAGCCCACTCACTGGTGGGGTGGCATAAGAAGCAGAAAAGGTCTTGACTGTGTGTAAGCACTGCTCAGCACTAACTAAAACATCCCTAGATTATCAGCACTTTTTTTCAGCACAAATCCAAAACACTGACCCATGTTAGCTATAACACTACAAAGAAGATCAACTCTATCCCACCCAAAACCAGCAGACCTTTTAAAGCTTCTCAGGCCCTCTTAGAACTCACAATAAAAATGGATGCACTTCAGATTCTTCCCCAAAAGCTACACTGTCTGTGCAACTGCAAGATAACACATACTAACAAATGGAATATAAACTCCTCTGCGTGCCTCAACTAGTGCAGACACACCAAATAAACAGAAACACCACATTCTTGCTAGTTTTAGAAGCTGAGAATGGGGACAGTATAGAATGGAAAATTCACAAAAGCACTTCACCTACCACATGCTGCATACAGCTCCTTGGTCACTCTTTACACAAAGAACAAAAAGGGGGAAACTGCAACCACATGAGACCATATGAGCACACAGAGAAGAAGAGGATCTGATTTGTGACCACTTAAGGAATCTGAACATATGTAAGTCCATGGGACCTGATGATATGCATTCCAGAGTCCTGAAGGAACTGACCGATGTAGCTGCCAAGCCACTCTCCATGACATTTGAGAAGTCATGGCAGTCAGGTGAAGTCCCCAATGACTGGAAAAAAAGAAACATCGCACCCATTTTTAAGAAGGGTTGGGAAGAGGATGTCAGGAACTACCAAACTGTCAAACTCAACTCTGCCTTTGAGGGCCTCTTGCAACCCAAACTATGCCATGATTCTAAAGCATTGTAGCAGATGCATCTCCTTTTCTCCAGTGGACTTACTACAGACCAGAGATGGTCACAAATCACAATGAACTACATGAGCTTTTAATTGAATTATATTTTAGTACATGACCCATATGAGATCTCAAACGCATTTATTACTAGGAACTTGTTGAAAGTCAAATGTCATAGCCATGCTGTTAGAACAGACACCTGCAGAGTTCCCACTCATATGATTTTAGTGTGTTACAAATCTGAAAGTTTATTGAGATACATCCAAAATCTCCACTCTCCCATTGCTCCACAGCTGACACTATTATCAATTTATAATGCAAATAAGAAACAAAAACAACTTTAGCTACACAATTCTCAAATGATTAACCTCATTGCCAAGTTGTACCCAAGTTACTTCAAGTGATAATCCTCTGAAGACACAGTTTGAATGGCAATCACGTTACAACTCAAGCTACATGGTAAGTTTTGCAATTGCTCACACCTCATTGCATAGAAGTCACCAGCTATTTGGCCCTCATCTTGATTCAACTGTATGTTTTCAATTTCTGGCAAAGCTTTTCCAAAAGGAAGTGGGCTAAACATTTAATGCTGTATGAAGTTCACAGAATCCAAATCCTCACCAGCTTCTTTTGAATAATCCCATCCCAGCAAGGACATCCTCAGCTCAGTGAGAAGCCCAAGAATTGAAACTCAAACACTGCTTTATTAGAGGGAAGAAATTTACAAGCCAGACCAAATTAGACAGCTCAAGTCAGGAGCTAACAGTCAAACAAATATCATAAACTGAGAAGAAATAGCTATGTCTTCAAAATAAGATTTAGGTATTGAAAAAACCACAATCTATATGACAAGCTCAACAACAAATCTTAAACTGTTTCTTCCATATTTAACACATGAACATGAAAGGTGGAAACCAACTAATGGTATAACCAGACAATCTAAAGCTATTGAGAGCAAGCTGCTGTAAATCAACCGATCTAGAAGAAATGAATTTAAGAAAAATCCTACAGCTTATTAAAAAGTTCAATCATCTCCAGATAACAAACGACAAAGATAGCTGACATTTTAATAAAGAAACCAATATTTTTAGTGACAGGAGCGACACTAGTAGCAGGAAGAATGGCACTAATTCTTGAGATAAATATCTCCTTTCTCAGAGTAAGGGCTAGCAGGAATACCATGAGATTTGCATAGGGCAGCCCAGTATTGGAGGTGCCAAACCTCATTCACACAGTAAGTGAAGTTTCATTGCTTGTTAGGCAATATTAATATTGCCTAACAGACATCCACGCTCTCAAGAACCAGAAAGAGATCACGGACAAAGAAATCAGGCTTACCTAATCTATAAAAATAGCTTGGGCACCAGCAGGCTCACCTAGATCAGCAAAAGGAAGAGTGCTGGAGCAGAACTGCTAGCTTCTGCTACGTTGACCGTGGTGCACTGTATCACTCATTCTTCTGGGCCTCAAATTGCCATTTTTAAGTTGGAGCACTTCTTCCTTTGACCACCTTGAACACACTGGAGTTTCAGGTCTGCACACTTAAATGTTCAGTCATGAATGGTACCTGGGCAAATCGCTTGAAGTTAAGACTTCCAGAAAACAGCAAGGGCATCACGCTTACACTTACAACAGAAAAATAAACTACTTCCAATTTTCCAGAAGTGAGGTTATTTGGACTACTTACTCATGCTGCTGCATAAGTTTGCATGAATTTTCGTTCTGACTTATTAGTAAGTCCTTTTTAATCTGCACATTTTGGACAACGCAATCTTGTACTAAAGGAACAAACAAATGCGTGGTTTCACAGTGCAAGTAGGGTATTAGATATCTTTAAAGAAGACAGGGTCTGTGTTAGCTTTGCTTCAATAAAAGCTTCCTAAACCCTGTTTCCTTTTTGTTCCTTTGAGAAAACAAAGCAGCACTTTGTATTTACAGCTTAGTTCCTGCTTCCAAAATACCTCTTTAACTTTTTTATTATTTTTATGGTGGATATAAATGGCACCAAATTGTCAAATCACAGCTATTTTCTATGCTACCTATACAAATAGGTCTGATTTCTGGCAAGCCATAAAACAATTACGGCTGAATTCCTGTAGCCCTTTGATATCCCAGCTTGTCTGCAGTTCTTCAAAGCCATCTTAAGGCAATGCTAAAAATCCAGTTTCCAGAAGACACAGATGGAAAAGAAAGCATTTCAGTTCCCACACATTTAAACATGAACACACAAAAATCTTCACACAGGGATGATTATGTCTGAAAGGAAAGTGACTTAGAACAAATGCCAACAGATAAGATACGGCAACAGTTTAAATCAATGCTGCCTCACAGAAGGCAGAAGACAGACAACTCGACAACGCAGAGCAGGGAGCATACAACACTTGCCCCGGGGTCCCCAATACTAATTGCAAGTTGGAAAGCACATTTTCCTGCGTCAGCATTCAACTCCCACCTTTCTTGCGTGGACATCAAACAAAGCAATGGAAAATAATCATAAATAAAGGGAAACTGTGAAACTGCCTAAGCATGCAGAGGAAGCAAATATATTATCTCTCCTTTTATGGTACTGATATTGCCAGTAACAAATTACAAATACATAGAGTATCAACTATCACAGGTACCTTAGGATATCTTTGTGTTATTATTCTATTTTTAAAGGGTCCTTCCTTCATGTAAGCAGGGGCAGATAGTTCTTCCTGTACCAATACAGTTTCTGACATCCACGAAACATCTTACAGAGGCAAGGCAACAACACGATAACTCCTTTAAATAACACCAGTAATGCTTTTTCCTCGTAAGTGACCTGGAATTTTTAAAAAAATTAAACTAAACAAATTGAAGACTGATGACTGTATATCTTTGCACGAGAGAAGCTTCTACATTGTCCAAGGAAAACACTATCAGAGTAATACAATTCACATTGGTTGAAAGACACAGAAAAAATTCAAAATACCTTTAAACTCTTTGCTTATTTTAAGTAGCTCCTGTTTTTTCATGGAAGGGTAAAAAAAAAACCAAAACATTGGTAGTAATTCCTACATGTACACAGTCATTATACTATAAATTACAATTATGGACTCTCTATTCTAGAGTTATGATTTGTATAAATGTGGTGCATGCCCATATGTCAGATTTTTCATCCTCACAGAATAAATTCGAGGCTCTAGAGGTGCTGCACAAAATTATCATCCTAAAAACAAAATTCCATAATTTTGTTTTAAATCCTTCCTTTGAAAAATAGGCATCAACTTAGCGATCTCAACAATAAAAAGCATCAGTCAATGAAGTGAAAATCAAAAGAAGATGACTAGCCTTTATTCCATGCCTTTTCCCGATTCCCATCCTCACCCCATTCTTTCCTGGCACTTTTGAAGAAACACACTTCTCGTGATCTTTTAGAATTTTGCATAATTTTTATGAAGTCTGCTATTCTTAATTTTAGCAAGGAAAAGTTGCAAAAACCCTTTTAATCCCATACTTGGCCACAGCTGGAAGCATTTTGTACTTACTGGATCCCTATTATAATTTGCAGTTAAACCATAGGGCCCCCACACCAGTTTTCTGAAAACTATTATAGAAATGATTTGGAGACCATTTATATCTATGTACAGTACAACGGGCTGCAAAAAAAATTATGATGGAAAACCGTCTATGGAGAGCAGGAGGAAGAGGAAGAAAGAGCCTTATCTTCAGTACCTGATTCCATGTCAGTCAGCCACCCTTAATTTGCTTCAATGTTTTCCATACAAAGATAGAGATGCCAGTTATCTTTTATTGAATAGTTATATTTTCAAATAAAGAATGTTCCAGAAATTTTCTGAGTTTAGATTAAGTAACTGAAGCCTCAAGGCAAACACACAGATCTGATCACTGCATTAGATTCCAAAATCGCTTACTGTTAAAGTAAAAAAAACCAACAGTACAATACATTTAAACACATTTACAGCCTTACACACCAGCTAAAACATATAGCTTAATATTTACATGTAAAATACATAATAAAAAATGCATTCAAAAACCAAATGTTATTACAATTATCTAGACTTCAGGACAGACCATGAAGGAAGAAACTGAAACCAAAATGTAAAATCTTCCATTGTCTAGACACACAAATTGACAACTTCCCAGATTTAAGCTACTCAAACACAAAAAAGAAATCAAAACCATTTAAATATTCTGCCTCAAACACAGACAGATAATTTTGACTGTACACTTAAAATGTCCATCTACAAGTAGTTTATTATTATTCAACTCCTGTAAAATTTCAGCTTAGGCATTAAAACAGAAATGAAAGGAAATATCCCTGCAGACTAAGATTAGTGGACTTAATGAAACTAAACTTTCATTACAAAACCTTAAAGATCTGCAGTGTTGCTTAACTTTACCTTTATTGTATTAAAAAAATCTATATCTATGTCTATATATATATATAGATAGATAGATATAGATATATATATCTCAAGGAAGTAACCTAATGTAGATCTGCTTCATAGAAACCATTTTGTTTCCATTTAGTTTCCAGGCAACAGAAAGGATAATGAAAACAAAAATCATCTACAGTCGGACAACCTTACTTTTGTCAAATATTAATGTTTATTCTCATGTACACTCAACGAAGACATTTTGTTTGGAAACTATCTTGCAGGTGAAAAACAAAATATCCAGTGTGACATGGTTCAACATTTAACAATAAAGCTTTAAGCAAATACTAAAACAATTGATGACTACCATTTTAAGAACAGGCTTTGATTAAGTGCAACAACCAACAGATACTTTCTGTTTCCTAAGGCAGGGGTATTCAAAAACAGTAGGTCCAGCACACCATCTCAACTAAAAACATTGGACGGCTACAGAATCTGCACAAACACTGTGCAGGTCTATGAAACACTCGATATTAGTAAAAGGTGGGTGTGAGTGTGTTTGTGCACTTGTGGTTTTGTATGTGGTGCATTTCTGAACTTCACTCTCTCATTATAATCACTTGTTCTTCGCTCCTATGAGCGCTGAGCTAGAGCCATGTTGTACCTGGACTCACACAGAACAACCTGCCCACCTGAAGACCTCCTCCCCTCAAGTTACCCCCAGTGCACCCCAGCAGTGAAGCAGCTTCTACTTCAGGGCATTGCTTCACAGGAGAGACTTGTCACTGTCATCTCTCCACTGCGCCAAGGACTGATGGAACAACTGGCAGTGTTCCCAGCCGGTGCCTGCAGAGGCAAACCCAAGTGGTTTACTATTGCTGGGCCAACTTAATTGGTTTAGGTCTAAGGGCTGGTCTTGGCTTATCTGCACAACACTGACGAAGGCACCCAAAGAACTCAGATGGAGTTGCTTCACAGTAATTTATACACAAATACCTTACAGAAAGGATCCAGGGAAGCATCACGGAAAGGCTAGCACAAAAGAATAATACACGTAGGAGATAAAAGAGGCCAAGACTACAAGATAAATACTACACTTATCTGTTGTAGTTTGCTTCTTATTAAGTAAGGGAGTGCACTGGTTCTTACAATAAGACTAATCTCAAAAAAAAAATTCTGAGAAGCGAAACTTCCTGATGTATCCTTATTCTTCAGAAAATAAGGATGTGCAACTGTATTACAATATTGCTACTTTAACTAACCTGTTATGAATTACTGAGTAGACTATATGTTATGGGTAAGGTATTTTTTTCCTGAGAAAACAACACAGCAATATCCTGCAGAATTAGGCTAAAACCTGGCTCAACTCAAAGGGGCAAAGAAAGTCTCACCAAAATGAAGAAGTTGGACTTTCTGTTGTGGAATATTTGCTAGATGCAAATGGAAGCATTTACAATACTCAGACTCACAGAAATCACACACTTACTTAAGAGACACTTTAGACAAATTAGTGACAGCCAGGCAACTATCAACTCCAGTGTCAAAAACCTTTGAAGTCGTAAGAGTACAGGAATTATATCAGAGATGAGAGCAGACCTTTGCGGCTTTAAGAGGCATAATCTTAACAGCAGCATCAAAACAGATAATGAATCTTCACACATGAAAGAGGAATTCACAAGAATAATATTTTCTGACTGCTGTGTAGCATACAGACAAATTCCTTTCAAGATTGTATTTTAAATTAAAAGCTATACAAAACAGTATGTTTACAAAACACACCTTTTGGGTTTTTTTCCTCTCAAAACATATGTATATGCTTTCTAGATACTACTCTCACAATTAGATTATTTCTGATTATTTTTTGAGATAACTAAAATTCACCTCTTGGTGTTTTCTTTGTCTTGTACATAGCCAGTTAACTACACTAGTAAAACCATATTTCTGTCCTCTGGTCAGCTACATGTAGAGAACTATTTGCATAAACATTCTTGGTGTTCAGTCTTCAATGCACCAAAACCGCTCCACAATGAAGCAAACCTCCCAGCCCTAGGAGAGCACAAACCGCTGGACCTGAGCTCCACTCTCATGTGCTCCCCTAAAGAAAGTCAACAACTGGATGCTGGCTGGAAAAGGGTGGGCATTGGATCTGGCTAAAAAGAACAAATCTGTGCTTATTACCATCCACTTATTTCCTCAAGTTGACGTTTACCTTTTTACAGGGGCAAAACACCACAACAGTGGCTAAAAAAAAAAAATAAAAATATTGCAAGGACGTGCTGTTTGTTTAAATGTGAAAGCTCTTCATTTTTATACATTTATGGGGTATGTAAAGAAATACTTTGGAATAGTTCTAATAAAGCCATTTTCATTAAGATCTTCTTATTGAAACAGATTTGAGACTGATTTCTGTTCCACTAATATGACCATACATATTTCAATACACTTTACTCTTTTATGCAGTTTTGTCTCTCCTTGCAGTAATATGCAAACACCTTGAGTCTCCAAGCAAGTCCCGAAAGACAGTGTTGCCCCACATTGGGAAAAAGAAAAACAAACAAACAAAAAAAAAAAAAATCAAAGAGCAAAAAACTCCACAGGAAAAAAACAATATCAAGCAGTATCCTAGTTAAAAAGCTGCCCTTCAATATTACACCAGACCTGTGCATCTTCATGCTCAGAAAGCACACGAGGATTCAAGTTCAGTCCACCTCTCTTCTGCTTTTCAATAAAGCATTAGGTTAGTGCTGCAGTGACTTAAAAACAGCTGTTGTGTAAACAGTTTTATCAAATGATTCAATAAAATATTCACTTGGAATTTACATTACTCAAGATAAAATGTATAAATATGTTTTTCTGCTAATTATAGAGACTAGTACTTGATGACCAGAGGAATTCAAATGCTATTTACCCATTTAATACTTATCAAACAAAATTCCTCAAGAAGACTTCTGTCCTCCCCTACCAGAAAGACTGCTCTGAGTAACAGTAAACATTTTTGGACCAAATCTTTTTGCCCATACACAAACACCACAGTTCCAGGCCTCCAGCCCACAACATCAAGCATTTCTGTCTCAAGTGAACCTCAGCGTTATTCCTCTCTGGATCATTTGGCCTTTAAAGTTAGCACATTAAAGGTAAAATAATGTACACAAAGAAAGTACTTGCTTTCCCTTGCAAGCTTACAAATGCAGAACACCTTGTCTGTCAACCCTTGTTTCAAGGTATGTTATGTTCACGTTACTTCTGTCTAGAAAAGCAAAACAATGAGTGTCTCAGTGAGTGTGGTGTTTTCCTGTACTAGCTTTAGAACATCAGGCACAAATAGTAAATTTAGACTTGTTGCAAACCACTCAGCATGTTAACAGTAATCAGCAAAATCAATTCACCTCACATTTCTTGTCCAGCTCTGCTGTTTTTGTTGTTACATATAATAATGCAGTTTGCACTATAATCTCTGCCATCATAACCATCTGAAAAATAGAAATACCTGTCTTAGTATTTACCTACGTAAGATTACACACAAAGAAACCACATCCTACTGCATAGGTATATGCTTTTTTACATAGAATTACAGACAAGTTACTGAAGCCATACGAAGGCAATTCATATGCCTCAGCTAATGAGAATAGGTCTGAACTGTATTTAAAATAAATTACATTTGACCTGTCGTTTACATGACATTACAGCTATTGAGACCTCTGTCCATATAGCATGACACAGATTTTTAAACTAAAACTCATCCAGTGAGCTCAAAGAAACAAACCTGAACTCCAAGAGAGCCAGAGCAGGAGCTCAGCACAGGATCAGTGGCAGCTGGCAGGCAAGGGAGAGTTGAGCATTGATGCCTTGCCGAGGAGCACCATCACAGGGTACTAATGAGATAACCTCTGGCGACTGACTGGTAGTAAGAGGCTGTCATCCACTAATACTGATTAAATGAATGGCACCTCAGAAAGAATTTAACTATTTTCATTTTTTAAAGAGGTATTGAACAACAGGTTTTACCCAGGAGTGTCTTAAAATTATTTTCTACATTGTAAAAATTGGTATTTTAGCTGTATCCTTTAATAGCACACAGTATAATACATTTAGTTTTAAAATAAGTTCCCGCACAGAGATTCAAGTAAGCATACAAATATTTCAAATTCCAGCCTGTTCTTCCTCCCATTTAGGTACTAGAAAGCACATTAAAAGGCCAACAGTCATACAAAAAGTAAACAACATTTCCGTGCACAGACACAGAAATGCTAGCATTTGACTGCTTTTTTGTTTTCATATATGATTATCAATTGCTATCCAGGAAGGGAAGAAACAGAATGATCACATATGAACTAAATTGTGCTTGTTTAAAGTTCAGATACCCATCATAGGAATCTCACAAAATCTAATACAGTCAAACTGCAGCAGCCTACTGACTTAATTCTGAATCAAAACTTCATAAATTAATCTGTGCTTTTCCCACCTATCAAGAGCATTATCAACAGGCTTTACAGGCTGCAAATACAAAGTAGTCAGTCTTTTCCATTGATTCTATCAGAACAAAGAACAGAATGACTTTCTACAACATTTCTCCCCAAAACCCGATTAAAAAAAAAAAAAAAAAACAAAAAAAACCACCCTAACCATACTGCACAGATTTGTTACAAGAACAATCTTCATACCTTGAACAGAACCACAATAAATGACACAAATCAAATTTCCAAGATTTTACAGCTTACTAATACAGTACTGAAAAATCTTAATGGGTATAATTGTACCTGAAGTTCAGATTGTCTAAACTGCAATAGTAAATATGTGGTTTCAAGATTTCTTACATATCTGTTTTTCTAAGGATAAAAACTGCACAGACATAAACAGAGTAACAACAATTAACAGCAAAAAACACAGCTGTTCTCATTTTCTCAAATAAATGGTAACAAATTTAACCGTCTACCGATTTAAACATCTTGAAATATCTTCCCCCTCATCTTACTAAAGCAGTATATCACAGATCTTACACTCAACAATCTGCTTTTCTGTACTTCAAGTATTATTCTACAGCTACACAAAACTCTTGTGTACAATAGGGCTGAAGCTACAGTTTGTTTCCTACCATCTAAAATTGAGAATACTTACAATCACAGAGTATTAATATGGTAGTTTTAGAAAGATGTAACCATACAGTTACTTTAGTTTTAAGAAGCTATTAGCAATTAAATGTTGTTCAAAGTTAATGTGAAATAAATAATGACTTAAGAAATCAGACTCAGAACTGGCAAGCAGTTCTGACATAAATCAGCATTTACCCTTGCAGAAACATGCTGGCAAGGGGAGGAAATCTGGCCGAAACCAGGCATACACACACAAAAAAAACCCCAAATGTTCAAGTAAACTTTAAAAACTGTAAGTTTGTAACACTGGGGAATGTGGCAGCCTTGTTATTCAGGCCTTCTCATGCTGATACATAGTCACTGAACAAGTCTAAGGGCCCATTGCCACCCTTGCGTCTGCATTTAACTCAGTTTCAGCTGAATGCAACGCAAGTGTTTACACACAGCAAATAACTTCTGATGGAAAGGTATCATCAGATTTGTATACTCAAAACAGATGTCTACTGCCCAATCTGGGAATCAAGTCCTTATTACACTGTATACTTCTAAATAAAGCATAAGCATTAACATGGAATGTGATCATTTTTAGAGATAGATCAGGGAGGAGAAATTACTTATTAGAAACATGTTTTCTTATGCATGGAGTGTCTTACCAAAGCCACCAAATTTTTACTGATGGCACTCATGCAAAGATGAAAATTTATGGCTTCCTTACATTCAAACTCTTTTCATCCTCTTTGAAACAGAAAACCAAAATGCTCTTGTGATTTGCATCCGCCTGAATTAGGAAGTGCACTTGGAAACACATATGTACCCTCAAATCTACTCAGTCTTTTATTAAAGTAGTAGCACCATTAAGTCTCACAAGTTTCCTGTTAAATATCCGAAATTCCTCACTAAACATTTGAAATTTCATTTGGTCGCAGCTGAATGTCATTGATGAGCAAACTGATGCCCAAGAACACAACCTTTTTGCAACTAGAATAGCAACGTCTGCCCCAAAAGATGCAGTGTCAAACCTGTATCAGTAAGACTGATGGAAAAAGAAATTCCCACATGCCTATCATACCTAGAGATTTAGGCTCAAGCAAAATTTAAGAGGGGTCGGGGGAGGAAACAACCACACTAAATCCAAACAGATCTACAATTAACCTAAATTCTTACACATGTAGCTAAATATCCTACTAAAATATCCTGCAGAAAATTGATGGCCTGATTATTGATCTTGACCGCCTGCCTACACGAGTTGGTATAAACATAAAACTCAAAACTGAAGTCAGACAGTAAGAATCTGCTTGTGGATCGCTACCTTCACACCACTCTATTTTAAAAGGAGCAGGAAAAGACTTTTTTTTTTTAAACACACAGTGTAAAAATCAGCAGAAGAAAAAAAATAATTAAGCAAGAACACTGAGTGAGATAATATTGTTTGCCAATGCTCTCCAAGACAATATGCAAGTTACTAAAAGCAGCAGCGTTTGCATTGTGCTCAACAATTAGGCTAGGAAAGGAAGGAAAGATTACTGATCTTCTTTCCTCTTCCCTTCCAATGTTCCTCCTAACATAACAAAATATTTGAAAAGCAAATTTAAAAAATAACATCTGGGGAGAACTGCATCATTCTTCCTAATCAAAGTTCTTTATAAGACATGTCATTGATATTCTTTGCCAGCATATTATCAATAAATACTTTTAGGGAGCTTCATGAAGCATTTTTACAGCCAAAACATAGATCACTAGAGACCGCTTTAAAATGTATCATGAGATGTGTTTTCACAAGAGGATTAAGTTGTCACTGTAAAAAATTTTGCCTAAATTTAAACATTCCTTTAAAGCAGCAGACCAAAACATCTCCATGGAGGAGCCTTTTTACATCTTCATACTGCACCAATCTGTCTGCCACAAGTCAAGCAACTGATGCAGTCAACTTAGTTCAATTTTTTGCACAGTGAATCCAAATACACAGAAGCAGAATTTGATTGGCTTTTTTTCAATGCATGGTAGTGCACAGTGCACAAAAAAGCCGAGATTTTTTTTTTTAATAAAAAAATAAAATTCTGCATACCGTATTAGGTTTTATGTACAAATAGGTTTTCCCAGGAAGAGCTTACAAACTAACTGAAGGATGCTCTTAATGAGCCTTAAACTCTGTAGCTGCACTGCTGCACGCTGAGGGTGGAAGAGACAGAACCAGGTGCCGCTCACACAGTGTGTGTCAGCACATGTGCCAACACATTGGAACCAAAGTCAGCCCATGGGTCTGTGTGGGCTTGCAGGGCAACCCTTTCCACTCCACACTGGCCCTGACCTTCACACCACGCTAACTGTCCCAAAAGATTCTTACCTCGCTGTGGCCCAAAATATTGTGCCCTCTGGGACAAAGTTATCTTAAAAAACAAACACACAAAAAGTGTCAGAGATAATAAAGACTGCATCTTTTAGAGTCTCTTCCTCCTTGCTGGACTCCTACAACACAATGGATTCAGAAGAGATTTTGTAACATTTCTAAGCAACACTATTCAGAAAAATCATCTAGTTGAAATGCAGGACTAAAACTGGAAAACCTTTCATAAGAGAGGAGAAGCAATGTGTTTACGAGGAAGAAACCATCAGCACCTTTTACAGTACCTAAGTCTATTTAGAAAATCTTAGGGTCCACTAAAGTTTCATTCTACACTAACGGACAACTTAATGAGAACAATCAATAACGGAAATGTAGACTTTCTAGAAAAATGTTAGCGTTTATTCCATCCTGTAGGAGGATCACAAGGAGCTCCACTTCCATCACTTTGTGATAGCATTGTATAACTTCTTGAACTACAAGATGCAGTAAGCATTGTTCCCCTCAGCTCCACAGAGGAAAGCAACACCTCCCACTATTTAAGTTACAACATTCTGGTGTCCAAAACACCATTTTCATATTGACTAAGTTATTAGCATAGACATATTAGCTCACCTGTTCTTTTATAAAAGAAAAATGTAGTTTGTCAAAATGCACCACTGATGAATAGCAACTTAACCACTCAGGCCACATGAGTGCCAATGTAGTTTTTTAAGTGTGCTTATAGTGAGTCATTGAAATACAAGAGATGTGTTTCCTTCTCCAACTGAAATACCATAAAACAAATAAGTCAGACTGCCTTTGCAGGGCACCAGTGTTCATTAAGCAAGAAAATATTTCTACATTGCTTAGCATACAAAGAAATAAGAAATACACTACCAGACAAGAGTAACAGCTCCTCTTCTGGAGGCAGTATCTCAACTTATTGAAACAAACAATAACCTGGTAATAAATGTTGTTCCACATACATGCTTTAAAATACTACACTTCTACACACAGAATAAAGCTATAATCTTAGCAATTGTCCATGTCTTAGCCAATTTACTTCAGCATCATGAAAGAGAAAAGATTTGAAAACAGCAGTATTTGTGATTGCATTTTGCTTTTAGAGAGCTTTTGTCTGGCAAACTCAAAACAGAGCCTGGGCATGAGTCGACTTTCCGAAACGTGACAAGTAGCCCTGTAGCCACCTCCCATTGAACCACCCATGGAAGTCAGATGGCAGGAGTAAGCCATTAAATGGGAGGACATTTGCAACCAGTCACTGTGAATGCCTTTATGCTCCACCGTGCAAAGAAAACTGAAGCATTCAGTCACCATAAGGCAAACACAAAACAATAAAATCCATGCCAAGCTCAAGTTTTAAAGGTGAGACACTGGGAAAAAGAAAAAGACTATTTTATTAGGTCACTCTAGCTTATCCACACTCTGTTCCCTGTCAGTCACCTCCACCTTCCCATCCTATCTACGCACACAAACTCAGCCCCCCTGTGCTCCAACGACTGAACGCTGTTCCCAGCTATGTTGCCACCTTAAAACTGATGCAACTTCAGGACACAGGACCCTGCTTGCTCTGCAGCAGCTATTAGCAGAACAAACACTTGGACACACCTTTGTAAACTCACCACCAACCTCTAGTTATTTCCAAAAATCCCTAGTACAGCCAGACAGATTAGCAAAGCCAGAGTTGTAGCTGGCAAACTGACAGTTTACCCAGCTACTCTCATAAACATGCAAAGCAAACACACTGAAAATAATTCATCTCACTTGCTCCCCTTAATGTTTGTAACTGTGCCCCTCAAAGTGACTGAGCAACAGAAACAAATAATGAGCTACTAATGCCTATGATAGCCTATTCATTTATTTTTTTCAAATTGATCTGTGAGCTCTACAGATGGACTTAATGAATTCAAACTTTTCCTAGCAAGCACACATGCTAAAGCAGCCATTCACGGCATGAATCCACAGACAGAAAGATCACTTACCAGAGAACTAAGTGTTATTACGGGTTGTCAGTATACTATTACTTGCTTTTGATCAATACTGTACACCTACTTCAGCTTCCAAAACCCATGGTTTAGGATTAGTTTGAGATACCAAGTATCTCCAACTGGTAACTTATTTTATACTAAAATAATAAAGTATATAACTTGAAAGGAAGTGGTGGAAAACAGGTAGTTTGATTAACATTATAAGCAAGCATATCATTCCTATCAAATATGCAATGCTTAAGATACCACCCTGAAGGCCACCTGAGGTCAAATCAAACTAACTACACTGATTTACAAAGCCAATAGAGCCTATAATACTTTTGTCAAACATTTCAACTGTATTTGTAAATTAGAAAAACAAAATGCTCCCATTTACAAGGCACATATCACCACCACTCTTTGGAACACCTTTGAACACCAGTAAACATTCTAGATAATTCATACACAGATTGATCTCGGCAGCACAATGCTCCTCTTTCCCGCTGTGATGTTAAGTGACTCAAATTTCTTCAGCATCTATTTTTTTGGCTCATTGATGTAGTTTTAGGAGGATAAGCAAAGCCCAGAAGTGAATGGAGTGTTTTCCATATGAGCTTAAACTCTGCTGGATGGGAGCGGCTGTGGTGTTCTCCTACAATCCAAGTCATGTGCAATCACAGTACGACAAGTCCCCTCCCGGGCTATGTAAACTGGCATCTTTCCCAGCAGTTGCCACATCATGAAAATGATGCATACAAATAAAATCCCAAAATAAACACTTTAAAACAATGGCTTAAATGACTGCATAACTAAACTCAGCAGCTGGAGACACAAAGCACTCCCAGCGGCAAACCATGCACCTTTCACTTGCAAAAGTGCTAAAAGATATCCTTATCAGCAAGCTCCACATCACACCTAGCAACCAACCCCCAAGTCTGGGTTGCAGAGTCATGTTCCCTGAGGCTGGACAACAAATAAACAAAACATGGATAATAAAAGCAGAGAGCATCAGGAACACCCTCTATGCAGAGAGAGCTTCAAAGTGTTATATGTACTTTCTACACATGATGATTTCAACACATCATCTAATTCACTGAGTGTGGATCATGCTGTCTCACCTATTTAGACTACTCAGACCCATTCTCAGGAGTTTCTTTGCCAAACTATTTAGACTAACTTGAAGTCATAGTTTTCTGTACATAAAATAGAATAAAACAGTAGGAAGACTCCACAGTGCAATCTGTGTCTTCATTAATCAGAAATCGTATTACATATGATCTACTGAAAACTCTTTGTGCAGTACTGCACTGGTTTTCAACAGATTTAAAAATTTATCTACTCCATGATAATAAAAGAGAATTAATAGGTTATACTTCAGAAAATAATCTCAGCAGTCGAAATAACTGCAATACTTACACTCCATTACTTAAGGGAAGGAAAATATTCTAGAAGAAACACAATAATTTTTGTGAAAAAAAAGGCCACAGCTTTGTATCTTCAAACTGGAAAACACTAAATCAAAATCCCTGTTTTTACCTTACCACAAAAAAAAAAAACCCAACCCTTTTTAACTCAGCCCTGAAAAATTTCCTGTCTTTTGCTACCCGAACATTCAATTTTTCTCCACCTAGACCTAAGCAGACAGGATTTATGATGATGTTGTTCTAAGGAACTGCAGGAGTTCCAGATGCCAATAAAGATTACAGACCAAATGAAAGATAACTACTAACCATTGTGCCTGCATAGATAAATAAATCTGGTCAGTTCTTTTATTTGTTCTGTTACCTCCACTAATCCAACCACAATAATCAGGACAGTAAGGGCTCATGAAACAGATTTGAAAACAAAAGGCTTCCTATACCTTTCCCAGCCCAACTTATGTGGGTACATATGCACAACACACACACACCTTTTGAGAAGTTTTCATGTACTTAGGAAAGAGTGAGGCCCTTACAATGAACCAGAGAACTAAGCAGAAAATGAAGTGTTGAGAAAGTCCAAACGCAAGTACCAAGATCAGAGCAGGAAAACATTTCCAGTCATCCCTGTCCCAGAGAGTCATTTGGTACATCGGGAGAAAGTAACCCTGGCCAGAAGAAAGCAACACGTGGGCAAAAACCTCCGGTGCAGCCCGACCCCGAGGCAGAAACCAGCCCCGTGTCACCGACAAGTGAGAGACCAGGAGGTGCCAGGACCCAGACCCACGGCTGGGCCGGGAGCCGGAACCGCGGGCAGCCGTGCGGAGACCCCCGCGACACCAAGAGCGGGAGACGAGCAGGGGCAGAAAGGACCCCCCATATCCCGACCCCGGGCCGCCCCAAGCGGGGTGGGAGAAGGGCCACCGGCAGCCCACCACCGCGCTGACGGCAGCTTTTGTTCTTCCACGGAGACCGCCACAGAACCATCAGCTGCTCCCGCTCCGAGATGGCTGGGAAACGCTCGTCTGGGGGGAGACCCCCCTACGGGCGCCTCTGGTAGAAAGCCGGTCCCGTCGGGGCGGCCCGCGGCGGGCCCTACCTACCTCTTTTCGGCCTGGGGAAGCTCTCGTGTAGGTGAAAAACGACTTTCTCCACAAAGTGCTGAATGTTGCTGTGCTCGGGCCCTCTGACAAACACCATCCAGTCGTGGGTGAAGCCCTCCACGGTGGGTTTCTTCCTGACCTGGGCTCGGTGCCCCAGCTCCAGCTTCACCTGGACGGCGCACTGCGGGGGGAGAGGCGCGGAGCGGCCGGTGAGCGCCCGCGGAAGCGGGGCTGGGGGGACGACCGAGGGGCAACCGGCCCCATCGCAGGCAGAGGTGGGGGCGAGGGGCACACAAACAAAACAGTAGCATATACACGGCAAGAGAAAAAAAAAATAGAAAGGCATCACCGTAACCCTGCAACAAAAAAAAACCGGCCCCACAGGCGAGGGCGTAAAAGAGCTCTCGCTGCCACCGGGAGGACGCGGGGAGGAGCGGCCGCTGGCCCGCGGTGCCGTCCTGCAGGAGCGGGCAGCCGGGGGCCGCTGTCAGGGACGCGCTGTCCCTCTTCCCGGTGCCTCCGCGTCCGGTGACCCCGGTGCGGCAGCGGGAACATGGCTGAGGCGACACCCGCCGCCTCCCTCGGGGTGCGTGCGTGCCCGGTGCCGGGAGCGGCGAGCGGCACGGAAAGCCGCACGCAAAGAGAAATTCCCCGTCACGCCGACCCCTTCCCGGCGACGAGCACGCGGCAGCGCGGGCAGAGGCGCGGGCGGCGGACCCGCGGTACTCACCGAGCTGGCCATGCCTAGGGCGCCGGTTCCGCTGGGGCGCTCGCTCCTGTCCCCCGCCCCCACCCCGCAGCGCTAGTTCATGAAGACGTGGACGCGACGGCGGGCGCGCAGAGGAGCGGCCGGCGGGCGGGCAGCGGACATCCTCTGCCTCGCCGCTACCGCTGTCTGCCTCCGCCTTCTCCCCTCCCTCGCACCACACCGAGCCCGCGGCAACCCCGGCCTCCGCGCTCCGCCCGGCCCCGCCGGCTGGATGAGCGCCCGCCGCGCATGCGCACCGCCCGCGGACCTGACACCGAGACAGAGACATAACAGTGTGCGGAGGGAGGCGGGGCCGGGCGGTGCAGGCAGCCAATGGCGTGCGGCGGCGCGGCCGCCAGTCGCTCCGCCCGACCCCGCCCCGCCCTTCTGGCCCTTAAAGTGACAGGTTGTGGGGACGGGACGTGTGCCCGGCGGGGATGTGCCGTGCCGTGCCGTGCCGTGCCGTGCCGTGCCGTGCCGTGCCGTGCCGTGCCGTGCCGTGCCGTGCCGTGCCGTGCCTCCGACACACCCGAACCGGGGGGCGAGGCGAGGCTGGGCGGGGACAGGCGACGGCAGACGGCGCCGCACCGGAGCGGGAAGGGGAGCTGAGCGAGAACGGCTACGAACAAAAGATAGACGCGGTAGCGGTTTCCTCGGCCGAGCGGGCAGAGCTCGGGCAAGCGGCGGCAGAGCTGCCGCCCTCCCCTCCGGTCCTCTCCTCACGCCAGCGGGCGGGATCCCCAGCTGTCAGCGACAGCCTGGATCGCGGTGGTCTGGATCCGCCCGTGCCAACGGCGAGTAACTCCTCCCGGCCGGGAAACGGCAGCACCGCCCGCCCGCCGCCGTCCGCTGCCAGGACCTGCCGGCCTCGGCCTGGGGGAGGTCTCCGTCAAAATCAAGTAAAAGGACTCCCTGTGCCACAGTGCGCCAACAGACGCACCTTCCTCCCCAAACCTCAGCTTCTGCCTCGTGTAACCTCACAAACAAACGTTTCTGAAAAGCCCTCAACATATCCTCTCGCAAAACCAAGCAGAGGAAGGGGGAAGGGAATGCCCTGACTGCACAGGTACGAGAGGCAGGAAACCACACTCGGATTATTTACGACATATTGGTAGCACTGTTATTTCTACCAGTAACGGGATGATAACTCTTAAAACAACAGTTAGTTCCTCAGCAATGTCTATATCCCTTCCGCACTGTATAGCATGCTGATTCACGGAACAGGAACGTGCTGGTGAGGATCTGGAAGTCACTTGCTGCGAATGTCCGAATCACGGTACTGACGCTCCTGAGATGAGTATATTCTGACAGCCACAAAATTGTCCAAAATTTTCTGTAGAAACTTTCACCACACTGAAAACTATTTCCGTCTGTCCGATAATTCTATTTTTGATAACGTTTCTGGTGACAATTAGAAGTCAATGGTTCGACAATCATCACAGCAATCCTTTCCAACAAAAGTACTAATAGACACGAATGAAAACACCCGCCCTGGACGTTCCAGATTTCACCAAGAGATGGCGCACGGAGTCCTTTCGCTAATGTCCTTATTTGACCTCTCCAGAAGTCTCAACTATTCATGGCTCCTATATTCTCTCTTTTCACTTCGGAATTCTGCCTAAATTGTAGCATAACTTAATAATTCCTTCAAAACTACTGAGATATGTCTGACTTTTCTTACAGATGTTGTAAGCCTTAATTAATAAAATCAGTACTAACAGCTCAAAAGAATTAATACCATTTGTAAAAATTCAAAAAGCTGCAATGTGACTTCAAATTTATTAATGCTAACCTCTCAAGCATATGAATATCCATGCTTTAAAATTGCAATGTGCAGATATGATAGTTCACATACCTTTTATTAACCTTCTGTTGGGCTAGCCAGTTAGGCAGCATGGGTAAGAACTGCTGAGTCCATAAACCCATCAAAGCTAATTCTGGTAACTTTAAAACTTCATACATGCCAGATAAATTAAAAAAATAAAAATAAATGTAAAAAAAAAAAAAAAAAGAAAAAAATAACCTCACACCAAAAAAACAAACCCACAAACTTATGCTGTTTACTAGAGTAAGGATTATGCACATGAGCAGTGACACAGTGACAGCCAGACTGGACTGCTACTGCACTCAATGCAGTGGGCTTCCAGGTGTCAGGACCCATCTGAACAGAGGATCTGCAGGCAGAGAATTCTCCTAGAAACGTTCCATTTGTGCTGTGGCTGAGCTGCTCTTCTCAAGTGTTCAATTGTCTAAGGGACTTGTAAGGACTGAGAATAGACTGCCAAGAGCATTTAGCTGCCTAGATCCTTTTGGTTTCATTGGAAATCAGACTCTTCGGCATTTTTTAGTCAGTGAGGGGTTTTGCTATTCAGAATACACTGATTTTTTGGTGCTTCATCACAACTTACTCTTTCACATTAGTGCAGAGTTGAGTATGTAACACATTCCCAATAATAACAATAAAATATACACTAAAATTTTGCATTTTGTTGTTGGCACAGATTTACTTTGAAAACATACATGACCTTTTGTTATAAAGTAATGCAACTCCTGGAAATAGTGTTTGATTCTTACTTGAACAATAAATTTGAAGTACTGATGATTTTACAATAATGACTGGGCATGACTGTTTAAAGCATTGACAAACCACCCCTCTTTCTCCAACCCCATCACCCACATTCCAACTTCATGTTACACTGCCAATTCAAGCAGGAAGTTCACAGTGAACAGATGGAAGATGTGCTTCTCTGCTGTCCAAACAGTGCTACCACTCCATTATTAGTGTGGCAGATACATACGTTTTATGACAATTACAATGCATATTTCTGCTTTGTTATTATTGCCTTTAAAAATTGGACAAATGTACTTAAATTAATACTTAATTGTACTTAAATGTACTTAAATTATTAATAGGCAAACTTTACTTTAGTCAATAAAGATTATGTGATTTTTAAACATAGGCAGACAAAAATATTTATCTCAGTGGGTATTTGAGCTTGTACATATATAGTTTCACAGATAATTTGAATTCATTGAACATATCTTACTGACAGCAATTACACAGAAAGCAGAAAAATGGTCTGTGACACAGATTCACTACTGAAACAGGTCTATGGAATTATTTCCATACTCAGTGGCTGCAGTATCAGCCCTAAGAGTCCTTTTTTTAGTCTGTGTAACCGCAACTTTTAACACTTGAGGGGTACAGAATACTGTCCTGAAGTATTCAGGTACAGGCATTATTTTATTAAGGAAATGTATATTGGAATCCCTGCTGTTTGAAATGCTATTATGTATAAATTTTTGTCTTTGATACATTTTGCTACCTAGAAACTAAATTCTTTAATACTATCTCTCTACATTTCTGGAGAACTCTTTGAAGATCTTGACTGCCCGTTTGTGTTTTCCTTCCTTATTTTCATAATAGTTTGACATCATGAAGAATAGATTTGTTTCCTGTTCTGGGCAGAAGTCAGAAACACTATCTTTATGTGTAATAAATTATGTTCTGTTATGGGGGTTCTATATAAGGGTACAACTTTTTTTTCAATTCAGATGAAAAAATAGTATGGACAATTTTTATATACGAGTTATCTCATAGGTTTTTTTTGGCTCAGTAGGCAAAAGGCAGACAATCAAAGCAGCCAAATACACAAATAAAAGCATCACTCTACGCTGGAATATTTCTGCTTCTTGTCCACCTCCTTTCAGCTTTTCTTCTTGTACAAAGATTTTAAAGAGTCTTCCCAAGTTTGTTCTGGAAATCGTCATTACTTAATATAATTATAACCTTTCTGCCTATCTAAATTTATTTCTCCCTTTGTATAACAACATAAATGATCCATAGCTATAGCTGGTGAGAAGTCACAGTGAGCCTGATCCTGAATGCATATTCACTTGCCAGGACACACAGCATGTGCTTCCATTCTAAAAGTCTGCAAAGATTACTACTTTATTGTAAGCTAAGAGCAGTGATGAAGTATTTTTATACAAGATATACACAGATTTATTTGCCCTGCTTTTCTCAGAAGGCTGTAAAGATAGGATTTGATTTCTTTCCTCCTGATACACTACTTTCTGAGAAAGGAAGGGTCCTTTTAGGCCTGGCAGCATCAAGTGTACACACTGTTGTACATTCTCTTTTAGCGAAGAAATCGTATGAGTAACAGAACTGTATTTAGTTGCCACAAAGTTTGTTTCTCTGTGTTCCTTCTAGCTTTCATGCCAAATACAAGAAACCAAAATGACTTTTGAATTTTTGGGGTTTTTTGAAAGCCACAAAACTACAATAACTTTAGTGGTTGTGTAGTTACTCTGTGGTATCTTTGGTATTTTTGTTTTACCAGAATTAGAGTATAGATGAGCAGAACAAATTTTATACTCAGGCTAGGTCAAAAGAGAACTTTTGGCAGCAGTGCAGGCAAACAGAATAGCTATTAGGTTTTTAATAGTAGCTCTAATACAGGTGGGAATATCTAAACCTGCTTAGCAGGAAAGAAGGTGTCCAAGAAGTAAACAGTCCGTGCTACACTATATGATTGGGGTGGCTGGATTTTTAATATTCATCTGTAGAAGAAATGGGAAAGAAGATTAAAAAAAATCCAATCCACTGAAAGGAGGTGTTTTTTTCTTCAATAGTTCTAGCTTGTGTCACAGTTGAGAATAAGATGAAATAAGGTTGTCCGTAATAAAAAAATTCATTTATTCATAACAGGTACCAATGAGACAATTCTGTTTTCCAGAATCCCTTAAATGGGCAGTTTTCTGGCACAGACTCATATTTCATATTCATCTCCCTGACAGAGGATTCTACAGGAAGGAATGGAGCTGAATAATCCTCCAGAGTCCTTCTATGGAGATTTCTATTTCTCATGTATTCAGAGAAAAATATTTTCCCCTTGACTTAGAACAGGACTCAATCAATACAAGCTGTTTCCCTATATTGTGCATCAGTGTAGGAGTTGAAATGCTTCTATTACCTAACATTATTCATCCTATTAGTCTTTTTAACTACTTAACAGAGGCCACTCAGTGAAGTAATGATTACTTAGAAACATCTGCAGATTCAGGCTCAGATTTGGAAAAAAAAAAGGGAGTTGTTTAATATGTGTCACTTGTGAAGCAATGTTGAATTTTAAGCCCCTCAAAAATTTAAAAATAGCATTTGTATTCAAGCTGAAGGGGTTGTGATGTAATGAGAGCCATTTAAAAATCTATCAATTTCACAAACTCCAAATATAATCTTCAGCTGGCAGGAGCAGAATCAAAGAATAATTTTGACCTGGTTAAAGGACAACCTGGTGCAACTATTTTCTTCATTTTGGATTAACAGTTAAAATAAACATTCTTTGATCTCATTACAGCAGATGGATGCAATTACATGTATATGGAAGTGCAAAGACCCTGTTTCAATGAACTACAGAGTTATAAAGGTGAAGGTAATTTTCTAGTAGTACTATCCAGTACTGTTAAAACAGGATTTACCACAGAATAATTACACATCTGCTGGAAAATGAGAGACATTTGGATCACATTCTTAAAAGTATTTAATAACCTAAAGGTTAATGTAATCAGCTAATGCAATGCTAAAAATGCTTGCACATTTCGTGTCTGCTGAAACAACTACTGTAGCTATAGAGTTCCCAGTTCAGACACCTTCAGACACACCTGCGTAGAATCATAGAATAATTTGGATTGGATCTTTAAAGATCATCTAGTCCAACCCCCCGCAGTGAGCAGGGACATCTTCAACTGGATAAGGTTGCTCAGAGCCCCATCCAGCCTGGCCTTGAGTGTCTTCAGGGATGGGGCATCTACCACCTGTGAACAGTGAGGCACAGATCCCAGATCCCTGGATTAGATGGAACATGAGTCAACCTTTACACTCAATAGACAGCTAACTCTGGAAGAAGCATCACTGTGCTGGTGCAGCATTGCACCTGACCTAACAATAGCTATACTGTTGGTGATTACACACACAGCTGAAAGGTATCGCTGCCTTTCTGTATTATTTTCTTATGCAAGGCAGATACGTCTTATGTCACAAAAGAGGAAGACCATTTCCCAGCTCACCTAGACACACTGAATTGTTTTCAGAGTTTCAAACACAGCTGTATTAAACTTCCACTTGAAGTTCAAATTTTGAGAGCCAAATATATGGACTGACTTTTTCATGGGCCTTGTTTTTAAATGTTTAAAAAAGGAAAGTAGCCAAAACAGCTAATATTACTGGCTACAAAGGAAACCACAGTGCCTTTTAAATATATCATGTAATAATTACTCTGTATATGAGACCTTTTAATTTCTTCATGCAGACAATATACAAAATCATAGCCCATTCCTGATCCAAGCCAGATACTTTGATTACAATGTTAAGATGCTGGTCTGAACCAGAGCCAAAACTTAAAATGAGACTACAGCTGATCTTACATCTACAGCAAGGAATATGTATAAGTTGCTTTGTAATGCCACTCTGGCTGCCAGGAACTAATGGCAAAATACTCTCTCTGATTGGCTTTTTTTTTCAGTTAGCTAGATAGACAGAACAAATGCCAAGCAGCCTGTGCCAAGTGTGCTCCTGTTTTGAGGCTTTACTGGCTTACCTATTTCTAATCACAAATCAAATAGAAAATAAGCACTTTAGTCAGTAACATATTAAACCCTTAGTCAGCTAAAAGATCTTCGAGAGCAAGGGCTGAATGTTTAGAAAACAATATAGTTTATAACTCACCACCAACCACCTCAAAGTGGCGTAGTAATAACAAAAGATAAATGCAAAACTGAGTTTTGGCTATGTACATTATTACAGTATAGAAGGTTAAAAAAATGTTTAAAGATCTCTAGGGACACATGAGGAAACCTGTTCAGAGTGAAAAGTCTTATTGAGAGACCTGCAAGGGAGTACTTAGGTTTTTTATTTCTGTACAGTGCTGTACAGAAATCTCCTAGAGGAGACATACAGGAGTAAGACAAAGAAACACAGTCGAATTCTGTACTCAGTTTAGGCCTGTGTGATGACCAAGGTCAGAGAACCTGTTCTGGATTTCCACAACCATAGACAGGACAGAGTCTGATCATGCATGCACAGGAGCTATTAAGGAGTAACTTCACTGAAATCAGTGGTCTTGGTTCTTGGCCTGATGGGAGATCTACCCGCTGGAAATCAATCACAGAATGTAAAGCAATTATGTGACTGTCCTCACTATGCATCTGGTTCTTGTGCTAGCCATTGTATTAGTTATTTAAGTTGACCATCATGCAAGATAAGAGTTTATGAATAAGATGACCGGTATGTCTTGGTCATAGACTTGTCTTATACTATGGCTTGGTTACAGGAGTATCTATAAGGCTGAGTAAACTGCCTTCACACTTCTTGTTGCAAGAACCATGAGCCAGACAAACCTTCCTTATTCCCAGTATCACTAGAAAATTAATGAAAAGCTGGAATGGCTTAGCATTACCATGGTGAAAAACTCATGGGGAAAAGCAGAATTCTTCATCAGTGACAATTACTCACATAGCCATAGGGTTTTAGTAATCTTCAACTTTAATTAACTCGTGATTACACCCTCACTATGACTCAGAAAGTAGTTTTAGCCTGACTTTATGGATGGGCAACTGAAACAAAAAGAGATTAAATGACTGGAACAAAACCAACAAAATAAGGAATGAAGTGGGGCAAGCAGTTGAACCCAGTGAGGAAAAAGCTTGGCTCTGAAAAAAAAAAAAAAAGTGCAAAAACCAAATAAATAGGGAAAAAAAAAAGTGTAAACAAAGGTAGTATGGGAGAACAGAGAGACCGAAATTCAGAGCTTGCTCAAAAAATAATAAGAAATTCTTCGATAAATATGGAATTTGAAAGAACATTGCAAAGTTTGAGGAATATATTACGTATGTATTTTCAGATGGCTGGGCTTAGGGAGTAGATAGGTGTATTTCAGAAATCTAAACAGAAATCATATGAATGAGAAATAGCTACTTTTAGACATGAGAAAGTTGTAAAGCAAGACTGCTCAACATATGGATGTTTGGGAACCAGCTAGTATTACAGCATTGAAAGGAAGCTGGAGGTAATTTTTCATGACGGCACAAAGGAGAGCAAAGCAGAATTAATACGGGTGGAAAAGCTTTGCCAGCTGCTGGAGCAGGACAGTGGAGCTGCAGCCTGTATGTTCTGACTTGCCATGCAGATTTCAGAAGGCTTTGCATATATGTTCTGTGTGGTCCACTGAATTCAATAGGTTTTAATAGCAGAGCAGCTGCAGTCCATTTACACTACTCCTAATGGCAGGGATCCCTCAATGCACAATGAATTTCCTATCAGAATATTTTCCAACACCATATGACATTAATTCCAGATACTTTTCTGTACATTTACAATGTCAAATAAACTTCCAAGCTCTCCAAAAGCTAGAAGTGCAAAAAACATGGTGCGCTGATCTACTGCAATATCCACTTTGCAATACTCTGCTGCCTCTCTTTAACCCACTCCCCATTTATCTATTTTCCCATACGGCAAATTTCTAACTGACGAAAACTATCAATTTCATCTGCTTCAAATAGCAAGTATATAAAAATATATGTGTGTGAGAAACATATATACTGTATATAAAATGATTAAGAGTGCAAAAATTTCCCAGTGCATAATTTATCTGTGTTCTGCACTTGCACCACCATCTCAAGGAAATCCTTCAGAGACTAGGGCAAAAGGGGGCACCACTTCCGACATAAATTGATGCCAGGAGGCCTGCAAGTCTTTTGGGAGAGTACCTGAATCATAACTAATCTTCTTTCAGAGTTCAGGTCTTGAGGCAAAGGGGTTGAAATCTACTTGTTCCAAAAGCCACTCTTCAGCAGGACTATCACAGACACTTCGTAGGGCCAGCAAAAGATGGGAAGTTTGGGTCAATGAAGTGTTTAAACTGCTATAATTGATCTTACTGCAAACACTGGAAATTGCTTCAATACAAGTGATTGCGTTAATAATGAAATCAAAATCTCAAGGGTTCCAGAATGCAGTGTCAAATGGAATCAAAGGAAATTTAACTCCGGTGACAACAGGAAACATAAGCCATCGGAAACACAGGTCTAAAAGATCCCTGAGGAAAGTAACTGGTGGTAAAAATAATATCAGATGGAAAGACAGCAAAAATAAAAAAATAAATTACCAAGCATAGGACAGAAATGCAAACGCACCTAACGCACCTTAAGCAGTAAGAAGAAATAGTTTGTTTCACTGAACATTTTTTCAACAGTGATTTCACTCATGTCATTAGTTCTCCCTCATACTGCTAGTCCCTTTCACATTGCCTATGTGAAAAGAAGTATAAATACTTGGAGACCTTGCCAAAAAAGGCTCAAACCAACTTTGTTGGTTTTAATTTCTGCATTGTTTTAATTTCTGCATTGATGGTCCAGGTATAATCCAATGGACTTCAATGAGAACATTAAAATTAAAGCCTTGTCTTGCAAACACACACGGGGTAAATCTAATCAAACAAGTAGTCTTATTAACCTGAATGGTAATTATTAGAATGCTTTTCTGGTTTAAATTACTCCTGAGCAGTTTTCTCACAGGTTTATGACATTAACTAATGTCCTTTTAGATAGAGTCTAACAGGCTTGTGTTTCTGACCAAAAAATAAAAATAATAATAAAAACCAAACAAACAAACAAAACCAAAAACCAGCAACAAAGTCCTAAATAGAAAGTTAGTCTGTCAGCAAGTATTAGTTAGCTGGAAGGACTAAGGAGACCTTAATCACTGCCATTGATTAATGTTTCCCTGTGTCCCATGAGAATCACCCACATTCTCGTCTTCACTATGGTTTCTTGAATCTGACTTCACAAAAGAAGAAAACTGGTGGCACAGCACCCAGGAAGTCTGCATTTAAAGATCTATGTCACTTTTCTGCCTTTGGTATAAGACCTGAGCCAGGGGCTTATCCTCATCATAGAAACTCCAAGTATTGTTCTTTACCCCATGTTGGAAGCTACCCATAAAACTAATCCAGCTAACAAAGCTTTTCAAACACACAGCAACAAAAGCCATTCTTTACATGTTTTGTAAAATCAGCTTTTTTTACCCCTAATACTCAAATATCACTTAACCCTTGGCCACAGAAACCAATTAGATTGTGCTTCTCTTGGAAAACAATCACAGATCATGATTCCAATAATGGAAATGCATACTCTGTCGTGGTTGAAACGGACAAACGACATAGACTAAGTTCTTAAGTACAAACAACAGTCTCCATTTATTGCCACAGTGCATTTTTATACAGTCCAGGAGGTTCCTCCAGTGCATTGATGAGAACTTCCTCATGCAGATGGTGGAGGAGCCGACTAGGAGAGGTGCACTGCTGGATCTCATCCTCACTAACAAGGAGGGTCTGGTCGAAGCAGTAAAGGTTGAGGGCTGCCTGGGTTGCAGTGACCACGAGATGGTGGAGTTCAGCATCTTGTGTGGCAGGAACAGAATAGCAAGTAGAATTGCAACCCTGGACTTTAGCAGGGCTAACTTTGGCCTTTTCAAGCAATTGCTGGGGGAAATCCCATGGGCAAGACTGCTTGAAGGAAAAGGGGCCCAAGAGAGCTGGATTGCATTCAGAGATTGCTTCTTCCACGCTCAGGATCAGAGCATCCCCACACGTAGGAAGTCAAGGAAGGGAGCCAGGAGGCCTGCGTGGTTGAATAGGGATCTGTTGGGTATGCTCAAGCAGAAGAGGAGAGTTTACAGGTCATGGAAGCAGGGGCTGGCCACTTGGGAAGAATATAAGGCTGCTGTTAGAGGATGTAGGAAGGCAGCTAGGATAGCCAAGGCCTCCTTAGAATTACAGCTGGCAAGAGGGGTCAAGGACAGCAAAAAGAACTTTTTCAAATACATAGCGGATAAAACTAATACCGGAGGCAATGTAGGCCCACTGAGGAATGGGGTGGGTGCCCTGGTGGCGGAAGATACAGAGAAGGCAGAATTACTGAATGCCTTCTTTGTCTCTGTCTACTCTGCCAGAGGCTGTCCTGGGGAGCCCTGTACCCCTGAGACCCCAGATGAAGCCAGGTCAATGGAGGAGCTTGCTTTAGTTGATGAGGACTGGGTTAAGGAGCAATTAAATAGACTGGACATCCATAAATCCATGGGTCCAGATGGGATGCATCCGCTGGTGCTGAGGGAGCTGGCTGAGGTCATTGCTGGACCGCTCTCCATCGTCTTTGCCAAGTCTTGGGAAACGGGAGAGGTGCCCGAGGATTGGAGGAAAGCAAATGTCACTCCAATCTTCAAAAAGGGCAAGAAGGAGGACCCGGGTAATTATAGACCGGTCAGCCTCACCTCTGTCCCTGGGAAAGTAATGGAACAACTTATCCTTGGTGCCATCTCAAGGCATATCAAGGATAAGAAGGTTATTAGGGGCAGTCAGCATGGCTTTACCAAGGGTAAGTCATGCTTGACCAACCTCATAGCCTTTTATGAGAATGTTACAAGGTGGATGGATGATGGCAGAGCCGTGGATGTGGTCTACCTTGACTTCAGTAAAGCCTTTGACACAGTCTCCCACAGCATCCTCACAGCTAAGTTGAGGAGGTGTGGTCTAGACAACAGAGTAGTGAGGTGGGTTACAAACTGGCTTAAGGAGAGAAGCCAGAGAGTGGTAGTCAATGGTGTGGAGTCTAGTTGGAGACCAGTATCTAGTGGAGTGCCTCAGGGGTCAGTACTGGGGTCAGTATTATTCAATATATTCATTAACGACTTAGACGAGGGAATAGAGTGTACTATCAGCAAGTTTGCTGATGACACTAAGCTGGGAGAAGTGGCTGACACGCCAGAAGGCTGTGCTGCCATCCAGCGAGACCTAGACAGGCTGGAGAGTTGGGCGGGGAATAACCTAATGAAATTTAACAAGGAAAAGTGTAGAGTCCTGCATCTGGGCAGGAACAACCCCAGGTTCCAGTATCGGTTGGGAAATTACATATTAGAGAGCAGTGTAGGGGAAAGGGACCTGGGGATCCTGGTGGACAACAGGATGACCATGAGCCAGCACTGTGCCCTTGTGGCCAGGAAGGCCAATGGCATCCTGGGATGTATTAGAAGCGGGGTGGTTAGTAGATCAAGAGAGGTCCTCCTTCCCCTCTACTCTGCCCTGGTGAGACCCCATCTGGAATATTGTGTCCAGTTCTGGGCCCCTCAGTTCAAGAAGGACAGGGAACTTCTGGAGAGGGTCCAGCGTAGGGCAACAAAGATGATTAAGGGAGTGGAGCACCTCCCTTATGAGGAAAGGCTGAGGGAGCTGGGTCTCTTTAGTTTGGAGAAGAGGAGACTGAGGGGTGACCTTATTAATGTTTATAAATATATAAAGGGTGAGTGCCATGAGGATGGAGCCAGGCTCTTCTCGTTGGCAAACAATGATAGGACAAGGGGTAATGGGATCAAGCTGGAACACCAGAGGTTCCACTTAAATTTGAGAAAAAACTTCTTCTCAGTAAGGGTGACAGAGCACTGGAACAGGCTGCCCAGGGGGGTTGTGGAGTCTCCTTCTCTGGAGACATTCAAGACCCACCTGGACATGTTCCTGTGCAACCTCACCTAGGCGTTCCTGCTCCAGCAGGGGGATTGGACTAGACGATCTTTTGAGGTCCCTTCCAATCCCAAACATATTGTGATACTGTGATACTGTGATACAAGTTACAGCAGTAACATCTCACTTTGTAATACTCTGCTGCCTCTCTTTTACCCATTCCCCATTTATCTATTTTCCCATACAGCGAATTTCTAACTGATGAAAACTATCTATTTCATCTGCTTCAAATGGCAAGTATATAAAAATATATGTGTGTGAGACACATATATACTATATATGCTATCATCAATGTCACTCTTCTCCTCCTTTCTCTCTCATGGGTACATCCCTTCTTTCCCACAGGTACACCTTAACATCTCCAGATACTTCTTTACTCCCATCTCTCTCATGGGTAACCCGTAATATCTTCAAGGCTGATCTCTGTTCCCATACCTTCTGTCAGGGAATGCACAAACCCACCATAGTTTCCCACAATTCCCCCTTTTTGTATTTGTGCTAAAAAAATTGCCTTCATTGTTCACTGCAGGGCCCTTTGCAGCAGAGAAATCATGCACGGCAACATTAGTAACACAACCACAACAATCATCAGAACAATCAGTCTTGTTTTCACTACTGATCACAACAATGCTGAAAGCCCCCAGCCACTAAACAATTTATGTAACGAATCCCATCAAAATCTTCATACCCATGTGCTTGAGCTAATAACAAAAAGCCTATTGCAGCTCTATTCTGCAGTGTAGCATATCTTACAGAATCTACATCTAACAAGAGTCTACTTAAAGCCTTAGGAGTTCTGTTAGTTTACTTAGCTAACCAGCATCCTAATTTTTTTAAAGTATTTAAAGCTTTAGCTGTGCCAACACCAGGTACAAGAGATCCTAAAACCCTTAATCCAAGTCCCCAAAAATCTACATTATCATCACATTTTGACTCATATACATGCAAAAAGTGTTCTTCCTGTCTTGCTCTTCTGTGATCTATCATCATAGGTACATTGGGTGTTAAGAGAGTTAATCGTCCCAAACTATGTGGTCCTCCAACAGCATTAGGAGGAATTCCTGGCCAGGCTCTATCTCTGCAGATCAAGAATACACCATACAGGAGTTTTTGGGGTCACTGTCCCACATTATTAATGGCAACCCCTTGGATCCTTCTGCAAGGCATTGCACCAACGAGCTTCATTTCTGTAGGTAAATGGGTAATCAAGGGTAGCATTAACATTTTGCAGTTTTATCCATTCATGCTTTAGCATATTGTCCTGACACTTTTCACAAACCAGCTGGATACAAGCATCCGTAGGCACAGATCCCAGCAATTCCAGTTCCTGTGGTTCAATATCTATTTCCGGGAGACAATCCAAAGTGCCATGTTGGTATTATTACAGTTTGTTGCAATGCCTTTGCACCGACCACTGTTTTGAAATAGTTGTGTGATGCTGCTGTAGTCATCCAGGGGGATGCCAACCAAGCATGTGTGGAACCGTTTTTCTGGAGATGCCATAGCTATGCATATGGAGTCCTGGTCATGTTGGCTAAAGTACTCCACGTTAGCCTTTGTCTGTGCAGGCATCCAAAACACAGCAGCTGCAGCAATCATTGTCAGGAAGATAACACAGGTTTCACATTTCGTGTCGGCAATCAATGTGGCCCTTGATCTGTGAAGAGACAAGCGTAGCCTCTCTTCCAGGTTATCAACTGATGTGGCCTTTTCCATTGACCATTAACAAGTGATTTGACCATAACTAATGTAGGTTCCTTCTGAATTAGCATGTTTTTGGGTCATACTTGTAAAGTGTTTCATCAGAGGATGAATTTGGTCTGCATCACTTAGATATAAGTGTTTCATCACATACAATGCTTTTGACCGTTGGTTTTGTGGTGTTTCCCCTACTTCTCCCTCTTTTTGTTTTTTTTGTTTTTTTTAAATCAGAATCAGATGCATGTGTTGGACCTTGACTACATACTCAGAATCACAAATCAAATTTAGAGGTTCCTCCTTAAAAAGCTCTAAGTAATGTAAAGCTGTGCCAAATTCTGCTAATTGGGTTGAACCTTCAATAATTTTTACAGAATGATGCCAATTGTTATCTTCATGCCAAACCTCTACAGCTTTATGAGACTTCCCAGAACCATCAACAAAACTGTGCAACTATGTAGGATCAGACCACATACAAGTACGGTCTGTGACCTGATGTTAAAGGCTTGCAGGTTCTGCAGCAATTTACATTTATGCATGGCAAAAGCTGTGCTGTTAAGAAAATCTGCTAGTGCAATTTACAAGGACGTAGATTGCAAATAAAAAATAATAACAATAATAATTAGACTTCACAAATGGTACATGTATGACAAAAGGATCATGGCCTATTAAGACTTAAATTCATTCCCTGCATTTCCTGATCAGAGTAACAATCAGTATATCAGTCTGTTAGCAATCTCATCATACTGTCTCACAATAGCCACAGGTTGTTTCTATGCTGTAGCTATAAACAGACAAATCTGCAAGTCCAATCGAATGCAGTCGTCCTGTAAGGTTGTCATAAATTTGTTCATCAAAGTCTCTAAGTCCCTTTTGGTTGTCATATTTATTGGGTATTGTTTTCCCTTACCGGATCGAAGTCCTGTTTCAGTTCTATCAGTGTAGTGTTTGCTTTAATGAAACATAGGCTGTTAATACTAGTGGAAATATAGCATTCGAAATTTCCTTGGAGATTTCTCACTTGCAGCAAGCAGACCTGCACCATCCAAGCAGCTTCTTGTGGGACATGCAACTAAACAGAATTCTCAGAAAACATTATTTGAGCTTACACTTTACTTAACAAAGCTTGACCCGAGAGAGGTATAGGGCTTTCTGGCAAATACAAGAATTCATATGGTAAAATTTTGTTCCAAATTGGGCATTCCACTGATCTCAAAAAACAGCCTTTCATTCTCTCCCATGACCTCAAAAGCTATCACGGTGAATTTACTAAGAAGTCTCTTACAATTAGTTACCACAGAATAAGTCTATTAAAATTTTTTTTTGTTTAATTTCCCATCTTCATTAGAACTATAGATCCACTGGCGATGCCTTTAAATTTCACCCTCAGGCTCCTTCATGCAGTATTACAGTTCTCTAGCAGTAACATTGCTGTGGGGGAGGCGGGTGGGAATAAAACCTCCCTCTCGCCCCCATCTGGGATGGCAAGATCCCCAGCCCGGAGTGAAAACAAATCAGTTCAAACTCCACATCAAACCAACCTGACTCCACTTCACACCCAAATCAGCACAACTCTGACCCAGAGAAGCACTGAGCACTCTGACCCCCCCAAAGTTGACCCGTGTGAAAAGACTGATCTCAGCAAGGAGGTAAAATGATGAGCTCTTTCCCTAGATGTGCCAAAACCTAGGAAACAAGACAGGAGCAAAAAGAAACAGCACTGGCAACCCCTGTTTCAAAGCCACGCAGTGCCACAAGGATGGACAACAACACTTTAGGAAAAAAAAGACAGAGCGGGGGCAATAAAGCCCCCCCTTTCTCCGCTGAGCAGCGGGCAACCAGGTTTTTCTGTAATTTTTTTTTCTTTCTCTTCTTGCTGCAGTTTAGACATAACCAAGGCCACACAGGTGGCGTAATCGCTGGTGCTAAGGAGGAATTGGCCTTGGCAAACTCCTTAATTACAATGAGCTAAACTTATCTTGCAGCTGGACACAGGTCTGAAATTTGTATTCAAGTTGTACAGCACAAGCCTGGGATATTTTTTGGTTTTTTGTTTTCCCATTTCATTCCCACTATAATATACTTTATATGCAATTTCGATTAGCTCAGCAATAGCTACATTCCTTAGCTCCATTTACCTTTTACAATTTACAGATGTCAAAATATCAGCATATTAAACATAAATCCATTATTCCATTTTCCTTGATCCAAATCAGTTCATATTCTAGCAGCTTTTAAATACAACCTCGTACAATGCCAAGTTCACATCCATCATAGCATTTAGTGGTTGGTTCGTTGGTTGGTTGGTTGGTTGGTTGGTTGGTTGGTTGGTTTGTTTGTTTGTTTTTTAAAACAAATCAAAGTTTAACAAGTTAAATTATCTTCTGGTCTCAAAATTATTATGTAAAAATAAGAGCAAATTAACTTACAGTGCCATACTTCGTCCAATTTTTTCCAAAGTTCTGCAGAACAACATTAATTGCAGTACAGCACTAAAACTCAGAATTCCACGTCTAAGCCACAATTGAGTACAGTATTGTTTCAAGTTTTCTTTTATCAGAATATTTCCCCAAAAGTTACTCTAATGTGTAAGGATGCATCCTAAGAGGGAGCAAGGTGGTATTTTAGCAGCGGAACTGGTTCCCATTTTGTAATTATCTATTATCTCCCCAAACAAAATTATTTTGGTACCAAATACATATATATATATATATATATATGCAAACTAAAATACTGAGCTCAGATATGAAAACCAAATACCAAGTCCAAATATGCAGATGAATCACAGTTACGCTAATTCAAGACAATATCTCGATTTTTTCATCGCATCTTTGTACCGATTACCACTCAGCTGGGTGGAGGCACTGCTGGGTCTCCCTGAAAAAACAGGTCAGTGTGCGCTGGAGCCCCATCGGCATCTGCCCCCCTGCTGCCCTGGCAAGCTGGACTGGGCAAGGCTTTTATTAGTGTCTCATTTGGTGCGCTATGACTCTTTCCCCAAAACAGGATTCTTTATCCAGTGTGCATGCAAAAGAGCCAAGTTTAGTACACCAAGATGAGACACAGCCTATCACAGAGGTGCGCAAGTCTGAATGCTGGAAGAAAGCTAGCATGCTAGAAAGAAAAATAACAGCTACTACACACAAAATTTTAACATCACATTCACACAGTAAAGAACAAAATTACTCATGATCTTCTGTATTATTACAAAACACACATTTTGAGTCCATGGATTCTCATTATTTAACAGTCTGCAAACTCACTGTACCACGCAACAGCCAAAAGACCTACTAAAACTGCAACATGCTTAAACAGATACCCACAAAGAAAACAGGCTAGCAAGGAAGACATCTATGATTGCTGTGTTATACTTAAAGATACTTCAAGGTTCTATTCTCTGGCCAGTTTTCCCAATCATTTAACTTATACAGTAACCACCACTGATTGAAATATTTCACAAGATTCTCTGTCCTCATATTTTCAAGTGATTTCCTATGTTCTAAAACACCTCCCAATACCGATTTCTTAGGAACACAACTGAAAACAGTCATTCCCGACACCATCTTGTAAGCAAAAACCATGAGAAGAAGGAGGGAAGTGAGGGAAGCACAGGGCTGCTTGCAGCATGAGTGGGAAAAGTGGGGAGAAGGTTTACAGCACACTCACATAATACCACAAAAAAGCCTGTAACAACATCCAGTAAAACAATTAACTCACATTCCTGACAAGCCGCTTGATTTTCAGAGAAGCAGTACACAGAAGCACATAATATGTACTGTAAAATTCACAGATAACATATTGATAGCAAACATTAGCATTCTCTACTGCTAATTTCAACATTTAGTGCTTCCTCAACTTCTAAGTTTTCAACATGCTTATTGATGGCCTCTTGAAGATGGTCAATAAATTGCATGTAATTCTTATTAGGACCCTGATTAATAGTTGTAAATGACTTGGCTGCTTTGTCGGTTTCAGGTGCCTTTATCATAGCTTGATATGCAAGGTCTACTGACTGCCTCAGGATTTCAGAAACTAATTGTGCCTGTAATTGCGGTGTACCAATTAGTGTCTCTTCCAAGAGCTGGGGGATACCTGCCCCATTCAATGAATTCCCATCATTCTGTCCTAAATGATCTATAGCTGTTACATTGCATAGGTCTAATTTTGCTTGAGTCTTTCATCGTTTTTATCTGACCTCGGGGCAACACATACACATACTCCTTTTCCTTTTAACTTTTCAAGAAAGTGCTGCAGATCCTCGTCCTCATCCAAGTAATCAGATAAGGCGGACTTGAACGGTGCTGAAGAATCATTAGTAACAGAGGGATTTGGAACAGTGCACATTTTGGGGTTTTTTTTGTTGTTGTTTTTCCAAATCTAGTCCAGGGAAGCCACCCCTCAGTCCCCCACAACCCCCACACACCCCGCTGTCTCTGCCTGTTCCCATTCCTCTTTTAATTCTCTTGAAGTCTCTAGCGACAAGTGCCATGTTGTTAACAGTTCAGTTGTTTCTTTGGATCTTTCAGTAGTGCTTTGCCCCATACTAACATTCTTCATAAAGTCAGTTCCAGAAGGCTAATACTCTGCTTCTTCACAAGCAACTTCCATTTAGATAATATAACACCCTCTTCTTTAGATAAGTTCCCCCGTCCCATTCCTGGTAACTCACCAACTCTTGGCGTGGTGTCTTTTCAAGGATTCGGATCTTTGGCAGCTCCCCCATGCTGCTCTATCAGCTGTACTGGGCTCCATCTCCACAGCTCGTCTTTGGCTGTCACAGCTTCACCGCTGTCTCTTCTTCATGCGGCATCCTTCTTCATGCAGGATCATGTTGGGGTCACCATATGTCGTGGTTGAGACGGACAAACGACATAGACCGAGTTCTTAAGTACAAACAACAGTCTCCATTTATTACCACAAGTGCATTTTTATACAGTTTTACCAATTCATGTGTTTCTTCACTATTGGTTACAAGTTACAGCACTAACTTTTCATTGGCTAATTTTGCTATCATTAATGTTACTCTTCTACTCCCTTCTCTCTCACGGGTACACCTTAACATCTCCAGATACTCCTTTACTCCACCTTTCTTAGGGGTAAACCTTAACATCTTCAAGGGTGATCTCTGTTCCCATACCTCTGTCAGGGAATGCATGGACCCACTGTAGTTTCCCGCATTACTCTTGCAAACAAAATACAGTCTTCCTCTCTGACATGCCTACACAGTTGCAATTGGCAGAATTGTACAGGCATATTGCTCTGAGATGAGCTATCCAAGAACTGAAGGTTATCGGGTGACTACTAGGCATTCAGGCAAGTGGGTTGCGAAGACAGTAATTTTAATCTCATGTAGCCTGAAATGTGCTAAAGTTGAATATTCTTTTTTCTAAATAGAGACTTTTATGTTTTGAAAGTGGAGCTGAGGTATAAAATACTCTAAATCACATTCTCAATTTAATTCCTTGAATCCTCCTCAAGTTTTTCTGTGCTGCATTGTGTAAATGAAAGTAGAATGCAGTTTGTTGCTTTGAATTCACTCATATCCCAGTCTCATGGCTTGCTTTGCTGCACCTCATAATTTTTATCTTGGATGCAGAATCTAGATCGTTACTGATTAAGGTGGTGCCATAATATGAAATATAATTTCAAAATAACAGCTCTGGGGGACTTCATGAACTGATAAGAATATAAAAATAGACAGTGAGATGACCTCAGGGATTTGCAGAAATATATTCAAAACACTTGACAGTTTAAAGCTGTAGTATGTTTTTGAAAGTCACTTATCAAGTTTGAATTTCACACCTAGATTCTGATGTTCAAATAAAGACTTTTATAATTATTAATCATCTCAGAGAAAAATTAGTATCTGGAAGACATGTAATCTTCTTACTTTGGGATTTTAACTTTATCTTTGAGTAAGTATACATATGAAACATCTATTTACTTCGAAGTAGAATTCTTGCTTTCTAGAAAGATATTAAATATTGTTTCTAAGAATCTGATCCAATAAATCATCTTTGAGACTGTAACTGAGATTATCTGAATCACTCTTGAAGACATTAGGCAGTATTGACCTTAGTGCGAGCCCCTGGTGTGCACCACTAGTAGTGACTAGCTAGGCATTGTGCTGCAGATCACCAGCCTTCAAGCCTTCAAGCCTGGCAGTGCAATGCAATGGCTATCAGTTTCTTACACATTCGTATATGCACAGGATGTTCATATCTATAAATTAAAACTATGTTAATGGGATACAGTCTAGGTAATACTAAGTGGAGTTGGAAATCATGTGTGTATTTTGGAATATTTTGAATATCCTTCCAATCTCAAAATTCTTATTGTCAGTTGGAATCACACAGTCAGTGCTCTGCTTTTGTGAAAATGTGCTAGGAACTCTTAGTATAGTTGCAAGTCTGCCCACTCCATCTTAGTCACACACCCATTGGAGCAAAGCCAGTTTTTTGGTGTTGAATGTGAATTTCAGAGAAATTTATACATATTAAGTCCTGGTTAAAAATACACACATTTCTTCACCCTCTCCACACCTAAATATTCCAAAACAACTGAACACAACTGAAAACAGTAATTCCTGACACCATCTTGTAAGCAAAGACCAAAAATACTGTTAATCATAGTGGGACAGAGCCTCAAGAGGTCATCCAATACAACCCTCTGCACACAGGCAGGATCAAACTTATGTGGAACTAACCCAGGACTCCGACCTTCACTTTATCTTGCTTTAGTTTCATTGTGAAGCTATGGACAAATCTTTTTATTGCCTTTCTTTGAATTTCCTGCTTGTGAATGAGATAAAAATATTGGAATTAGTATCTGAACAGTGCTCTGAAATATAGCATTAAATATTACTTCCCCATCTTAGTTACGAACTATAACCATGCTTTTGATCTCACATATTGGAGGGATTCAATATAAACAGAACATAACACATGGGAAGAGTCCAGCTATTTTCTGTCAGATCATAGATAATAGTTCTCATGACATGTTCCACAAATGCATTACTATGATTACAGAGAAAGACACAGATTTTCCACATGCTTCAGGAGTACCTTTATTTGCAGTAGCTGAAAAATATTTTGACAGCTTTATGCAATCATTAATGAGCAAGTTTTAGCAACTACTTAAAAACATTTATTGAAATTAACAGCAGAATGACCTATGCAAGTTTGGTTCAAAAAGCAATTCAGTATTGGGATATTTGAAATATGGCCTACAAGGTGACAAATACATTGCATTGGGACCAAACTCTTCACAGATGCAACTGTGTGCTTCTGAAGCAAATAAGAGCTTTACAGACAGGAAAAACAGAAGCAAATGAGAGTTCTTAAAGAACAGAGGACCTTAAGATGCAGAAAGGAAATATTCACAGCGAACTTGCACAGCATTAAAAGCTTCCTGGGATCCATTTATTTTAACTACATTCACACCCCAACAATCCAAACCTGTTTGCACTTTTCATTTTTACATGTTTAAAACCAAAATCAGACTACCAAATCAGCAAAGGTATTATATAAACAACAAGAAATTACTCAAACAGATAAATGACTTAACAATGCCCAGGCACACTCAAATCTAAGGGCAAATTACAAGAATAAAGGAGTAGACATCCATGTAGAACAAGCCCCTACCCAGGGGTTAGACTGTTTGCAAGCCCCACTACAGGGTCCAACTGGTGGGAACAAGCTGTGTGAGAAAAGGCCTCAGTAGGGGCCTCACCACTTTGCTCAGGAGCTGCATTTAAGCTCAGTCCTCACCCAGGGCCTTCCTGAGCTACAGTGCAGCCAGGCCTATGCCTGGTCTTGCTAGTCCAGAACCTGACCCACCAGCTCAACTTCCTGGCTGGGTCGTATGTAAAGCCTTCTTTCAAGTGATTTAGCTGTTCCCTCTGAAACGCAAAATACCCTCAGCTCCATCCAGGTAACGGTGCTCAGGATCTCAGGGTCGGGTTCTAGGGGGTTTTAATTTTTTTGTGTTGCTGTAAACCTAGTCACAGACACACTTCTGGTCTTCTAGCAAAGAGAAACCATTTAATGTTGGATATCTGAATATCCATTTCAGTTTGCCTGTAAGAATTCCAAAAGGGTTTTATCTGATTGATCGATTGATTGTATTTAAATCAGTCTATGCAAAATAGAAGCTTTTTTCTTCTGTTGTTAACTAAAGCAGCTGCAGTTGTGGGAGACCCTTAACTGCAATAAGAAGTGTGTGGGTCTGCATGCAGCACGTGACACAGAACTGTGTTGTACAGAACATCTCAGCATCTAGTAAATGCAGACAGGGTGCAGTGGCAAGATAGGATGGGTGAGTGCATGACTCAGTCACTAGACACCCCACAACTGGGGAAGGCTGGGCAACTCAAGGTAAACATGTTGCTGCCTCCCACCACTTCCCATCTGGCCACTTGTGTCCATGAGCCAAAATGTCACATAAACCAAATCTGAAGCCATTTTACTCTGCATGCAAAGTATCTGCATTTGAAGGCCAGTTTCCCTATCTTGTCATTCTGTCTGGATCTACAATCCTGGAACTCTCTGCTCAACATTTAGCGCTTCATCCTCCACGTAAAATAATCATTATCTTAACATAGGACACAGCTACTCAACTACTGTTACTGAAATCTACACAGAAATGTACCCGGTCTGAATTTTGCCCCAGATTTGCTTCAGTAATGGTCTGAAGTCCACCAGCAAGAAGTACTCTGCTGGCTCTAGCTCTACTTGACCAGTCAAGCCCTTTGGCAATTCAGCAGCACCTTACAGCCACCCTTAACAAAACCAGAAGGAAGACGGTACCTCATCCAGGAATGCAGGAGACACGTTTGGAAATGTAGCAAGCTCAACATAAAACGTGCCAGTGGTCCTAAGCAGCCTCCACTTGTAGTTCGTCCAGGTATTTTGTTTCAGTTACAGAAAATTGATCTTTAATATAGTAAATACTCTGTATTAGTAGTTCAGTTGTAGATGGTAATTTTCAGTCAGCTCCCAAGTAAGATTAAATAATGAGTGGACAGATGAAAAAAAGTGCTGGTAAGCATGAAGGGAGACTTCAAAATGAAGAAATACCACTTCTTTGCCCACAAGACCATGAAACATGCTCCTACACATAATTAACTGGAGGTTTTATTAGATTTTGTTGGAGAAACTAACCAAAAGGAATGCATGAAATTTCATTTGGCATTCACTTCATAGACATGTCCAAACCAAAACTAAAAATCATAAATGCATGTATTTTGCTCCATAATGGTTAAACCAAGAGAGCAAAATCGGGTAAAATAACAAAGAATAAAAGGCACTTTTTTTTTAAGAAAAAACAAAAAGACATATTTAGGTTTTCATACCTCAGTGTCTTGGAGCTCTCTGCCACTCACTACAATCAGTGGGAAACTGAAATGCTCCAACAGTGATAGCAATGAGTCTTTGCCAGGGATATGTCTCAAACTTTCTACATTACCCTTCAGCAGAGCAAGTGCTGTGCGGTCACATGCAGCCTGGCTATTCTGTGGGCCCTGCTGACACTAATGCAAAGGACGTTTTTATCTTTGAACTGCTGCAGGATAAGGTTCAGTAAGGCATTTCCAGTCTTATCTTGTGAGTTGCAGCGCACACCCTGGCAAGTGTTAAGCATCCTCAGCTCCTGTTAATCTCATCAGGCTTTGAGGATACAAATTAGGGAGGTTTTGCTCAATTCCACTCTCATGCTGAACTTCTATTGAAGTCCATTGAATTTCTGTATGGAGCTATGGCCCTCCACCCCTGACTACTGTTTGCGGTAAAAGGAGCTGCATCTAAAAGTTTAATGCATTTTAAATAAGCCTTAATCTTAGTACAAAAGGCTAAAGACATAGATGACTAGGCCTCTTTGCTAAACCTATATTTTATTATCAGGCGTAAGAGATTTTAAATAAATAAAATTTAATAGTGGCAGGCTTTGCTGCTATTTATTTCTGCAATATATTAGAAACATTGACTTTCCTTATTCCTTTCTTTCATTTTTAAAGCTAGAATTGCTTTCTGGCTTGGGTAAAACTCCATATAAGAAGAAATGAAACGTGCAGATTAGGCTATTATCAGTGCTGTTACTATATGATTTTCATTTGGATAATAACCTTCACTGGGAGACCTCATAGCACATTACAAAAGCTGCCAAGAGAACCTTCTGGCATTTTTTTGAGAGCACTAGAAGCGCATCACCCCTCATGGGATGACAGTCCTCTGATAAAACAATTCCAAATGTCCTGGAAGAAAGTGTGACTGGATCCAAGGACTCCTGTCTAGTTTCTCTCCTGGAAGAGAATTCACAGGCCAGTAAACAGGGCCATTTTAATGGATTTGCTGACCTTTGCAAAAACTCTTGTCACAGAAACTGGAGGGTGGTAAAGCCTATTTGGCAACCCAATCCAAGCTAACTGAATTCTATTTTTATTGTTTTCTGTACAAGAGACAGGCCACATTAAGACCAGCAGGAAATTATGTGGGAGACACCTCTCACGGGTGTCAAATTTCTTTTGAATTTGACTAGTGAAAGCAGATTTTGCAGCATAATCTGCAGCTGGTATGAACTGCTTTGAATAAAACCCATTTATGATTTTGGCATTGATGCTGCCTTTGTAACTCCCAAGCATTTATTCTACTTTAGTGGAAGAGCTTGGAAGCTGGGGACACTGCTTTGGGGAACTACAGTTTTACACTCAGGCTCTAGAAGACCTGCAAGTTGAAAGGCAATCAAAAGAATATCTGTGAATTTAAGCATGTCCATTAAGAGGTATCTAATGTGTTTTACCTGCTTCCAAGATCTGGGTATTAAATATATATATATATATATATATATATAAATAAAAGGTATGAAAACATAGCGAGACCACAGGACAGTAAATGATTTCATACAGATGAGATAGTTTCCTTTGGTATCAAGTTAGGACTGAGTCTCTGGACTTTGTGAGAGTGTTTGAGTTATGTACACCTAACATTCTCTTACATCAATGTCCTTAGATGACCTGCATGAAAGTCAGGTTTTTGAAACACTGCTGGGAATTAGGCACCTGAGTCAGTTAATCCAGAGAATGGATGTGATATCCCTGATATCCCAATGTCAAGTATGAAGCCACTCTGGTGGGGTGCTTCTCAAAGTGAGGTGTTCCACAGTATAAGCAGGATCACAACTGTCAGCATCAAAATATTTCAAAGTCTATATGCTTCTTTCCCCTCAAGAGATCTCATTGCCATTTTCAACTAATGGAAAACCTTTTGGCTAATGCTCATTTGGGCAACAGCAGACTTAGCACTGTTCTCAGTAACCAGAGGTCTCCTCTCTTGGGTGTGACATGGAGCTGACACTTGGCTAGAGAAGTTTCCTTGGTTAACTACTACTTAAACACACTTCGTGTGCCTACGCAAGCTCTGCAACATGACAGCTTCACAAAGAAAAGCTGATCGGCTAAAAGGCTATGTGCCAAGAAACAAAAATAGTCTCTGTCAATGTGGAGGAAAAAAGGGAAAAAGAACAGGAAAGAAGCATGTCAAATGCATGTGCACTCTCCATGTCCACCTACTGCAAGAGTGGATGTGGTGGCAGTTGCTTCTGACTCACTTTCTGCCCCAGCAGCATGTGAGGCAGGGACTGGACAAGCTGTATTGGGAGTCTTGTGGAAGATTGTATACCAGGAGTCAGGGAACTTGAACAGATCATGTCTGTTCTATTGGGGCCAGAGAAGTCCATATGTTATGAATGTAATCTCTAATATTTACTATCTTTGGGAAAGGTACTGTGTATGTGGATCAAGGGGTGGAATGTACTGATCCTGACCAGGAGACCACTGTACATTGAGAAGTCAGAGACCCACACCACAGCTGCCCTGAGCAGGTGCAGGACTCTGCTGTGCTGCGTGTCCAGCGTGGCCTTCAGGCCTGTGTTATGCTGCACGGGTCTAATGGCAAAAGGGCATTGTAACTGAGTAGCCTGCAGGCAGCTCCCACTTGCTACCGGCAATTACACTACTTATGTGGCCTTGCCATAGTATAGTAGCTCAACCAACCAGAAAGGAGGAACTTCTTTCTACATAAGGGATCTGTGTGGTGTGCTATAGGAAATGGGTCTCTTTAGCTTGGAGAAGAGGAGACTGAGGGGTGACATCATTAATGTTTATTAATATGTAAAGGTTGAGTGTCACAAGGATGGAGCCAGGCTCTTCTTGGTGACAAACAATGATAGGACAAGGGGCAATGGGTACAAACTGGAACACAAGATGTTCCACTCAAATATGAGAAGAAACTTCTCAGTGAGGGTGACAGAGCACTGGAACAGGCTGCCCAGGGAGGTTGTGGAGTCTCCTATTCTGGAGACATTGAAAACCTGCCTGGACACATTCCTGTGTAACCTCATCTAAGTGTTCCTGCTCCAGCAGGGGGATTGGACTGGATGACCTTTCGAGGTCCCTTCCAATCCCTAACATTCTGTGATTCTGTGAAAATCCATCTGGGGTCCATTTAATGCTGCATGAATGCAGCACTGTCTGAAGGGACACAAGATTTACTTGCTATCTACATTTCTTTTTCTGTTCTACTAACTATTTTATTAAGCCATTTGCTGCCCAGCACTTCTTACTAAGATCCAGGCCCCGCACCACTTCTCTCTGCCATCTCTCCCCGCACTCCCTGGTACAGAAGGTGGGCACCCCACTCTCACCCTCCACTACCAGGAAAATGCTCAGCCGTGCAACTCTTCCAAGACAAACTTACTGTGATGGGGGAAACCCACACTAAAATGCCCACAACAAATGCCCTGTCTTCCCTTAATCTGGTCAGCATGTAAGTCCACTAAAACTCTTCTTTTTCTGTTTCCAAGTAAAACTAGCAATGGTCAAAATTATTACTTGGTTTACTGCACAGACTTTTGCCTCTCCATTCAGCTTTTATTTCTCTAGCTTGAGTGAACAATAAATTATAAAGAGTTCTTAACCATTCAAATGTATAGCTGTCTTACTTATTTATAAGACATCAGAAAATATTACTAAACAGAGTTAAGATTCAGTGATTTCATAGACCAATTCAGCAGGTTTTGGGTCTAGTTGTTACTTAGGTTACTGACAGAACAGGGTACCAAGCATCATAAATCAGCCACTTCACACAACACTGTGTATCCTACTGTGTCTCAAGAACTAAATGGAGAATATGAGGCCCAAAGTATCCTACAGCATGGCAATAACAAACCAACCAATAGTGAGATGTTCTTAGACAAAGCAGAATGGATGGAATGGGAAGAGGAGACTAAACACTGTGTTTCGATTTGTGTCGTTGCCTACGGTCACCTAGACATAGATTGAAATACATCAGTGTGAAAGTCCTCCGGGTCCTTTTAGCTGATCTTGGGATACTGCAGCTCTAGCAGCAAGTGGGCTTGTGAGCCCATCTTGGGCTCAGTGTACTGACCCCACAGCCACATCACAAATACTTGTTTGTGCTGTTTGCTAAAAGTTACTGCGAAGAAGTCATGTGGAGAAAACAAGCAGTGTACATGATCTGTGGAATCTTACTGGTCTTCACTTTGCAATGGCTTAACAAGACTTAACAAGAGTCACTCTGGTAGAAAAGATCAAGGCCTCCTTCCTCATAAATTAGTTCATAGTCCTACTGTGGTGAGACCTTGGTTTGTCAAGACTTCTAAAGACTGACACTTAGGAAAACCATGTGTCTTTTTCTGGCCAACTACTTTCCTGTTTTGCTTTGCTATCATGTAATTTTGAAACATTCAGGACTTCTTTTTTTTTAATGCTTTTTGTGAATGCTTACATTTTAAAAGTAAAAACACTAGAAGCTGACAGGATGTTACTTGGGAATATATATATTTGTTCTGTGAATAACACATTATTTGGTATTGTTAACAGCAGAAAGTTTTTTTGCTCTTTGAATAATCAACTTAGGAGAAGCAGTAACTTTTAGCAAGTCAACTTACATTAAATATCCTCAGCATGTACACTTGTAGGCAGCTCAAGATAATATAATTCTGTTCTCTGAGTCACCCTTAGGCTGCTTCTGGTTCTTGAAGTGACAGTATGTGCTTTACCACCAAATCAGTAGAAGAAGGAGCAGAACCCTTTGAACGCTGTAAACTGTGGCATTAGTTGGTGAATCTGGAAGCATATATTAAGATACTAAGCAATTTCCTAAGTGTTTCACTGCTTTCAGCTCAAATCAACTCACAGTATACACCTTTGAGTTACATTACAGGTTAACATAGCCTTGTTCAAACAAATTGCTTTCAAAATATTTCTGACTTTCTCTGAAGATATTTTTAGTGAGACCTGTTCCAATGTTATACATGTCTTATACAAGTTGCCTGTTGCTCTTGTGTTCAGGAACAGAAGTGCTGTTTTGTGTTAAGATAACAATCTTAATTGAGAATACGATCTCTTGGCCCCTGCTGTGTGGAGCTTCCAAGCTGTTGGTAACACAGTGATCATCAAAACACATTAGAGCTGATCTTAAGCAGTTCTTCTGCCTTTGAGAAAGCTGCAAAACATGCAGCACAGTGTGTCATCCGTTCTTCATGCCCAGAGTCTTCCTGATGTGCCTTCAGCTTGCTGATCACTGCCTGTCAAAATATTCATGAGACTGAGGAGACACACTCTGCAGTAATTTAGAAGCTGATAAAGATTCGTGTTTTTCACGTTTGTGGAATATATAACTAAGTAGCCTACTTGCTTCAACATGATACGTTGCTTCTGTTTAAGTCTTCGGATTTAAGTCTGCATTGCAGTTTGGATGTAAGGAAGTATCCACACCTGGAAAGCACTAGAAGACTAGCTCATGCCCTGCATCTGGAACAAAAGCCTGGGCGCAAAGCACTCGGTGAGCCCTGCACCGCGGGAGGGCCGGCAGCCTCGGCGGGAGCCCCGGGGAGCCGCGGTGCGCTCACACCTGCTGGCTCAGCCCCGTCTCGCTATGACGGCACCGTTTAAAAAACCCGCCGGATTTACGGGATCGCGGACATCTCCGGGCAGTGGCAGCGCCGGGCAGTGGCAGCCTGGGGAGAGGCAGCGCCGCTAACTCCGCAGCCGCCCGGCAGCCCGTGCGCATGCGCCATTCGCCATCTGCTGCGCAGGCTCCTTGGCCCATGGGACTGGCTGAGGCTGGGGACCGTGGACGTGTCCGTTTGCCACCGGGGAGCGCCTGGCACGCTCGGCGAGGCGAGGCGAGGTGAGGGGCGCGGAGCGGAGCGGAGCGGCGGCTGTGCTGGCCGCGGGGCGGGCCGGGGAGCCGCTAGCGCCGAGGCGCAGGGCCGCGGGGCGGGCGCTGGGCTCTCGTCGCGCCGGGGTGGGCGCGGGAGGCGAGCGACGGCTGAGTGGTGGCGGGACTGCCCCGGCACAGCTCCTCGGGGGCTGCCGGCGTCTGGCCCGGCTGGGCCGGGACGCGCCGTGCGCGCAGCGGGGCGGGCGGCCCAGGGCGAGGCCCGGCCGGCGGGATGTCAGCGCGGCGGGGCCTCCGCACGGCGGCAGGCCGGCAGCCACGCTGCAGCGGCTCTTGCCGTTACTCACTTGTAAGGCTTGTGGTTTAGTTTAATTTAAACCTGGTTGTTTTGAGGAGCTGTGGAGTGCTGCACATGTGAGACACAAGCGGCGGGAGAGTGTGCAGGTATTCTCACTCTGCAGCGTTGGTAGGAACACTAGTTTGATTCAAGAGTCCTTTAAAACGAGCAAAAGGCAATAAATGTAGTAAGTGTGATTTCAGTGCTCTCAGCGAACATTTTCTGTTATTTAACTTAGTTTGCCTTGTTGTATTTACTTCTGGTAAACTGGTATGGACTAGATCTATGATTCTGTGTGATCTGAAGGTGTAAAGCTACAACAACCCCTCTCTGCTTCAGCTGTCTTAGCTTGTCTTTCTTAACATTAGGATGTTGTACTGGCACTGGGTTTATGTGGCAAGGTTTTGGTACTGTGGGGGCAATCGGGGTGGCTTCTGTGAGAAGATACCAGAAGCTTCCCCCACGTTGGATGGAGCCAGTGCCAGCTGGCTCCAGGATGGACCTGCCCACCGGTCAAGGCTGAGCCCATCAGTGATGATGGTAGCCCCTCTCAGATGATGTATTTAAGAAGCAGCAGAAACTGCAACACACTGGCAACTGATGACAGGAATATGTGAGCCAAACAGTCGTGCAGGCACCAAGGTAAGTGGAGAAGGAGGGGATGAGGTGCTCCAGGCACCAGAGGAGAGATTCCCCTGCAGCCCATGGTGCAGCCCATGGTGAGGCCAGTTGTCCTCTGCAGGCCATAGAGGACCTCACACCAGAGCAGGTCGATGTGCCCAAAGGAGTCTGTGACCCTGTGGAGAGCCCGTGCTGGAGCAGGCTCCTGGCAGGACCTGTGGAGGACCCATGCTGGAGCAGTCTATTCCTGAAGGACTCTTCCATGTAGAAAGGACCCAGGCTGGAGCACTTCGTGAAGAACTTCGGCCCGTGGGAAAGACTCATGTTGGAAAAGTTCATGAAGGACTGTTGCCCATGGGAGGGACCTCATGTTGGAACAGGGGAGGAGTGTGACTGCAACTCTTGTTCCCTGTCCCCCTGCTCCACTTGAGGGAAAGAGGTAGCCAAGTTGAGACTGAGTAAAATTAACCCCAGGAGGAAGATAGAGGTGGGGGGAAGGTGTTTTTAGCTTTGTTCCTATTTCTTATTATCCTACTCTGACTTGATTGGTAAAAGTTAAATTAATTTCCCTGTTTGTTTTGCCTGTGATGGTAACTGGTGAGTAATCTCCCTGTCCTTATCTTGACCTATGACTCTTTTGTTATATTTTCTCCCCTTGCCTAGGTGAGGAGGGCGAGTCATACAGCAGCTTTGGTGGGCACCTGGCAGCTAGCTAAAGTCAACCCACCACAGATGCTTACCATTCACGTTAATTATACTGTAAAACACAAAATGGACCCTTGCTTATACCTTATGAGTTGTTTGTTTTTTCCTCTCGTTTGCGTTACAGAATTGTTTAGGGTGGGGGTTGTCTGTATGGTTGATGGTGTAGAGTACCTCTTCAGCAATGAGAATAGGAAAAATACAGTTAAGGATAAACAAACAAAAAAGGTGTCAGGAGAAGTGAGATGTAATTAGTTACGGCTTAACAAGGTAGCCTGCTGATGCTGTATATGGGGTAAGTTTGGGGATGTTTAGTAGCCAGTGTATGCCTGCTGAGACTGGCTGTTTTGTCAGTGATCTTTGCAATGTGTTAGGAGAGGACTACAGTAAGAATCTGCAGGATAATTATTCCCTTTCATAGTGTTCCTGTATTATTTTTTATTTCTCGAGTTGGGGAAATGGAAAAGAACTGCTTCTGTAGAGCTTGTTTTAGATATGGATGGATTAGTTTCATGGTAATGCTGCTTTGCAAGAATTGTATTCTGTAGAACACTAATATCTGTCAGCTTCGATGTGGAAATAAATTACACAGTGCTCTAGGTTGTTAATGTTTAAGAAGATTCTGCTAAATGTTTTGGATGGTGGTTTTTTTTATGTGTGAGTTGTTCTTTGTTTTCGGTTTTGTTTTTGGTTCTTTTGGTGACAGACTGCTGGGGTAAAGCTTGTCAGTAGTTTTCAAGGCTGCTGTTGATAGGCTGTAGAGACCCTCACCAGCTCTCAGGAGCCTGGTCCTTCGTCTTTTCATTGGGAAAGACAGTCAAAACCAGTTCTGCTATTGCTTTTCCAGTTCTTGGGATTACTGTGTGAAAATTGTGCCATTCCTGGGAAAGAAACAAGGGTCTGTTAGAAATACTGACGCATATACGTATTTATAGAAGGGGATTGGCATACTGACAAGAGGGGGCAGTAACCATGCTTCCTAAAGGTGAAAAAGCAGATACTCTGAATTATTTTTTTATTACATTAGTAGAAAGTGGTCTCCAAATTAAAGTAGCTCCCTAAACTGAAGAAGGGGAAAATGCCCTCACCTTTTAATTTCCTTCTTTTCAAGTAAGTCTTGACCTAATCTTGAGAGCTTTCATGTCTTCAGTGCCAAAAAGGAAGGTACAGGATTAAGAAAACGATTTATGGTTTTGCTTGGGTGTGGTGTGTTTTGTTGTTGTTGTTTTTGTTTGGGGTTTTTTTGTTTTGGATTCTTTAGTTTGGTTTGGGTTTTTGAGGGAGGGGTGTGTGTGGTGTTTTTTACTTGTTTGTTTGGTTTTTTTTTTTGTTTTTTTACTACTTCCAGGTTTAGGTGGTGCTGATATTCCTTTTTATAAATCATACCTGGAATTTTCTGCAATTATTTTTTATCTTTTGGCTCTGCAGCTACTACCAACAACAGCTGTGCTTCTCCTAAATGTTGTCTCATTACAGTCTTTGTCTCATATCATTGCTCTCAGAGTGGACAAATGATTGTATGATGCTTCCATAGATGTTATTTGCTATTGGTAAGACTGGAAACGATTCTTTGAGAAGGGAGATATGAATGAATAAGTAGCATCATGGAGAGATGTGCTCAGCTCAAGAATGCATTTAGCATTTTATGATTGAGGTCTTGAACTGCAAAGTTTGGTTGACCTCCAGACTCCAACATGAATGTTAAGTGAAAACGTCTCTCTTCAAAGCTTTAAAAGAACCTTAACCACCATCTTTTGACTGGGTACTACTTCCTTAAAGTTTTCCTTTTGGGTATTTTTAGATTTGCTAAATATTGTATGTGAACTTTTTACCTCTTCTGAGAAGTAAGGACTGTTAATGGTGCTCTGACAACACTGCCTGTAATCACCTTCCATTATCTGTTTCTTTTCAAGTGCAAAGTCAGTAGAGACAAAGTGTTCCAAATAATATATAGTGAGAAGAAATACTTATTTTTGCACAGATGAATAACTGTGAAATCGTATGCATAAATTGGGAGAATCATAAAATATCACTTAATGTTTGTATTTTACTAGTGTGAAATAATAGCATTCAACAGCTTAGTTATGAAGATATATTGTATTAGTTATGTATTTGAGATAAAAAACTTTCTGCTCTTTGCACATGTGCAAAATTTGTGTGGGAAACTTACAATAAAACAATGTATTAAAAGTAAGCTGTGCTCTCTTTTTCTTTTCACAGTACTAAATGTTTTCACCTACGTATATTTGATAGCTTCTAATTTTTTAATGTAATTTCTAAAGAAAGAGAACCCTTGATTAGTATTAAGCATGTAGGCAAATAGATGCTCATTCAGCAGACTCCTTTATTATGGACAAAAGTGCTTTGTTGAAGGATGCTTGGAAGTTCCTTTTGTAGTTAAGGGTGACAGAATTGGATTTCTAGCTTGTCAAGTTTCCAGTACTATGTGTTTTTACCATGCTCTTTAAAAATGCAACTAGAGTTGGCTGCAATGGATTCCTGCGTTTTTCACGATGTTTTGCAATTGCATTGCCATCTAGGCCTTGCAGGAATATGCAGGGTGGCATCCTTATTTTTGATTCATCTCGTTCCCAGTTCTAAGGTTCAGATCAGAAACTATGCAAGTGCCTGTTCAACTGAGTATTCTACAGTGAATACAGACCCTGAACGTCAGGGGAGCAGATTTTGATGTATTCAGGGGACACTTGGTAGGACCCTATGAGAAGTAGCTTTGAAGGGTGAAGGAGCTTAGGAAAGCTGGCAGAGCTATAAGCACAGCATGAAGTGCCAGAAAAGACCATCCTACTACTGAGGAAACTTCAAGGCTTTAATGCTAGTATCTGCTGTTAAGCTTAACATAAATCTTGTATATTTTTTTTCTGGTGAATAACACACTTTCTTTCCTAAATACATTTTTCATCTCTCTTGCAGAGTGATCATATCACAGAGCCAAAATGTTGGATGACATCAAGAAGCGGTTTGAATTTCCTAATGCACTTATTCAGTCACAGGTAATTTTTTTAAAAATTGAATTGTCTGTGGAAATTGTTGTTCCAAGGCCTGCTGCCTGACAGTAAAAAAGGTGATAAGGAGCACTCTTTGGGTGATTTTTGCTCCAAAGGCAAAAAACCATAGAAGTAGAGTATTCTTAAGTTGAAAACAAATGCTAATAGCACTCTCTGTGTAATCCAAACATTGGAGATAATTGCTCATCACTCTGAAGTCTCTGCAGGAAAATAGGGAGCTTTCCAGGACTAGAAGGTTTATGTGGGGCCAAACATTTTTTAGTGACCCTGTGTTCTCGAGGGAGTTACCAGACATCATGTATGGGGTCAAAATACTTTACAATGCATTATAGAACTGCCTTTAGGACTGATCTGTTCCTGTGTGATTAGAGCTGATTGAACTACTGCAGTCTTGTCTGTCATTAAAAAATAACTGTATACAGCTCCGCTGTCGTCAGCAGACCAGATCCCTTCATTTTCGGATCCATGTGTTGGTTCCTGATCATGATCACCTGAAACTTTCTCTCATGCATAAAGTGTTTATCATAGTATTCTTAATACTATGAGAGAAAGTAAGAAAATGATAGACTCTTTTTAAAAATAAAACTACTTGCTTTGGACATTACTCATTTCAGTATTAGACATGTGTCTCTTCAGCTGTAAGATCATTGCTAACTTTCCTGGTTTGAATTCAGGATTAAATACGTAGCCATTTGTTTGATGGAGTAAGTTGATATGAATGCAGTCTGTGCAACCTGCTTTCTCTGTTGCCTTTTCAGTTTAGCTCAGTCTGCATTGGTTTACAATAATTTACTTTGAAAGACACACAGAACTCTTCTTGTGATCATCCTGGTGTTTAGCAGTGGCAGTCATGTTCCTGAAAGCTGAAGTTCATCTGAAGTCTAGCAGTGTCATATACTGCAAATGAGTTCACATTATTACCAGCCTTGATGAGTAGGACTCGGCATCTTTGAACCAGGTCATTTTTCTTGAGTGCAGAAGAATGTCCCCATATTACAAGCATTATTGAAATGTCTTGGTTCATCACTACAGCTGCGTATTATTAAGGGCTACCGGTGTGCTCTGGTTGATTTTGTGCTGTGCTTGGTTGTTTTGCTTGTTTCCACTTAAATTCTGTGACCCCTGTGTCACAGGAGAGTAATTTAAGGTTCTGCTTTCTGCAGAACCATTTCTGAAAGAGAAGCACGACTTAAAAGAGTTCAATGGCGGCTTTATTATTTACTGCATAAGGGAGATATATCAAGCCAAATGCTGCTTACATTCTTTCCAGGCACGTGTATCTGTTCATGAAGCAAACCTTCGGGCATCTTCCCTCCCTGATAACTGTTAGCTTCAGGGGCTGTATCTTGGAGCTCTGGAGGCAAACTCTCAGGCGAGGCCTGTATTTGTCATGGTGAAAACTTTCAGGATTTTTCTCTCCTTGTTAACCGTTTGCTCTAGAAGCCTGTATTTAGAGCTCTGAAGGCAGACTTTCAGGGGAGGCCTGTAACCATTCGCAAAAGCAAACTTTCAGGCATTCCCTCCCTGATAGCCATTTGCTCTGGAGCCTATATTTAAAGCTGCAGTGGCAAACTTTCAGGCAAGGCCCATGACTGTATGCAAAGGAGACTTTCAGGAGACAAAATTCTCAGAAAATAAAAAACTTAATGGAGTAGAATAGCAGAAAGGCTGGTTCAACCTGGGTACCTGTACAGAGGTCACCTCATGCATAGAAAACTACAAACTTTTATATCTTTACAGACCATTCACACCAGGATTCAGTCCTATAGCAAAATTTCACCACCAGGTGCTTTGTTCCCCATTGGACCTCTTTTCTCTGATTCCATGTTGGCCTGTGTTTTGTTCAGTTGTAGACATTGTTTTTGGTCCAGAGCCTTGCATGTGCTGTTTTGTCTGGATAAATCCTTTCTTCTCAGTGAAGTGAAAAATAGGTGCCACTTTGCAGATGTCTGTAATGTCTCCACGTTAGCCTTGGATTGTTGTTTTCCCAGTGAGTTCCATCATTCCCAGCAAAATGCAAGCTAGACTTTTATCTTGCAAGCGTTTAGTGGAGTCTGCAGTTGCCCTTGGTAAATATGAGCAGGACTTTACAGCTTAAAATTTTAGCAAATCTAGTCTACCAAGTAACATGAATCAAAGAGTATATTAAAAATCATACAACCTTATGTCTCTAAATAATCCGTTACATTTGGTGTGCATCTACTTAAGCTAAATGATTTAATATTGAACTTGAATTGCGCTCATCCACTGACCTGCGAGTAGTAAAACCATTGCCATACAGCTCACTTATTTTTCAGGGAGAGCTCAAAGTGGGCTCATTCAGGCTGCCATATTTATGGAATGAAGTGGTTGACTCGTAGTCAGATTGCATATAGTAGGAAAAATATGCACGAGACTCCCTGCACCCGCAAGTTACCGGCATTCAGTGTGCCATTCTGCTTCTCGTGGGTCTCCTGGAAGGCGTTCTTGGTCTGTCTGTGGCCCAGGCTCTTGCCTCCTCTGGAGCCTGGACCAAACTGCTGTTTGTTTGGCTGGGGCAGGGGGGGTGTCGAATGCATCCACCACACCCTGAAAAGTGGTCTGCAATTTTCCATGTCATGAGGCCAGGATTCAACTTCGTGACAGGTGTCGTCTTTGTCAGACCAACAAAGATGTCTGCTCTGCAGAGCATGTAACCTACACAGACAAGGACCAGGGAAGTGAGGAAGTTGAGCATAATTTTCTACGTCAAAAAGTTTTATGGGTAAATCGAGTTCTTGGAATGCAATGGGCTAGTCTGCATTTTGACTTCCTTGTATAGTTCACTGCAAAAGCCACTTTCTATTGATAAGCCCCTTTTCCATTGCAATGACAGTGTTTTAAGGATGTGGGTGTGAATTGATTTCTGAAGTTCCTTAGAAGCAGGAAATAGGAAAAATAGAAGATTAACTTGGTAAGTCCAAGAAGAAAGATTTAACCTGCTTAGGGAGCATGTTGTTGCTCTTGCAGTGGGATAGCTGCTGAGCAGCGTAGATAAATATTTGACTTTGTTCCATTTTTCTCAGTCTTTTTTCACAAGAGTAAGATTCCTAGGTAATAAACTGTTTTTTAAAAAGTGTTAGACTACATATACAAACCTTTGAAGGGCATCATCTGTGTCATCTAGAAAGAAAAGTCTTTCCTGGAAGTGTGAACTGTTACCTCACGGTGCTACTGTTTGTCATGTCAGGCTAGCAACTAGTATCTAAATGAAGTGTAAATAAATCCTGAAAGAAGGAACTTGAAAACATTTTAAATAATATGTTCCTGTCTTTTTATACAGTAACAAAACAGAAATCTTACTCTTGATTGTTTTGGGTTTTTTTTTGTTGTTTTTTTTTGTTGGTTTTTTGTTGTTGTTGTTTTTGTGTGGTTTTTTTTGGTGTTTTTTTTTTGTGGGTTTTTTGTGGTTTTTTTTTGTTTGTTTGTTTTTGTTGTTTTTTTGTTGGTTTTTTTGGGGGGTTTTTTTGGGGTTTTTTTTTGTTTTTTTTTTGTTTTTTTCTTGCTGGCTTCCTCATTTACTTTTGCCAGAGGTAAGGATCTGTCCATACCATAGAAGAGTCGATGCAGCAGCTGTTCTGGTTACAATGATAATCTGAAACTTTTTTTGTGTGAAAACCTGTCATTCTGTCTCTCATGGAAAGGGTTTTCTGTGTATCAGAGTCTAGGGCTATGAAAGAAGACGGAGTAAGGCATTAGAGCTGAATCAGAAAACAAAAGCCTGTATCCAAACACCTTGAAGCCTCTGAGGGTTATTTCAGTCCACATTTGGATTTTTAAAAGCAGTTTGAGGAAATAAAACATTCCTTCTACTAAAATAGAACAAGATGCTCAATTTTAAAGGTCAAATGAACAAATGTATGCTGTTCTCTAGAACAGAAACATTTTTTGGAGGACCTTGAAAATTTTAATCGTCTTCATCATCGCTACTGCAGAAGAGCTTTATGAAAAATACTGTTAACTTCAGATGCTTTGTTTAAAATAAATGAAATGCTCTGGCAGTGAGTATGCTACGTAAAGTGCTTAAGGTATCATAATATATTTGTTATCAGTGTTTAACAAAACTTATGATGCACAAATTTGGGCAAGTTGCTTAGATCTGCTGTGTTCTACTACTTCTCTTGCTTCCACTGCCCTATATAGTGAAGAATTTAATAATTACCAGTGCTTTTCAGTACACTATGATCTGTAAAGCAGTGGAGCTGTAAATGTCTACTAGAGCTGATGCATTTAAACTATCTGCAATTCCTGAGTATATACCTGATTCTAATCTTGTAAGTGATTCTGTTTGAAGAGACCCTTGGGTCTGTGTGGAGCCCTGTGGAAGATTTTTTTTTTTTTTTTTTTTTTTCTGGCTCAGGATAGCAGTAAAAAGTAGTATACTGGCATTTTGGAGATTTTTGGCCCCAAAATATATTTTAGCTTTCGTACCAGTGTCTGATACTTCAAATAACCATAAAATGATTGTAGGCAACTGCAATGTAAATTCTTCCTAATGGAGAACTGAAAAATAACACCTGATCTGCATGTGTTTTTTCTTTTTCTCTTTTAGGCAGTGGGCCATCTGATTGCTGCAGTTCTGAAAGAAAAAGTTTCTTCAGAGAAGATTAAACAGTCATCTGACCAGGTGTGTGGCACTCTTTCCTTTTTGTCTCCTCTCCTGTCCACATGTGCTTATGTCTTTTTGTGGTTTCTCATTCCACATTGTGTAATTTCAATAAATCTTAGAAGTAAGGGTAGTTAGCAATATGTGTCTGGGTGTACAGATAGAAATGGTACATCTCTGGGATCAGAAGAGCAGTTTTACTTCCATGAGAAGTCTTAATGGCAAAAGTCTTAATTCTGCAGTATACCAACATGTAGCTGTGCTCAGTTTGAGAGAGTTTTATTTGAGTTTATGTACGTTACTGTAAGTGAAGTGCCATATGGTGACATTGTCACTTGAGTAGGGAAGGCTTTTTACATCACTATAAAAATTTCAGAAGTATTGCATTTTGCATACCTGTATTGCTGTTACGTTTCATATTAGCTAAGTAGAGATTATATTTCTCTAAGAGAGAGTGTAGTGCAAGGGCATACTTTGCCTTTTAGTTGAGGGAAGCTCACTTAAGTTCAGGTCTGTCTCATTTACTGAGAGGCATATAAATGCTGGCATTTGTGAGGTGTCACAGCAACATAGGAGAGGCATTAGTTAGGATTTGTGCCATTGTTTTTCCTCCCCAAAAGCTAACTTGTACAGAAATGAGTAGAAAATAATTTGTGAATTTTTCTTCTGAGCATAAAGTCTTAAAAAAACCCAAACCAACCAACAAATAAAAAACCCCCCCCAAAACAAAAAACAACTTCCACAAACCCAAGTAACAAACCCACACCTGTAAAGTGTTGAGTAGGGGAATGTTGGAGGTTTGTAGTTTTTCTAACAGTAGCTCCTCCAACAGTCCTGATCACAATCATGTTACTGAATGACCTTCTGTGTTGAGCTACAAGCTGACTCTTCCCATTTGCTGCCTCACAAAGGTATAAACTGAAATGCAGCAACACTTTCTAAAATGCTAAGAAGCAGAAGATTGTGCTACTTAGACATTACAGGCTCTCTTTTTACTTGAGCACTTTTCAGTGTTCAGTTTTTTAAAAATGTTCCTTGTTTTGCCATTTGGAAGCTACAGAGTCAGCACACTAACTATTTAATGTGAAGACAAGCAGCAGTTTTGATGGGTATTGCCAAATCTTTGTGCTTGCTAGCCAATGGAGAGAGCTGAGGACTTTGTATGGTGAGTAAAGACAGCTTACCTCTGGATAGCCCTTTGTATGCCTGCCTCTAGCTGGCTGCACTGTACCTTGCCATAGGTACTACTTGACATAGCAGTTCCTGAGTTATCCCAATTACATGTTGATCTTTTTAAGGAACGAGGAATTGATGATAGCCTACCTGCATAGGCGCAGCTGAAAAATTAATCAGCTTTACCCTTTTCCTAGAGACTCCTGTCCCTGCTGAGGGCATAGGTGATAAGGAAAGTGGGAGCTACCCTGGGAGAGGCCTTTCTGAGGTTTGGAGTCTGTAGGCCAGCTTCCTCTCTTGCACTCTACAAGACTTGAGGAGAAGCTTTTGAGGAGGTTTTTATTTAGAAGTGTGTTTGTGAAGGATGAAGAGAAATCATTGTTGGCTTTCTCATTGCTTCTGTCTCATGCTTTGACTTCAGACTCCTGCTCTGAACTTGCTTTGGGAGAAGTGCTGCAGTGAGAATGTTGCCTTGCGAACAGCCTGTTCTGAGGGATTGGTGGCACTTGTTGCAGAGAAACATGCTGAGCTTGACTATGTTCTTCATGGAGCTCTGAACCTAATTCCCTCAGCAAGGTAGGCTGGGTTGTCTGAATTTGTGTCTTTTGTCAACAGAGGTTCTGTAAAGACAGTATCTTCAAATAAGCTCTGGTGTTAACGACTGATATGGCTCTGGCCACTCTGCTAAAGGCTGTTCATCTTAGCAGTGTGACACTAGGGGTCTGACTTAAAGAACTCACAGAATATCCTGTGTGTGTAAGCTGAAATTGTTTGCAATTCAGACTAACGCTCTGAATTTTGAACTGTGGAATCTCAGAAGCAAATGCATTGGCTAGTTTGTTTGCCTCTGTCATGGAGAAGTGGGAAGAAAATGGCAGCAACTTCCATTATGGCAACCAGAAATAATCCTAATCAAAATAACTAGTTGCTCAAATAGAATCACCACAAGACTGTAGGTGGGGTTTAGGAATGCTGGGTTTTATTTCCTTGTCTGCCAAGGAAGAAATAATTTTACCTAACTCTGCAGCTACTTCCTCTTAGAAAATTCTGCAGATATAATGCCTACATCTCATAATGGTGTTTTGAGCTAGACTGCCTGTGCAACGTACTGAGAGAATGCAGTCGTGGGGAAAAAAGGCACTGTGCACAAAATTTATAAATGGGAAGTCAAGTGATGATTGGGAAGATGTTTCCATTCAAACATACCCATATGTGTTATCTTTATTGCTTCTGATTTTTGGCAGCTAACTAGCTTTCTGTACTATGCCATTTTATTCTCTCCCTAGAGCAGAAGCATCAAACTCATTTTCACTGGGGGCCACATCAGCCTCGCGGTTGCCTTCCAAGGCCCCAGTGCAATTTTAGGACTGTATACATGTAGGAGTAGTTACATTAATACAGTCTTAAAATTACATTGGGCCCTTGGAGGGCAACTGCGAGGCTGATGTGGCCCCTGGTGAAAATGAGTTTGACACCCCTGCCCTAGAGAGTGCTAGAGTTGTTTTCAGCTGAGCCAGCTAATCGATACTACAACTGTGATGTATTATGCTGGTGGGCTCAGTGTAGAGGTTGTGAGAAACATGCTGTTCAGGATGTGTTTTTCACCCTTTCAAACCTTCACATAATCAGTTTCAGGCTGAGACTTCTTGTGGTCAGTGTGAGCCAAAGGTGAGTTTAAGTTTGAGTGAAATGCTTAAGAAATCAGATATTTTTAAAAAGACTTTCCTTGCCACTTGCTTGTTTATAGCTGGGATCTTGCTGTGATGATGTGGATTCTATGCTGAGTTTACAATAGATGGTTATAGATCTCTAGGAAAGGTTTTGCAAATACAGGGTGTTTCAAAAATATGGACCTGATTTCAAAGCAGTATATTTCACAGTGGCAACATGTTACAATTAGTTGGCCTGGGTGGTAATCATTTGAAACTCTATGACCCACCCGTTCAAGTGGTAAGAGTTTCACTCATTGGTGGCTTGTGGTTGCAGATATGTAGTGATTTCGTATTTGGTCTGTCTTTGAAATTTGGTCCATCTTTTTGAAATACTGTATATTTTTATAATATGAATAATTTCTGGTAACTGCTGTCCTGCAAATGACAAAATTTTACTAGTTCACTTTGGGGTTAAGGGAAGAATCTGCATTGTTAATAAAGAAGCAGATGCACACGTGCTTAGACTATGGGAACCTGTGTCCTGTGAGGTAGGGTGGAGAGAAAGTTTCATTAGCTCTGGCTTGCAGACTAAGAAATGTGAAATTCCTATTCAGCTAAGGGTTACAGTATCTGCGGTTTATAAGGAAATGACATGTTAATACAGTTTTCTACTTAAGAAAATAAAAAGTGTAAAATGGGATATTTAGGGTTGAGTTAACCTTAAATGCAGAATCAGAATTATATATTGAAAGGTCTTGGATCTGCCCCATTTGTGCACTGTTCTTAGATTTTTCTTTGTGTGAAACCAGCACATGAGTGATTGCTATAGTAAGTGCTGGCAAATTCCCAAGTAACCTTTTATGTATTTTTGGTTTCTTCCCCCCTTGCCCTGCCCCAGGCTGCCTCAATTCAAACCATATCCACTATGGATTGCAAAGCAGGGTTTATATGACCTAACCACAGAAGTCTGCATTTAAAATGTCTGTAGCCTCCAGAGCTGATTAAATTTATAATTCAGATTGGTTCATTTCAGTACTGATACTTCTTTCTTCTTGACTCTTTTTAAAATTGTAGTTTGCTGCTCATCATCCTATTCCCTGCCAAGTTTTCGCCCAGGCTTGCTCTGTGGCTGTGCATTGCTGTGTGCACAGTGTCTCTAAAATAAATATGAAATTAGCAGCCAGCAGAAAGGTACTTTCAACTGCAGAGCACCTTTCAGTGCTGAAAGGAGTTAGGTGAATCTTCTCTTGGCAAAGACTACCCGTGTTCTGGTTTTGCTTCATTTCCTTCTGTTATGATGAATTTATCAGGGGCTTAGTGCACCTGGTGTTTTTTTTTTTCAGGTGTATCAAATTCTGCATGCTAGGGAAAACATTGTGCTTTATCAGAGGTGAACATCCAGTGCTTATCTGAGTTGACTTGTTAAACAGTTCACGCAATCTGCTCATTATACAAGTGGGAATTTATTTTAACCTCTCTGGTCTATTGTTGTACCATAACTGTCGGTTAAACTCAGTGTTTAGCTTGCTCTGATGCCCCAAGAGTTTAAATTTCATTGAAGATCTTATTTGTGTGTGTGCTTGTGTGTGTATGCATGTATACAAAACATGTATACATATGTAAATACACAAATGCACATTTTTACATGTTTTTAATGTTGGTCTCCAGCTTTCTGCGTAGAAGATAATGGGAATACTCTGTGGCCTGTTGTTGTGGCTTAACCCGAGCTAGCAATACAAGCACAATAACCGCTTTCTGCTCCAGCGGGGGGATTGGACTAGATGATCTTTCGAGGTCCCTTCCAATCCCTAACATTCTTTGATTCTGTGAACCAGCACACCTGTATTCAATAATGAATGAGCATAAATAATCTCATCAGTCTATTAAAAGCCTGTGAAACAATGGGTTGTTGTTATATTTGAGAAATTGTCAGAAAGCTTTCTGTGTGTAGGTAAGTTTTCAGAATGTTTTTAACACCTGAGAATCTGTGCCTGTAGGAGGTGCGGAAATCTTTGCACTATGCCGTGCTGTTGTGCTGCTTGTGTTTAGGAGCTGAGCGCATAGCATGAAGCAGCCAGGCTTCTCCACCGCCTGCCTGGGAATGAGGAACAGGAGTTTCAGAACAGGGAAGCCTCTTTTCTTAATGAGTGTTTTATGGTTTGTTTTTACCCTCAGTGCATAGTTACCCAACTGAAGCTGGAGAATGTGCTAGCAAATTCCCATTTAATAGCCTCTTGCTAGCTGCAAAGTATATAAAAGATTGTTCTCTCTCCCCAACCCTGTACCAAAACAAAAGGTTCTCCTTCCTCTGTATGTTACATTGACTGTGTTGGGATTTGGAAACCTGCTGTATGCCTTCCTGTTGGTTGCTTTGCAGCAGAGTTCTGTCAAGCCTCATGTTTTCTTGTATAGTCAGATTTCAATGTTTGGAGAGCCACATGTCAGGACAGGCAGCCGTTTTAAAGCTCAGTGAAGTGTTTGTAAATATCAAGTCCTGGTATTTCTTTGTGATTACTTGTTGTTACCGCACATTATTGTGCTGGTATTGGTTCAGCCTGTATGTGTAAACATCTGTCTTCTAACACTGTTCACATAAAGTCTCTCTGTTCTTTGACAAAAATTGGTTAAATTTCTTCAGACTTTTTGTTCTAGCTTAAGTCTAAATTTATGTATATCCATTAACAGTTTAGGAAGATGTTTGTGGAGCATACTGCACACAGTTAGTATTACTGCATCTCAGTTTGCTCAGGTATTAAATGAAGATGGTGGTTTGTTTGTCCCATGAGAGGCTTACATAAATTCTGCATAACTTCTTGTTTCCAGCTCACCCTCTGAAGATCTCCTTCAGTTTTCCGTTCACTAATGGAGAAGTGGAATTACAGATGAAATAGTTTTATCAGATTTTTTTTCCTGCTAGGAAGGAGAGAAGGGGAAACAGTAAAAGAAAAACACCAAGAATCCCCAGCATCCAATTCTGTTTTTTGTCCCTTATCTTGCCCTGTATGACAGAAGTAACTTTTTGTCAGGTGATAATCCCTTATAATTGTGTATTTTGTTAGCTCTTCTTGTTCATTATGTGAATAAAGAATAATTGTAGTTTAATAATGTGAGTAGTAAACTATCTCTAAAAGATTATTAGGAGTTAATGATGCAATTGTACAGCATGTTCTAGATAAAATGTCAAAGAATCAACCGTGATTTTTTTGTTTGTTTGTTTTTGCTCTGCTTCTACATTTTCACCTTGTGAAAGAATGTTTCGTGATAGAATCCAGCCTATTTTTTTGAGAAGGGATTGGGTTGGATCTGGTATGGTCTAGTTGAAAAGGTGTGGAAAGGTTGGAAAGGCGTAGAAAGCACAAAATTATGAAGAGGAAAACCAAATATTGAAAGTTATCCTTAAAAGCTCAGCCAAGCAGTAACAAACTCTGTACTTTTTGAGCTCTACTGCATGGTCATGGGGCTTTTTTTCCCCCCACCTTAATTTCATTAGTGTCTCTCCAGGAGAATATATGAAATCTTATAAAAATTCCAGAAATACTGTTATTTCATTATTGTTAATGGTAAATTAAACAACATAGGGAGAGAGAGATAGAATAGCTGTATGTATCTATTTTATGTAGTTGTTGGCTCTTGAAATCAAAAGTCAGCACAAACTAGATGTCTCAAGTGCCTTTTCTGACAATGTGGTTTCTCTTGCTAGACAGTGACGTGGTTGAAATTTGTGTACCAAGTTGGACATTCACCTATACACTTGCATTCAGAGAAGGGCTAATTTTCTGGTTTTAACATATTAAAAGCATTGGTTTCAGTTAAGCTGGGGACAGCAAATGTAAGAGATGGTACAAGCGAACAAATAACAGTTTTAATTGAAGCATTAACTACTCTCTCTGCTGTTTTGCTTATTATGTGAAAAAGAAAACGAAGACATGTGGATGCACAACTTGCCCAAAATTGTGTAGGCAGATTTGAGACAGTCCTTCAGGAGAACTCAAGGCTTCCTGAGTGTCAGTTTTGTTCCTGGGTTCCTTGTCTTATGGAAAAATCAGCTAACATAACTACATATCTGATAGTAATGTATTTCTTTTTGTCAACAGAAATGTGCATGGTTTAGTAAAGACTGTTCGGAAATTGCTACGAATTCAAGCTATTCAACTGGGAAAAGATGGAGACGAGGCTGTTTGGAATCTGTATGGAATCAGGTCAGTTTCACATGGGTTTTATTTATATACCATGGTAACTTTTCCTCTGATTTCCAGGAAAAGCATAAAGTAAGTGTTGATGCTGACTTTCAGTCAGTCATTCTCTGCCTTTTTTTTTCTTTTTTTTTTTACTGTGCAGGTAATCAGTCATTTGCACAAATTGCCCACAGAGGTTGTGGAATCTCCATCCTTGGAGCTTTATAAACAATAAAGGGATAAGATTGCTACTGTAAGCTCAAAAGGGACAATGGTGACACATGAAGGCTGTGTATGAGAAAGAACAAATAAATACCAACACTTGTCCAAATACAGTAGCTGGATGATTGCTAATAGTCCTTTTAATAAGTCTTATTTTAAGAATGTGGACCACTTCCCTCTCACTTGTTTTTTCTGCCTTATTCCTTTTGTCAAAATAAGGTTCCTGAATGCTTTTGCTGTTAAAGTGGTTGCCATGTAAAAATAAATGTTTTAAAGATGCATCCACAGCTACTCCTCTAAAGCTGCTTGTCATGCTATAGCAGCCTTCTGAAGAGGGCATCGTGGTGACTTCATCCAGCTCTTGAGGAGCTATGAGTCAGTGCTGACATTAACAGCCCCTGTTGTACCTTTTCTGGAGAGGTCCCAGCTTGGGACCTTCTCAGGTTTCTTTTTATGCAGTTAAGAGGTATCACTGTAGCAAGCTGTAGCTATAATGCTTTAATGATATAAAGGCGCTATTTGGTAGAAAGGAATCATGTCTTAAGCAAAATGAAATAGTGAAGAAAAGTGAAACACGCTTTGGAGTGCTGGACACGCTTGCATTCCTGAAGTCGTGTGTGGCTTTATTTTTCTAGCTATATCAGTTCTTTCTACAAAGTCCACATTCCTATAGAACAGGTTTAATTGAAAAGGCAGGCAAAAGGGTTGTAAGATGGAATTCACACAGAATCACAGAATGTTAGGGATTGGATGGGACGTTGAAAGATCATCTAGTCCAATCCCCCTGCTGGAGCAGGAACACCTAGATGAGGTTACACAAGAAGGTGTCCAGGCAGGTTTTGAATGTCTGCAGAGTAGGAGACTCCACAACCTCCCTGGGCAGCCTGTTCCAGTGCTCTGTCACCCTCACTGAGAAGTTTCTTCTCAAATTTAAGTGGAACCTTTTGTGTTCCAGTTTCTACCCATTACCCCTTGTCCTGTCATTGGTTGTCACTGAGAAGAGCCTGGCTCCATCCTCGTGACACTCACCCTTTACATATTAATAAACATTAATGAGGTCACCCCTCAAGTCTCCTCTTCTCCAAACTAAACAGACCCATCTCCCTCAGCCTTTCCTCATAAGGCAGGTGCTCCACTCCCTTAATCATCTGTGGTGCCCTGTGCTGGACTCTCTCCAGCAATTCCCTGTTCTTCTTGAACTGAGGGGCCCAGAACTGGACACAATATTCCAGGTGTGGTCTCACCAGGACAGAGTAGAGGGGAAGGAGAACCTCTTTGGACCTACTAACCACCCCCCTTCTAATACACCCCAGGATGCCATTGGCCTTCCTGGCCACAAGGGCACAGTGCTGGCTCATAGTCATCCTGCTGTCCACCAGGACCCCCAGATCCCTTTCCCCTACACTGCTCTCTAATAGGTCATTCCTCAACTTATACTGGAACTTGGGGTTGTTCCTACCCAGATGTAAGACTCTACACTTGCCCTTGTTATATTGCATTAAATTTTTCCCCGCCCAACTCTCCAGCCTGTCCAGGTCATGCTGGATGGCAGCACAGCCTTCTGGTGTATCAGCCACTCCTCCCAGTTTCGTGTCATCAGCAAACTTGCTGATAGTACACTCTATTCCCTTGTCCAAATCATTGATGAATATATTGAATAATACTGGCCCCAGTACTGACCCCTGAGGCACTCCACTAGATACTGGCCTCCAACTGGACTCTGCCCCATTGAACACGACTCTCTGGCTTCTTGCCTTCAGCCAGTTCGCAGTCCACCCCACTACCTGATAATCTAGACTGCACTCCCTCAGTTTAGCTGTGAGGATGCTGTGAGAGACTGTGTCAAATGCCTTACTCAAGTCAAGGTAGACCACATCCACCGCTCTGCCATCATCCATCCATCTTGTTATGTCCTCATAAAAGTCAATGAGGTTGGTCAAGCACGACTTCCCTTTGGTGAAGCCATTTTGACTGCCCCTAATGACCCTCTTATCCCTGATATGTCTTGAGATGGCACCAAGGATAAGTCGTTCCATCACTTTCCCAGGGACAGAGGTGAGGCTGACCGGTTTGTAATTACCTGTGTCCTCCTTCTTGCCCTTTTTGAAGACTGGAGTGACATTTGTTTTTCTCCAGTCCTCAGGCACCTCTCCTGTCTCCCAAGACTTGGCAAAGATGATGGAGAGTGGTCCAGCAATGACCTCAGCCAGCTCCTTCAGCACCCGCAGGTGCATCCCATCCAGGCCCATGCATGGATTTATGGATGTCCAGGTTGCCCAACTGCTGCCTAACCCAGTCCTCATCAACCGAGGAGAACTCCTCCATTGTCCTGACTTCCTCTGGGGCCTCAGGGGTACGGGGCTCCTCAGAACAGCCTCCGGCAGAGTAGACAGAAACAAAGAAGGCATTCAGTAACTCTATCTTCTCTGTATCTTCTGTCACCAGGGCACTCACCTCATTCATCAGTGGGCCTACATTGCCTCTGGTGTTAGTTTTATCTGCCACGTATTTGAAAAAGCTCTTTCTGTTGTCCTTGACCCCTTGTGCCAGCTGTAATTCTAAGGAGGCCTTAGCTTTCCTAGTTGCCTCCCTACACCCTCTTACAACAGCCTTATATTCTCCCCAGCTGGCCAGCCCCTCCTTCCATGATCTGTAAACTCTCCTCTTCCACTTGAGCTTACCCAGCAGTTCCTTGTTTAACCACGCAGGTCTCCTGGCTCCCTTCCTTGACTTCCTACGTGTTGGGATGCTCTGATCTTGTGCCCGGTAGAAACAGTCCCTGGACACTAACCAACTATCTTGGGCCCCTTTTTAAAGCTTTCTCTTTAGTAGTAAATAAAAGTATTTAAAGTCTGTGGTTGAAGACACTAAGTTAAAGAAACTTAATCCAGGCTCTGTGTGAGAAAGGGTGTAGTAGGATGTGGCTGGAATAAAGAAGTAGCCTCTCCCCAGTAGGGTGAGGAAAGATTATTCCTTCCCCCCTCCATCCCCACCTACCAAAAGAAAAGTTGCTGTTAACATACAAGGAAGGTTAAATTTGATCACTCAGAATGGTTTAAGGCACAATAATAGACAACTGGAAATAAGCAGCAGACTTGTATTTAACCAATGTGGTTTTCATTTTTCCTTTTGCTTCCAGTTGACTTTCATGAAGAGAGACTTCAGGTTGTTTGACTTAGTTTTGAATATGTAGTAGGTCACAGTGCTGTGATTGAGATCTGATTTTGGTTTCTAGGGTACAGAAATGTTAATCTTTATTCAGTGGCTTCTTACATAACAATTTTTCATAGTTGCATTCTATAAAGTGGCATTTAAACTTGATTTCTGAAAGAAATAATGTATACAATAACTCACCAAAAGTAACTTCCTGTTACATTGTCGATATATTATGCTGTCAACTATGCAAAAGTATTCCATATGGAAATCATCAATGAAGAATCAAAAAGCACCAGTATGTTCTCAAGTAGTTTGCTAGTGTCATCTCTCCTGGGACATTTTGAAGTCAGTATTGCAGGGTAGTTAATAAATTTGGTTTAGACCAATGTTAATTCTGCACAATAGAATTACTTTTATAATATGCTTCTTGTGATTGTGTAATATTATGAGCAATTCCTGAAAATAAATTGGAGAAAATAATGTTTTGCAGTTTAGGGGTTTTGTCTGTTTATGTTGTATTTGGTTTGTCTGGGATGGAGTTAGCTTTCCCATATCAGCCATCCCAGTGCTGTGCTTTGTATTGGCAGCTAGAACTGTGTGGAAGACATGACACACCAGTGTTTTGGGTACTACTGAACAGGACTGCCCCTCCATCCCATTCCCATCCCTTCAAAGGCCAGTAGGGTGGGGGTGGGCAAGACTTGGGAGTGGACATAGCCAGGACATCTGATCCAAGCTGACCAAAGGGATATTTCATACCATATGATGTGCTCAGCACTAAGACCTAAGAGAAAGGAGCTGTGGGAAGGCCATTCATTATTAAGGCATTTTTCTCCTGAAGTGGCTGCTGCTGCTACTGGACACTGCCTGATGATGGAAAGTAGAGAATAAATCTTCCTGTTTTCTGTGGCTTTCACGTACCATCCTTGCATTTCTTTATTAAATTGCCTTTACGTTGACCCACAGGTTTTCCGTCTCATTTTCTCCCTGTCCTGCTGAGGAGGAGGAGCAGGAGAGCAGCTTGGTGGGCACCTTGCTGCCAGCCAAGGTCAATCCACCAGATAGGTTTTCTGATTTCATCTGGGGAAGCCTCTGTAGCTTTAATGCTAGGGTTCTCCATTTTCTGTAAGCAAATTAAACTTGGAAAATAGAGAAGGGATTACCTCTGTTCCTGTAGAAAGTGGGAAATGTTCCTTTTAACCTGGTAGGTTGGTAGAAAACTGCCTCATAGATCACTGAATTTTGGGATCCCTAATTGATTCTGTAAGCTGTGTAGGTACCACTGGTTGTGTTTGTTTTTTGTTTGTTTGTTTTTAGTAACTCGTATTCCAGTGGTGGATAAATAACAAAATAAATGTGCTGTTTGTTTGGTTTTTTTTAAAGGATGTGTGAAAAAAGGTAATGTGAATTTTAAATTTACATATGGGATGATCTGCACTTTTTGTTGTGAATTTAAGACCAGCTGTAGCAGACACAGAAATAGTCTGCGAGCTGGTCTCACTGTGAACTGGAGCTGAGGGTTCCCCGTGGATTTATTATGTCTCGTCTGGCATAAAGTTGCCTGTTTCCTTTGTGTATTAATATAGCTGTCCAGTAATCTAAGCTCGAGATTAATTGAATGGGAGCGCAAGAAAGAGGGATTTTTGAGGAGTGCTTGTCAGTGTTCTCAGTACAAGTGGGTTATACATTTACAGAACTTTGCCTATACATTTTTGCTGAGAGCTATGAATATTTTTTTTTTTTTTTTTTTTACGAACTGATATTTTACATTCTTCTTAATGATTCACCATGCATGGGTTTTATTGTCTTAAAATTCTGGAGAGCTGCCAACTTTCTGAAATCAAAATTCAAACCAGGTAGAAAAATGCTTTAAAGATCATATTTGATGAAGTAAAGAGCTATTCCATCTTTCTGAAAGGGCGAGGGTCACAGCTGCATACACAGAAAAGTATGTTGACTGCAGACGTTGTTTCCTCATACAGAAAAAGCAATCTGTCACTGAATTTATGCGCTAAATCAGATTGGAGCTCTCTTGTGTTCAGAGCTGTAACAAAGAGGTTGAGATGACCTAAAAGTTAAAATAAGTTTTGTTTTACGGTTGCCCCTCACATAAAATTTCTCTTTGTTTCCCTAGACACGTGTTTACAGGTGGATAGCTGCTGTGTCTTGTTGTGTGTTTTGCTGTATTCTGAACCCGCTGGCAATAATTTAGGGTAGGAGCACTGTGATGCTATTTAAAGAGATGTGTTTTACAGTGCTATGTTAGCAATTCTTAAGTTAGTGTTGAGGATAAATTGCATCTACAGACCTCATGTTTCCTGCTACTAAGAGCATTATCAAATGAACTTTCTCAGGCTGCACATTTTGGTGTTTCATTATTAATCACTGTACGCTATGGAGCTTAGCTGATTTCTTTCACCATTGAATTTAGTACAGTTACATTAGTTTCAGAACACGCAATCTGTCATAAAGGGCTTGCCTTTTTTCTGGATAATATGCCATTTTAATTTTGATGTGTCACGTATGCTGACTTTATGAAGGTTCCAATGACTTCAGTGTCATAGCAGCACTCAGATGACTGGAGAAATATCCTTCTCATTAGGAAAGGTAATTAGTTCTTAAAATATGACAAAGATATTGAAGTAAGCAGCTCATATAACATTTTATCCTTTCTAGTCTTCGTACACAATTGTAAAAGACTATTTAACTTTAGTAAAATATTTATAGAATCAAGGAAGGTGGGCATATGAAGACCATATTTGTAAGTTAACAAATTATAGATAAATGAATGTGGGAAGTGCCAGGCTTCTAGCCCCAAATGTGAGGGGCAGAATTGTAATATTTGCATATTTGTGACCATGGTGACTGTTTACTGAACATATTTCAAGTAATCCATCATATCAGCCAGCTTTCTGATCTGTATGTCTTCAGTTTATGTATTTGCCTGAATAGAAACACATGTCTTTGGAAGAAGAGACTAACTGGTCTGTAGTTAGCTGGGTCTTTCCTCTTGCCCTTTTTGTAGATTGGCTAGCTTCCAGTCAACAGAGACCTCTCCAGACTATCAAAGCCTTTGATAGATGAAGAAGTAAGGTTAGCAAGAATGCAGAGCCTGGTTCTTGGTGGAAGAACAATAGACAGTGAGCGTAAGTTTTGAAACCAGGAGTTTCTGACTGGATATAAGGAAAAATGTTCCTCTGTAAGCAGTGGAGCACATTGCACAAGAGAGCATAGGTAAATTTTCTCTACACTGAATACAACACTGCAGTGAGATGGCACCTGCAGCCTTTGGAATTTTGCCAGTTGTAGGCTGCAAAAGACTTCAGTAATGAGACTGGAATCTACTGCAACTGGTGCCCCTCTCCTCCTGCCCCCCCATACCCATTAGACTACGGTACTTACCCTGTTTTCCAAAGTAATTTTTTGGCAAGTCCCAATAGAATCTCATCTAATGTTCTTTATGTTAAAATATGGATCAGTAGGCGTGCAAAACTCTATGCTTTCATGCTGCTGAGTGGTTTGGAAGCAGAGTTTGTTATATTTTCTCCTCTTTGTTCATGTGATTTCTCTAAATGCTAAAACAGCGCTAGCTTGAAAGCTATTCAGTTAATCCAGGCAAAAAGCTAAATATCTGCTCCTGAAGAGATTGTCCAGATGCTTTATTTTTAATTCTTCTTCCTGGGTGTGTATATGGTCTTATTATCTTAGCACAAGATCACCTCCAAATTTAACTCACTTTTTTCTAACAGAGTAACCAGAAAGCTACTAATTATTCTTTTATAAAGATTTAAATACAATATGTTAAATTTCCTCTATTTTAAGCTTCATTAAAGATGTGCCAGACATAAGATATAAGAGCCCATTGATAAATTTCCTTTTGTCTTTAGATACAAGAGCCTTGTAATTACTTTCAGTTCCGTTAGCCCTTATGAGTAGTGATTTTCCTTGATTTTATTGCTCAGACAATATTTGTAGTTTTTCAGCTTTATTATTGATGTTTGTAATTACTTCCACAATTTAGGTCACCTTACTAAGAATATTTACTTCCTCAAATTTATGTATTAAGACAATAAATTAGTGTTATTTACTGTGTTCATGGCAAATAGCTTTTGAAGATGGATTTGTAGTCATACTTGTGAGTCTTGGTAGTGTACAGGCTGTGTCTGTATACGGAGATGGCTGAGCAGCACTGTTCTTTATCTCACTTTATTGCATTCCTGTGGATCTCTGCTGTTTTCTTAAAGGCACAGTTATCTTCTTGTCTACATAGAACTTACCCGAATCAGGTGTAACCTCTTGCTGACGAGGTATATTCTAAATACTGTCGTAATTTAGATGTCCTGAGCAATGCAGTTAAGTCTTTGACAGTAAATAAAAGCTTTTGCTTGATACTTTAAAGCATATGAAGAACACTTTTTGCTTTGTGAATATCCTTCTGTGGCAGGAAGTGTTTTGTCAGCCAGAGCAAACTTCCTACATGCTTCCACCCTAAGATCCAATGCAATTTGAAGCTTTTGAAGAGAGGCAGTTGACCAAAACTTGTTATTTTATAATAATATTTTCTCTTCAAGTATTTCAGAATTCTGATTTTTGTAGCATGTAGGGGTGCTGCAGTTATGTGCTGTTACCTGAGCTGTGCAGCTGCAGGGTTCAGTGGGCCGTATAGTTGACTGTTGTCTTCTATTGAAGTAGATATTCCCAGTTTCCTTGGGTGTTAGCTCTATTCTGACAAAACCGAGAAGAAAATGAGCCATTAGGTATGTACAATATTCTGTAACCTGCTTTCTTAACTTGGCAGATCTTTCATTCAGCTAATGGTGATGCTACTCTCTGATTATTCTCAAAACGAGTCAATTGCTCAGAATTCAAACAATGTTGACATTAAGAATGTAAAAATAACAGAATAAGGGACACCTCCTTTAGTTTGAGGATATGTCTGCTAGTTTTTTGGGGTTTTTTTTCAGAAATAGTATCCTACTAGGCGTAGCATAACTGTAAGCATTCCTCTTTATGGCAGGTAGGTGTTACCTCTTTAGGTCACTCAAAGGAAGCCTTAATACACTATCACATTATGCAATTCAAATTTGCTATGTAGTGGAAAAAATCAGATACACATTTTTGATTTTTTCATGGGATTCCTGCAGATCACACCTGAAGCTGGGGTTGGTTTGGTGCTGCTGAAGGTGAAGCCTGTGTCGTAGGACCATGCTATTGAATCTGAGTGTCTCTCAGTGAATGTTGTCTTCTGTAATAAAAAGACTGCCTCAGATCTTGGGCTTTCTGCTATTAACAGGTTTTTAAAACAACAATAACGAACCAACCAAATACCATTATAAATTCTTTCTAAAAGGCTTATTTGACTATATCACTCACTGTAGTAAATTTAACAGTGTATCAAGAAAACTGACAGTTTCTTCATTGCAGTGTGCCATACCTGCTACCCTTCAGGTGACACAGGTCACATGCATGAAAGTCAATTGGCCTTTAAACACATGCAGGAAGCCTTAATGTTCTAATAGAGGTGGGGGTGTGTGCTGTCATTCTCTCTTCTCTCTTCTCTCTCTTTTTTTCTTTTTTTTTAATTCTTTCTCTTTTATTTAAATGGCACGGTAAGGGTCAGAAACTGAGGCAGTTGCTCTTGAGATGTGCCACTCCAGTTGGTGGTTCTCATATCATCTAGTGTTGTACAGGTAAAATTGACTGAAAGTCTTTCTGGTGTGTAGCACAGATTTGTTGGATGTGAACAGGAAAGATGGTTACCCAAACTGAAGGTGGTGATGTGCAGCATCTGCACTTCCTAAATGTATGCTGCCCTCCTCTGTGGCTGCCAGATGTGTGCAGTGTGTGTGCATTTGTTGCCTTTCCATTTATTTTGCAGCCCTGCTGTCCTCCATGTGTCTAGCAGATCCTTGGGAACTGGCAAGACTCTTCCAACTTATCTATCTTGCTATTAGGAAAGTTGTTTCTGCTCTGAGTGCAGGGAAATATCTGGTTGTCTGCTGTTAAGCTGTTGGTATCTGCTTGTAGTTGGCTGAAGCAGGAAACAAAACTGGGGGAAATATGGACACTTAGCAGGCAGGTGTGCACAAGGAGGCCAGTCACAGCAAGGGCAGTGGGTAAACTCTAGCAGGAGGACATGGAGGTGATGATGAACCTGCCTTCACATCACCAGTTCTTTCCGGTTTCCCACCTCTCCAGGCTATTTAATGTTCAGACTCTCATATTCAGTCTTTTCATATGCTGGCTTACTCTAGTCAAATGAATTTTTCATTTTGCTTCTGACAGACAAATTATATACCTCAGGCTGCCCTCCTGCCCAGGTGTCCTCCACTACAAGGGTAGTCACTGATGCAAGCATCACATTTCTAGGTAGTGTAGATGGCCTTCAGTCCTTGACTCTGGAGGTAGGGAAGCTGTTGGTGATAGATTTATCGGAGAAGAACCCGTGACTACCAGGCCCCAGTGACATTTTCAAATGCAGCCATTGTCAGAGGGCTGGCAGTAACGTGGATGTTTCTAGGCTGGTGGTATGACCAGCCTTCTCCTTTCCTCTTCCTTTCACTGAAAAAAAAAATAAATTTGGAGCACATTTAAACCAGTAAGTGATATGATGGTCACCTCAGTTTTTGTGAGGTGCTGAAGGTTTGTACCTATGCTTGAAAGACTGGATTGTTGTGTGACATAGAGTTCAGATTTTTCTGTGGCCATTTCTTGGAGCCTGCTCTTAGTGTCTAGTGCTGCTATCAATGACTCAAATCAGGCCATACATTTGAACAGTGATCCTTAGACATTTATTTTTAAAAAATAAATTAAAAAATATTTTTCTGATAGAGACTTTTTTTAAATCCTCTTTCCCAGTGTTCCTATAAAATGGCCTCTTTTGACAGTATAGCAGTCTTGGCGAAGCTGGTAAAGGGAGCTGGTAATACCAGAGGCTTAAACTGTCTATTTCTACAGCTGCTTTTATTTTGAAGATAGTTATTTTGCACACTTGCTTTCTGCATTATAGATCCAAATGTTTTTTTCTTTGTGTTTCAGGAACACTCCTCATCCGTTTGTCAATGTCCTCGAAAACAGACCTGATTGCTGGCCAGTTCTACTGCAGCAGATAACAGTATTTTTCCATGAGTGTCCAGAGAGGTAAATGAATAAATAATTTAAAAATATCAAATGTAGATAAGTGAATCATATCAATGTAACTCTTTTCTTGAAGGCAGCTGCACTAAGCAGTGAGAATTCTGTCTTTTGAAAAGGATAATTATAGAACTTCAGGATACCATTTAAAGGTTAAAACCAGAATATTAATAAAATACTAGCATAATCCACCAAAAGTGGATTTTATAGTTTTTTAAAACTCTTTTATGTTGATATAATTTTTATGGATGTTGAAAAATTGGTGCAAGTTTGATAGCACCTTTGTAATTATTATTATTATTTTTTTTTAAATAGGCAATTTATATTATTTGCTTTGTCAAGATTTTGCTTGCTTGGGCAGGAAAGATGACTAGCATGCAGGTATAACTCATCTATACAAAATGGCGACATGAAAAAAGGAAAGCACAGACAGTCTTCTCTCATAGTAAAGGATGAGGTCTTTAAAAAGGATGTATACATCTTGATTTAAAAAAAAAATAGAAAAAATAGTGGCACACCCTTATTATAAAGTCTCTTTAGCAATGAAAATATATCCAATCTACCAACAGTTTCAACATTTCTTCATGCTTACCTCCAATAAAGACTCACTGTAAGATACCAAATGCTGTAGCAGCTGTAGAACTGAATGTTTTCAGTGATTTTGCACCTAAATGTGTGCTTTTCAGATAAAAAGTACCTCTTCTGTGTTCTTAAAGACTTACACAAATCCAACAGAGTAATTGTACGGTGAAATTGACTTCTGTATCCTGCTGCTCTGAGTGAACATACAAGTTTATTGTTCTGTTAAATTTCTAGTGGGCCTAGACTACCAGATCAACAGTAAGACTTTGAACCAAAAGTGTGTTTTATTCAATTTAGTTCATAGAGTATTTTTAAAATACTTGCAGACTTGTTCTTCCACTGTGCTGCTAAATCTGGGACTTGTGAAACATTCTGTCAGATGTCTGAATGGTCTAATGAACTGTGGATTTTTTGCCTGTGGTTTGTTTTGAATAAAAATAGGAGTTGTTCTTGCTCAAAAAGAAAATATCATGAACTTCCTTGCTGCTTTTTGTGTGAAGGCTTCTGTGGAATAAAGTTCTAAACTGAGAATATAGAATCATAGAATCATTTTGTTTGGAGAAGACCGTTAAGAACAGAGAGTCCAACCATTAACCTAACACTGCCAAGTCCAAACCAAACCGTGTCCCTAAGTGTGACATCAACAAGCGCCATGTATGTCGATGTAGATCTATTACTGAGTTTTTTGTAAAGCTCTGTATCAGGGCTGAGTCTTGACTTCAAATTTTGATTCCCTGTGTATTTGTTAATGCATTGATCATTAGCTTTATTTGGTTGTTTGAATAGAGTCAAGAACAGCTGGTATTCCTAACATAGTCAAGCTGAAATAATTGTTCTGAGATACTTTTTTTACTGGGAAACCATCTTGGTTAAATCAGATCCTGTTCCATGTTATTGTTTAAGACCACTGGGCAAAAAGCGGCAAGGAATAGATGCCTTTTCTTAATTGAAATTGCATTTTATGTGTTTTAAAAAGCTATTTTTGATTAGTCTTGTCTGAATGGTACTTCAGAACAGCACACTAGTGTCTGATGGTATTCAGAGATGGTATTCAGCAAGGAAAGCCATTTTCTTGAATTGCTGAGAAAAAAAAATATGAGTGTCATGATCTGCAAGTACATATTGAATGGTATTCATGCTTAAATATTGAGTTGTTTCACGATTGCATTTCAGTGTATAGTTGCTATATAAGGTCTCTTGACAATGCTTCATGCAAATTAGTCAAAGGTTTTTTGTGAGATTAGTAGTGCCTTTAATAACACCTTCCTGCTAATTGCATCTTGTAAATTATTGCAGAGAATGTCACATTGCTTGGGTTTTCCTTGTTGTTTCTTAAGTTTTCAGTAGAAAGCAGTATTGATAAACTTGTTTCTTGAACTGCAGGGCACAGAGTTCATGTGTTGGCATAATGGCCCCGTTCTTAAGATACCTGTATTGTGAACCATCTCAGCTGCGGGAATATGCTGAACTGCGAATGGGTTTACTTAAGATCTTACTTCAGCCTCATGGTCCAAAGCACAAAGAAACACCTTCCGTGCTGGAATGCCAGATTCTTCAGCTCCTGTGTGATTTGATTACACACCTCCAGGTACAGTTGTTATCTGGCCCCACCTTTTACAAATAAATGCTAACAAAGCAATGATAATATTATTATTAATGCCTTTCAAGTGTGCAAATATAGCATTCTCTTCTACTTCTTATAGAGCTGATTTGTTGGTAGTACAAAAATCTCAAAAAATGTCTTTTTCTGGTAGTAGGTGAAACTTTTTAGTTCTTCAAATCTGATACACCTGATATAGTGTTAATTGAAACATGTGTTTGCCATAATTATTTGCTGCTACTTGCCTCAGTAAACAAACAATAAACTTGTAGAGATACTCATGAGAGAATGTTGGTAAATGATAAGAAATTTGTCAAAAATGTGCAGTTTTTAACTTAACATGATAATCTTAAAATGAAACAAACTATATGAGAAGCATGATTTAAGTACTGCTAGATTATTCCTTTTTCACTTTTTGTAACAGAAGGATTAGTCTATATAAAGACAAAACTTAAGCCCTCTGGAATATGCTGAAATTTTTTAAAGTATTTTTAACTCGCACAGTGGTACTTGGCTAGGAACTAAGGATTTAATCTTTCTGTCCCTTTTGGTTAGGAGTCTAGGGTGTTGCTTAATGGCTCTGCATTGCCTCATGCTTTACTGTGACATTGATTAAGCTTTTTTGTGCCTATATTATCTTTTCCTTCTTTAATATGAGAGCAAAATCTTCAGTTTCATATATATTCAGTTAAACACGAAGTGCTATGGTATTATTACCATAGAGAGACAGTTTTAGAATATCGATAATGTAAAGCTAAATAGGTTTGATATGAGGATATTTGATAGCATCTTCCTCCCAAGGAATTTTACTAGTAAAGTCTACTTTTCACAATCTTTTGGACAAATAGTAACTTGTATTATACACGTTTATCTTGGTTCAGGTCTATTCTTTGTGATGACAGGTACACGCTGACTTTTTCTAGTCACAGGGACATTTCTGATTTTGTCTTGATTCTACCTGAACGTCATTATAACATTGTGTCCTTGAATGTGTGACCAAGCGTCTGACTAGGTAACATTTGGCCATAAACATGGCACTGAAGAAGACTTACAAAATTAGTTATGCACCTTTCTTTTCTCTCTGATTGTTGGCACTTTCTTTTTTTTAACTAGAAATATGTTGCATTTTTTAAAAACTCAGATTAATACTTGAATGTTTTTGTCTTGCCTGAGATACAGCTTTTACAATGGAAAGAGAAATACTTTGTTCAAGAAGCCGGTTTGATGACCTGTTTCATAACCCATCATTCCTCCTTCCTTCTCTGAATCTCAGGTTCTTCTTATCCTTCCTTTAATCTTACCTTATTTAATTCTCTGTATCGTATAAATGCTGAAATACTTCCTAGTCATTTTGTCTGATGGTATCAACCAAGCTGTCAAAAGGTACAACTCATCACTTGCAGATTTTTGTGCTGAAAAATTCAGTGAACATGAGGCTTCTGATTAAAGCAGATTATTAATAGAAAGTAAAAGTTAGGGTGTTATCATTAATGCTGGATTCCAGAGTTTGGATTGGAATAGCAGAGTTTGTCTGGAACTAGAATTTTCAAGAGCACAAATGCTCTTGTCTAACACATTAGGATTTTGAGGCAACCTGCTTCTTGAAATGTCTCTACTTGGCTTCTGAGTATGAAGATACTGCTTTTGGCTATTGCACTTCAGGTTTTTATTTTGGTAGTAGATAGATTGCATGGTGCTTTAGAAGCAGGTAACACCACTGTCTTTGTCATTTGATATGTTTTCATTACAAGACTATTTACTTGCTGTGTGAAAGCACCACACAATTTGTTTATGTTGCTGAGAGAATCCTGAGAGCTGAATTAATTTGCCATTGTTTCTGAGGAAAAAGGGATTTTTCTTATCAGCTACAAGAAATATTTTTATTCTTTGACATGTTTCTAATTTTATTTCAAAACATTAACTAGCGGTTCATCTATTGTTTTTTCAGGGAAGTTGGATAAGAGATTCCTGGGTTTAGTTTATGAATGTGTTTCTTCAAAGTCTTAGTAATATCTGCAGTGGAAACATTGCAGAGCTAATAGAACTAATTCTGAACTTGTTGAATTCTGCATAGAAAAGGAAGGGGAACTAAACCAGAACGTGTTTTGTTTTTTAACTACCTCTCTACAGCTTAAAGACTTACTGCAAGTTACAGAAGCCTTGTTTTTTCTGCAAGAGCTGTTCCTCAGGCTACTCCATCATCCAGTGTTTTGGAAAGTTCAGTTATCACAGTTTTGCCTGCAACTGTTATGCTTCTGTGAAGTATGTTTAAATCTAACAGGAGAATGCTCATCTTTGATCTCCTTAATAGAGGACAACTTTGAGCTCTTAAAGGAGGTAAGAGTTCATGGGGAAAAAATAAAATAGTTATATTAAATTTAAAGAATGTCATGTTTAAGGCATTATTTAGAAACACTCTTGCATGGCATTCATCTGCAAGTGACCAGTGTTGTTTCAAAAGTGTCTACTTTGCTTTTTCTTGGTAGAAGATCTTCAAAAGGCAAAACTTAACTGGATCTGTATGTATCAGTTAACCGTTCAGCATGGGAGTTGGTTTAAACTGAGCTCAAGTGGTTTGAACAAATTAAAATGTTGTAACTACTCAGTTCAAAGACTAGTTTTATGTTATTGATATTCTTCATTGCATGTGCTATATCGCTGTGTGTGCACTCACTGTGATTCATGGAGAAACTCCTTACAGAGTTTTGTTTGTTGCCCATTTGTACTGTTTAATGCCACTGAAAAACAAAAAAGACTTGAACGTCTTTCTTTTTTCCTTATAGGGATTTCCAGTGGAACAGTGTCTAATTGGGCTAGCACTTCTACTGCTGCAGACACCAGAAAGTCAGCAGAAGTCTGTCTTGAGTCTAGGTAAAGCTCTTGTTTTGAAAGAGGAATCAACACACTTTAAGACTGTATTTTTGTATCTTCATATTTATGAAAATAAGCACTGCATTCCTCTGAAGTTGGATTGGGTGGTGAAATTTCTTCTGAATTTAAAAACTACCATTTGATCTAATAGCAATAAAGATAAATTTTCCTGCTGCACTGACTTTCTCCATGGATGTTACTGTATTCTAAGCTCCCTCCTTATCTTGGAGCTTAACTGTTTCATTTTTGAGTCAACAACAGGATATTCTCAGCTGAGATTTGTGCATCCTGAATGGTGTCCTTTGACAGATCTGAAGATAGCAGGCCCAAAGGTCTTGGCGATGTCTGTCTGAGCTTTCAACTTAGTGGTTGCAGTTAGTGGAGTTATTCCAGTAAAAGCGAAGGACTGTGCTACGTTCTATTATTGTATTTCTTGCTGCCATGAGGTGCTTTGCTGTAAACAACAGAAATGTATGGGTCTCTAAATAGAATTGGAGTTTTACCAAAAAATCTTTTACACTTTAACTCTTCTGTGCATGTACTGTAATTCTGGACATCATTACTTTGCTTGACAAGAGTGTTTCCTAGAAATATGTCATGCCTGAAAGTACAAATTATGTTACTTCTTCTTACCCTATGTGATCTTTGTTTTTTTCCCACCTCGTCTTAAATAGCCTACAAGCTCCTTTCCTGTTCGGAAACCCAGAACATACCAACCACAGCCCTTACTTTGGTGATGCCTGTGCTACAGATCTTATCTTCTACAACAGTTGGAGACTGCCTATCAGAGGATGACTCTGGAACTACCAGGCACCAGCTGGCTGTAAATATTTTGGAAATATTACAGGAAGAAGGTGTGAAGGATAAAAATGAACTGGTAAAGTTATAAGGTTTTCTCCTTCTTTTGGGGCAGGTACGGGATGCATTTAACAGTTTTGCTGCATTATGCCTAGATGCTTGAGAAGGACTTTGTATGTGTGACCCCTGCTGGGGTCTGGATTCCATTTTTAATGTTCATTTGGAGACCTCTTTTCAAATCTTTCTTAATATGTTTTTTATAGAATCTTCTTCATCTAATTACTGCCTGCCAACTACTGTCTTGATAATGGAGAGACGTTTCTGAAAATATTGCGTTTTCTAAAGCAAGAATTAATAGAGAAGAGACAGCTTGTCTTGGATTAAGCTTTGTTTTCATGAAAAACTTAACTTCTGCATTAATTTTCAGGAACTTTAAAATATATATTTTTACATGCATAAAAACCTGAGTTAGGAGGATTCTGCATTTATATTTTAATACTTTTCCTGCTTCTAAATGTTATCTTCCATGACTGCATCTATAGAACATTTTGTTATGAGAAGTGAAACAGTTGAACAAAAAATGTAAAGTCAGATTAACTTAAACTGTGGCATTTTATTAAGTACTATAAAAAATTAAGAGGATTTCATTAAACTAATTTAGATGATACTTAAACTTTTGTGATGCACCTGTCATTGTCAGGAACGGAAGCTTTTAATGTGTTCCAGTTTTATTGTGTCCATTTTAGTGAGGAAGTAGCACTGCAGTTACCAACAGGAACAGGAATGGTGGATGCCAAATAAAGGGGGAACTCCTGAATAGGGAGTTAGCAACCCATTCAAACATTGTTAGTGCAATCCCTCCATATAAAGGACTGTAAAGAAGTGTATTGCAATTTATTCTTTACATTTATTGCATTGGGACCCTAAAGAAATATTTGTTTAGGATGACAGAACTGGAATAGTTATATTTTTAATTTGTTCTTTCATGTTACCATATTCGTTTGAGGGTTTTGTTTTTCACTTGTTCTCAGGTGTCCTGCAAACTCCTTTTCCCCATAACGAGCTCTTACAGTTCATTGTATACAACCTGGAAGATCATAGAGCTCATGAAAGAGAAGTCTGCAGTTACTAACTGGTTATCTTCAGTGAAATCACTGCTACCTGTGACAACTCAAGTCCCTGCCCATGTTTTTCTTCTTCTGGCGTATCTACTGATTGAAGAGAATGGAGACAGTCTTCGTGATGTACTCTTGGCTACTACAGAAATAGCCAAGGCTGATTGTTCTCAGGTAAAAGCTTACTCTTAGTGGATTTTGGTAGAGGAATTGGGCTGGGTTCTACATCTCGAGAGAGGGAAGGCTGCTGCAGCTTCATGACCCGGGTCCAGCAAGTGGCAAGGCTGTGCCTGTGTTCCCAGTAAGTACATGCACATGCCTGTGCTTCTGTGTATATAATGCAGACACACAGAACATTCAGGACACAAAACAGCACCAGGGGCCCCATCCTGCTCCACTTTCTGGCTGAGAGGGGGGAGTTCTACTGGTGGGAATGTGTGTACAATATATAGTATGTACAGTATGGATCCCTCCAGCAATGGGGCACAGACAATTAGTGTGCGCAGTGGGTGGCCCCTGGAACAGTCTCACAGTTACTGGCATCCGCTGGTAGCAGCTCCTGAAGTACATGTGCACAAACATATACCCCCGGCTAGCTGGAACTCACCATTTGTGTGTCACTTACAGCAAAATATGTATTATGTCTCTGTTATGAAATATTTTTTATTTGTTTAGGCTTAGGAAAAAAGACTGGCTATTTGTTGATATTATCTAATAAGTTTGAATATACTGTATGAGGAAGTTGAAAAGAGGCTACTAAACCATTTCTGACTTTGACTCCATAAATTATTCTCTGTGTTCTTTTATGGTTACTGGAACACTGCCAAGTCTCTTGTGAGGTCTTTATTCTTGCTTCTTAAAAATATGTGCATAGTCTTTGTCTGCCTCAGTACTGACTTCAAACCAGAATTATGCTGTATGGTTAGACTTATCTACATAACCTGGAAAGATAAATGGGGATGTCTAGAAACAATAATATGTAATGAAGGAAGTGTTATATAGAAACAATCATATCTTAATGGTAAAATAATAAAAAAATGTAGGGAAGGGAGAAGTGTTGCTCCAAATTTCAGGTGTGCCCCAAAGACAAGCTTTATTTGCTTCAGGTTTTTTTTAATTGCTTTTTGTCTCAAAGAGTTATCATGCTTTGCAGCACAGGAGTTGGAAAAGTATACAGCTTACAGGATACATGCTTGATGACTTATGGTGCTGAGCATTGTAGTTCTTATCCAGGGAAGCAGTCCAGAGTGTGCTTGCTGTTGAACACATACTGAAATGCTGTGCTGAACCGGGCCTGTCATATAGTGGTTTGGGAGATAACTATTATTAAGCCAGAGAAATTTTTAAAACAGGTGACAGCTTCATCTCTTCCGGGTTGCCTTCTGTTAACCTTTTGTGTCTATTCTCAGACCTCTTTCAGGCTAACCTTTCATTTTGTTGTGTTCTTATATGAGTCTGTTTCATAATGCACTGCAGATGATACAGATTTGGCAGCATATGATTTCTTTAAAGGTTTTTTTCTCAGTTTGACAGATGTATTTTCATGTTAACTCTACCGTATTTCTAGCATTATATTTAGTCATACTTTTGCATTGTAATTAGGTTTTGTGGGGATAAATTATGTTATATTTCTCAGCTTAAATTATTCTAGTTCCAGTTTTTTTGTTTTCTGTCTTTAAATTTGGTAACCTTTGATTGAAGATAAGGGTTTGATTTTTGGATGGTATGTGGAAAAATAATCCTGACTCCTGTTCAGACACACAGTAGCAGGTTGAAAAATCTAGTTTTCAACTTGGAGAAAACTGCAGGGTTTTGCTGTAGAATTACTGGTCAGGACTGTGAGTAATTTATGTTAACTGTAGGATCTCTGCTCTGGAAAGAAAGAAAGAAAGAAATATTATTTACATCTTAACCAAACCAACTGTAGCTGGGTTTCTAAGAAGTATGTAACCTCCAGACACATTTAACTCATGGTGTTTATTCTACAGCTTCAGGAAACAGACACATAAAATACTTTGGAGCGAGGAATAAAAAAGGGAAGGTTTTGTTGGTCTTAAAGGATTTTCATTGTGTCACCTTGTAGCATAGCATTGTGAGCATGTTGTTTGTCTGGAAGAATCATAGAATAGTTTGGGTTAGAAGGGACCTTCAAAAGCCAATGAGCAGGGACATCTTCAACCAGATCAGGTTGCTCAGAGCCCTGTCCAGCCTGGCCTGGAATGTTCCCAGGCATGAGGCGTCTACCACCTCTCTGGGAAACCTGTTCAGTGTTTTACCACCTTCATTGTAAAAACTTTCTTCCTTATATCTTGTCTAGCTATTGCCTCTTGTAGTTTAAAACCATTACCCCTTGTCCTATCATAACAGGCCGTGCTAAAAAATCTGTCCCCATACTTCTTATAGGACTCCTTTAAGTATTGAAAGGCCACAATAAGGCTCTGTGGAGCCTTCTCTTCTCCAGGCTGAACAGCCGAAGACTGCAGCACATCTCTAGCACACTGCAAACCATGTCATCAGCTGAACTGAAAAAGTTATTGGGCAGGTAGTTTATTGTTATAGTACATCTATGCCTGTATGTGAATGGAATACAGAAGTGTTGTCCTTTTTTTATGATATATTGAATTTCCTGTTTTGTCCTATGCACACTGCTATCACTATGCTAATGTTAGTATGGTATTTCATTTTAGTGAATACACAGGTGGCTGCAGAGTCACCCTGACAGTGTTTATACAAAGCCTGAACTGCAATGTTGATATTTGCTTTAGGAAGAATTTGCAATTCTGCACAGCTTACTTACAGTTCAAAGTAAGACCAAGTTCTGATTCCTGGATAGTTCTTTTTGAAATATTTGTTCATTGTCCTTGGGTATACTTCTTGTTGAATTGCATGTAGAATAGCTGCTCTAGGGTGTTACAAGTCTTGCTTCAGTGGAGATACTGAGCTGCTAGAAGTTCGAACGGACTCCTCAAACATATGGTGGAGATGTGCAAAATTAAGTGCTCTTTGTTTTTTTCGTCTTCTTAATTTGTCAATTTAGTGGTTCTTTCTTGTTTTCTTAGAATGCCTGTTATTTTCTTGCACACAGATTAGTTCTTTTTCTTAAACTACAAGTTTAAAATTCTTCCATTGTGTCATAGCCTTGTACCTCCTCTAGAGGATTGTTGGATAACACAAAACAAGGGAGAATTAAAAAGCAGGAAGAAATCATAACATGTGAGCAAGTCATAACCTCTCAGTACTTTTCTTGGAGCAAAAGATGCTTTCTCAAACAGCTGTAGCAAGAGGACACTTGAAGCTGCTTTTGCTGCTTCATGTGATGTTTGGCTTCCTTTTAGTTTGTCGCCTGCTTCTTGTCACTTCATTTAACTTAAGATGCCAATGCTATGTGTGTTTTAAAACCTTACAGTGAAAAATACTGGATCACAATGGCTCTGGTCTGTGGCAGGGAGACATAAACGTATTGCACTATGATTTCCTGACATGGTAAAACATGAAACAACCTATGCTAGGAGAGCCATTTACCAAATGGTGGTGGCGGCATTGCTGCTGATGACCTGGTACAATGGCATGCTCTAATATTTTTGAATGCACATGGTGTAGAGTTCATTCAAAAAGTTGTTAATTAACTGTTCTGAAAGAAGTGGAAGCCATGAGCATTTAACGTGCAGGTTAGTCTTCGGAACTCAGGATACAGGTTTATCTTGCTCGTACAATTCACAGTTAGAAAATGTTTTTCTGCATTACTAACAGTGCTACAGTTTCTGTTATGAAGTGTTTCATTCATGAGTTTATTGTTATCAGAGGTCTGGGATTTTGGATTATATGCACTATAATGGATTTGAGGGGACATTGCACGAACTACATCACCAGTTAAGACTTTTCTTTTTTACCAGCTCTAGTATAGAAGTGGCCTTACCATATGCTATTTTAGCCTGTGCTAAAAAGTTTACGTATTGTGCTGGGTACAAAGCTTTAGGTGCATGAAATATTTACCCTATTATTTAAGTACAAGTTGGAGAGCTGGTAGCATGAAAGTAAGCAATTTTGATGTCTTATCTCCAGGAAACAAAGAGGAATCCTTTAATAAGCAGACATGTTAGGCATAGGATAGGATAGTGTTTCCGGCAAATAGCACTTTATTTCTGACATGCCATTTAGAGCTCTGATTGAGAAGGAAGGTGCGGGGCTGATCAATGACAAGAGGAAGAATGTGAAACTTACAAGCAATGGAAATTGTGATTCGACCATGACAATGTGATCCTAAGTCACCAGTCAGAAATCAGTCTTCCAGTTGTATTGTCTCTTGTAACTGCAAGAGACAGGTTTTTGAGGGAAGACACAAAGCTTAAGGTAGCTTATAGATGTTTTGTTGACCTAGTTTTTTGTTGTTGTTGTTGTTGTTTTTTCTGAAGCTAGTTATTAAAACTTCATTTTTTCGCTTTAAGTGGGAAGAAGCTAATTGTGTTCAAAGGGCAGGAGTAAGCAAAATTATTTCACTTGTGTGTAAAAGCAAAGCTGAGCTGATGTAGAACCAGCTGTATATCTCTTCTTTAACTTAGTTTCTTCTTGAAGATTTTTTTCTGTCAATATTCGAAACTATTATGAGTGGTACACCCCAACTGTGCGTAGTTTAGCAGGTCCACTAAGTAGTCTGTAACCAGGGATACAGGCCCCAGACTTTGTAAATTAACTAATTATCCTTTAGGAAAAGGATGGGTAAGTTACAGCTACATGTTGTGACACCTGCAATAGATGTACATCTGCATACAATTACATTGTTCAAAATACAATTTCATAGTCATTCAAAAAAGCATATTACTGAAGTAATAGGGCACCAGAGCAGTATGGCCGAACTCTAACTGTAGGGAATGATTGACTTCTACATTTCATTGGAGTAGTCTGTAATAGCTCCACTGACTTCACAGAAACAGTTTTAGAGACAAATTTAAATGCAAGTCAGCAGAGGTAACAAGCTTTACACAGATATAGGGAGAGGAGGAATTTAACCCAAAGCTTTTGACATTTAGCATGAGGAGAGTGGGTTTACTGGCTTTGTTTTTTCTGCTTACTTTAAGCAAAAGCTTTTGTTCACCAGTGCAGTCAATAAATTCAGTGGACACAGCCTCTTGAGCTAACCATGGTGGTCTGACTACTTCAGAATTAAGAAGTGCGTCAGGCTGGTGAGAAGTCCTTCCTGGCACTGCGAAAAATGTCTCATGCCCAAATCCAATGAGAGGGTGAAGTTGAAACTGCATCATATTTCTGTTTCACTAATGATCAGTGGAAGTCCATGTGAATTAGAAACTGGCATTTAAAATGCAGAATTGTTGATATTGTCTAACTGGCTCACATTTCATTCTGGACCAGGGACTGCAGATGGTGAACTTTTAGTCTTTTAAATTACCATGGCCTTTAAAATACCTTTCTGCAAAACAATGCGAAGTATTTGAGTGTCTTTTAGGTAGTATCACATAAATCAATCAGTGTGATTAGTAATAGAGCAGGCGTTCTGCTGGGTAGTATTTGGAAATTTGTCATGAGAAGAATACTGTGTCTAATTGGAGTGATATTTCCCTTCTCAGTCCTTAGTTAAGTGCTACCAAGGACGCCAGTTAGCAATATGTCTTTTAACTTACATTTTTAGGTTTTTTTTATTCTTAAAGATCTCAGTGCTTTAAAACTGGGACTACCTCACTCAGCTGAACTTGGGATCACCTGGCATCTGTTTTGACTCTGACAAGTTTATTTTAGTTCTGAGTCTGCTTAATGGGCCCACAGAGATTAATACATGGTGGCATGGCACAGCACTGCACTGAAAGATTACCACGTTGTTTCTTGTAGATACAATGCTCTCCATTAGGCAGAAAGAATTACCTTCGACTTGTCTGGTCTTTCTCTTGCAGTTGAAGTAGTTAGTACAGGGGGAGAGAGCATTTGAAGCTCATGGGTGGGGGAAATAACCAACTGCTTTAATAAACAAGATGGGCAGTGTGATGGCAACAACCACTACAACCACTATCTTATTGATGGCAGAGTTGTACTTTGGGAATTGCTTTACTTGGTTCTGTGTTGTATTCAGTTCCACATAAATAAATGGTGCTTTATGAAGTTAGGGAAAGTAAGTGGTAAAACCGTGATCAAAATGTCCTTTAAGAAAATGAAAAGCTCATCACAACAAACTTGTTAAACATTTTGAGGCTGTAGGGCACTTTCTGAAGGATGCGGTGGAAGATGGTGTGCAGCATAGTAATTAAAAGACTGTTCTGAATAAGAGAAGAAGAAACTTAGAGGTTTGATGTGGAAAGAAGAGAAGAAAAAAAGGCTGTTAATCCCAAATTTATTTTTAAACAGTCACCTATATTAACTTTAATCTGTTCCTTCAGCATTAGCAGCACTTGAACACTCAGTTTAGAGCCAAGTGTTTGTAATGGAAAGAAGGGGTAACCAACTAAATACAGGTGTGTTCTGAATTCCGTGTGTTTGATTCATGTTTAAATCCAGCTAGCAGACCTCAGAGGTTAGGCTTGCAAGAGGTAAAGAAAGTGTCCACAGGGCAAAATGAGAAAGTGTTAATTTGCAGCCACACTGTGGGATGCCTGTACTACAGTGGAATATGTGGAAGTGCCGAGATGTCATTGTGAAGGTCATAGCATAAAAAGAATTGTGTGATGCCTTTTTTCTTTTTCCCTAAGTGAGCAAGACAATCAGTAATTCTGCTGCTAGTGAAATTCTGTTATATTGTGGTTCAGATGATTAGTGGTTGTAGCTGAAGATATTGAATTGAAAAGCCAAGGGTTACTGCCATACAAAATCTGAGTTGAAGAACTGTGTTTCAAAATATCGAGAATGCTGTCCTCATTGCTTTCATGTTTATTACAGCTCCACAAGGGGGTTCACAAACAGGCTCTCCCATTTCCACGTTGTTGTTTTTATATGGTATCTGTTGTCTTTGCAGTAAATAAATGGAGCAAGTAAAAAACCCTGCAAGATTTAAAAATAATTACTGTAATTATTTTGGAGACAGTATTCTGGTTATGCCTTGTTTTGTTTTGTTTTCTTACCCTTCCCATGAAGAGAGCCTACAGAGGACTTCTGTGTATGCACCTTCTCCTTTCTCACTGAGTAAAAGCCTTTTTATGATGCAAGTTTAGTGACTATATTACATCTGGGTTTTGGCTGAGGCATTTTGGAGTAACAGTCTGAAACAATATGGTAGAAAATCCAGAAATATTTTTAAAAGGCTGACAAATGAAGAGTAGTGCATGGACTTTTAGGCTGTCTTAAATCACTGCAGAGGCTGCACTGACACATGCTGTTCATGAAAGGCTTAATACAGTCCTTCTAATCGGATTAATTTTCCTGTTGTGCAAAAACTGTTATTACACTCTGTGTGAAACCAGCTGTGCTGCAAGGGGAAGAAATTAAATCGTCTGACTGAAAGGCCACTGGTGAATAGTAGCACAAGATCTATTACCATTATTAGAGGATTATGAGGCTCTAGAGGGCACACATTCTTTTATGGTCTTTCAACTGCTAGAATGAAGTATTTTAGTGGTAAATGACGCCCAACTGAAGAGGAATTATTTTGTGTGCTTTGGGGGCTGGGAATGCATTAAAAAAAGTAAAATACATTTTTATTTGGGAAAAAAAAAACCTGTCTAGGGATATGTTGAACTGAACTTGGCTTGCTCAGGTGGTGCCTGATGATATTGTTGTATGTCTGATTATGTGAACTTTGGAGAGTAGCTGTAGTGAAACAGTCATATTATAGTCAGATCTTGTGGGACAGATTCTTCACAGGTGAAGCTTATTGGTTAGGATCCTGCTGTAACAGGAAACTTTTGGAAACCTAGCTTATGTTCTCTAGAAAGTGCTTCTGGTTACTGAGCACACTTAAGTTTCTGTTTATAAAAGTTATACAATTATCCTTATTTGTGCACGTATCTCAAAAGCTGATTCCTTCATTTGTGTGAATTGTTCAGTACTTTTGTCTTGCTCACTAGAGTACAGAATGCTTTTGAAAACCTGATTTCACTGCCTTGCCTACTGGGGAACTGTGGGGTGTTTCAAAAAGATGGACCCAATTTGAAATATTTACTGCTTCAAAACTGTATCCATATTTTTGAAGCACCCTGTAGATTGATGCTATTACCTAACGCTCACTTCCAAAATTCAGCCTGACATTTCCCAGAAATAAAAGCTGTAACTTTGCTGTGACGTTTATTTCCTGCCTTTTGGTTGACTTTTGAGGAGGAAGGGGGCATGGAATGGTGTCTTAGCGTTAAAATTGAGCCAAGATAACCCTCCAAGATAGACATCCAAGCAAAGAAAGTGTGGTGGAAATAATATGAAGTGATATCCTGCATTTAGAATTTAAAATGGAGACAGCATATGTTAATATGTATTTGAATTATGTTTTTTTGAGGCAAGTTTTTCCTTTTGAACATGACTGGGCTTACTGTGTTCTGGCTGTCTCTATCCTTTTTCTGAGATGAGGGCTGCATGAGCACAATTTCCCTTCAGTGACATGTAAGGAAATGTGAAGGAACAGAAGAGGAGGATTATCTTCCTCCCCTGCTATCCTCCCTTAGCTTGTGCTTTTGAAGAAGAATAACTGTCCTCTAGCTTAGAAAAAATAAATCAGACCAGCGAATTGCAGAAAGTGGGAAAGGTTCTAAGACCTGTTTATTAAATGAAAGCGTTTTGTCTCAAATGTTTAATATTACTTTAAAAAGGAGAGTTATTGCCATATCTTGGCATCATTTCTGAGAGTCAAATTAATTTTACAAACATAAAACATAATATTGAAGCTCTTTTTCAGGTTGTTAATGACAGGCTTGACCCAACCATTGCATCCTCTGGGAGCGCGGGCGTGCAGAAGGCAGCATTGTCAGGCAGCGCGTCTCTGTCTCTCCCCCTCTGAAACTGCTTCCTACCTGCTGGGAGCTAATGAACCATCACATCAGCTTTTTTGGAGCTGTTCAGCTCTTGATGAAGATTTAGTGTAAATTTAAATTAGTCAGAGCATTGTTTATCCATTAAAAGAGGGACACAGAGAGAGGAGCGGTTTTGCTGTACTAGAATGTTTTTTTTTTTTCATAATCTTATAGTTTGAATATAGAGTTCAAAACAAGTACACTTTGAAGGACAATACCTTTAAGGAAATATGTAACTGGTCTTATAATAGCATGTGCTTAGTCTCTTCCTGAGAATTTAGTAAATAAAATTTAGCATCTGTTTAGTAGGTGTGAATGTGAAAATCTTTGTAGAACTTTCATTTATGTACCTGTTTAGTATAGAATAAACTTGGTAACTAGAAAATTAATGAGAACATGGGACTTGGAATAAATTTCTCATCACATTTGATGAAGGCTAGGCCTGAGCAGACCGACTTTATGTGGTTTGAATGCTTTTATAACTAAGGATTATGAATATAATTTATTTTTATTGTAACTTAATTTGACTGACTGTGGCAGAATGCAAACCCCCTCTCTCCTCCTCCCTCCTTCAGTATGGAAGGAGTAGGCACATCTCCCTCTCTCTACTGACAGCTTCTTTTGTTTGGCCCCAGAGCACCCTGGCCAGGGCCCTTAGGAGAAGGAAGTGCTGAGGGCCAGTGAGTTGCTGGGTGCCTGTGGCCAGTGTGAGGGATGTTTGGAGGCTTCAGGGGCACCCCACAGGTGGGGGTGCAGAGAAGCTTCTGGAATGCCTACAGTCAGATCTGATCAGCCAATATAAAAACGGGATTCTGGTCGAGACTCCGCCCATTGTTGGGGGTCTCTCGGAGCACGAGCAAGATGCTGCCGCCGAGAGCCCCCCTCCCCAGGATGGAGACTCCGCTGGCCTTGCCGACACGGGTGTGAGTAAAACTTCTCGCAGGATTGCGAGTATATTTATACTTTCCGTGCACATTTGCACATGTAACTTTCCGTGCTCAATATGAGCACATGTATAAATTATTTCCTCGCACAATCGCGAGTGTATTTTCCTCCCGTGCTTCCACATAAGCACGTGTAATATTCCGTGCACATTTGCACGTGTATTAACCCTTGCAGGATTGCGAGTGTATTATAAATTTACCCTTGCACAATCGCGAGTGTACACTTCCTGTACTCACTACGAGGACGTGTATCTCTTCAAAATAATCCCACACCGTGTTCAGGCAAGTGTGTACTCCTCCCGGACTCAGAGATGGCTCTGGCATTGTTTTGGGTGAAGCCACGTGCATGCACTCTGTGGACCACCTGTTGCATTAGTTGCTGCCCCTTAATATATTTTCCACAACTGATATCTGAACCCGTATTTAAGTCACTTTTGGAGTGCTAAAACCCTGTTTCTCACTGGTTTAATAAAAATTGTTTTGGACCCTGTTGTCCCTTAAACGAACCTCGGGGTGCCTCCGTGACACTGTCATTCAGTCTGATTGCCATATTCGTAGTCCAATATAGCTACAGCTGAGAAAAGTGCAGGAAATGGCCCATTGAACTCGCTTAAGACCAAACAGAGTTGGAGTCGCTAAGACCTTTCATCTGACAAAAGGAAGAGAAGTACAATGAGGAGAGATCAGAAGGTGGGAACTTAGGTAGGGAATTTGATAATTATAATGACATCTGTGACATCACTACTGATGATTTATGTAGCCTTTTTGTCCAGTGCAACATGAATTAATGACAGCATTTGTCAGGGCTAGCTATGATTTAAAGAGTTAACAAAACCCTCTTATCCTCAGAGCTGAGGGTCTTCCAACCATACTGTTGTTAACAGTGTATGGCAAACATATGTATCCCAGTGGACAAGCACACGTGACCTCCTTGATAATTTTGGGACTTAAAATGGTGATGCCAGTTGCTATGTTAGTGGTGATGATTGTCCGCCAGAAGTATGGAATTTGTTTGCTCATGGCCTTGCAATTTACCTTGTATCATTCAGAGTTTCAGGTAACAGTAAATTAGGTGGTTAATTTTTGTCTTAACACTCTTAACACTCTTAACACTCTTAACACTATATGTAGGGGCAACAGGTACCCAGAAATAAAGCTGCTTTCATCCTGCAAGTCTCCTAACTTCAAGGGGATTTTTTTTTTTCTTCCTGTATTATTTGATTTCTGTGTAAGTTTCCCTTTTCCAAAGGCTTGATTTAACCAAAATGAATTCTTGCTTTAAGGATGCTGAGCCTTTGGTTCTCAGCTCTTCTTTTGATTTCTATTTAATTTAATCAGTTAATTTTAGTTTTCCTTACCTGTACTAATGAACCTATTTGTCTCTTAGGCAGTGCTGTTGTCTCTTTGGCCCGGTAAAACTTTTCTGTTTGTGGGAATGACATTGTCTTTTAACACAAGTTTTTATCTATGGAAGATTAACCCATGTGGCTAAGTGAAAATCATTAGTACTGTATAAAGGCAGAATGTAAATTAGTGCTGTGTAATTATTTTTAAGTATCCATAAAATCAAGTGAGGGAAAAAAGCAAGGCCATCATGAGTAGATTTGATTTTACAACATACTGATATGAACGTACACAAGAAAATAACTGAAGAACCTGCAGGTATAAAAATACTGAAAATCTGATCTAAATAAAAGGGGAGTAGAGGTTAATAAGTCTCCTTTCATTGTCACTTCAAGGACAGGTCTTTGCAAGTTTTGTACCATATATCAAATAATGCAGTAAATTAAATTGTATTATATGACAAGTTTGTGGGAAATTATAGTAGCATCATCAGAATGCCTCTGTAATGACCGAACTGAATTGGAATAGTTTCGTCATTGATTTGGTATGTATTTTAATGTACCACATTCAATTACATGTTCCTTTCACTGTGCCTATAATAGAATTTCAAGTAAAAATCAATTTATTGTGGAAATTAGATTATTGCAATGCTTCCAGCTGAACCTGCATAATAAGATGTTTTTAAGCTGATAAATTAAAAAGAAACAAATTGTGAGTCCTATGAAATTACAGACTTCAGAATTTTCCTTTCTCTTTCCCATTAGCAGAAACAATAATGCAAAAAAAGTAGGAGTTTCTAACATGTTCAAAGAAGTTTGTTATCTATGTTGGCAACCTAGTTCCATATTTATTTTCTGCTTTTTGTTTTATTTTAGGTCCCAAATCTGATACCAGTTCTCATATTTAAACTGGGAAGACCTTTGGAGCCTGCGCTTTACAGGGATATATTGTATACATTGCCTACACTGGGTGTACACAAGGTCAGAATGAAAATGTTTATTTAAGTGAAAACTATTGATAAAAGGTTGTTTATTTATAAAAAATTATTTAGACTGAGCAATGCATAGCTTGCTTAAAATAATTGATTTGTGAGCTTCAGCGTAACTTTCCAATATTTCGGATGGGATATGGTATTCTTTTAAATAGTGAAATGCACATTGTGCTTTTTTGTCTGCACTGTGTCTTCATTATATATAGATCATAAGATGCTCTTGGACTCATTATGCACTAAAATTTTTCAGAAAATGACTCCCAGTTTCTTCCTGACATTGAAGTTGGACAATTACCTCCTTGTTGTACTTGGTTGTAAAATAATGATTTGTAGATTAGTTATTGTTCTTTGACATAAGAAGTAACAGTGACATTTGGTTAAAAAATTTCTTTCAGGTTTGTGTAGCTCAGATTCTACGTGTGATACACATGCTGGGAAGCACACCAAAGCTTAGAGCAATTGCTTTGCGTCTGATGACATCCTTATGGGAAAGACAGGTTAGAAAATTCTTGTAGCATCACTAAGATAATGTGTAGTTGAAAAACTTCACTACCTCTAGCCGAAGAAGGAAATTAATTTTGGAGTATTCGCTGTACTAGTACCACATTATCAGCAGTATAAGGTAAAGGGTGGAAGTTGTGCCAATACAGATCCTGTTTTAGTAAAAATCTCAATAGTATATATATCATGAAACCTGCTTTTAATTTCATCAAGTCTCAGACTGGAATTAGGAAAACCAATTTGTTTGAAGGACAGCATTCTACTTTTTATAGTGTGCAGTAAGAACAAGACCCGAGTTACATGGCAGTAGTTTGCTTCTCTGTTCATAAAGCAGCAATAGAGATTTGATCTGCAGAAGCCAGTTAAATCTCAATGTAACATTAAATTTCAATAATAAAAGAAAGTGAAGTATGATATACAATAAAAGTGGTATTTAGAAGTTATGTAAAAGTACTAGCAGTTGAAAATCCTGTCACTAACTTCTGAAGGTGTGATGGTAATTGTTAAATTAAATATTTTCTAGGATCGAGTTTACCCAGAATTGCAGAAGTTCTTGGCAACATCTGATATGCCCTCTTTGTCTGTTGACAAAGATGCTCAATGGGAAAAGCTGATTGCTAGAGCGGCTTGTATAAGAGATATATGTAGGCAGAGGTAAGCACATGTGCTGTGTCCATCTTACATCTTTGTAAGGGAAAATAATCTTTTTCAGAAAAGCTTCATGGTTATTTTTACTTGCTTTGTTATATTAAATGTGGGTAATATTTTTCTAGTCATATGATACACTGACGAAGGCATTGCTAATCTCAGCAGCTAGTAAATTTTGGGTATTATATTGTAACTAAGAGAAACCACATATAAATAATGTTAAAATGGTTTCATTTGGAAACAAAACATGTATCCTGTACTGATCCAGAGTAGAAAGTTAAAGTGTTCTGCTTCCAAATTATAAAACAAGAGAGAGAAAACATTAGACAGATCATTGGTTGTTTATTCTATCTTTTGATTTACTCAAATAGAGGTTGGGTGCTTTTCTGAAAAGTTTATTTTGTTAGATGCAAATTACTGATCCTTATTCAGATACAATACTGACCAGAGAACATGGTTGTAAAAGTCTCACTGGATTAAATATTGACCCTTTCCAGCTCTAACTATCCATGAATATCAATACTTGATAATAATGTGCAGTTGCTGTAAAGATTATTTTTAAACACATTATCAAGTACTTCCTGGTTTTATGTGCACAATACCTTTGTTTCTCTTTGTCACCTATCTTTTGGATTCTACTTTTCACTTCCATACTTGAAGGTCAATTACTAAAAGCTGGGAAGATTCATGTATTTTTCAATCATCAACTAAAATAAAAGTTCTTCAATACCTTTTCTTTTACCTCTTCAACATTCTTTAATTATACCAAACAGTCTTTTTCAATAAATTAAAAAAAGAAAAAGTTAAAAACCTGTCATAAACATCAATGCAGCTGTAATATTATTTTTACCAGGTAAGTGATGTAGTTAAAGTTCAGGTTTATGCATGTTCTTCATGCATTTAGAAGTTTCTGGAAGAAAGTGAGAGCAAATAGAGGAAGCCTGAATTTTCTTGCAAGTGGATCACCTAGGTAGGTGATCTTTACCCCAAGTTCTTACAGTAAGAGTATGAGGAAGTGCTGAACCAGCAGTTGACACCCCCCATCACCGCCCAATAAAACTGAATGGATCCTAAAAGACTGCAAAGCAAATAAGCAGCCCATGCGGTCAGTGAAGGCGAGACAAATGACATTGCAACAAGCGCCAAATTTGAAAAAATATTCTTCTCTGATATAAAAGGGCCAAAAGTATTTTGCTGCCAGAATCTCCACCAATATACAATAGTGAGTACTTACAGAAGACTGCAATGAAGAAGACAAGAATAATGTCTTTGATAGCACACATGGATTTTCCTTCTTGGTTACTTTTTGAATCATGTAATCTTTTAACTGGCACAACATCATTGGACAAAAACTTCCATAGCTTTACCACATTGTGATCTTTTATTTGGAACTTGTTGCCTGCTGCTTTAATTCTCCATGTCACTCAGCCTTTGGAGCTCTCTGTCATATTCTTCCCCTTGTATCTTTTTTTCCTCCCAGTTTTAGACTGTTTTAGTTGTCACTTAAACAAAACCAATGCCTAATGAATTTTTGTCAGTACATAAATGAATTTTTTGTTTGTATGCATGAGTATTGCCTTGTATCGTCATGTCTTTTCCTTTAGGCCATACCAGCATGGAGCAGACATGTTGGCCGCAATTTCCCAGGTGTTAAATGAATGCACAAAACCTGATCAAGCTTCACCTGCTGCCATAGTGTTACAGGGTCTTCAGGCACTTTGTGAGGCTGAGGTAAGATTAAAGTGGCTTGTCCGTATGTTTCATGTTTTGCTTGTGGATCATGGACTTTTTTCTTAGTTGGCTTTTTTTTTTAAGAGTACATTGGATTGTTACGGCATTTTATTTCTTCTGAGAAATTTAATTCCTCTCTTCCAACATCAGTTAGTTGTTCCTGGGAAATTATACTGTGAATTTATACTACAAGAGGTCATGCCTTCAGTGCATGGACAGCTTTGCAGTCTGTGGAAAAGACATCCTTTCATGCAGTTTTCCTTGAGATTTGAAAAGAACGGCTGTTTGGTACATAATTCTGATTGGCTGAAAAGTATGTAGGTTAACTCATTTTTGATACCTTCTTGCTGGCCTGTCCTGCTGGGTCTCATTCACATAATCTACCTGATAGGGAGTGAAATCACCTGTAATGGTCAGACTTTACACAGACGTGCTCTGATTTGCATTGTAGATAAATTGGACTGTGCAGGCCATCTGAGTTAGTGGAGTAGCCTGCAGGAATATTTGATTACCCATTCTCTGCAATTTCAAGTTTATCCACTTCTTCACTTTCAGTGCAGTGTTTACTGCATGAGGCCAGTCCAACAAAATCCAGACATTGCCATATAATATGTTTGAAATCAAGCCAGCAGTTCAAGAACAACATAGTAAATGGTTAACAGTTCATAGACATTAGTATACAGTATAGTTTAAAAGCTTCAGACAGTGGCTACTAAGAAGCAGCTTATTCAGGGTAGTTGCTGCGTTTACTTTTTGATATGAAGTTTGACTCTTCTTAAGGTCACAGAGATTCTTTAATTGCTGGCCTCACTTAGTATTTAAGCGATGTTTTCCCAGGCTGGATTAAATTTAGACTTTGTTGCCTGCAAAGAACCAGGAGCTAGGCCTATGACATATGTCACATCCTACTATAAAAATCTTATTTGAGATCAGATATACTATACCATTGTTGAGAAGTGTAAAGCTGGGACAGCTTCAACTACTTAGCGTAGAAGAAAGAAATGAAAGAATCACTTCATGGGCAGGTACCGGTTTTTCCTGTCCTAGTTCTTACAGGCTCAGCCCTCAGTTGCACTTTGAAGTCAGGTACCAAAATCAATTTCAGTGCATCTTCATTACTCGTGCAATTTTTGGATTTTGAAAGTGGGAAATGTCAAAGATATTGTGGAAATGTAAACTTCATTTTTCCTCATATGAGTGCATTAAATTGTATCATAGAACCATAGAACGGCTTGGAAGGGATGTTTGAAGGTCATGTAGTCATAAACAGTTCGTCCTTCTCTACCTGGTTCTGCACCCAGCCTGTTTTTGTCTTGGAAACATTCATTGCAGTGGTAACTTCATTTTCTGTCTCTTGATTAGCAAGTGTGGCATACTAGTGTAGTCTAGCTGGTGTTACCATGTTGTTCCCTTCTCTTCCTGCCCCGTTTTTGCTCTGCCAAGGTTTGCCAGGTTATTTTTTTTGACCTTTCATTTGCAGTTTTCCTCAAGATTGGAACAGAATTCTCATCCCTTTTATTCTGGTTTTGCTAGTAAGGTAGCTATTACACTGTTTGTAAGAAATGATGTATAACAATAGCTTGAGCGACACTGAATAGCTTCAGGAAGACTAAGTATGTCAGTGTATTTTAGGTGAAGTTACTACTATTTTTAAGCTTAGGAAGATTTTATTTTCTTCAGAGCATACAATATGACTTATAATTTTAATAAATATTATCGTAAACTTTGTAATTCAAAACATTAACAGTGACTTTTGACTTGCGTGTTACTTCTCCTTTGTGGTCTTCATGTTGGGCTTGCTGCAGGCACAAAATTAATTAAGGAAACTTGCACTCCAAGTACTTAAAATCTGGTAGGAGAAACTGGAAAACTATTTGTGTAATCGACAAAAATCATTCCCTTATTGTAGCTGAAATTTCAACATAAGCATTTTGCATTTGAATGTGGACAAACCCTGTAGACAGAACGATCATTGCCAAATTTTTTACTATGGAAATGGGATTGAGGAGTGATTTGGCTGTTAATCCTCAGGATTAATAGTAGCGGTTTTACCTCTGCAGCACTATCGTGTTGTGAAGTCAGCTGGTTTTGGACTATTGGGCAAAATTTGTTTTGAAAAGAAGATGGTTTTATTTACTCAAATTCATTCCTAGATCGTGTTTGTCCACAAACATCACAGGGCAGCTAGGGTCATTTTTCGTTGTCACAGTGTGTATTAGAGTCCAGTACTCAAGGACAAGGTTATTTTAGATATTCGTGCGTGGGTGTAAAGTGTAGTATTAAATTTACTTATTTGAAGATAGTTGTTACACAGGATTTCTGATTCAGCAGAGTGTGATACAAAATATACTGAGATTACAATACAAATGTAAGTTACGCTTAGCAAAATAGCACAATTGCAGTATACAGTTCAATCACAATACCAGTGTGATTCCCATTAGAGGTCTCTGTAATAAGCTCACTGTCACAATGCAGAGTGTCCCCACTTGCCAGGAAGTAATACGGGGGTTGAAGCCAGCTCAAGCCCGCTGCTCTCTTCTAAATTATTTTGTTGGCTGTCTGGTTTTTAACTCTGTGTAGGGCTGAACCACATATTCCCTCCTCCATATGCTGATGTGACTGACACAGGGACATCTTCACGCTCTTTTAATGAACTAGGGAGAAAAATTGACACCCTGGGTTAATCCACCGAACTGTTTATAACAGCAGGGCAGGTGAGTAAGAAGTTATCAAAAATTAGTTTATCTACATATTTTCAGCCCCACCCTGCATTAATCTCCGAGCTTCATGGGCCCATTGGCTTTGCCCATCTGAGCCTTCTTCCACTGTAGGGGACGATGTGCCAGTCACAGCATGTAGCACATAGGCAAATGGTATCCCATAGGCAAATGGTATGCATGTAGCACATAGGCAATGGTATGCCCTTCACTCTTCTCAAGTTGCAGGTATTTCTGTAGCTGGCTGTTAAGTGTAACACTTTGCAGTAGAGGATGTGTCTGGTAGGTTTTGCTGCAATTACATGTTCTAGAAGGTTCGGATAGGCGTTATCCTAATTGTAGTTTAGAGGAGATTCTGGAGTGATCAGCTATGCCAAACACAACCCGAAGGCTTGAGAGCCTTTGTTACACAAGTGTTGTGGTCTGTGAGCCACTTAAAAGGGGAGGAATCTTGTAACTTACTTTCATTGAAAGAGGTTGTGGTACCTTCAGGTACCAAAGGGTGAAACCAAACAACCATGAAGAGCTAAGAAATGTCACAAACAATTTTTGCACCTGTCTTTTTTGCAGATATTAAAGCCAGCATGTCTCCTTAAAAAGCAAGTGAAAAAGTCCCTGTGTAGGGTAACCCAGTTGGCCCTCTTTTGTGGGGTAGGTTAGGCTAGGTGACCTCTAGTGGTCTGTTCTAACCTAATTAATCTCTGAATCAACGGTTCTGTCATAGACTTGAACCTTGCTGAGGTTTGGTGCGAATGGATATTTGTGTCAGAGGAAATATTGCTTAAAATGATGTGCTTCTCTGACTTGCTCCCCCCTAGATCGGAAGTGAAATTTGATGTAATATTGTTGTTTCCTTTTTTTCCCATGATTTCCTGCTGTCTTAGGGCAGTAGATCATCTGAAGCAAGAGTGCTTCAGTAAACAGACATCGGTAAAACCTGACTTCTGGTTTTTCCCCTCTAGCAAATATGTTTCCAGTGCTTTGTCCAGCGATAAGCTTGCTATTTTAAAACAAATTTCTAAAATAACAAAAGAACACAGATGTAAACAAAAAATATACCGTACCAGAAGCACTGAGAGCATCTAAGTTATATAGTTTATAGTGTCTCAAGGTGACAATGATATGTCAATTTGAACAAACCTGGAAGCAGGCGGAAACATGCAAAGAACATGAAGTTGAAAACAGACTTAAAAAGAACTTTTACTAAAGTATGACACTAGTGTGTCTAGATCTATCAGCATACAATTTCTGATTATCACTGTTTTGTTTTTTTTTTTTCTGCAGATAGTAATTGGCACATCAGTGTCATAAAGTTATCTTATATTGCTAGTTTCCTAGAGTGCATTGTGTTTTCAGAGGACAGCTTTGTCCACCTGAGCAGTGACTCCAGAATCACAGGGCTGTTCCTTGGGAATTCATGACTAGCAGAGAGAGTTCATCACACGATGCTTATCACAGTGACTTGTTCCTCCAGAACTGCTTTTATAATATTTTTATTTGTGTGTAAAGCACTACTCTCTTATCTTCCCTGCTGTTCTTGACCCCGTGCCCCACTAGTTCACAGTACTTCATTTGGTAAGAGGTTTTTCTGTAGGACTACCATTACGTTATGAGTCTAGAAAATTCCTTCTGAAAGAGCCAAAAGAATTCTACAGTCTTAACCTTCTAAGAGTTTTGTTGGGTTTTTTTAAAGAAAATTCAGTGTTACAGCAATGAGGATAAAGTCTATCAACAACAGGCTCGAACTTGCAGCCATGCTCAGTGGTGGCTTGAATATCCTCTTTCGTCTGTATTTATCGTGTACCAGATGATGTTTAGCCAGGTTATTATAAATCATGTTCCTTCTTCAGATTAACTCACCAAGTTTATTTAGGTTATTACCCAATCTGAAGTTGTACGAGATCCACTTCACGAACAAGTATTTGGTTCTCAGTAGTGTCTGAACAGGTGGAACATACTGTAAATTCTCCTTTATCTCAGAATACAGCAAAAGCCTTTATATTGTGGCATATTCCAAGCTGCACTACTTATTTAGCTAAGACAAAACAGACACACACATGCCCTTCTTAGCAGATGTCTCCTTCTAAGCATGTCATTGGCTATTTTTAATCCCTTTAGTTCTGTCCTAATTAAAAATTGAAGTAGAGTTTAACAACCTGAATGAACTCATATTGGTTCTGTTGTCCTTTTGTAACAACAACAAAAAAATTTCTTCCTCTCCTAATACCAGCAGTGTTTAAAATGAGAAAAAAGTTGTTATACTTCCAGCAAGCTCCTATGCTATTAACTGGATATGCAAGTGCAATGTGTTGGTTTTGGTGGAGAAGCGTGCAAAGTAAGCATGCCTTACCTCGTGGTAGAAGAGAATGTAATCATTTGAAGGATGTGTGTTTGTTTTAAAAACATCTGATGATAAATGAAACAGTCAAACATAGCACCTGCACTATTTTAAAGTTATTTTTTGATATTTAGAAAATTTTTCCTTTTGCATTTCTAAAGAGTTGCAGTTTCCAAAATGTTAGTATTCTATGATTTCTGGATGCAGCAATGCAATTTTTCAAACATTCCCACCTTAACTGCAAAGAACCAGAATTTGTCTGCGACTTTTTTAGATCTGACACTTGAGTGATGGATTATTGAATTACGTTTTCATGTTTGAGCTGGCAGCTATCAGAGTGGCATCTTATAGGACTAACTACTCTAGCCTGGGAACTATGTTTCAAGTGTTCTTTGCAAAAGCAGAAACGTACTGGGTGTTAAGTTTCTAGATTTCCGTCAAAGCAAAGGTACTCCTAGAAGATGAGAATGATCATACAGTAGAAGAGTTATAATTTTGCCAGAAATGCCAAAGAAACCTTTCTCAGTGGGTCTAAAGTGTGAGTATCTAACTTAATACCACTGGACTGAAAATATTATTGCTCAAACTACAATTATATCTTTGCAGTTTTGTGGTTTCATTGAATAAAGAGTTTGAGATAAGCTGATAGTGTTCAACAAGAGGCTGGACAGTGCCCTCAGACGCATAGTGTGAACTGTGGGGTTGTCATGTGCAGGGACAGGACTTGGACTCGATGATCCTTGTGGGTCCCTTCCAACTCAGGACATTCTATGGTTCTATGATTTATGCATGTTCAGGTTCCTCAAGTGGTCACACACCTGATCTTCACTTACAGTAGGAAAGACTTTGCTCCCTCAGTTTCTGTCTTGCAGTTCAGCCACTTGAGAGGTCTGGGAAGAGAGCTCGCCAGTGAAGACTGAGGCAAAAAGGTTGTTGAGTACCTCAGCCTTCTCCTCGTCCATTGTTACCAGTTTACCAGTCTTGCTCATCACGGGGGTTATATTTTCTTTGACGTTCCTTTTCTGGCTAACATACCTGTAGAAGCCCTTCTTGTTATTTTTTGCATCCATTGCCTAATTCAGCTCCAGCTGCACCTTGGCCTTCCTGACTCCATCTCTGCACAACCGGGCAGTGTCCCTGTGCTCTTCCCAGGTATCAGTCCCTGCGGCCACTGCCTGTGTGTCTCCTTCTTGCCCTTCAGGTTGACCAGCAGGTCTCAACTCATGCACAGCAACATTCTGGTTTCTAGTATCACTGCAAAGACAGGTTTAAAAGTCTGAAGCTGCTGTGTTCTAAGGACTTGGAAAGCAGATGACAAGACTCCAAATTCATTATTAACAGAATAAAAATGTATTATGTATTTTTCAAACCAGTTATACGCTTTTTGTAAGTTAACAATTAGGATGTTGCTACTATAGTCTGTGGTTTCCTGACTGAATTATTTTTTTTAATGTTTCTGGTTTGCTGAATTGATCTCTCTTGCTCTAAAATATTGAGAATGCCTAGTATATACTGCGTAGTATATACTGCTTAGTATAGGGCTAATAAAGCCGTGGCATTAGTGTTTATTTTAGTTTGACATTTTCCCAGCTGTTTCTGGATTCCTGCAGTTTTCCATTCTTCTTTTGTTCCACAAATTTGTTTGGATTTGGTTGTGTTTAAAGATGCATTTTGTTTTGGAAGACTCCCAGGGAACATAGCTTCCTCCTCTTTTCTCCTGTTTAGCTCCCAGACAGCTGCTTTCAAGCTAGCTGGAAAAAGTTAAGTAGAGCAGTAGTGTTACATGAAGATACAGTTATAGCTTTATGTGTATTGCTAACGGTGTGCTACAATAATACGGCACAACACCAGATAAAATAGCTACTTATTCCTATTAGTAGCTATTTTATCTGGTGAAATGTTGTGCCGTATTGTTGTAGGATGTCAATTAATATACTGGAGACTCTTAATACAAGTGAATTCTTTTTTCTTAACCCTTTTTCAATTCCTCTTCACAAGGAGGAAGAAAGAAGGCAAGTGCTGGAAAGAAGTATCCTTTAAGTCAGGTTTGGATTGCTGTTGGTAATGGTGCCTCCCACTTTTCCATCCAGGTTGTTTGCATCCGTTCTACATGGAATGCTCTGTCACCACAGCTGAGTTGTGATACAAGACCCCTCATTTTAAAAGCACTGAATGAATTGTTTGCCCTGGTTCCCTCATTAACAGTGAATACAAATGAATATGAGGTATGTACTCATGGACTAAGGTGAGTCTCTTCTTTTAGTGTATCTTTGTACATGAGTTTTAAACATGCCTGCTTGTTTTTAATATCTCTAAATTGTACTCACTGCCTAATTCAGGTTAATCATAATAGTGAATCCTGGCAGATAGAGGAGAAATTCCAGTGCATGGTTGATTAGGGATTTCACTTTCGCAGAATGTGAGCGCATGTGAATGTGTCCGCAGTTCAAGCTCGGGCATCTTCCACCTTCCTAGCTCAGTGCATGTTGATGTGGTAGCAGTTTCTTTCATGTAGCTGCCTCTATTTTGACTGCTTATTTGGTTAAAGTAACTCTAAATACCTGTTTTGTTTGCTTTTATAGAAATTCAAAGCTCAAGTTATCAGCTTCCTTTGGAACAACACACAAAACAAGGTAGGTGATACAACCGAAAACGTTAATTCCTGGTGTCAGCAATTGACTGTTAATCTTGTCTTGAAAGAAAGATATAGAACTTAACAGTGTCAGCAATCTCATTTTCTAATAGTAATTTTTTCTTGTCGCTGACTGTATAACACTGTTTTTGAAGCAATGTAATGTACATGAAAAGTGGTAATTGATGGTCCTGGTATCTGCCACTCCCAAGGAGTAACACAAACTAGTTTGATTCCACTGGTAAATTTCAGCCTAAACATGGTGAATCGTTCTTGGCAAAGCTGCAGCTGTGACAACTGACACAATTCTTTGGTGGGGTATTGTAACACAGTGGGAATGTTGGACCATCATCACGGTGGGACTGGTGGAACCAAAGTATTTGAGTTTAAATATAGCTCAAATATTTCTATATAAACTACTCTCACAGCAATAAAGGAGTGTAGCAATCAGAATGTTTTCTATCAAGTCTAGATAACTGGTTGTGCTAGTTTGCATAGTTGATATAAAGTAATAAATTGAGAGTACATGCCTCAGGAAAACATTGTTTTAAAGTATTTTTCAGTATTCAGTGCTTATTGAATAGGCTCTTTCCATGGAGTGTCCAGTAGGCAGCAATACCATATGCTGTGCTTGTGATTTTCTTTTCTTCCTGTTAATTTTCTAGGATGCTGTTGTAGCCGTTTCGGCCTATAAATCACTCTCATCGTTTCGTCCTGAAGAACATAAAATTCTTCATCTTCCTGAACAGGTATCAATGTTGTATGTTTAATAGTAAGGACATCTAACATGGGTTGTATACTCCTGGAAGGGAAGCAAGGCCTTTTGCCAGCTCTACCAGACAACCGTCAGAGACTCACAGAAGAAATGAGATCCTGCTGGTGGAATGGGATGATATTATGTATGATAAGCATAACCAAGACTTATAAGAGGGGAAAGAAAGGCACAAATAGAGCCTGAGTGAGGTCTAAGCAGTGAGAAGGTAGCTTTACTTCTTAGTTCAATCAGCAGGTTATTTTTGGACAGTCAGTTTGCATTTTATGCTCTTTAGTTAATGCTTGCAGTTGAGTCTTAACACTAAGCAGCTCTTGTGATTACTGCTTCATCCATTGCAGTCACACTCATGCTTAGTGCCTTTTTTCCTGAAATGGGCAAGTCAAGTTGAAAAGTAGGTCCTGTTTTTGGAATTAAGCTGAAAACACTTGCCATGTTTCTGTTCTGAACTTTTACAGCATAACCTTTTACTTTTTCGTTGATAAAGGCAGACAGAGAGGAATCAAGGTGCTTGTTGGAAAGCTCTGCAAGTATGTAGAGGGCTGTTAAACTCAAAAACTTCACTCTGATTAGTTGACTCAATAACCTTACAAAAAGAAATAGTGCAAGAAAGTGAACATATAAGGTCATCCATGTGACTTTTTTTTTTTACAATAACCTTTTCAGTGAGAATAGGCAACAATCAGTAGTCCATTGGTACTTTATGGCATCGTAAAGATGTAAGTTTTTCTTTACTGTTTTTTTACAAGATTAACTCCATTTGTGTGTTGTAATTTGCTATTATGAAAAGGTTGGAATAAGCTACTTTAAAACATGTACTTCCTTTATATAAATTGGTGAGAGGAGTTCAGGATAAACCTTATACATGAGAAATGTGTTCTGCATAGAAGAGCACGAGGTAGAATGAGGGAAATCTCTAAATGCTTTTGCAATACTAAATCTTTCACAGTAGTATGTAGCTTTATATTATTAGTGCTGTTACTTTGCAGTCATTAGAAAATGAGTAAGTATGTTTTCATTGAAATAATTGTAAATATGTTGCAGTTTTTAAAATTCTGAAACCGAATGTGTATATTGAAATACCAATATAAAACTTTTTTTTTACTCTTAATTGAAGAGGAATTGGAGTGAAAATTAAGTTCTAGCAATGTAAGTTCAGACTGTAAGTGTCAAGATTAATTTTAACATTAGAGATACGGATTTACACAGCCATGTGATTTTTATCAAGCAGTTTTGCCTTTCATTCAGGTAGAAGAAAAGCTTATATTCTTTCAACTTCAAATTAATGAAATGGAGAACTTATCATATTTAGTTAGTATTTTTGACACTTGCTTGACCCTTAGAATCATGAAAGATAATGAGGATTTGGAATTCTGTGCTGACGTTTCCTTTTTTTCAATCTTTCAGGCACGACCAGTAGTTGACCCACTGGAGGACACAGACATGAATGAAGATGAAGAAGAGAAGGAGGCAGATAATTTTGTTCCAGGTTCTTCATATATCAAGCTGTTGTCTCTAACACCAACTTGTGTTTTAGGAGGTATGATATACTCAGTGTTTGAGGTTACTGTGCAAATTTGTAATCACAGTGACTGCACATACATGCAGCTTTCTTATTATGGACTGTCATGTTCAAGTGCAGCTTTTTTCTTTTTTTTCCTCTGGGAAAGTATCTTACCAAATTACGGGAAAAAATGTAAAAGTTCAGAAGAAGGAAAAATTCCCAACCCATTTTCAGGTGGACAGTGTGTCAGAGGTCATGATGATAGAAAAAATGCTTAAAACATAAATTAAGAATCCTTATCTGTCCTGTAGGAGAAGCCAGTTGCTTATTATTTGCTTCAAGTACTCATTGTTTTATCACAGTGCAACTTCAATAGGGAGTACCGAGCAGATGTTTTTAAAGGCAGCTCTGTATTTTAGCCCAGCACAGACTCAAGAGAAAAACAAAACAAAACAAAACACAAAACCAAACCAAACACACAAAAACCCACCAAAAAAACAACCAGCCAACCAACCAACCAATAACTCAACCCCGTCCCCCCCGCCAAAAACCCCAAAATCAAAACCAAACACAACCAATACCTTAGTATTTCATAAAGTGTATTAATAGTATTGAAAGAAAGCTCTATACAAAATCTACTTAATCTATACAGATACTAGTTGCTATGCTTAATGCTTAATTTTAGTGATGCATATTGATACCGAAGTGTGCTTCAACAGGTGTTCTCTGGTTGCTGCACTTGTTTTGACACCTGTACAGTAGAATCACTGTTAGTATTTGGGATTTTTAATGTTTATTTGGTTCCTCTCATTAATGCTACTTTTCACCTCATGTAAGAAGACTGTGACATTGGTGCCTGGACACAGGCATTGTTATTTCGCTATTTGTAGCATGCCTGGGATCTTGATGTGTGATTGTAACTGGTAAACATTGCCATGAGATAGTAGTGGTATTTTCTAGTATGTTCCTGCAGTGAGGGCTCCTCGAAAGATCCATTTTTAAAATACGCCATGCATTGGAGTCTGGATTATGTGCAGCCTTGCCTAGAGAATCTCTGTGCACTAACCAGTAAGTTCTAGCAGCTTCGTGAAGACTGCCATAGCCTGCTTCAAAGAGTGATATATCTGGGCAGAAAACTCAAGCTGTGTAATGGATGCTGAGACAGGCAACGTAACAAGAAGATGGCAAACCAAAATGGACTTCAGAGACAACAGCTGGAATAAAAAGATGCAGCTACCACAAACCGATATAAGAACAAATGTGCAAATAGCTTTTCCAGCTCAGACGTTCACTGAACAGATTTTTCCCTCAGGGGAGTCTTCGTCTTCTAACACTGTTAGTTAACACAGAATACAGAACAGTTGAGCAAAAACTTGAGTGACTGACAGGGTTGATTATTGTGAATTGATTGCTCCACTGAAAGGGTGCGAAACTGCTTTCACGAGACAACGTCCAAGACAGACCAAAAGCCACAAAGTTCTGTTGAAGCTGAATTTGTGCCATCTCACCTGCTGGAATCCTGCTGTTATACGTTATTCAGATTAATTCACTGCTTCCTTACTAATTAGAAGGAGAAGGACCAAGATGCTTTTTAAGAAGACAGTTTTTGTTTCTCAGACTTTCCCCCGAAGTCCTTGTTGATGCACACCAAATCAGCTGAAGCTTCTAAGGGAAGGTTATCTTGCTGCTTGTGAGATCTCCCTTCTTGCTTTTCCTTGCTGGTTCTTTAAACTCTGAATTGCTGCTGCTTTTTCTTCCTTCCTTCCTTCTTCTTTAGTCCTTGCAAGAGGAGGAAAATCTTCAGGGTTTTCAGCCTCCGCATGCTTCTTCCTGTAGAGTTGGACACTTAATGCTGTGGCAGCTACAGTTAAAAGGTTCCAACCAGAAGGTGGGCTTGGTGCTGGCATTACTGTTGAATTGTGGTTGGTTGCCTTTTTTTCAAGTGCTGTCCGCAGATCTGTGGGAAGAAAATGTCCAAGCTTACAAACAGATCTATAGGGCCTATTTCTGCAACAGAGCTGAGGAAAAATAAGGAAACAAGTAAAAGCAGACTTTCTATGGTAGTTGGTTGGAACATGCTGTGATTCCAATTTACTATAGCCGTCTGCATATTCGAAAGTGAAGTTTTAGGCAATATTTTCTATTAAACTCCTTTAAAACTGATTTGTCATTTCAGTTTCCATATTATTTCAAAGCATTAGAGTCCACAGTGTATAAAAAGGGGTATGACAGCCATATTATTTTTTAATAGTTTTTCTTTCTTGATGTCTTAGACTTCCCTGAAACCCGGTAGAGAGAGAATTAAAAACAATCTCATATAACAAACAATAATAGCTGTGGTCCGAACTTTATTATTAAGAAGTATATCTCTGCAGGAAGGATGCTAAGAATTTTGTTCCTGTGATTTTTTAATTTTTTTTTTTTTTTTTTTTTTTTAGCCTTCAGACTGATTGGTAGAATTAAACTGTGATATTCCAGCAGTTGCTGCCCAGCTGGGTGTTTAATTAAATTTGTCCACATTGTGTGATTTGAGTTACATCTATCAACCTAGAACCTTGGACTGTATCTGTTGCCTGAATAATTGATTTTGAGTGGCTTGTAAGCGTTAAGTCCTTCGTCGTAACTAGCAAGTGCAGTAATATGACAGCAGTGGTATTTGTGCTAGGGTGTCTCTGTCAATGAACTTGGCAGAGAAGGAGCTATTCTCTTTCAGAGGATTTCTTCTTTATTGCTGCAGCCACCCTACACAAAAAAAAAACTCTTGTAAAATCGTATAGCAGGTCAGCGGATAGTGTTTTCATGTCAATAAAACTTAGTTTTGTTGAAAGAGTATGTCATGTTGAGGACTGGGGACAAAGACTTATAGTTTCTGATTGAATCACTGTAGTGAAAATTGCTAGCTGTGTTCTGAAGTTTTTGTTTGAAGAATATTGACATTACAGGTGGAGAAAAAAAAGCTCAGATGTAGGTGCTCTTCCTGCTATGCTACAAAAACCTGTCACATTTAGACATGCTCTCCACTATGAAGTTGAATGAGGAAAGAACATTGCTGAAAATCATGGGAACTTGCTGAAAACAGGAAATGTGGAGAAGTTCCAGTGTAAAACTGTTTTATTCTGAGCTGCCATATGTATTTCTTGGACCCAGAAAGGATGAGCAAGTGCCCGTTTGTCTCCTTTGTCCTGTAGTTCCTAGTCAAAGCAGGCCTATATGCAATTTGGAAACTTGTATGCCAAAGTTTCAAACCTAGTGTGAAACAGTTATAAATCCCCTTAACTTGTTTGTATAACAAAAGCACTATAGGCTTTTAAATGTATCAGGTTTGCAAGGTACAAAGCTGGCACTCTGTAATGTGGTAACAAATGCCATGCAATCACATGTATATGTACATACAGAAATACAGCCATTTTTTCCAACGTATGCCTTAAAGGCTTCTCAGATTGACTTCACAAATGAACAATAACTTTATAGTAATTCTGTATAATTTTAAAGCTGGTTAGACTGTAAAATGCATAGCTTGAGAGCACAGAACTTAATAAACAATTTGTACTGCTATGGTAACAGAAATCAAGGTAATACTTTCTGTATCCCCAGTTTGCATATAGGCATGCTCTCTCGCATCTACTCTTTTTGCATTGTACATTTTTGAACGTCTTTAAGGACAACCTCGTTTTAGAGACAATATTTTTCACTATGTTGTTAAAATCAATTTTATTTTTAATTGTCCTTCTGTCAGCATGTGCTAGTGTTATTGGCATAGCAGTAAATGCAATCAACAGCTCATGGAATAGTTACGGCCACTGTTCCTCTCAGCCTTAGTATCTGACATGACTTCCTCAGAGCCTCTTGAAGTTGCACTGGCAGCAAGTGTGGTGTCAGGGAGATTTATGAAGAGTTCTCTGTTCTTTGACCTTGAGCTTTCATCTGAGTGTGTCATCCCTAGTTTATCTAAGCATATCTCCTCTGAAGTGCAGGTGTCATTTTGGGTTTTATGGGTTTTTTTTGGTCTCTCGGTCATCAGGCTCTGTTTGACATTCCTTTTCCTCTGTCCTCATCTTCCTGCACTTCATCCAGCATTTGAAGAGTTTGCAACGTCACTTGTGAAACAGGAGATGACCAACATGCCCCGTGGTGTGTATCATTCTGCCTTGAGAGAAGGGACCACACGCTCAGACCATGGGAAGACCGTGGCAGGTGTTCCAAACTTCTTGCTAAAAATGTATGAGAGGAACAAACAACCAGGAATGACACCAGGCCTTGCAGGTAAGCTGTCACTTTCATGAAGTTAGACAAGTCTACATGCTTTGACCCAAAGATTTCTGTGACTCTGAGAGTAAATCAGTTTAAGAAACCAAGGTGTCTTATGTCAGTTGCATATGCTTACGGATGCTTTTAAGGTGTTGGCTTTATTAAATTAACTTTGTTTTGGGTTCTCCACTGAATTGCGGAGGACTTCTGAACTATTAGCATTCGTGTTGGTATTGACCTATTTTTCTCCTTCCTTCCCTTTTCAAGCTGGCATGTTGTTGTGTTATGACCTTCCAGTCCATATGGGCAAAGACGGAAAGCCTATTCCTCGGTTTCTGGCCAGCAGAGGACGCAATTTCCAACAAATGTTGGTAGCCCTTATTCACGAGGTAATCCACTGGCTTTTCTTCCCTTCTCAGAAGTGTTATGCTGCCTTCCCTGCCTTACTACCTCATTTGTTTATGTCAACTAGGAATTAGAATCGACTGGCAATGGCATGTATGAATGTGTCTTAACTAAAAGTTTCTGTGTGGGACAAGTAACTTGAATTGAACATGTGAATACCTCTTTTTAAGAGTTCACTGCCGAAGTACCTCTTCTGAAGATCAGTAGAACAAACAGAAGCTGACCGTTGCCTTTATCTGCCTTGCAGACTACGATACCTGCCTTACACCTGTTGTGTGTACTCAGATGTAGGTGACTAGCAGGTTTGAACAACGATCGGACTCTGTGGCATCTACACCTTGCCAAGACTTTGTATTTTATTTTCTCATAAATGTTTAAGCTCCCTGCCCTGTTAGGCTTACACCACTGAAACCATGCAGTTAGCTTTGTGGTAGTTTTGGAAAAAGGGTATGAAAGAAGTTCCCACTTAATGATTACAGGAAATAAAGTGCTTGCAACAAAATCTTTCAGAGAGTTGAGAATTACAGTAATTTTATGGTTGACATGAAAGTTGATCTTTGAAAATTTTGGAAAGCAGGAAACCAAAATAAGTAGTTAAACTGGATCGAGGGAAATAACTGTTCCTTTCCCAATTTTATGTCAATGAGAGCAGTTAATAACAGAAGTAGTGTATTAATCTCTTTAAAAGTTTAAAAAAATCTGTTGATATGGTCATTTTGTATTGCTGCAGAGGTTAATTACATGCATCTAAGGGTGAAGTTTCTGCTCACAGGACATAAAAAAGAATGTATTAATTATGTCAGTCTAACAGGAGCAAGAGAGCATAGATAACAATTAAAAAAGTTGTGTAAAATTTAGATAGACTCTTCGGTGGTATGTCAGGAAATAAAAACAATGAATGAATATCTGGACATTTTAAAGTTTGTTTGTTTTTTTTCCCCCCACCCCACAGCAATACCGATTCTTGTTCTACTTTTAAAGAACAGAAAAGCTTAAACAGTCCCATTACTCCTACTTTCTCTGTCCTATGTAGGCACTTTGGTGCTCATGAAGATAACATGATCATATGCTGTTGTGTAGTGAGGAACCTTTTCTTCAGAGCACAGTGAACCAGAACTGCATAATAAAAGCAAGTGTTTAATCTAACACTCATACTATACTTGTTGCAGAAGTTGGAGGAGATAGAATGAGACATGGGCTGCAGGTGAGAGTGTGTCTGGGTCCTGATTTTGGTTTGTGACTGACACCCAATAGACCTGGAGCCTACCTGCTACGAAATTCCTTTATGATTCTAATAAAATCACTTACACCAAAAACTTTCTGTTACGAAACAAGTACAGCACAGAATTTGGGTGGGAATGTTGCGTGCACAGCCTTTGGAGAGTTTTCTCTTTACAAACCGAAAGCCTGACAAATAACACAGGTGTCTGCAGTGGAAAGCGCATGGGGGCTACGTTCTGAACCTGGGACGCACCCGCATGGCTCCCTCCTGGCTTTGTTCATGCTGCTTTTATACTGATTCACTCCCTCAGTCTCTTTGGAGCAAACAAGTGAGTTCCCTCTCTAGCAAACCTGTCTGCCTGAGGTTTCCAGTCAAGCAATGTGATATGTGTCCCATGCTGAAAGTGGCTGCTGCTTCCAGCTAGTGCAGGCTTCCAGCTCTGCACCATCTCTCAAATGCTTCCATGTGCTGGCATACACATAAAATTTTTACCTGTCATATAATATCTTATAATTGTGGTCCTTCTGAACTCAAAAGCCACAAAAAGTAATAATCATGTCTTGTGGCCACAGAGACACCAGATGGATCCCAGCAGAAGCAAGACCAAGTGGTACAAGGACAAAAGCCAGTCTGCAGCAGGTGGACTGAAGTGTAGAAATCCCTCCTGGGGCTGTGTTATGAAGGCAGAGTCAACAGGGTTATGAAGTACTTCATTTGGCAAGTTCCTCTCTCAAACTAGTAAAAATTATAAAATACTGAAACAACACCCTTAAACACAAGTCTTATGATATCTAAACAATTTAACAGATATTTTCTATCTTGACATCTTTACTGCTAAAATGAAATCAGAAATTGGAGATAATACCCCTCATCATCACAGGAGTGTGCAAGTAAATTAATGAGTATTTTCTAACTACTTGGATGCTTCAGTGGAGAGCACCAGGGGAAGTCCACAAGGATATTGCATAACATGTCAGAGGAGCAGATTTAGAGTAATGAGTTACGAATGAAGCATGACTTTGCACAGCATCCAGAAAGAAAAGCTCTGCCTTCTATGTAGATGTTTCATTCAGTAGCACCTGGGTTCAGTGGCAGAGGTTCTGGAGGAAAAGATATTTAATTATAATATAATTATAATTAATTATAATATAATATTAATTAAATAATTATAATATAATAAAGGGCATGTTTTAGTGTCACATAAGCTGAATTCCAGTGGGATGAAGATCAGTTCTAAAATACGACATTGTATACACTTACTTGTTCCGTTACTAAAGCACCAAATACAATCTCTGGTAAAAAAAATAATATATATACACACATATATACATATATATATATATAAAATTCGTGTGTACTAGCAGTGATTATAATATCCAACAGCAAGCAGTGATTATAATATCCAACAGCACATCAAAAATTGACTTGTGCTGACAAGCTACCTTCATAGTAATACGACCTTAAAATGGTTTGGTTGACAAAGCGTGGGTTTTCATTGGATGTAGTGAATACATAGCAATGGCTGGAGACAGAAATATTGTTAAGTATCTCAGTATTTTACGAAGTCAATTAATTCAAGGTGTAGTAAAACTAAAAAAAAAAATCCATGTTTGAAAGATAAACCTAAACACAAGACATCTTCAAACAATCCTAACTGTGCCTTTCAGGGAAAATTCGCAAGAGCTATAAACTTTTGATGAAAATATATATAGTATTTCTGTTCTCAGCTTACACTGCTTTATAAGACGGAAAAAACCCTTTTTTGTGCCTTTTTTTCCTTCGTACATAGATGCAGTTTGAGTTAAGCTTGTCAGGAGAAAAGTATTTGGGTCGTTGGCTAGAAGAGAAGCAAGTCCCTGTGGTCATCTAACTTAATTTCATGCCTTAGTGTTTATTTAGTCCTCAGTGTTCTTCTGCAGAGCTGAGTTTAACAATAAAAACAGGGAGCTTAAGCTATAAAGATATCAAATAGCAGTACTGGTCTAAGAAAATTGAGTTAGTAGGGCCGAGACTCATCTTCTCACTGCAGTGGGTATAGAAATTAATGTATTTTTGAAAACTCATTGCTTCAGAGTTCAACACAGCACATACAGTTTTTTTAGGGGTTTTAAACTACCATAATGTCACTTTTTTTCTACTGCTTTGACTCCTTTTTATTTTGGGGCGGGGGTTATCTCTTTATGTGACTTTTTAAGAAGCATTTCATTAAAAAGAAGACTGAAAGTTGCCTTTGAACGACTGCAGTCAGCATAAAGCTCTGAGAAAACTGTGGAGTGAATGTAAGCACCAAGAAATTACAATTAATTGGAAGATAGAGATAAAATAAATAGATGCTTGCTAAAACTCCTCAACAGTTGTCATATCTTTAGTTAGGGATTAGCAGTCATCAATATAATTGCCATACTGGCATAAAAATGTTTTTACTTCTTCAGTGATTTTTATCTATGCTCCCATCTTTAGAATATGAACCTTCAGGTTGCATATCTGTCTGGATCTGCATATACTTAGTTGATATTATTACACTGAGTTTTCTGAAATTTGAGGCATAGGAGAGGGGCTTGATGTGACTAGTTTAATTTTTGTGAGATTCCTTATGTTTAAATGTTATACCTGAGATTCTGCTACCAAAAAAAAAGGTGCTACGTGAGTTTTGTATGCGGAGGAAAGAAATTTCTTCTTGTGTGTTTAAAAGGCTATAAAACATATAAATAACATATCTGCCATTCAAATCTAACAGTAACAACAGTGAAAAGGTAATTTACTGGTAAACTGTAATGAGCCAGACATACTCTATCTCCTACGTTCTGTTCCAGCTGAGGGAATGGATGCAGCTATAATACCTGTCAGCAGGATCAGATTAAGATGCAGAAAGGTTTTTGGATGTTGTTTGAACTGGTGTCTCATGGGAGGCAGAACATATGTTCAGAAAGCAATGGCGCATTCGAAGTGCTGTATTGCTCCTTACTGGTCACTGGTTACTTGAAAGCGGAAGATCATCTTTCCCCCAGAAAAGAGGATGTGCTGTTTGATTTATTATTAAACAGAGCTCGTTAACCTCTCTTTTGAGAGGACATGTAAGTTACTGTAGTCACAGTGTTCGGAAGTAACGTAGAACATGGGTTTTCTTTGTTTTCTCTGCAGCTGCCTGGATCATACAATACAGGAGATCCGTGAGGTTTATCACAGTGACCTGGACTAGATTAGTTAATAATTACCTGTGACTGTTTCAGTTTTTGGAGTAATTGTTCCTAGGACTTCATAGGGATAATTTCTTACCAGCTTCACTTATCTCTGTTGTGAAGATGAATGAGGATGAGTAGTCACATATGTTCACATCATGTACCATGTTTTGATACTTCTGTAAAAGTATGTTTTGGATTAAAGTTATTAGGCTTTCAGCTAGTTACCCGTCTTTTCTTTCTTTAGTGGGGTTGAAGGGAACAGTTCATGCTACATGCAAAAAGCACAGAGGCACTCTGTTTTTGGGACACAGATGTGGTAGACGGTGTCTTTGGCAGCGTGAAACTATGCAGTGTTTTTAGAATAAAGGAGGATGGTCTTGGCTTTGCATGCTTCTCAATACTCATGTGCTGTCTTTGTGTTGGAAACAGCACAGTTCTTTTGCTCCAGTAATATAGTAATCTTAGTAATATTTATGGGCAGAATTTAAAAGTTGGATGCCAGCAGTGAGTTGTACAGTATTAAATACTGCTCTACAAATAATAATCATGTTAATCACTCTGAATAATCATGTAAGAGGCATCCCCTACTTTTCTTTTGTGTTCAATAGATATGCTGGGATAGCATACATCTTTGAGCACTAAAGTAGAAAGCCCCTTCTTGTACATTTCTTTCATGGTTTGATTTCGATACTCCGAAGAGATTCAAAGGCTTATTCAGACCTTGTATGTGAAGAGAAAATAATGGGATTTTCTGGAAAATAATTCACTGTAGTGTGTTCTCTGTGCCTAGGTCTTTCAATGGATGTGGTTCAGATTATGAACTACGTTGTGCTGGTTTCTACTACTGAATTTACTCAATGTGTCTCCTCCAATGATAAAACAGTACATAGGAAATAAGTTTATTGCCAGATCTTTGCTTTCCTCCTCAGTCTAATGCTCCTTGGAGAAAGGCATCTTTTTTTTCTCACAAAGGAGTGCTGGGTGGAGGATTTTGAAGTTTATGGATGCAAGTATGTTAAAAAGAGCCTGTAAGCAAAATCTGAGCTGAAAAGAGATATTTCACTCTTTGATTGACATGGATATTGTAATACTGGCCTTATTTATGAGGTCACTGAAGCTGCAGTTATGTCCCGTGTGTGAGAAGGGCATTAAATACATGACTACACATTTCACTGACATCTGAGTATTATCTAGTACATGTTTTCAGAGCCACACATTTGTTAGAGATGAGCTGAATTTAGGGACCATGTGAATTGGCAGGGCTATTGGGGTGTAAACCTGTTACATATAGTACAAGAACTTACAGGGATTCCCACTCTTCCCACTCTCCAGCACATTTTAAGATAGGCCATAAATATTAATGATATCACAGTTTCTACGTTCTGTAAACAGTATTATCTCGGATACTTAGGGAAGTGATAGAAATATGCTCGATTTCACTCTTCCCTAAGTTTTTGTGTGCCCTCTGCTGGCTGTGTATCAGTGCAAAACAAGTGAGTGGTATACAAAGATCTGCTGCAGCACAAAGACACCAGTGCTGAAAGAAAGTCCATCCAGATCTTGCCATGGTGTTTGATTTTTGTTGAAGAGTGCACTGTAGAGAAGAAATGAGCTTCTGATTTCATTTGAAATTATTTTTCAGTCTTGTAGAAGCACTCAGAACTTGTGCCATGTATATTCAGAAGTGCTGAAGTACAGGAGTAGTGTCTTCTGTGGTTTGCCAGCATTCCCTGTGTTGGGTTTCAGCCAAGACAGGCTATGCTTGTGTGTTTTCAGGGAGATGTGTCCTTCTTAATCATCCATCAACAGGCTCAGATTGCCAGCTCCTAGCTCATGCTGTTTCTTATTGCCTCAGATGTCAGGCTGCAGCTCTTCCCTTGAGAACTGCCTGGCAGCCTGATCTGGCTATGCTGCCTCCCAAGAACATCCCAGGACCATTGTGGCAGGGTTTCATAACCACTTGTCATTGGTTCAGAAGTCCCTTTAGCCTTCTTCTCTGTGCTTCTCACCTGCCCAATGTCTTCTTACACATAGATTGCACATCCAAAACAATCTGAACTTCACTTACTGTCAGCTTTGTCTATGCTCGCTAGTATTAGTTCACTAATGCTTAATGTAGTTGTTGTTCTCATTGTGTATTCAGTGACAGAGAAGTAAAGATTGCTGGTTTCCTCTGCTGAAATAGCAGGTGTCAGCACTGCTTATGTGATATTCCTCAGCACCACATCCAGTCATTTTCAGTCATAGATGAATTTTACTTGAGTGTTCTGTCTTATGTGAGGATGTTCTCTTCCCTCTTGCTTTCTCTCATTCCACCTACCTGCAGAACATTTACTGCCATGAAGAAAATTAACTGAAGGCTGCTCAGCAGTTCTGCTGGTTATCAAGCACATCTGCAAATTTTAGATAAAATGTGCAAGGTGCTAATAGTATGTTTCTGATTAGACCATGTTGTCTGGTTGCTTTAAATGCTACAGTATACCTCAAGCTTTATATGTCCTGCATGAGGTCCTGAAGTGTTTTGAAGGCCTGCTTTTGCTCTGGTGCACAAGTGTGGATTACGTGGTGAATTTCATACATCACCATGAGACCAGACTATTCTAAATGCACAGGTCTAAAATAGTTTCAGAGTAGAGGCAAAGGGGAAGACTGGAGTTGCTGCAGATGCCTTGAGAACCTAAGGCAAACTATTCTGACTGGAGGGTTGGCTGTTTGCTGACTTCTTGGAAGAACTGATGGGTAGAGATGAGAGGGGTATGGGAATAAAATTTTGGCAAAAAAGGAAGGGCTAGTGCTATTGAGTCATTTACAGATGGAATTTCTTGGGTTTTTTTTGCAAGGTGTATTTGTGTTGGCTGTGAGCTGGAGTAGGTGATCCCTTTCTGTTGATTTTTAGATTTTATTTACTTGTATAGATGTATTAGTACCTACTCAAAACTGTTTTGAGTTCACCACAGACTGTGGGCATGAAGCTTTAGCACAATCCTTTGTTACGAAATCCCTGTATAGAAATAATACTGACTGCTTTATGTACGGGCATAAAATAGAGGAAATGATGCAGGAAGACTTAGGAGGATAATTAACGGGCACGGGAGTTTAGCTGTTTATCTTGGTTAACCATTCTGTACAGAGGAGGCCAGTGGAGCACTTGGTGAAGAAAGGAGGGTTTTGCATTCCTTGAGACATGGAGTGTTTTACATGTTAACAGTGATTGGTCTCCATGATAAAATAGGAGGAATAAAAAGGAAGAATAGTAACCTTCTGGGATCAAGCCTGGCAAGATTTATTCCAGGTGGGCTTTGCACAATTTTTGATCATAACTCAAGGGATTTTTCCGTAACTCAGGGAGTCTGGCATGTTATTTTAATTTAGAAATCGAAAGTGTAGACCTTAGTATATCCCAACTCTCCTCAACCTGACATGTTTCACTTTCCTTTATTAAAAACTGAATACCCTGGAAACTGCTGAGATTAAATAACTTACTTCCAATGAAGTCCAAAAGGTTGTGATGATGCTTTTTTGTCTTTCTGGTAGGGGCAGACAGTAGAAATAATTGGATGGTAGCAAGAAAAATCAATTCTGTATGTCCACCATGGAATATGATGAGTTATAACAATACACATCCGTCATTTTAATTACAGAGCTCATGTTATTTGTGGGTCTGAAAACACAGCAGTTTAAAAAGAGAGAACACGTGAACTATCTTACTTTACTAAAATGTTGCTGCAATTAAGACAGTCATGGACACAGGGGAAACAGAGACTCTTCTAATTAGTTATAATACACATTTTTTGTGAAATAATATATCTTGATTTATAAATTGCATAACACACAAATTGTGGGGGAAGAGGTACATATATCATGTAGGACCCGGATGCCTGGAAAAACTTTCTTGGTGGCCTTGAACTTGTGACCAGTTTTGTTTAAGTTACTCCTGTTGCTGCTTCATTTAACTACTGAAGGGCTAGATTGTTACTGAGATCACTTCATTTTTGTTTTTCAACATGCTCTGAAAAAGTCAATTAGCTGTGGTGCTTAATGAAGAGAGCAGTGTTGGGCTCCTGAGAAAAGTCTATGCCTATGCATCAGATTATGTAGTTGACTGAGTTATTGTGTTGTGAAGCTGGGACTATCATACCTGGGCAAGACTTGGAGGCAGGAGGGGAAAGCCATTGCATATATCTTTAAACTATTTGAGGTGGTTTTGTTTGCTTCCTGTTATATACTGGTGCTTCCTAGAAAAAAAAAAAACAACTTTGTGATTCCTTTTGTTTTTTAACAATTCCTTTCCTTAAAGGAGATCTGAACTATGTACTTGAATGTGGTTGTATACACCCCAGCTGTGGATACTCTTTTTGAACTATCTCCTCCATATTTAGGTAGTCATCTACTTGTATATATATTAAGTGTTTGTTTAAAACTTTTTGAAGCACCTAAGATTTACAAAAACTATGACAAACATATACTGCACACATCTTTATTATTTATTTTTGTCTATTGGTGCTACTAAATGTTGGATTTATTGCCACATAGAATTCCAGTGCTCTCTCTGGGATCAATTATCTGTTGAACTACATCAAGCAACCAGTTTTGTCTGGCCTGGGTAATGAAGCTGAAAGTAACTTGCTGTGGGTAAAACCAGAAAGGAGAGCAAAGTACATTATCGTTTTAGTTTCCTATAGCCATGGGTGATGTCCTGTGGGCGTGATGAAATGATTGATTGCAAATCACAGGCCGGAGAACATACATTCTGCATATGTTAGACTTAATGTAAAGCACTTCTACCCTTTTTGGTATGTTGAACAGGTTAACATTCAACCTTCTGAATGGCACCGCTCCATACTGCTGCCACAGTCCTGGTTAGGATTTATGAGTCGAACCTACAGTGCAGTCCTACAGGTAATTTCGAGATGCATAATATTGTGCACGTTAATGCTCAGTCAAGTGATGTGAGTTTTATTTTTACCAGCAAGAGCATCCATGCAAGATACAATAGTTTAAAAATAAAGCTTGAGGTGTTTAATAGTAAAATATATGAAAAAGAAATAAAAGCAAGTCTTTAGTTAATGACACCACAATCTGGGATACGTGTAGAAGTATAACTTCTGCTTACAGTTCAGGTTCTTGCAGTCTTGTTCTTGTGTCATGTTGCAGAATGTGTCACTTCTTAGAATTTTTTGAATGTTAAATTTTAGCTAGAGGTCTAACCTATCAGTTTGGGTAGGAATTTTGTAATATTACTATCACAAAAGAGACAGAAGCTATCAAGAAATGATTCATTACACAGAAGTTGTCTGATCAGATGTAATACTCTCGCACTGTGAGAGACTCATCTTTTGATTTTTCCACCCTATCTCATGATTAGGAGACATCTTAAAACCTCTCTTTCATTAGGTTAGCTGTCCTGATATCTAGAGTAATGTAGTGTCATTTCTTTTTCAACAGCAAAATAATCTAAAAAATATTTTAACAAGTGGTTACCTTCTACAAGGCTCTCTTTGTGCTGCTAGAAGGGCTTATTTATTTGTATTTCCAGGCCACATCAGCTGTTTTCAGTATGAGCAGCTCAGGTTGCTAAGTGAATTCTGGAAGCTTTGACTGTTCCTTGTTTTGCTGTGCAGCAAACATATGCTTCTCTAACATTTTCAAAACAAATTTTATCTTGGCCACCAGAAAAATATCAAATTCTAAGCCAAGCCAGCCCCATTACAAGCAGGCAGCAGCTATTCAAATTGTAATTTTCAGTGATAACTACAGAGGGGGTCATTCTTGCTTGCATGTAATTACTTTGCTATTTTGCTTCCCCTCTGAGGCAAGAATTCACAAGAAGCTTGGCATTTACCAGACTTGTTTCTGAAAGGCTCTGAACATGAAAGTAAAGCTGCTTAGTATGTTTAGATAACAATTGTTAGAGGCCAGAATCCATATCATATCCTTTAAGGAACTGAAAGAATTGTTGTGGGAGGTGACAGGAAACTTGGGTCATAGAAAGGAAAAAGATGAGGAATTCCGCTTTAAATAGTGAATCAAGAAAGTGATATTTTCCTGTTAGAATCGATTTTAGCCAGAAGGCTTCTAAATCTCATTCCCTGCTTCTTGTACCCCTTCCCAAGGGAACTTGGCTCTTTGCATGGACTAGGAGATATGTCTTAGTATCTGTGGCTGTTTGTGCCATGAATTCCTTTACTTAATATATTGTCTATAACAATGGGAATGCATATAAAAACCCGTCAAGCTCACTTATGAACTAGCCCTCCAGTGAAATGCTACATCTGTTATCTAAGTGTTCTCTGAAGAAATCTTACTATGATTGGCCATGTAAGATCCATGTGTGACTTACTCTGTAATTCTGCAGGGGAGGCAGGCAGAGCTGGAGTTGCAGTTAAAACAAGGAAAAGAGGATCCCGAAGACGTGCAGTACAGACAGTTTACAGCCTGGCTCTGGTAAGGAAGTGCCTGTCTGCTCCTGATCGCTTGTAATGGCAAGGGAAGGGACAGAGGAGAGCAAGACTTCAAAGCCTTTAGTTTTGCAGGTTTAAAGACTGTATTAGTATTAATGAAGGAAGAAAAATAAGAAAAAAAACACCAGGAAAAATACCACACTGGTTACAATGGCCAAGGTGAGGGGGAGCCCAGAGAAAGAGACTATGGGGTAACTGTAAGGATTCCCATATGCATAGGTTCACAGGTACCTTCCCTTCTACAGGGTCTGAAAGTTTGTGGGGTAAGCACCTGGCAGGAATGGAAAACTGTATTTGTTTTGTGTCATGGTTAAGCAGAAGGATTATATAAAGACCAAAATGTACATGTACTCACTAAGTGAGCTGTCTCACTGAAAATGGCTTGGTTAAAGGAAATGTAAGCCATGGTATGATGTATGTTGTAGTGAAGTGAGACACACCTCAGTTTGTACAGTAGGTTGGCAGTGTCAAGCCTGAGGTGTTCTTTAAAGCCAAGCGTGTGATGCACACGCTGATCCACATCCTCACCTGCTTCTGTTTCAGTGAGCTGAGGAGTGTCTCATGATTCAGCCATATATGTGAATGGCCAGGGAGACAAGGTGGGAAGTGGGAGGCTTTATCAAGAGAAAGAACTACTTATCCATGGACAGTATAAATACTGGTTTCTGTGCTTGTGCATAACTGCATTGGAAACAAATTATATACAAACAAAACTTAATTGCTCTTTGCCTATTTCAGACAAAAAGGTGTAACTGAGTCCCACTCAACAGCAATACAGACTTTGTGTCTGTTGTTTTATTCCGACTAACTCTAGATTAGAGAGTTTCATAGTAAGATCCAGAATGACATTGTATTGTAGAAGAGGTTCTTTATGTAGTAGTGGCGCAATTTTCTGTTGTTGTTCTGCTCCTTCTCTTTATGATAGGCTATGAAGGAAAAACATTTTCCAGGTGAGAATGCCTAAACCAGTGCTCCTTTTGTAGATTTCTCCTGAACCTATTCCTGCTATTTCCTATATAGTGTTAATGTAAGCTATGTCAAAAATGAACAGAATTTCCTACAACAGTAGAGAAATAAAAGCAGTAAGTGAACTGGGGGTTTGGTATTAGCTTTCATGTCTTTTCCTGTTTCCCCCTTGATTGCTTGGTGCTTCAGGGCTCTAACTTCAGTACCCGTTAAGCACTTGTGTTGACATCTGGCAACCTGATTGTAGACAGCTCGGTATAAACTTTAGTGTTAATGCTTTCTTGCATAAGTACTGCACATTTTTGCATTGGTATTTGCCAACTTGGTGTGTTTTCAGTGTAGGTGGGTATGAAACTGTATGCAAAAACAATGGGGTTGTGAAGGAACACCTGAGTAGGTTTCTTTTAAAGCCTAAGTATAACTCAGTCTTATAACATATGGTCCTATTTTACAAGGCATACATTTTTAATATTCTAATTACATGCTGTGGACCTGTGATTGGAGTGTATTTTTTTTCTGTAGGATAACAGTCATGGGCAGGATGGTATTATATATTGTAGTATAGAGGATCACTTTCCTCACCCAAACATGGCCCTATAGAAGATTCATTGCAGTTCTGCTTCTGTCTTGGTATGAATGCAGAACTAAACAAGTGCAGAGAAGTAGCCTATTATATATCAACTACAGTAATGTGTAAGAAATTGTAACTACTCCTATGGCTTTCATTTAAATGGATTTGGGTTACTACACTGCCTAGTAGCGTAACTTCCCATAGTGGTTTCCAGGAGTGTAGTAACTGTTGGACAAATTGTTATGATTGTCCATTGTAAAATATTCTCATTTTATTATGCTAAGACATAGCACAGTGATCTGGAAACTTATGTGTAACAGCTCAAAGGACAGATTTATGGCTATTGCATGAACCTACATTTTACAAAAAGTGGCATGAAGTCAAATAATAGCCCTTTAAAATAAAACATTGGTAGTGCACGTGAGCATAAAGAAATATGGGGTGGAATGCAAGCCATTCTACAGTTTAATGCTTGTGATTCATTTGTGCTAAGAATTCTGATAGCTGAATGACATAGGTGTTAACCTAGAATGGACATGCATAAGCCATAAGGGGAAATTAGCCGAGTTTGTGTTATAGTATAATGAAAATGGTGTAAATTAATTCTGTTTCGGTTGCAGGGTCAGAGATATGTTGACGGACGTCATCAAAGGCGCTTCCAAGTAAGAACTTCTGATCTATTTCGGATGAGAATGACTTATCTTTTGTCACAGAAGATATAAGATACTATTTTCTGCATTTGATTGTCTGCCCATTCCATAATTTCACATGACTACTGTTCAGGAAAGGAACTCTTCTACACTTCATGCTTTGAGATTTTTACCACTAACTCTGTCTATTAGAAAGGCTGATGCCTGTTGTTTTGATTAAAGCCTGGTTAGTGCTATATGCACTATCAGTCTGTTCCTTTTTTAACTAGTACACTGCCTCAAGAAGCATCATTTATCTGGAAGCTAGTTGGCCTTTAGCTGAGTATTGGCTCTTCAGAGCTGTCCCACTTTGTGTTAAGGTGTCTTTCTTGCACCAGTATGCCCCGAAGAGCAGAAAATTACATGGTTTCAGATTGTGACAGGCATGCTCATTTGCTACTAGAATTAGCACTTGGCTTTTGGGAAGCAATAGGTCTCTTAACCTTCTTTCACAGCCTGCTACAGTGGTTTGACTTCATTTCCTTTCACTGTCCACTGGCAGCTAGCTTCCTGTTACACTTTGCCCTTGGTTAATCTGAAATTGGCCACTGGCACCAGGTTAGCAAAAGTGTCAGAAATAGTGAATCCTCATAAGAACAAATAGTTATAAAATCTTAAATCATAAAGATGTTGTCAGTGAAAGAGTTACAGTGAAATCTCATGGACCGTTTCAACATTGGTATTCTTGTAAATGTATAAAAGACTAATTTGAAATATTTTGTGAGTTAAGAGTTCTGGAGATTTTAACTAAGACTTTCCATAAAGTATTGAACTTTTTCCTTTAACTTATCATTGTCCAGATATTTAAAAATATTCCCAGCTGTTCCATTTCCTTGCATGTTAGTCCATCTTGAAGGAGTTGGCTAAAGAGAGATCAAACTGGAAGATCTGTTTGATATTTTAGCTACTCAATTAATAGCAGTGTTAAGGCAAGGTAGTAGAAAGAGATAACTAAAGCAGGAACAAAATAATAAACTTTATCATATTCTGTGTCTCAGAATTAAATTTATTATTTTTGTTATAGGAGTTAATTAGAAAAAACTAGTTGAGGTAGAAGCATTGCCTAACTTAGGAGGGACTGGTGAATTTTCTTTAGGTAACAGCAGCAAGATTTTCTGTTAGGACAGTGATTTTTACCTTCATTAGATTTAAAGCATTCAGCTATCATGAGTGTGTAGATTTAGAAGTTTCTCTCTGAGATACATAATGAAATGTAGCTTTTCAGAACAGATGTTCTATACATAGATTAGGAAATTGCTTAAGGCAAGAAATACAGGGAGATTTCAAATAACTTATATAAGCACCAAGCTGTAATTATTTTTAGGTATCCCTTATCTGAAAGGAAATAGTTTCAGTGTTCTAAACAGGAGAGGTCAGTGACATTCTGCTAAGACCTGTGTGTCTTATTAAATTTTAAAAAACAAACCAGAAACCCAGAAAATGTTTTTATTGTGAAAAAGAGATCTTTGGATCTGGAACAGATGCCTGAATTTGCAGTGTAAGTGTATTGTTACAGCAGAGTTCGGGAAGTTTTTAGAAGTGGAAGACTGATGCAAAAAGTGTAGTGTATTGTGTTAGACTGTAAGTGGTCTAGTATTGTTCAGCTGCTATTGTAGAACAACAAAGAGAGTTCCATCAGGATTAAATTGCAGTAAGTTTTTCTGGGAATAACTGGGATACTGACATCTATCTTTTCATGAAACTGAACACAGCTATATTCTCTCTCTTATTTGTAGGTGACAGATTTTTTTTATTGAGTTCCTTAAAAGTAAAGGTTTTCACTGTGGTAGAAGTTAGTACTCCTTGAAACCTGTCATTGTCCATGATGTTTTCATAGCATAGGGGAGTAATTCAAAACTCTTTTTTTAAGATGAGATTTCAGTGATGGCTGCTCTTCTAAATCTCCTGAACAGATGCTGTCGCAGTGAAGTGGCACCTGCCTGTCTAGTATTCTCTGAAGAGATTTTTGTGTTATCCTGTGTAGAGGTAGTACTAGCTGAGACCAACTGCTGTGTATCTGTGAGTGCTCCTTGCTCTGCAGGGTGGCAGTCCTCATTATGGTGGAAACAAGCTTCTGGTTTTCTACAAATTTCTGTGTGCTACTCTTTATATAAAAGACAAACAAGAAAAAGAAGTCTGAAATGCTTCTCCCTCCTGTTCCTTCTCTAATTCCTGAAGATGAAATGGAATAAATTTTTTCTGAGCTAGAAGACAGCCAAATAAACTTGCTCATTGCAAGGGCCTTCCCTCCTGGACCACTGTAGCATAACTTTCCTGTGCTGAGCATACAGGTTTTGTTGCCTGCATCTCTATTACACTTCTTAACTGTTTGCTTTTTTCTGTCCAGGGACAGCCCAGTGGTGAAAGGCAACTCTATTTTTGCCTTAACTGGTCTTGCAGTTGCTGTAGCCAAATATGAAAGGAGCCTTTCCTCAGACACTGAAGAGATGCCAGAGGTGAGTCCATCTGGGAAAGAGATTCTCTACTCTTAGTGACTATAGTGAAACAATACAACTAGGTGTTTGGGGGCCTGGTGAATAGATAGGAAGTACTTCATATTTTGAAGTTCAACTTTCACCCTGCTCAGTGAATGCCATCTAGTAGCTGCTGTGTGATCTATACAAAACCAGCCAGTGTGTAGGCACCTTCTCACAAGGATCATAATGACTAAGGCATTTATTTGTTGGCTTTGACAGATGAGATAGAGTTTTAGTGGACACTGAAACCCAGCCAGCCTCTTTTCTCATCATTTCTGCTTTCACTGAATAGTACCTGATCAAAATGATGCTACTTCTTCTACATAAGAATGACAAAATAATCTCATTCCTGATGGATCAGAGGTGGAACATCAGCTGCTGAGCTTCTGTTCAGGTAGGACCTGATTTAAGAAAATATAACAATGAATACTTGGGTTTGATTTTTGCAGACTGAACCTGATTTTCTTCCCACAAAACACTGGATTTCTATGGTCACAGAAACCCTCTTTAGTATCGTGAACAGCCGCTATCACCCTAAAGGTCAAGTCTTCCCATGGTTCTACCAGGTAGGTGTTGTGATGTATCTGTATTTCATAGCTGGAGTTCTTAGTGTGGACTTTCCTGGTTCTGTTTGCTTTTTAGTTGTTGTAAGACACAACAATCAAAACTTCCCTTGCTTTCTTCTTTTTGTTTCCTTGCAGTTTCTGCTTATATTTTGGTTTGCCTTGAGTTTTTATTACCAAAAATATTAAAAATCACATGTGAGGATATATGAATGAAAGAAATTTTAAAAACAAAAAGAAACCTTCAAAACCTAGAATATTCTACATGTATGTACAAAACCAAAACCTTCTAATATGGACAGACTCTCCTCAGACCACACCATCAAACTGTTGGGTGATTCTAACACCATTCTGTAGGGCTCTGAAATGTGTACTTTCTCACTATTTGATATTTATGGAGACAGTGCTTCTCATTTTACAGTATTTCTTGGACCCCTGAGAGCCAGTAGAAGTTGTGTGGTACATATTTGTGGTGTAATAACCAGCCAGAAAGTATCAAGCAGTTCTTATGACTGGAGACAGCTTGAAAGCACAGTATAGACCTTAAGGAATAGGTATTGCTAACTTTTGACTGTCTGCAGTCAAAACAACCAGGCTGGAGATACTTTGTGTCATGGATGCAGAAGGGAACTTGGGTCCTACAAGACCAAATGCCAACCTGTTAATGTATCATAATGTTTTCTAAATGGAACTTCATTAACTGCATTCATGGATTGAGTTTAGTCCCATAGTGAGATGTTAGCATCAAAAAGCTGGAAATTATTGATGGACCTGAGTCCCATCTAGCTATGACTCCTGTCATCACTGGTGGGGGACACAGATCACCAAATCAAACGTTTTAAATACGCGCTAGACTGGTTGGATGTTAGGACATTCAGCTACTTGCTTGCCACTAGCAGTTCTTGCTGAATAGTTCTGTGAATCTTACCTTTGAAAATAATGCTGACTTTAAAAGGTGGTTTTGAGATGGAACACTGTGACAAAGTTTCATTTCTAAAATCCACTTTGTTTGAAAAAAATGGATTTTTAAAAAAATCTCATGCTTTTGAAATTCCAAGGCACCCTGTAGAAATCACTGTCTTGCAGACTGCCTTGCATGCTGATGGGATTTATTTTCAGAGTTGCATGTGGAAGTTGATAAATATACTTTAGGCTATTACTTACAATCAGTCCATTGCTTTACAAGTAGAAATAGCTGTATGTATTTTACCTTTCAAAATTGAAAGGAACTAAAAGACTTTGAAAGGGATCTTTTTGTCTTCTAGAAAGCATCTCAACTGGTTATCTTGCAAGTTCTCATGATATTTGTCATCCTAGGTGTGATGCTTTTAAGGTAGTGCTTTTTACAACTCACTAAATTCTTGGTGTGTTATAATTACAGAAGTATATTAACATCATGGCTGGTTTCTGTTTGCACTTCTGATCACACTGCTGGATATTTTTATGGGGAAGGTGAAAACTAAAAGAGACCAGTGTATTTATGTGCAGACTAGCTGTTAAATTCTAGTTGCATCCTGTTTTTTCCCTTATTTACAGTTTCATACTTAAAAATCTTATTTACACTTAGAAATTATATTTGGAATTACTCTAGTTTTAAGCTCCTTACAAGGTAAGGCAAATGGAAAAGTTACCATAGACAACTCCCTGCAATACTGTTCACTGCCAGATTGCAATACTTCTGTGCTGCTATTTTCTGTTTAGATATTTATTTTAAATTCCTTAAGTGATGAGTTTTACTACCTGGAAAGGAGTTTTGTTTTGCTCACCCAAGAGAAAAAGAAAGAAAAAGTCTTTTTTATGTTTTTCTAGAAATCCTATTCAGGTGAAAATACTGCTAGTATTATAGCTCGTTCCTGTGCGGCCACTGCTTTGTCTCTCCTGGTGCCAGTTTTCATTGTATCATGCAAGGAGAAGGTTGAGGAGGTCCTGAATATGCTGACTGATAGGCTGCCTGGGAAACCCAATGCTGATGAGTCTCAAGCTGTTCAAATCCACATGGGCCTTGGTTTGGGGATGTTTATCTCATGTTTGTATGAAGAAAAAGTCAGGTAAGGATTAGCATATAAGATGTAGGTCTGCAAATAAATGCCTTTTTCATGCATGTGGCCTTAAGTTCTGAGGAATTAAAATATTTACAGGTCATAGGCAAATGATTCTTGAGGGGCTTCACAACATTTCTTAAAAGGTTGTTTTTTTAATTATCCATCTTCACCACGTACCCCTCCAGTGGCATCCTGGATATTTTGCTAATCTTTCAGGATGAATTATTAATTTTCATAATATCTTAAGGTACATGTGCTAATCAGTCTGCTAGAAGAGCCACACATATGCTTTTAAAGGGGACTCTCTGCCCTACGAGACTTCATGGTAAAGTAATTCACAGTTCTCATCAGTTCCTTTCTAAGTGGTGCTCTGGACACTGGATAGTGTCCACTTACATCATGTGAGGTGTGAGGATGGAGCTATAACAGAAGTAGTGTGATGGGCTGTCTTTGAGGAGTGCTGTTATACCTATGTTGGCAGCAAAGAGATGTGCTGAAGTTGGTAGAAAATACCTCAGCTGCAAATTTGTAAGGATTCCACAGAATTTAAGGCTTAGCTTTGGACTCCTCTATCTTGACTATTAGGGATTCTGTCTGCCTATATACCCATAATAATGTTTAATTGGTGCACAAGCACATGTATTGAATGGATTTGGCAGTCAGTTGTTAATTTACTCAGTGAAACTATAATGTTTCCGATGCACCTGTGTTTGTTAAAACACTTCACCATTGCTCTGTTCTAATGTATGTGCTTTGGTGTCTTGATGCCTTACTGTCTCCGACTCAGCCACAACATCTGAGGATGGACTATCTCTGAATGACTAGACAGTGGTGACAACTAAGCTACACACAAGCATTAAAAGGCTCTTAAAGAGAATGATGTTAGATGAGCTTGGTGTTTTGGAGTATATGAATCTTTATTTGGGGTTTGGAGTTTTTTTTTTGTTTGGCAAGGGGTGTTATAAATAAATTTATCTAAAAATTTCTTAAGGATATCAGTTTTTACTCTGCCACTGCCCTGCATAGTGTCAAAGCTTAATCTCACACATTCTTCCAGGCATTGACATGCAAGGACAGCAAAACTTGTAGGGATGTAGCTATAGCTAATATCAAATCATGGAGTTAGTTTGCATTAAAGATGTCCTGTTCATTAAGAAAACTGTGTGCATGTTTTGTAAAAAGGTATTCTCTATAACATCTTTGGAGTAAGATGTAAATGCTTCCTTTTTTATCAGCAAGTTAGGCAAAGAAGATGGAGAGAGAGAGATTTATGGAGCTAATATCTTAAAATGTCATGAATTTTCAGTTTGTGAATAGTTACAGGTCTAGGTGAGATCACGTTCTATCAGTATCCTACTGTCAAGCATGTTTTACAAATCCTGGGTGTTTGCTTTCTTTCAGGGTATTGTAGCAATAATGGTTGATAGTTAAGGACTGAGTATGTTTTTATTATTTGTATATGAGTATGTATATGTATATATGAATGTGATACAAATCACCAGTCATGTTCCTTACAGACTAGTAGGAGAACCTGTTATATCAAGAAAGAACTCTATTTATTAGCACATTCAGTCTTAGCAGGAGCTTTAATATGTGATTTAAAGAGCAAACCTGTGTGTTGGATATTTTTTTTTTTCTTTCTGTTTTGGTTTTGTAGTGATGTACCTGGTCAACAGATGAACTTAGTTCTAATGAAGTCCCTGGATGCGCTGGAAGACTGCTGCTTTGACACTAGTCTGGAGTACAAGTGAGTTTCCTTCATTACTTTGAGTTTCCTTCGATACTTTGTTTTATTTTGATATCTTTTATTCCTTAATTCAACATAGAAGAATATAGGTGTAGGGTAAGGACAGTCTGTTCTGAGTACTTCCATAAAATCACCAACTTGTGCAGACTGGCAAGGACCTTTGGTCCATGTCCCTCCCCAAAACAGACTCAGTCATGGACTTGGACTACATTGCCCAAGGCTTACCAGTCAGGATTTGAAACTCCCAAGACTGGGGTTAGCACAATGTCTCTGGGCCTTGGCTCCATTCTGGCGCTGTCCCTTATCAGGCTCCCACCATGCAAGCCACATCTCCTCAGTCCCTTCCTGTCAGTGCCACACATGCTGTTGGGTGTCCCCAAAGCCATCCCTTCTCACAGATGAACCAGCTGTGGTCCCACAGCCTCAGCTCTCAAAGCAAGGGCTTCAGCATTGATGACTTCGCAGCCTTCCATAAACTTGTTGCAGTCTTGTCAGTGTCTTTTTGCAATTCAGAGCACTATTCCAGGAGTGCTGGTGACCACAGAGCAGAAGGCTGATCCTTCCTCTGGCTCTCATGTCTGTGTCTGGCTCTTGCTGCCCATGCACCGCTGGCCGTCATTGCTGCCTGGGTGCATGGCTGGTCCCGGCTCAGCTTGCTGCCCACCAGTGCCCAGGGCCGTCCCCAGGAGCTGATGCCCAGCACCTCTGATCCCAGCCTGTCTGGAACCAGCTGCCAGACTGTGAGCTGGTACTTGCTGAATTTCAGGATGTTCCTGCTGGTTTATTCCTCTGTCTACTATCTCCTCTAAGTGAGTGTGTCCATAAATATATATATAATACTTTATATATGAACATATATAAGTGTATGCCTCAGTATCTAACATACATACACAGGCTTTTTTTCCATGCAATGCCTAGTGCAAAGTGAAAAGAAGTGATGACCTCCACTTCTAATCCCTTCCAAGGCCCAAATAAAAACCTTGGGAATGTACAGAGAACCACACAGTCTTGCTCACAGGTAGGTGGAAGACACCAGCAATTCTAGGAGCAGAGTTGCTCATCTTACCTGCACGTGTTCATTAATGAAAGATCTGTTCAAAAGCCTTTCCTTGGTGTTCTTGGGTGGTTGCCAAGGTGTTCAATGAAGTCTAGCTGCTTCTGCATTGGAGCCTGTTACTGGAATGTGTGTGTGCGTGCAATATGGCATAAGCTCCGGGAGCAGCTGCCTCACGAGGCTTATTTATCTGGCAGAGGCAGACAGTTAATTTAACAGCTGTGGATGGCATGTTGAATACTGAGTAAAGCAAATGTATTTTGTTTAACCAGCCGAAGTTTTGCCTCAGGTATTCCAAAAAGATGAGGAGCCCACCAGCGGGGCAAGAAATTATTGAAAAGTATTGCACAATTACTAGCATCGGCAAGCCTGGAATAATTGAACCATAGAACACGTGTCAGTTGCCATTAAACAGCTAACATAACATAGTAGTATGTATCTTCCACAGTAGTCATTTCTCTTTTAAATCAGGGAAAGAACTGTTGTATCTTGAGTGCCTCGATGCAGGTGTATAGGATTTTATTTGATTTTGAACATTATTCTGCCTGTCTCTTCTTTGTTCAAAGGAAACAGAGCAGTAATTCCTGTTTGCCTTTGCCCTCTTCTTCTCCAGTGGACCTTCTGAAGAACTACTGTGGGGGGGTCACAGCTGCACAACATAGGGCTGTGAACCTGTACAAGTTTAGTGGGGATTTGGGTTGCCCAGGCTGAGGCACATGGTGCACAGGGGGCTGTGTCAGTTCTGTCACCTTGTCACACCTGTTGCTGCTGGTTTGTGTGTCCTATTAGCTTCAGATAAATGCCTCGCAGAAAAGCCAAACTAGATTGCTCTGGTAGTGAGGGGGTTGCTGGAAGAACATGAAACAAGGGCAAGCAGGAGAGGGAACACTGAAGGGTGGGTAATTTTTTATGCTGGGTGTAATGGCCACATATTTTAAAGATCAGTCACAGGTTGGTGTATAGTGCCAGCAAAATAATGTAAAGCTGTAGATGTTGCTGACTTGTCCAGGTTTGGCATTGGTCCACTTTAAAACTGCTATTCCAAAGCAAGGGCCTTTCCAGCCTTTTCACCTGGTGTGACAGGCAGCATCCAGCCATGGGACGTGTCCGATCCTGCTGGACTGGCCATTCTCTTTCCCCATTAAAACAGGCTGCGAGTGTTTTGAGAGTAGGTGTGTGGTGCGGTACAGATGCAGGAGGCCGGAGCTCCCTCTTTTGGGAATGCTGGCAGGAGCCAAGCCCGGGCCTGCTGCTGCTCTGAGGGGACGCGGGCAGGGCAGCTGCCGCCCGGCCTCACGCTGCTCCCCAGCGGAACTCAGCGCCTGCTGGGCCCCGCTGCTTCTGGCTGTTTTGGGAAATGTGCTCTCTGAGGGACGTTTTCAGGAAAGAGAGGCATTTGCTGAAGTTTTGTTTTGTTTTTCTGCCTCAAGCGTCCAGATGAGAAAGTGGTTCCTCAATGTGTCTGCTATGTGAACTGGAGCTCACACACCACGCTCCACTGGTTGTGTCCGCCTTGGTAGGAATGTGGGGTTTATATATAATTTTCTTCATTTAAGTAGGATAGTTTTCTTTTTAAAATTGGATGGGAGAAGTAAGAGGAATGAAGACAACAGATTTTTTTAAATAAGCAGTAAGAGTCTTTCCCTGAGCCAGCGCTTTAGCTTGGTGAGAGTCTGCCTACGTTCTAGAAAAACCTCTGTCTAAGTTGCATAAAATACGCTAAATCTAGTTTCCTCTCAGAAAAGGTGAGAATAAAGCTCATAAATCAATACTATCTTATCTGTCATAACCACATGGTGGGGGGAGAGGAGGGAAGGCGACACTCACAATCTTTTCAAGGGGGAAGAACATTTCAGATTGTTAAGCGCACTAATATGAGGCTTCTTCTGTTTTTAGCTGAAACAGTTTCATAGATTGCAGAGCCTTAGCAGCTTTGCAGTTACTCCTAATTTTAAATAGAGTGCACTCAGACCTTATCAAGAGATCTGTGACTAAACCTGAAATCTTCCCTTACGTTAGACAAAAACTGAAATAAGTATGTTTTTAAAATATACTGCTACACCACTTTTCAGTATACACATGTATGGAAAATACGCATGACGGGTGGTTAAGACAGCTCCTTATGCCACTAGGCTTTGTCAGATTTATTGATTACGGAAGCTATATAGCTGGTCATTTTTTCTCCCAAGCCTAACCTGCATAGAACATAGGTTCAGCAAGCATGTATATTCATGGCTGATATTCAAAATATTTTTGTCAGATCAACCTCAGTGTACTGTGAAAAAAAAACAATAAATAAGTAATAATAAAAAAAAATCCAAGGGAGGTTTCCAGTTCTCATTAAGGTAACAGACATGGCAGTACATATGGTCCCTGTATTGGAACATTTTACTTCCTCGCCCTTCCTGCTTGCAAATAAGAAAAACATGTTGAAGATTGGGTTAATTCTGACCTTTTCGAAGGTTTGTATGTTAAAAGTTTTTGAGAATACCAAGGGGCAGTAGAGTTACATTTCCCATGTTGAGGATGAATTCACCAAAACCTTTGCCATTATGGGGCTTTTTTGTATAAAGTTGTTGCATGGCAGAACTATCTTGCATCTGTAAGGATCAATCTCGGAGAAATACTGAGCAAGTGATAAACGCTGATACAGGTTGAGTAAAGATGCGGTAAAAAGCAAATTACTATGAACCTTGAAATACACAGTAGCCTTTCTTCAAATTGCTGTGTGAAGAATTAAACTGACTTGCTTTTTATGGAGTTTTTTGCAAGGTCAGTAGCTGTTTCATTTCACTTAAAGGCATTTTCCATCAAAAAGGTCATCAAACGTTTATATTTTTCTTATAGAAACCTGTTGAACTCCACTGACCTCAGGATTATCAGGAAAATGTCTGTTTTCTTTCATCCTAAAATATAAATTTGTATTTTGTTCCATTATTGTTCCTTAAGTCCTCTATTCTGTGAGGTGATGGACTGTACTGTCCTGTGTACTTCCAAGTTACATTATTGAGTTGAATGACAGTAAATTCAAACATGAGTCTTGACAGCAGTGCAGTATGTCTGGCACACTGGCAGTGAAACACTTAAAACTTGCTGTGAAATCTGAGTTATCATGTGGATGAAGTGTACTTTAAATGTTAATTTTATATAGATCACAAACTAGGTGGCCAAGCGAAAACAATTGCTAATTACAGAAGCAGGGAGCAGAGAGGGTGATGTTTTGTTCTTTCTTCAGTCCCCTCTTATGTTTTGGGTCTTTGCTAAGTGTCAACAACATAAAAAATTGTAGCTCTCATTAGGAACTTTGTTTTCTTTCTGTATGTTTTTGAAAAGTAATGGTAGTGTGCACAGAACTCCTGTGAAAGCCATGTCCTTATTTTGTTGGTTGTTCATGAATTCACATATGCCAGTTGCTTAAAAATGTTGATTCCAAAGGTTTGTTTGACTTTCTTTGCTGGAAGAAAAAGACACCACTATCAAGACACCACTCTGAGTCTTCCAGCCATGCTCATTGTCTTCATTGCCAGTTGCTGAAGAACATTAACTTGTAAATGCGGCTGAAGTTATTCTCAGAAGCTTCTTTTTTATTGAGTTGAACAAAAGCAGTAACTCTTCCCTTTTTAAGTTGGGTAGCAGAAACTTAGAAGAATGCCTAAGATCTTAGCCTCGTTAATTTGACTGCTTAATCTGTGCAGTTTCTGTCATTGTCATGCTCAGGGAGATGTGTGAGGGGAAGAAAAAAAGAAATTCTTCATTTTCAGATAAGAGCTGCTTCTTTAAGCTATTGTGTGTATGCCAGTGAGAGATCACCTTCAGAGCAGTATGTGCTGTGCTTTTAGTGTCTCATGATAGCAGCCAGAGCTGTTTGGGAATTTTCTGACAAAACTTTCCACAGGTCATCAGTCATATTACTGAAAACTGAAACTTGTTATGGGAGCACAGGTGCTGAGATTACTAAGAGTTCTCTGGTCCAGAATGGAAATTCTGTTCAAATCTGAAAAAGAGGCAGAGACTGTGAAGCAGTTCTTGCCAGCTGCCCTATTAAATCATGTACTTTGGATCTATTTTCTTCTTGTTGCAATTTTAAGTATTCTCAGCATCAAACTGTTAGTTGTGGGGGATATGTCTGCCCTGCTGAAGCTGGTGCACTGTTGACCATGTGTATTTTAGTGCATGTGGGTTAGAATGTATGCCTGACGCTTATGTTCTGAAATGCTGGTAAATACCTTAATCTGTGCAGCCATCTTAGCCGCTTTCTGGTGCAGTCACTAATTTCATTATTTTTGCAAACTGAAACATCTCTTACAGGAGTCTGAGAGAAACAGACGCTAATACAGCCAACAGGCCTGCTGTTAGTATGTTTAACTGGGATATCAGAGTTTAGGATATCAGTAAGGGTCAGATGTAGAAGTTTGAATCCGTAATTCTTTCATACCAGCTGATGTGTTTGTTGATGGGGCTATTGGTTCTTGAGGAGCAGAAGGAATAATGGGGCTGTATGCATAGGGCTTATTATTTTAAGTGCACATATTTCTTTTTCTGCTCTTCTTTCATCCTGTGTGTCCTGAAAATCATTACCTGTCTGTGAAATAAAAACTATTTGTAAAATTGACTGCGATAAGTATAATAATTATCCACAGGGCTAGTTATCAGGCATGGCCAAGAAGGCTTTTTGCTCAGCAGCCCATGCTGAGATGAAAAGAAAGTTCAGAGCAGCCAAAGCATAGTTAAATCCTTTTTTCTTTTGTCTTCTCTTTAAGCACGGGATGTATTTTGGGAGTAGGACTCGTTCTTTCACATATGAGTCACAATAGCCAAACAGAATCGCGAGTGCATGTTTCCACTTCATTGCGAAAACTCTGCAAATACCTGGACAACAGTGAGGACCAAAGCAGAAGTATTCAGGAGGTATGGCCCATTTTATCACAAATTTTAAATCTTCCTTTACTTTGTTGCCTCTCTTTAATAACTATAGACTTTTAAGGGAAGCTTTGTATCCATAGTACTAGAATGCTTTGTTTCTATTATTTCTTTCACAATATATGGTTTTATATCTATTGAATGAAACAATAGTAACAGAATAACCTCTGATGCCACACAAACATTAAGAAAATATCTTAAAAGATGACAGATGTCATTATTTAGAGTTCTTTAATTCCTTAACCTCAAATTAAATTGTTGCAAGTTGGGTCCTGAGTAACTGTGGATATGGGTCTCTCTTATACACAGTTGTTTACTGCTTATTTGATCTACTAGAAAGCAGACAGCAAGTTACTCTCAGAGAGAACCTTAATACTGATACTTTTTCCTTCAGTGTGCTTTCTGTTTCCTTCTTTGAACGCTGCTGTCACCAGTTAATGTGAATCTTGCACTTGTGAATGCTGCCATGGCTCTATTTACTATTCCCTATGTTTAGAAGACTTAAACTGAGCTCTACTAAGTTTAAACATGCATTTCAAATTATTTTGCCAAGATATATCTTGTAAGTTTTGATGTGGCCCGTACACTAGATCTGTAACCTTATTGAGATAAAACTTAAGAAAGAAAACTGATGAAATTGGTGGAGTTTACAACAGAAGAGAAGAATCAGAATAAGTATGGCTTTTGCAGAAAATAAGCAATCCTGTACCTGTTGTATGTAAGCCTGCATCAGCTGAACAGTTGAGTTGTATAATCCTATGTTTTTTCTGAGGGAGTTAGCAGAGATTGGTAGTATTATTCTCTTTCCCCTCTTGGTACTGCTCTGAAAGCATTTTTTTAAAAGTCTCTTTTAATGGAGTTCTTTTTTTTTTTTGCCAGTACATACGTGTTGGGGATTAGACTTTTGCAGTTTATGGTTCATGCATTAAAGTGACTTAGAGCTATGAAATAATTTATCTTTCCCCAGAGATTTCAAAGTGCTTTACTGAGTTAAACTGGGTTTAATGCTGCAGCTTCTGAGATGAAAGGCAGCAGCTGTTTGACATCATGAGATAGTTTGGGATGAGAAGCAAATCCTACCCTTTTCAATTAAAATCTCTGTAAGGAATTTTAAAGATAATTGTATGAGTTAAATTCGGCTAGCATCGTATGATGAAGACTACTATATTTATGAGATGCACAAGAGGCTCTTTCAGAGCTATAAAAGGCTAGACTGTAATCCTGTACTTGAAATGTACCTGTGGCCTGCTGCAGCAAGAGGTGCAACTTGAGTGTTACTTGCCCAAGTTGTCATCAGTCCTGCACAGTGCATAGGTGCTCTCTGCTTCCCCTACAGTCATGCGGTGTTCTGTTGCTTACCTTTGGTACAAAGGGAGTTAAACAGGTGGCACAGATGCCTTGTTGAAAGCTCAGACTTCATTTCCTTGTTCTCCACATCTAAGACAGAAGAATAGAAAAGTAGTGCCACTTGTGAATCGTTCTGCAAGGACAACGAGTCTAGTGTCATGCAGTTCTACTACATGCTCCTCTTCTGGCCTTCTGGATCTGCTTGCAGCCCTGATGGGATCACAGTATGCTGTGTATGCTCACGTAAATAACTATCAGATACTTGTGTTGAGAAAAGTAGATATATTTGTGTGGGAGATCGTGAGTTTGACATTCGTAAAAACAGAAGAACTTCCAAGCTTTAGCTGTATTTGTTTAATGCTAGCATCAATGAAAAATCTTTCAGAGAGGGAATAAGCATCTAAGAGTATAAATAGAAAATGTCATGGCTTTTTTATCATGCTGTCACATTTCTCCATGTGCACTTGTTACTGTGAAATTGATCAGACACTGGTTAACAGAATTAATTTTTATTTTTTTTCAGGTGCTCGCCTATTCTGTAGCCTGTTCCTGTGTCTCTGCTTTCAGTGTTGGAATCATAGAAGCAGCTGAGGCTGAGGAGGCCATGAACAAGCTACGGACCTTAGTGGAAAATAATCAGCAGGTCATAATTCAGTGTTTGGGCTTTGTTTCAGTTCTGTTTTTCTCTTGTCTGTTTAATATTGGATGCTACTTTACCCAGACTGTAACTTCAAGAAAATTATATTGATCTACTTTCAGCATTAACTAACATTGAACATATTGTGCATACAACACAATTACCAAGAATACCACTTGATCCATTGATGCATTTTCTACAGGTGTATAGCAATTACCAGATGGTGAAATAAAAATGAATTTTATGTTTTATTGCATTTAAAAGGAAAATTGGTACTTTTGAGTTCTTCTTGTCTTTAGTCTTTGCGTCCTACCAGTTTTTGTCTCTTTTGTAATATGTTTCTTTAGATTCTTGGTAGGAAAATACATCTGCTGTTCTCTTCTGAATTTTTGCTTTCCCTTAGCCTTCAGCTAGTGCATCACAGTCACAACATCTTCCAGGTGTCTGTTTCATCCCTAGTGTACTAGGTTTACCCTCTAAAAATGCCAAAAATAATCTCCATATTTCAGTGCGTGTTCTTTTTTGTTAAATTCTTGCCAGGAAAAAAAAAAAAGGCAACCATTTGAACCAAAGCTTCTGATTACACTAATCAACTGTTTAGAATGTTTATCTGGGAAATAGGAAGTAAAAAAAACCTGCCTTTGTCATCGTTTTTTACCTTTATATCAAAGTATCTTCTAAAATAAAGGCTCCAGAGCAATCTATGTGCCCAAGATCAGTCTTTCATCTCAGAAATCTTCTGTCACTTGACATGAGAAAATACTTGAAGTAAGAAAGCATCCAGTATCTTAGACAAAGACATTACTTTGAATTATTGATAAATAAGAAATATTTAAGTAATGCTTTGATAATAAATGTTAAAAATAATACAGAATCCCTTGGAAGATCTGGATTTTTAATGTGCCTTTTTCACCTTGCAGACCCACAGTTTTGCTTTAGCTCTAGGCACAGTAGTACATGGATTGTCAGCTTGTGGTCATGGGAAAGCTGAAGACTTGAGTAACAGATTAATGCCAGCCTGGATGAAAATTGTGCTTGCAGAGGTAAAGGAGTTTGAATTCATATCCTTTTGGTTTGTTTGGGTTTTTTTTTGGGGGGGCGGGGGGGGCGGACAGGGGAGTGATTACAAATGAACAGTAAAATGCATATGTCAGTCAGATCTTAATTTGGACATCTTTATTAGTTTGGAACAATATCCAAGGATAAAATCTAGGTTTTTAATGAAGGTTCCTTGTGAAATTAGTTGCTACTTATCAAAATTAGGCTAACAGAATTGTTATGATAATGCCTCAGTTATAATTATTTTGATTTATCTCACTGTAAAAAAAAAAAAAGTGTTTTTAAAATCAAACTGCAAACGTACGTATTAAGATTGCAGTTGAAGTGTTTCAGAGTTGAATTGTACAGGTGTATTGTGTGGAATACCAACTGTACTAGAAGAAAGTGATTAGTCAGGGAGAAATGTGATGTTTTCAGATTGGGGAGAGGGGGAGGGGAAAGCTCCATATAAATCCTTAATTCACCCAGAAGAGGGATGAACAATTATCCAACATGCTGGAGTCTGACATGAAAAGGTTGTTGGGATGAGAGGTGTACAAGCAATAGCAATCATGGTTTTATGTTGGAAGAAACAGGTGTTTTGTCCTACAGTAGCGTTGTGTGACTGCATTGACTCACTGATCCTGAATTATGCTTCCAGGGCTCTCCAACAATGCAGCGTCTGGCTGCTGTCAGTGGGCTGGTGGCACTGGTGGGCTCTGAAGCGGTCATGATACAGGTGAGAACATGCAAGTGGTACCTTGATCTCTTCTAGAAATTTGGCGAGAGGGCAAGATGGAATGACATCCTCTGCATCCTTAGAGCAGTCATTATATATTAGGGCACCCCATTTATTCAGTATTGAGTCATATTTGGTATAAACCAAGCAAGATAGAATTACAATGTGTAAAATTGGGCCTGTTCCGTTTTCCCATCGTATGGCCCATGTGCAGTGCTGTTGGGGAAAAGCTTACAGCCATACAAGTTTTTTTCTTTTTCTCCTCCACTCTCCCACAAAAAGGCATGTTTGAAAATGTAATCTGTCTTTTCAGCACCTGTTCTCTGTTTTCTTGTTTCCTTTTTTTCCCTTATGAAATTCACTTTTTTTTTTTTTTTTATTTTTCCCCTTTGACAGCTGAAATCTGAGAGCATTCAGTCCTCCCAGTTTCAAAATAAGCTGAATGAAGTCATCAGAACTCTTACACAGGTAAGAAGGTGCCTCTTTCCTGCTTTAGATAATGTACTAGGGTACTCTGACACCTTGCATAAACAGGCCAAATCTGTTTAAAGAAGCTGCAGAATGTCTGTGTCCAACCTGTGTTAGGGAAGAAAGGAACAGAATGGCATCAAACATAAGAATGTTTTGGATATTACCAAGAATTTTTTTTTTTCCAGATGTGGGTGCAAAATAGCAACTGAAGGTCAGGGCTTTAATTGGCAGCCTGCCTGGTGAAAATTAAGAGATCCAATGAAAAACAGGAGAGACCCCAGACTAATTTTGCAGTTGGCCCAGGGTAACATGCAGGGTGTGGGGTCTTGGATTGTGGGGATACAGTTGTCCAAGATTTTTTCTGATGAGGGTCCCTCTTCAGGAGGCACCAACCTTGAGCCGCTCTATTCTATACCTTGCAAATAAATTATTTCTTTTAGAAGAATTTCTGGAATCCATGCCTGAGTCTCTACTGCAGAAAACCTAGGGGAAGGGAACTTCTCTTAACACTTGAATGAGGCAACAGAGGGAAATTTATCTAACCAGTGGTTTATTGTCCCAACAGATAATCAGTTTTTCAGGGCAAATTGGCCTTCAGACAAATGCAGCAGGACTTCTAGGACGACTTCACATGTCCTGTTTGTCTTCTACCCAGAGCAGGGCATCAGGTAAGATTCTTTATTATTGCTGCTTAAAGAACATACAGAAGTAGCATCTAGCTAAAAAGGCAGCAAAGGACATATTAAACAATACAGGCTAAATATTGCAGCCCTATTAAATGACATGACGGCCTTTGAATCAAAGATCTCATGGTCCTGTGGGCCAGACCTAAAGGTTGGAACATGAATCAGAAATCAGAAATGCTGAATAGGACACCCCCCCATTAGTTTTGCGTGCAGTATCAAAGTAAGGTTCTGAATTGTTCTCGTCAAACTTGTATGTTGCATCTGTCTTTATTCTTTTATAGAACAAATTGTAAAAAAATTTTAAACTGGATATGGCACATGTGTTTGATATTTACGTTATCCACTCAATGCCCTGGGAACTGGTTAATCTACTCCTTGTTTAAGCACTTCCCAATGTATAATGAAGCAAACAGTTAAAAACTGGTCCATAACAAAAGCAAGCTGACCCTTCAAAAGTATTTTTCTAGAAGCAATCTTCTCTGAGTAAAAAATTAGTGTTCTGTACACTTTCAGTGTAGCAGTTAGCACAGAAGCTCATATTCTGTCAATACATCATTACCTTCTGGTGGTGTTTCAATATCCATTGGTAAAACAAAAGCTGGATTACACTATTGATAAAATACCATTTACAGGAGGAAACTAATTTAAGTGGAAGCTGTTAGCGTCACTGTGAACCAAGTTGGGAACCAGTAATATGAAGTGTAGATACATTTCCTCATCACAGTAAAAGTATTCTGTATAGTCTTGGCACACATGCCTGAGGTTAGATAAATATAGAATGTCTCTGTTGTATTAAACTTACTTAGCTTTTGAAGCTCTCTTTTAGAGCCTGACTTGCAGTGGCTGATATATTTTAAGGAAGTTCTTATTCGTGGCTTTTCAGTTGGGTCAGTGGGACCTGGCACTTCTCACCAAAACAAATGTTTAGCTTGCCTTAAAAGCGGAAAGGCTAATGCATCTCTCAATAATCTTGTGATCTAAATGCTTTGAGTCACCTACAGAATTAGTTAGCTCAAACAGAGTTAAGTTTGGCCTTTGAATTTACATGGTAGCTGGAGGTTATAATTTCTGCTGACATGTTTCAGGGTATAAACAGTCTTTTTTGTCTTCACAGTTCCTCCAGATTTTAGCTACTTGCCTGTAAACAGCTTTATCAGGGCAGCTATTGACTTTGCCATTGAAAGTGGAAAGAAAGGTAAGAAGGGATCAAACTACAGTATCCTTCTGAGAAATTCGTTATAACTGTAAAAGCTGACCCTAATAACCTGCTTTTATTTGCTACGAAAACTTTTCTAAATATTAAATTGAACTTCACTAGCGTGGGATATTTAGTCTCTAAAGAAAAAAATTAATAACACTCAATCAGATAAGGTAGAATTGTGCAGTTAGTTCTTAGGTTTTCTCCTCTGAATCTGTATGACTTTTTAAACCCTTTCCCTTTCCCCTTCTCTCTCTGTCTATGAGATTATGTGTCTTTTCTATGGGAATGAAAGTCAAATCACTTGGTGTTAGCATGTGTCCTCAGGAATACCCCATCATCAGGCAAACTTATGCTGTCCTTTTTTCAGTGGTCCTAGGTTAAGATTCTCTCTAACAGGGTGGTGTTCAAGTGGCTTACTGCTATGTATGATAAATGCAAAGGAACCTGAAGAAAGTGTACTCTCACATGAGGAGTGCTAGTAAAAGAGAGATGTCGTAGAGTACAGTCTCAAGGGAGATAAAGCAGAGATTATTCTTTTGTGGAGCTAAGTGAGGTCACTGTTGTCCTATGGATCAGGCTTTGCTTTCAATTGAGGTAAAAAATGAGCATGCCTCCAGGAGGACTTTAGCTGAGTTAACTCCCTGTCTTTAAGTAACACAATATGTCGCAAAGGTTAGCACCTGTTTTAAAATTTTTGTGGCCTGCACCTGCAGGATAGGGAAGGAGAGCAGTGTCAGAAAAAATTGCTGTTCTGCTACTAACATGCAAGAATAGTACTTTACCAGATGAGGAATACATATAATTAGCTCATAAATTGTTTCAAGGAGAAAGAACCAGAAAATTTCTATTTCTCAGTAACAAAAAGCCTTTTCTGATAGCACATTAATGTTAAAAATATAACTGTTGATTGCAAACAAGAGAGAGCTAATTCTCAGATACAAAAAGAAATAACAGAAAATTTATAATGCTTCTCAGTTCCTCACTACAGATTGGTCTTTAGTGCAGCGTTCACATCTTTTTCCTGAGCTGTTTAGCCAAATGCATGTGTGTAAAATTCAGACTCTGATTGGATCTTCTGTTGCAGGCCCTGAATATGTCCCAACTGAGCTGGTGAAAGCAGCACTGGCACCCATTGCATTAGTTGGAGAAAGCTATCAGTATCCACCTGTAAACTGGGCATCCATTCTTTCTCCTTTGATGAGGCTAAACTTTGGTAAGATTGTTTCCTATGGAGTCTTTTGTACTTGTGACAAGACAACTTTACCAACACAGCTTTCACAAAATTTAGTGCCCACTTCAGGGCTTGGAAGTTATTGAAGGGACTGAGGTGTTAACTATGCTTTCAAGACCAGCTTTTTAAGATTTGCAAGCATTTATTTCGATCACTGTGTGGACATAGTTTGTTTTAACTCAAGAAAAGGCCAGAGAAGATCAGAGCTGAGAAGTTTGGATCAGTATTGGAAGTTTTCTAAGACACTGGTGAAATTGCATTGAATTTTTCACTTGAACTATTTGCAGTATGAAGAGCCCATCATGAAACTCAACTAATTATATCCTTTTTTCAGTACCTGCCAAATGCTGGTCCAGTGCCTGTGTCAGAGGCTGCACACAGCTTTATCACAAGTTTGAACTTTCCATAGTTTATCTAGCTATCTGAACTACACTGGGTGACAGAGAAAAGCATATCCCTTTTTTCATCATGACCCTGATTTTCAGTGCTCCTAAGAGCATTTTATCATCAAGCTTTGATCCTGAAGTATTGTGTTGGACAGTTTGTATAATATTTTTCTACTCAAGATACCTGTCGGTGCCTGCTTTGGTTGATGTGTCTGAGTTTCAAATTCATTTCCTTAAAAAACCCCCAACAAATTACTGTGCAAAGTTCCACATTGCCTTTTTTGATTCTACTAAGTTTTCTTTCTCCTGATTTATGTAACTGTTGTTACTGGCCTTGCAGATTCTTTTACAACTGAGTTGGGAAAGTGCTGTTGTGTTTAAAATAATGTATTGTAAAGTCCAGAATATGTAAGATTGTTCTTTCTGGTGTTTGTTTTACTTATACAGAGTGCATGTGTAAACACTAGAAATCATTGAACTGTCCTATGAGGAGTAAGTACTTGCTAGATACAGAAAGATTTGGCTGCATATTAAACATTTTTACTTATACTTGAGCTGCAACTTCCTTTTTACTTGGTATTCTTGCAATTGATAGTGAAGTCTTTTGTAAGAGTAAGTGAAAGAATTTCCTATGCTGATGCAAATTTGGGTAACCTTATGAATAGCTGAAACTTATTAAATGTATAGGGGATTTTTTTTTATTCTTGTCTTTCACTTAGGAGTCTTACTTTTGTAAATCAGGGGAATTCTGAAGGAAACAGTATATACTATCAGTTTTATGGCTATGTTTTTATTGACTTCAGACAGCATAGTCTGCATTTCTGTACATAATTTCCCTTGAGTGTCCCTCTGTAGTGTGTGGAAGTTGCACACCCTTTTCTAGATAATATATGCATGCAGAAATGCCACAGAGATGTACCAAAACTAATCCAAACCAAGGATAAGCTCAAACAAACTTCTGTTTCGTGGCAATGCAAAACCAAACAACTGAAACCAGTGAAAACCAGGGACAATCCCAAAACAATCAGCACTCTAACATTTAACACACCACTACAGTTTGTCATAGCAGTCAGGGTGCTATTACTACACATTGACGTACAAGAATGATCACCTGAAGTATGCACCCACTCGCTCACAAAGGGGAAGCTCTCTCAAGGGTACCCAGAAGAAATTATCACTTGCCTGGCAGCGGATGTGGTCACGAGGGTTCCCTGAAGGATAATATCCAGAAGAAACCATCACTCACCGAGGAGGAGCTGGGAATTTTACTTAGACGGTGTCCCTGATGTAAGGGGAGAGGTCCCAATCACAGTCCCACTGCTCCAGGAAGACCACTCCAAGGGGGTCACCATCGGTGGCCTCATTTATAGGCTGGTCAGATCTGTGCTCTGGTCATGTATGGACATGGTCCAGAAGCTTCTCTAGGCTGAGGCACCCCATTATTTGGGGACCCTCTCCATTGACTCAGGCTTCCCACCTCTGTTGCTCCCCTGACCAAGTGGTCTGCGTGAATGGAGTCACCGTACCCTAGTGGGTACATGATAGTTGGTACCTGACCAAGGTGTGTACGTGTCAGCAGTTGCATGAGGCATAAGAGGCTTGAAAATAAGGGTGCAAAAGAGCCAGCAGCTGCAGTGTTCACAGCCCTGGTCCTTACCAGGGCAGGTGCACTTGCAGGAAGAAATAGGTCTTGCTGTGTGCTGATGAGCAATTCTCATGTTGTGCTAAAAAGTATAATGCAGAACAGTTGTATTATGACCTAACAGTCACCTAGAAATGTGGCACTCCTAACACTTTTTCTGGAATAGCTATATCATGGATATTTTTATGAAAATTAGACTATATTTTCAGTTCTCCTGGATTCTCTAGGTCACTGTTATTCATGTCTGAGAATTCTTGAGTGTTTTTATGAACCTTAAATATTTCACAAATTCTACTGTAAATGTTTTTTTCATCTGTAAACATATTAAAAACAATAGATTACTTTTGCATCTTACAAGGTTTATTGCAGCTGTTGCTGAGCAGTAAACATAATGTTATTGCAGTAGTACCTCTGTTTTTCAGTAGTGCTCTGAAGTGAATAGTCATAGGCAAATAATAATCTCTGTTTTGGGAGTCCAATATTGATTCATTTTTACTTCTGTAGATTAAATCTTCTCTTTATTTGACAAGAATTTTTTAAACTTTTACTTTTCGTACCATTCCCACTTTTTTATTCTTGCGTGAATCAACATGAATGTGGACAAATCCTGAGATTTTTCGCTGAAAGTGCGTGAATGGGAAAAGGAGACTTCTAACGTGTGTTAAAAGCTTTAAGCACCATCTCTAGAAGAGCAGATTTCTAATGTAGTGCTATAGTAGAAAAATAACAGTCTTCTATGAGTTGAGAACAAATTTAAAGTGAAAATAATTTCTTCATAACTTCTATTTGTTTTCTTCTACTTTAGGTGATGAGGTAAAACATCTCTGCCTTCAACTGGCTGTGACACAGGCCCAGTCATCTCAAAATGCAGCAATGCTTTTGGGGATGTGGGTGGCACCACCCCTTATCTACAGTCTCAGTGTATGTATGTCAGATAATTTATGGGATCTCAGCACCTCCTTCCTATAAGATTCTTCTGTGATAATGTTTAGAATGCCTCACCAGAAAAGGATTACTAGGTTCAGAGTTCTGCAGAAATATTGTTTAGCTAATATTTATAGTGAAAGAAAGGCTATTTAAGGCAGACTTAAGATCTGTTACATTTGTTTTACTTCAATTGCTTCAACCTCTTTCCTCTCATTTCATGCTATATCTCTGATAACTTAGAGATTTAAGAAGGCATGGCATGTAGGGAAAAAATGTATCTTTTATTATACTAGCTAATAGTCTTAGAAAAAAAGCCAACCTATCTGTCCAAAAGCTCACTTGCTTCTTCCAGCAATGCCTCTTGATCTAGTAAAACATGTTACTTCTTGAAAACATTGCCTTAATTCTGTAGATAATCAATAGACTAACCTATAGTATAATCAAGTTTGCGCTTATCCTTCACTGCAGTGTAGTTCTTCTTATGGAGGTACAACAGGGACTCTCTGAATCCCACAGTGCACTTCACTGTGCAGTTCTGTCAGTTTATGCAAGTTAAGTTGCAGGTTCATGACAATTCTCAGAAAATCCGTTGTGGATTTCTGTGATCTTTTCCAGTTCTTCAAGGGGTATTTTTGTCTTGTAATTTTTAATTCATTAGTCTTCACAGATACACACATACTTGGTGGCAATTTTAAGATACATAATTGATAAAATACCAAAAAATAAAAAATTTCTCAGGACATAAATTTTGTCACTGCACTGGGGATTTAAGGTCACAAAACAAGCTCAGCCACAGAGTGTGTAACCTTTGGATTTCTTCAAGGTAATTACTCATTTCTCCTCACTAGCTAGCAATATTAATGGTGCTGAGAGCACCATACTTCTGTCCTTGGCTTTCTAGTCAGTCTGTATGCTTACAATATATATTGTCTATCAGTATAACAATGCGGTGGGATATTATCAATCAGTATAGCAATGCAGTGGGCACCATATAGGTAAACCACAGTTGTCATGCCAATATAGAGACTTGGTATCTAGGGTTCATTGAACTTTTTAAGGAAAACAGAATATTGACATGTTAGAACTCTTTTTAATTCAAGCAGCTCATCAAAAGACAGAAGAAGAATTTAGAAGTCTTTATGACTTTCACTGCATTTTAAGTGGTGTTTGAGCCACTTTAATATCATTTCAGGCTTTATAACAATAATTGAAGATCAGGGAGGAGATAGAATCTGAAACTAAGGAAAACATTTTGCTTTTCAGGTGAAAACCCAGAAATACCTTTTCATGTCCCTGCCCCTGTGGATGAAGCATGTTGCAGAAGACAAACTCCAGTTTTTTACAGAAGTATTTCTGATACAACAATTTGAAGTGAAGAATTGCACAGAAAACCCAGAAGTTTGCCAGTGTATTTTACAGGGGCTTTTGCAGGCAATGAAACTTCCGAACCCAGCCCAGTACTGCTGGAGCTTTCTGTGCCAGGCTGTGGAGAAAATATTTGCCCTTCTACCAAATGAGATTCAGGTAAGGAATAAGTATGAGGTGTTTGAACATTGTGACTGCATACTTTTATGATGGTAAGTCTCATCTTTCTGCCCTGACCCATCAGACTTCAAGTATGAAATAGATGTAAAATTTTTAATGATAGTAGTTAAGATGCTTGAACAATTTTAATTTAAGTAAATTTTGGATATTCTTTATAATACTGATTTAAAGAAAGTATCTGGTGATGGAAAATATTTTCAAGGAGGGGCACTTTTCCATTAAAAGTAAAACAAACTCTTTGAAAGTTTTCAGATATTATTCCTTAATAATTAAGTACATTGAAGGCCCCAGGAAATACAGAATTTCTAAAACAGAATAAATAAAACACGGCTTGAGACTACGTTAAATATTCATCATGATCATTAACAAGGTTCCTGGACTCACCACTTTTAATGATGAAGAAACCTGGAGATATACATAAACATGCATTTACTTTTCTGTTTCCAGAGAGGCAAACTGGAGATGTATATCAATGTAACAAAATGTATCTCAGAAATGACTGATTCAGAGATTGATCGCATTGTCCAGATCCCTAAGGTAATGATGTTTTACTCCTGGTCTTTTTTCACCAAATCACAGGTAGCAAGGTGGCCTTACCATTTTTCTTGTCACCTGAGTGTTTTAGCTCATTGGGAGCAATTATTATTTTATCTTCCACGCAAATAAGAGTGTTCTGGCTGTAATTTGCAGGCAGCAGATTGAAGCAAAAGTGACAAGAGCTCATATCCAGAATTTTCTCAATGCAACTGAAATACTACTGATTTTACATGGGAGCTTTGAACTGGAGAGTCTAAGCAACTTGGTCAAGTTCAGACAGGGCTTTGTTAGCAGAACAGGAATGGTGTTAATATCTTCTGAATCCCAGACCAGTGATGCAAACAGCAAACTCTAGTCCTCTTCTGTTGATATAACCACGTACCTGAAATGAACTGTAAATGCATCCTGGTGGCAAGCTGTGCTTGAACTGGAGGTTCCCTGCTTCTGTTAAAAATGTGAAACACTTTGACTGAAAAACATTTGATTTTTGACTTAGCGTACTGTATTTGCATTTGCACCCAGAATGTTTCCAAGTGAACAGGATGGCTAAGGATGACAATGGAATAGAAAAGCTTTCAGATTCTAGCTCACCAGTAGAATTAATTAGCAGTGGAATTCGTAGCAGCTGAAATGCTACAGAAATTACCTGTATAGAAGGACTTGATGGTTTCAGATCAGGTTGTCATAAACGAACTTCCATGTTGTAAATCATGTTTTTCTGTTTACTGGCCAATTCACTAGAGAATCAAGCATTTGAGTAGATTAGGGAAGCTGAGCTAGCTGTCATTTGCTTATAACTTTGAGTTCTTATTTCCATACTGGAAAACACCATTTAAGAAAACACTTTATGTCTCTGCATTGAATCTGTCTTGTAAGAAGACTTGAGTCTCCAGAACTGTCAAGTTGACTAATTTCAATTTAAAGGGGAATGTAAAATTTAAAACAGTATGAAAGCAGTCACGCTGTACTATGTTGCACTTTACTGGGCTATTTAGAAGCATGTAAAATTGAAGTAATGTGCACAGCCTTCGGTTTCAGTCTTGATGAAAAATGAGCCTGCTAGTTAATAAGAATTTCTCCCCTTTTTTTAATAAAGAGGAATGCAGCATCTGATGTTCTCACAAGAAAGATATATTTTAATTTAACATTTTTAATTGCATTTGCAGAACGATATAGAGAAGGCCACATTCACGAAATTGTACTTAATTTCTCAAGGCAGACTGCCTCTGATGAACTTGAGTGCTGTGATTGATACTGTGGGAGGACATCACCAGAAGGAAAATATTTTATGGATGCTCTTGCTTAGTTTCTATCATGCTGGCATTGTGAGCCACGAGAACACAGGTAAGGTTAGTCTTAACGAAAAATCAACAACAAATTCAACAGATATTGATAGATCTCCACTTGATTCTTTTAAGATAATTTTAAGATGGTTTAACAGACATGTTTCCAAATTTCTCTATTTTAGAAACGACTCAATCTTGAGAATTTTTCTGTTCTTCAAATACTTGTATTAAACATTGCTTTTATGTTTTTCTCCAATTCTTTATGTTTCTGTGGATAAGCTACAAGTCATCTATCTTCAGCCAGGTGGTTTGCAGACCACAATTTTGACTACATCCTTATAAGACTTTCAGTGTAAGGTAGAGTTATAAATGTACATAGCATATCAGAGACCAGTAATAGTGCAACGCTGCTAACCTTCAGATCTAATATATATGACTTACTGGTCTGTGAGCCAGTAGGTGGGAGTGTTTTCTGTGAGACTAGTTGAACCAAGGAGATAACTTGCTTTTCTGAACTTCCTTCACTGAGTTAACACAGAAAACAAATTGCCCTTCTGCCTCTTCATAACCATACCAGATAGTTTTCTGGTGGGTTAAATGAGTTGGGCTGGCTCAGAAGGGGTCTGATAAAGCACTGGAGATGATGCAAGAGAAGTTGCAAAATCACATGGGAAGATAAAGAAGGACGAAGAAAGAATGAGGTCTCATCATTTTCCTGGCAGAAGGATCTTTCGCTGCCTATGTTTACAGAACAATTTCAAAGCACTGTATTGCTGGATGCCTCAGCTGCCAGCTGTGGTTGGAGAACTTCAAACAGTAGTGAGTTTTGAATGAGTGAGGTGAGGCTCCTTTGGGTAAAAGAGGAGACAACTTGAAAGAGGGCACAAGAGTACAAGGAAATGGTAGTGTATGAAGTGACATGGTCTTGAATGTGAAGATGGTTATTAGTTTGTAGGAGGTAGAATGGATTTTGGACAGCAGAATCTGAATCCATGAGATATGCTCCATTCTTGGGTAGAGGACTGGTTTTATTTGCATGCCTTGACTGTATTTTACAGATCCTCTCTGCACTGTAGGAGGATTTTCGCCGTGCTCCCCACATTCTTGCCAGGTGTACAGTGACATCAGTGCTCGACTTAGATGGGCTACTGGGGCAAAAACTTCAGGGAGGCTTCAGGAATTCTGTAGCAGTCATATATGTAGACTGGGTTAGTGGGACCTGCAGGCTGCCATTATGTGGAAAAATTATTGCCATTCGTTCGTTTTTTGTGTGTTCAGTGTGTTGCCTGCATTTATATAGTTTTTGTACTGTTCAGGTGCCCATATACCACATATCAGTGGCAACAATGAATCAAATGTGATGGTGGTATTGGTGATGGTTGTTCTTCCACAGTCAGTGCTTTGTTGCTATAGTGGTTCCCTGTGCTTGCTTTTTAATGAAAAATGCTACGTTCTAGTGTTTTATGTGAGTCATTGTTCTTGGTTGTCTTCTAGGAGTGCTGAAAAGATTGGACTGGCTGCTAGACCTGATGGGCTACATAAGAAATTCAGCACACAAGTTAGCACCCTTACAAAATGTCAGTCTTAAAGAGGTATGTGCTGTGAAAATAATTTGCAGCTTTCAAGAAAAAGGGAGATTTTGATGTATTTCACATTCTTCCTCAGTAATAAGTATTATTATCCATGCTTTTAGAATATTGTCGTCTTACCTCCATAGAAAAATTCTTCTCAATTTTTGTAAATGTATGTGTATATAAAACTTTTACTTTAAAATAACCATGACATTTAAATTATGATGAAGCTAAAGGCAATGAAAGGAAATAATTGCTTCAAATTATTGTATTTAGAACAGTTAAAGGAAGAAATTGAATTCACTAGTAAAACTGTCTAAACACATCAAAACTTTGCAGTTGCTGTTTCTAAGAGGGCTTGGACAGTTTTAGGAAACCAATATTGTTCATTGTTACATCTGTTCAGCTGTTTATTTCTTCTAGTTAAGGACACAGAATAAGCTGCTGCTTAAATCAGAAAGACATTCATTATCCCCAACCATTTGTAGCACCGCAAGGGTGACCATCTCTAATTTCCCCTCAACAGTCAGCTTTCTGTAGAAAAGTTATTTCCCCATTTTAGATGAAATATGTATTAGCCTTAATCTAAAGGATGATTTTAGCAGTGTGTGATTTTGCTGTCCTTTCTGTAGACATTTTAGTTTGATTGGAGTTTAGAAAGAGGCTTATGCCTGTTCAAAGTGTAAGAGCATATTGAGAACATTTTGGTTCTTGCATTTTAAATATTAGCTGAATTTTCAGATTATTGTTTGGAAGAGCAAGCCACCATCTGGATTTTGCGGTTTGATTTTTTTTTTTAATTGGTTCTTTTTTCCCCTTAATAAAGTGCATTTTTGCCATTTTCCTGTTTAGTACATAGATTTCCTCCTGTGGCTGTTTGCAGCTTCTGTGGTAGCCTGGGCTGACCATGGTGCAGCATTACTGCTTGGCCTCAGTGCTAACTGGTCACCGTGGAAGCACCAGATGACACCGGGATTATCTGAGGATCACATTGGCAAGCACCCCTCTGAGAAGCTTGCTGTGCAAGAGACTCTCACTCTCCTTCCAAGCAGCCTTTCCCTTTTGCTGGCTAAAGAGCCTTGGAAAGAACAAACACAAAAGGTAAATTTAAATGTAGTAGTAAGCATTTTCCAAGCGTCAGAAAGCGCTCCTTTTTTAGTAGTCAGCTCAAGTCTTAAGTGGAGCAGTTATTTCCTCTATATCTACTGCATCTAACTTGTGGTCTTGTTTTTCTTTTTCTGCAATCAGATATGACTTGTCTCAAAAGATTGAATGTAGTTTTTCAACTAACACATGTTGTGAAGAAAAAAAAAAAGCATTCCAGTGTTGCAAGTCAAACTCTTAGGAACATAGAGCTGGGAGAGGAGAGCTGGCAGCTGCTCGTCAGTCTTTAAACACTGAAAGATAGATCCTCTGCAGTTGGACATCACCACAGTGACAATTTAGGGTAGTCAAAATCTTCTGTGCAGTTTGCAGTATGTGTCATTTATTTTCAAGTATGAATTGAAAATAAGTGCAGAAAATTGTGCCTAATTTGGTAAGCCTACTGTAGATTGCTTGTGGTTGAGATTTGTGGAAATATTGTTACAAACCTGTAGATTAATAGTTAGCTGTTTTGTGCAAACCAGAATCCATTAAGGACTGGCTCCTGTACACTTCTGTGCTCAGAGTTACTGAAGTCAGAATTCAGAATGCGGGAGGAATGCAGGGGTGGGTTCTTAATATGCAAGTGCCTAATAAGGCTTTAGGGAAGAATTTGATACTATGCCCTGACAATCATCCTCTTAAGTTTGAAATACCACGTTGTCCTTCAGGCACCCTGCACTGCCAGAAAAAAAATGAAAAATTAGAGAGGTCAAAAGAGGGACAAAGGGAGTAAGAGTCCTGAAGAATTTGCAGTAGAATGTTTGGGCAAGAGACCAATAAGGAGGTTTCTTATTAATAGGCTAAAGGCATGATCAGGCAAGACAGAGGGAAAGTACTTACTGTACCTTCTTCATCACAAAGGGTTATTGCGGAGGTAATGAGAAGGAATAAAAGGAGTTTCAGATCCAGCTATGAGAGAAATAGCACTGACAGGGAGATGTATTTGAGAGCATTTGGATACTTTGGGCAGAAGGTTGTTTGGCCACTGTCTCTGATTAGATGATTTTGGCAGCAATCAGATGTTGCCTGTCAAACTGAAAAGAATTAGTGGTGTCCTGATACAAAGTCTCTTTTAATTCAGATTTTCCTTTATGTTTCAACCTTTAGTTTATTGACTGGCTGATCAATATGCAGGAAATTCCTAAGGAAGCATTATCAAAATCTTCTGCAGACCTGCTGAAAGGTAGAGTATTTTTTTATTGTCTCCTTATTTTTCCATAACTGTCAGTACAGATCAAAATCCGTTTGTTAAAAAGAGTGAGGTGAATCCATGCTATTAGCACATGTGGGAGAGCCGTATTTTGTCATTATAGAAACCTTCGCAGGTAAGTTAACATTCATGTCGGTAACACCTTCTTCTGTTGTATTTGCTGTCTCATCTGTTGACACAATGGACAACTGAATATCCAAAGGACCTAAAGCTACATCTTGTCCTACAAATGTATTTCAGTGATCTAACAACTGTTTTTGGAGTTACCCTTACAAATAGAAAGCAACATACTATTTGAAAATCCTCCAGTACTAGAATAGAAATCACATAACAATTTATTTGGGTGCAACTGAAGACTGAACTGTGGAGATAGGAGACAGGCAATGACAGCCTAGTAGAGTGGTCTGACAAGAAGGAATAGAGGAATGAGGATTGCCGAAAAGGTGTATGAAGAGAAGGATGGGAAGTACATGATATTTTGAATTACAGGAATGGCCTATGGCCCTAGCATGCACCCCATTGCTCACCTAGAGATGTAGGATTGTAAATACAATCTGTGGTAGTAATTTTGAGAGGACACCACAAATACTCTCAAGTGAAGTGAGTGTGCTTGTGTTTTTTTCCATTAACACAAGGCACCACCTATGATTCACCTGATTTTTTGGACCTAAACATGTCTTCTTGAAATCTGGTTATAAGTTCTTTACATTACTAGGATAATTAGCCTTGTTTTGAGGGCCTGCAATCTTAAGTCACTCTCTGATAAATTTCAAAATTTCGCTGTTTTGTCTGCTAATCTCCGCCAGAAACAATGCTGAGTGTTGTTGGAGAATCTCCTCTGTACATCAGAGGATTCTGAATATACATGGTATATTCTCAGTATGCCCTGACTGAGATGAGTCATTGTTTCCCTTGAACTTTCCATTGGTATGTTGTTTTTTTTTTTTTTTTTTTTTTTTGCTTCTGAGTACTAGAACTTGAAATTCCCTTCTGGATGACTAGAATATGACTGATTTGGTTACTGGATTTTGCTTAAACGTACGATCCTTTCAAACTGAATTGAGTGATCAGGGAATTGCATTTCCTATCAGTGAATTGTACAGAGGACTTAAGATGTTGTACTTTGTGCTTCCATCTTTCCCAGTGCCTCCTATCTCCCCTTCTGCGTAATTACTCATTGAACTGAAACTTTCTGCAGTGCTGGTTGATCCATGTGCTGCTTCAAAGTGATGGCCTAGGTAGCAGATTATGTGATAAGATTTCAGTAGGAGATGTGCCCTCAAGATGAAAAGCCTAATACAACATCATATTTCAAAAGGGTGTATCTTGTAAGCAGTGGAAGTAGCATCAGCAACTGTTTGACTAGCAACTGAAAAAGTAATTAAAAGACTCAGTAAGGGGAGAACTGCTTCTATACCTGTGTTAGTAAAATGACTACTCTTACATCCTTTCCAGTCTGGACTGCACAAATTAATGTCATTCATCCTTGTTTTCACAGTTACACTTCTGGCCTTGAGATCGCTTGCAGAGTTCAAGAAGAAATCAGTGTGGACTAGAGCTTATGGGTGGTAGCTGCACGCTGTATCTTATCCAATAAAGAAATCTGTGCATACTTAAAAGCATAATATTACTACTCGGGCATCAAGAAGACCAATTTCAAAGAGGTTTCCTATCAGAAGGTTTTGGATTATTTTTTTTTTATCCTTTTACATCCTCCCAAAGACTCATGAGATGAAAAATAGCATTTTGTTCTTCATTGATGGAGTGTGTTCTTTTACTTACAAACTGCGTAGCATGGTTTGAGCTGTGCTGTATCCAAAAGAGCAATACACATTCAGTTGTTTCAGTTGAGTTTTTTCAGTGATACCTGGGAGCCTAGAAAGCAGGAGTGGAATATCACTTTAACTCATGGAAGCTTTACAGGAATGGATGGGAAAACAAACTCATAAAATTTGTTTGGGTGTAGCCTATTTACTGAAATATGTTTTAGTGTAACCGACTTCAGAATGAATGATATTTTTTAACTGATAACCCTTTTTTAGTAATAACACAATGCAGCTGTGCAGTAGTGACAACACATTGAAGTTATATAATGTAAGCAAGGTTTCTGAAAGGCATGTTATACTTGACAATTTTGCAACAGCTTTATCAAGTTAATTGAAATAAGTCAATGATTCTAATGGCTGCTATGTCCCCAGCTCCAGGATAGCTGCAGTTTTCTTCCGACTTAAAACTGTTCTTGTCTCTCTTACCCTCCTTTGCACATAAGGAGAGTTTTTCTTTGCCTCTAGGCAAAACAGACAATGCAGCAACTGTTTTCCACCTTTGCCATTTTAAATAGATTAGCCTGTGCCATTTTCCTTATTTTTAATACTTTTCTCTTTCTGAAGCAACAGAGAACTTTTCCACTTCACAGTCTTGCTAAGACAGACCTTAAAAGGGCTTTTGTATTTATCAATCCTCACTAGAATAGTAAAAAATTAACTGAATATAATTGCTTGTGCACTGGTCCCTAATGTCTTCCAAAGCAGTACTAGTGAGAGCATTGTTGATTTTGACCAGGTTGCATGAAATGTTATCGCCCTGCATCTAGAAGACACACCTCATTGCAGCAATTCTCTTAATTTCAGGACTGATAACATTTCCTCTGTGGAAGAAATTCTCCTCTGAGTTCTTTATGGGCTTTATTCACCTAACAACGTTACTGTGGGATGGCAGTGAGCTTTCCACAGTGATTAGGCATTTCTTCAGTGATTAAGTGTGTGGAGAATTGACACAGTACTCATTTGTATTTCCAAAATAGTATACAATAATGTTAATTGCCTGCTCTGTATGCAGCTGTGTACTGAGAAAACAGTCTAAAGTTGAAAGTACAGAAGGACTCAAGTTGTCACTGAGTCAGCATCTCATGACATTTCAATTTATGTGCAGTTCTAAGTGACCTCTAACAAATCTAAATACATCACATTTTAATGGTCAGGTCCCAGAGCTATTTGTATCAGTGAGACTTGGAACATGAGCCCCACAACTGGAGTGGCCGGGGCGGGTAGGGCACTACAGGTGGTTCAAGAGGAACAGGCAGGGCAGGTGATGTGGAAGAGGTGTGACTGTACAGCCCTTACATTTGGAGATTATGTGGTTGAGAGCCTCTGGGTGAGGATTAGGAGGATGGAAAACAAAGCAGGTGTTGTTGCAGGTGTCTGCTGTTGTTCACTCAGCCAGGATGATAGCACTGATGATTTATTATTCAGGTGATCTGGAGAAATCTTTAGACTGGTAGCCTGTGTCCTTATGGGAGATTTCAACTTCCCAGACATCAGCTGGGAATACCAGACAGCTGTGACAAGCAAGTCTGGGAAATTCCAGAAGTATATTGATGATAATTTCTTGTCACAGGTAGCTGAGCCAGCCAGGAAAGATACCCTTCCAGACTTGTTTTAAGTAGAGATGGACTTATGGGAGATGTGATGGTAGGTGGCTGTCTTGGCCACAGTGATCACGATGTGGCTAACTTTAAATTTTTTAGTGTAATGAGGAAAAAGGTCAGCAGAGTTGCTACCCTGGATTTCAAGAAAGCAAAATTTAAGCTGCTCAGGGAGCTAGTTAGCAGTGTCCCTTGGGAATCTACTCTTGAGGGTGTAGAAGTCCACACATGCTCAACAGTTTTTAAGAACCACCTTCTAGAAGCACAGGAGCAGGCAATGCCACTGTTGTAAGCCAGACAAGCTTGGCTGAACAGGGAACTACTGGTGGAACTCAGTGGGAAAAGAAATTGTATGATCTCTGCAATCCAGGTCTCACCTTGCAGGAAGAGTACAAAGCTGTGGTTCACATGTGTAGAGAGAAAACACATAAGGCCAAAGGTCAGTGAGAGTTGGAAATGGCCAGTGTTGGGTCAGATAACAAAAACATTACTTTTTTGATTATGTTAAGAGCAAGAGGAGGTCTAAAGAAAACATTTGAGCAATACTTGTTGAACATGTTCTCTGTAGACTCAGAGAAGTACAGAACAGTTAGTTTAACCCTACTACCTTGGAAAAAATTCTCAAGGACAATACAATCATCAGGCACACTCAACATGCATTCACAAAGGGAAAATCCTAACTAAGCTGATAGCCTTCAAGACAAGATCACATGCCTAGTGGATGAAGGGCAGGCAGTGGATGTTTTTCTGGGTTTTAGTAAGGCTTTTGATACTGTCCTTCGCAGCATCCTTCTGGATAAGTCATCCAAATGTGAGATGACCAGGTTCATGGTGCAGTGGGTGAAGAACTGGCAGAATGGCGGGGCTCGAAGGGGCTACTAGTGAAAGGGGCTACATCTGGCTGGTGACCGGCCACCAGCGCTTTTCCTCGGGGCTCAATTCTAGTATTTTTATCAATTTTCTGGATGCAGGAGTTAGATGCACCATTAGTAAGTTTGCTGATGATACAAAACTGAGATGTGCTGCTGACTCTCTCAAGGGACAAGAGTCTTTGCAGAGAGATTTAAACAGATTGGGACACTGGCGGATCTGCACCTTGCGTGGAGGAACACCATGCCCAAGTATAGACTGGGAGAGGAGTGACTGGAGAGCTGCTCTGCAGAAAGGCACCTGGGGGTGCTGGTTGGCATTAAGCTGGTTGTGAGTCATCAGTGTGTGTCCGGGCAGCAAACCCCATCCTGGGGTGCATCAAACACAGCACAAACAGCCAGCCAAAAGAGGGGATTATCCCATGCTGTTTAGGATTGGTGCGGACACACCTCGAGTGCTGTGCGCAGTTCTGAGCCCCACAATTTGAGAAGGATGGGAAGGGCCTTGAATGGATGCAGAGGAGGGCAACAAAGCTGGTGAGATGCTGATCTCCCTGGGATCCAGTGATGGGACATGTGGGAATGGGTCAAAGTTGCATTAGATGAGGTTCAGATTTAAAATTAAGAAACATTGCTTTGAGGGTCATCAACCACCGGAACAGGCTTCCTAGACAGGTTGTCAGTCCCCCAAATCTGTCAGTGTTTGAAGCATTTGGACAGTGCCCTTAATAACATGCTTCAACTTGGTCAGCCTTAAGTGGTCAGGCAGTTGGACTAGATGATTGTTGCAGGTCCTTTCCAACTAGAACTATTCTAAATACTCCAGTGTACTCTACAACTCTGTGTGTCCAGCCCACAGAACTAAACTAGAGTTAGTTTGAAGTCCAGCCTTCTGAAAGGCAGATGAAGTTGCCTGTTGGTTCCTTGTGAATCCTTTCACTCTATAGTTCCATTTCTATTGGGCTGCTCTACCTGCAAGTATACATGTAGCCTGTGATGGAGAGACTATTTTTCCTATTGTGTGCTAGTGCTGGAGAGAGAAATATGGGAGAATATTTCTAGGTGTTCTTTTCAAAACTATATGGAAACAATTACTTTCAAGGACTGGGGTGAGCAAATAAGTTGCTACTGCGTTTTAGCTGTGTGGGAGGACAGCAAAGGAAGCTGGTGGTATAGATAAGTTCTTGTGACTCCAGCATAGCTGTTCTGTGGGCAAACAGAAGGCTTTTTTTTTTTTTCCTCTCTTTAGCACTTAGCTATAATTCATTTTCCACACTGTGGCTTTCATGTGCATGTTTATGAATTCAATCTTGCAGTACGTAAGCTGTACTAAAACTAATGATTTTTTAAAATGTCAGACAAATGTAGCAGTCAGATACCGTTCTGTTCCCAAATAAATTGTTTGACCACTCTGCCCAGGGAGGTTGTGGAGTCTCCTACTCTGGAGGCATTCAAGACCTGCCTGGACGCCTTCCTATGTAACCTCATCTGGGTGTTCCTGCTCCGGCAGGGGATTGGACTAGAGGATCTTTCAAGGTCCCTTCCAATCCCGAACATTCTGTGATTCTGTGATCACTTCTCTACTGATATTTCTTTACCCTTGTCTATACAGTACCTTATTTTGCCTGTAGTTATATGTAAGAACAATGCTTACTTTGAGCTGGGATCTCAAAACTGATACACATTTTTAACAAAGATTTGAGTTCTCAGAGATGGAAAGACTCAGGCAGCTTTTTACCTGTGCAAGCCTGAGCTTTCCTGGAAAGGTAAGGTAAGGCATTGGAGCTGAAGTTACAGTGGCCTGCTGTGGTTGCACATGGAAGGCTGATTGCCTGGATCTCCCATGTGCCTGCCCTAAGTTACCTCTGCACCAGAGAGAGTGGAGAAGTCTTCTGTCTTTAACATCATGCCTTTTTCCTGCAGTTTAGGTTTGGGGGTCCTCCCCATAAGGAATGTTAAATAATCTTTCTCCTGTTCCAGCCTTTTAGCCATCTATAAGAATCAATGCAAAAGGAGAGCATCACATCCTTTTTCCATTTCCTTTTCCCTCCTTTTCCTTTTCCTTTTCCCTCCTTTTCCTTTTCCTTTTCCTTTTCCTTTTCCTTTTCCTTTTCCTTTTCCTTTTCCTTTTCCTTTTCCTTTTCCTTTTCCTTTTCCTTTTCCTTTTTTTCCTTTTCCTTTTTTTCCTTTTCCTTTTTTTCCTTTTTCTTTTCCTTTTCCTTTTCCTTTTCTTTCTTTTCTGTATAACAATAAATGTGACTTAATATGAAAATCTGTGGTAGGTTTGGCCTTCGCTGACTGCCAGATGCCCATTCGGCTGCTCCTCTCACTCCACCTTCTTAGCAGGACAGGGAAAAAAATAGGATGAGAAAGCCTGCAGGTCAAGTGAAGACAGGGAGATCATTTACTGTTTATTATCACAAAACCAGACTCTACTTCAGGAAGAGTAATTTATTGCCAATTAAAAATAGAGTAGGGTGTTAAGAAACAAAGACAAAACTGAAAACACCTTCTCCCCACCCCTCCCTTCTTCCTACGCTTAACTTCACTTCTTCATTCCTGGCTCTTCTACCTCCATCCTCCCCAGGCGCTGCAGGGTGGGTAGGGAATGGTGGTTGCAGTAGTTCATAAACCTTCAACCTGGCTACTTGTTTCTCTTCACACTATTCCCCTGCTCCAGCACAGAGTCCTTCCCATGGGATGCAGTCCTTCATGAACAGCTCCAGCATAGTTCTTTCTCACAGGCTGCAGCTCTTCAAGAACTGCTCTAGCATTGATCCATACCATGGGGTACAGTCCATCTTGGCAAAGGCAGCTCGAGTGAGGGTCCGTCACAGGCCACAGCTTCTGCCAGGAACTTGCTCCTGTGCGGGCTCTCTGTGGGCTGCAGCTTTGTTCAGGGCACATCCATCTGCTGCAGTGTGGAGTCCAGCTGCATCTGCCATAGGGGAAGCCTCTGGCTTCTCACAGCGGCCATCCCTGCAGCTTCCCCACTGCCAAAGCCTTGCCACCATGACCCAATACGATATCACATGTCATACTTCCACCTACAGGGTATGTTAACTCCAGGTAGTTTGATGACAAACACATTGGATTGAATTTCCAAGGGGAAAAATGTCCATGTTCCACCTTTAGCATGTTATATAGTGGTTTGATATGGAATGTTCTTATTCTGGCTGTCTTCTTCGAAGCTGTCATCTTGTTCAGCTGCTGTCTACATTTCTTCACATTGTCAACACTTGCAGCAGTTTGGGTTAGACAGAAGCCCAAAGTGGAAACTTCTTTTTCTCTAAGTTCCAAATGCCTACCTCTGTTTCCAGTGCTTAAAAAAAAATGTTAAAAAAAATTGAGTTGACCCTGTAGTATTGCATGCATGACCCTGTTGCTTATGGTTTGCAAATATTCCAGTAGTCACAATGGCCTGCAGGTGTTGTCTGCCACATATGTTAAATAAACAAAAATGATAGTAGGTGACCTTTCATAACAAATGAGTTCATTGATACCAACCTTACTCTTTTCTTGTATACCTGCTTAGGCTCCATGGTTTAGAAGGTCATACAAGCAAAAGCCTCTTCATATTGTGATAGTGTTCATTTTCCATTTAAATATTATCTTCTAGCTGTTATCTTTCCTCCCTCCCCCCAGTTTTCAGCCAAGCTCAAGAAAATAGCCTCAATTTTCTCCCCTGCCTGCTTGAATTCAAATGTAGATGACAATATGGATGAAACATCAGAAAAGCCTCTGAGCACTTATTTGTCCATTTTTGCCTGGTACAGTCCACTGGATTGCTGTGTTCTTCATTCCTAACCTTTGAAGAGGCTATATTCTAGTTGCATTTTCACAGATAGTCCCACAGAAATATGAGCAGTAACACACTTAAGTAAAATGCCTAGAATTTTGCAGATGGCTTTTGATAGTCATTGACTTCCCTTTAGAGAACAACACACATTTGGCCTAGCTACATCCTACTTCTTTTGCATATCTGTCTGTTATTCAGCATGGAACAAGCTCATTGTGCAGAGAGGTTCTTAATGTCTGCCAGAGACATAAGTTTTTCTTTCTGGCCCTTAAATATCCCCTTGAACATATAGTAGATGAGTACCTGGTCTCTTGCCTTTGCGGTTTAGCTGCATTTTCTGGAATCTTGTTTGGAGAAGAGAAGGTTGGGCCAGAACGTGAGGTATCCTTTGTGAATGCCTGGAGCTAATCAGCATGTGGATTTCATAGGCTGCAAAGTTTCCAGCTTCTGCTCCTGGAGAGATTCCATTTCTAGCCACTTTAGCATTTATGTATATGAGGCACAGACACGTTGGCCTAATATTAAATAATCTTAGGTTAGATGGTATTGTCGTTACAGAATGTCTGTCGCTAATGAGGCAAGAATTAACACCAAAGTAAGAATTGTTAGTTTGGCTGTGAGATTTTTTTCAGAGCTCTGTAAAATGTGTTAGAAAAAAAAAAATATTAGAACTCCTGACATTTGAAGTCAAAACTTTCAAAGGTAACTGGTTATTTTGAGCTGCTCCATTTTTGGGGTGCATTAAAGAGACCCGACTTTTCTGAAGATTCTACACAGCCAGATGATGTACATGCAGACAGGACTTTTGCATTGAAAATATTTGTCTAATTTATTCTTAACCTGTAATATGCAGTAGCCCACTTGGAATATATTTCTTATTTCCAAACAAAATATCAGTTTAGCTTCTTTTCTTTTTGACGTTGCCTGTCCCTAGGTGTGCCTTCCTTTCAGAGAAGAGGTTCTGGATGATAAAGCACATACCTGAAGCAAAACACAAAATGGTGTAAGAAGAAAGGACTGGAGTCCAACATGTCTTCAATTTATTTAGAAGGAACTGTATGAGACTTCATCTAGCAACGTTGCCCAGTTCCTTCCATGAACTTAGGAACAGAACACTGCATCGCAAAGATAAGAGCCTTCAAATTAATTATAAAGCCAATGATAGATGAAGATTTGGCTGTAATGCAACCAAATCCAGTTCAAATTTTTCAAAAGTATTTTGATGAGAAGGAGAAGGGGTCTATTTACATGCAGCTCTTTTTTCACCCCTTTGGATAATCAGGCTGTAAAAGTCTTAATTTAGATATGACATAACAGTTCGGAGTAATGAGTGAGGAGAGGTTGCATAGAATGAGAGGATGATCAAATGTGAATTGATTTAAAAAAAAGGCCAAATTCAGTAAGTAGCTGTAAGGCTAGGATCATTGAAGTAATTTTTATATTTTTGTTTTCTACTTTTATGCCTCAAACACACACTGTCTCTTCCAAATTCAATTATTTGTGTTTGAAATACATTAGAAATCAAAACATCTGCTGATTAACTTCCCTGTAGTGGTCTGCAAATGTGGCTGAGAGAGTTTAAAGGTCGTGAAAGAAGCTGTACTGATGTGATTTTTTTGTTGTTGTTGCCATAGACATCCCATTTGTCTTGAGATCCAGCTTTCTGGAAGATGAGATACTTACCTATAAAGAGCACCAGGAGGTACATTTTCAGAACATAGGGGAAGTAGATTGAGAAGGCGAATGGAAATGGTAGCTCGATGGAGTATGTGCCAAAGGATTCAAAATAGGGCAGTGATACACAAATGGCAAATGCTGTAAAGTAACATGGTAAATCTTCAGTTAAAAGGAGGTGGAAGATCATCAGAAAGCTTCATGTAAGAGTCAGTTACCTGCAAGGCACAGCTGTATTATATGCTGAATTTACTATGTCACTCCTACATATACGCAGGGGTTGTTCTCTCCTCGAGTTCAGTTTTGTAGGTCTGAGGTGCTAATTCCTCTTAATACTAGAATTAGCAAGTATTTCCTATTCAATAACAAGTTCTGTCACTCCTGTAGTTATATTACTTTCAATATGATCTCAGTGGACACATTTCCTGGTTTAAGTAAGTAAGTATGGTTTGAGCCAGTAAGGTCAGCCTCACTGGGGGCCAAGGCAGCTTTGGGACTTGCTGTTCAGTGTGGTGAGTCTGGAATGGGGACATCCAGACTGATATTTTCCTGCTTTACTCAGCAAAAATAATGTTTTCTCATACTGTTAAAAGATCAAACCAAAACAAAAAATACCAGACACACAAATCCCAGAGAAGGAAAAATAGTACAAAAGAGAGATGAGTACCATACAGGTTAATATGAGAGTACATAAACATTTATGACAACTTTGGCAACACAAAAAATAAATATCTTAAACACAAATGACAATTGAACTGATCATTTTTTACTGAAGAAGATTAAGGAAGCAAGTCTTTGGTACCTTTCCCATCTCCTTACCTTTAGCCAGAACTGACAAGGGATAGAGCGGGATGCACAGTGAGAAGTTGAGCCATGTCAGTGGTAGGTAGTGTATTTCCATCCTTGCTAACATGTTGTAAGTGTACCTGCAGCAAGAGGAACAGCAAATGAGCTGGGGAATTATCATGTCTTTATAATAAAGATATATTATTGAAAAATCCAAGGGAATTTCAGAAGAGGTGAGGCTGCCTATATAAGAAAATTTCAGAGCAATACTGTAACAGTTTTGTTCAGGCTCTAATTATGTCTGAAGGCAGATGGTTCATGGTTTCAGAAGGTTCGTCTGTCATGCTACTCTAGGACAGACAGACAGCAATACAGCCCTCCAGCCCAAAGGCTCTACCAGAAACCAGCGTGGTTTCATGTTGGTCCATCAGAAAAGGCATTTCCGATAGGGATGTGACAACTGAGAGCGGCAGGCAGAATATGACTGCTTATTGGGGCTGAGAAAATGCTGACTTAAGACTGCTGACCTAGCTAAACCACTGCTGGAGGTGGCTGAACAGTGAGGTAATCACAAGTAATTAACCTCTGTAGTATGGCTGCCCCTTCTGGACCTTAGAAGAGGTAGTAGGTGCAAAAACCTCAGTTGTGCTCCAGTGTGTTGCAGCGTTTTATTCTTGCTCTGTCTGCTACTGCTGCTCACTGAGAGAGCAGGATGCCTTGGACTTGAGTCTGCAAAGGTGAGTTAATGCTGGTTTGATCTAAGAGCGGTACAGCAGCTTTCCAAACACTGGAAAAACAGGCCTAATTGTGTTTTAAGTCAGCTGAAAGGACTTTTGCCACATGGCCTTGCTAGAGATATGAAAATAAGGATTTTTAAAGCCACGGTTAGTCAAGACTGTTTCTGACAGATGGAACCAGTATTAAACAAACTTTATGTATTCCCTTCTTATTAATCCATTTGACTAATTTTGTGACATTCCTGGACTGTAGAAGGTCTGACAGGTTATCAGTGTACCATCCTTCCTCAAGTTTTCCCCCTGCAACCTCAGGATTATATCAGTTTTTTATTTATTGTTTTGAGGGCATAATCTCAACCCAATACAAAAAGGAAACAGCTACTCCCTCTCTATACACCTTCTTGGGCTGTTTATGGCATAAGCGGGAGAGATAAGATATAGAAAATCTTGCAGAATTTGCTTTCAGTATGTCATTAGCCATAATGCACAGGACATTTATGTCCCTGAAGATCTAAGTGAAATAGCTTGTAATACTTCAAGACTAGTTGACTAGGGATAGGGTAGATTCTGGTACACTTTTAGACATGACCACTTCTTTGATATGCTAGGACATGGCACAGATGCTGTAAAATAATTCAGGTAAAGTTCTAAATCTGTGTGAGTTGCACTACAGTATTTGCTGCTGTAGACACAGTGTCTTGCCTGTTAGACAGCTGATGTTATTCCCATTATGCTGGACTGTGTTCTTTAGCAATGACAAAAAATAATGATGCATTGGTAGGACTGTTATGGACTGACAAGACTTCACAGCCAATATGTTACACTTGTGGCCTCCCTCCAGCTGCACAGCTCCCCTTCATTTGAGGTGAGGTTCTACTGTTTTAGCTTTACAAACTTCAAAAAGAAATGGGATGGAACAATAACCCAAATAACCAGTACAAGTACTAGTTTATTGGCTCATGTAGTACAAATAATCTGAAGCTGACTTAAACTCTTTCTCATCAATCCTACCTGATACTTTCATTTTTCAGATCTATTTTATAACATACTTTTCCTTTGCTGCCTAAATCTATATTCCCCAGTCAGTCCCCAAAGCAATGTATTTAAAATAGCAGAAAGCTATTTTAGCAGAAAGAAAAAAGATACAGAAAAAAACTTTACTCCCATACAGAGGTTGCTGTGAGGACTGTGGCTTGTTAGAATGCATCTTAATTCCATATGTCATCCCTGCTGTAAGTCTACAAACTGAGGCCCACAGAGGCTTAAGTTACATTTGAGTAATATTACTGACTTCAGTAAAATTCTGTAATGTGGAAGTTTCACCATTATACTTTTACCACAGGGAGGTACTAGTAAACTTCTACCATAACAAATTTTTGAGATAAAAGTCCGGAACTGTATTCCTATCCATTTTGCCTCATGCATGTTGTCTCTGCAGTGTGATATACGCCCTGCTACACCAAAATCCTGTCTCTGCAGTGGGAGCTCTTGGCTTTTTGAAAAGCACAGTGCAATGAATCCAGAATAGTCTTTCCATCTTAGTAAAGAGTTCTGCCAGTGCTGCCTTAGTGTGCTGTCAATCTTGGATTGAAGTTAGATGTTAAAAAATAAATAAATAAAGCAATAAGATTGTAATTCATAGAATCATTTTGGTTGGAATAGGCCCCTATGATCACCAAGTCCCAGCATAACCTAACTCTAGCACTAAACCATGTCCCTAAGAACCTCATCTATATATCTTTAAAACACCTCCAGGGATGGTGACTCAACCGTTTTCCCTGGGCAGCCTGTTCCCAATGCCTGAGAACCTTTTCCATGAAGAAATTGTTCCTGATATCCAATCTGAACCTTCCCTGGCACAACTTGAGGCCATTTCCTCTTGTCCTATCACTTGCCACTTGGGAGAAGAGACCAACACCCTCCATGCTACAACCTCCTTTCAGGTAGCTGCAGACAGCGATAAGGTCTCCCCTCAGCCTCCTTTTCTCCAGGCTAAACAGCCCCAGTTCCCTCAGCTGCTCATTATCCGACTTGTGCTCCAGACCCCTCACCAGCTTCCTTGCCCTTCTCTGAACTCTCTTCAACACCTCTGTGTCTTTGCTGTTGAGGGACACAAAACTGAACACAGGATACAAGGTGGGGCCTCACCAGCACGGAGTACAGTGGCTCAATCACTTCCCTAGTCCTGCTGGCCACACTATTCCTGATACAAGCCAGGATGCTCTTGGCCTTTTTGGCCACCTGGGCACATTGCTGGCTCATGTTCAGCCAGCTGTCAATCAACACCCCCAGGTCCTTTTCCTCCAGGCAGCTTTCCAGCCACTCTTCCCTGAGCCTGTAGCGCTGCCTGGGGTTGTTGTGATCCAAGTGCAGGACCCGGCACTTGGCCTTGTTGAACCTCATAATAACTGGTCTCAGCCCAACAATCCAGTTGGTCTAGAACACTCTGAAGAGCCTTCCTACCTTCCAGCGAATCAGCATTCCCACCCAACTTCGTGTCATCTGCAGACTTACTGAAGGTGCATTGAATCCCCTCATCCAGATCCTTGATAAAGAGATCAAACAGAACTGGCCCCAATACTGAGCCCTTGGGAACACCATTCATGACTGGCCACCGACTGGATTTGGCTCCATTCACCACAACTCCTTGGGCCCAGCCCTCCAGCCAGTTCTTTATCCCTTGCAGAGCACACCCATCCAGGCCATGAGCTGCCAGTTTCTCCAGGAGACTGCTGTGGGAAATGGTGTCAAAGGCTTTACTGAAGTCTAGGTACACAACATCCACAGCCTTTCCCTCATCCACCAGATGGGTCACCTTCTCATAGAAGGAGATCAGGTTGGTCAAGCAGGACCTGCTTTTCGTTAACCTATACTGACTGAGCCTGATTGCATGGTTGTCTTGTATGTGCCGTGTGATGGTGCTCAGCATGATCTGCTCCATGACCTTCCCTGGTACTGATTTCAGACTGACAGGCCCTGGATCCTTCTTCCAGCCCTTCTTGTAGATGGGCATCACATTTGCCAACATCCAGTCAACTAGGACCTCCTCAGTTAGCCAAGATTGCTGATAGGTTGCTGATAGGTAATGGAAAGTGGCTTAGTGATCACCTCCACAAGGTCCCTCAGCACCCTTGGGTGGATCCTATCTGGCCCCATAGACTTATGTGTGTCTAAGTGGTGTAGCAGGTCACCAGCCTTTTCCCCTTGGATTATTAGCTTTAGAAATTGTTTTTCCCTAGGAGGTGGTTGTGATTTCCTTCTAATTTATTGTTTAAAAAGGTCAAAGCATTTGAACTACACATTAATGCAATGATTTACTTCCGGAAGTCACTCTGCCCCTCAACTATGTGGATTTTTGCAAAAATCCGTAAGTAGCCCATAAGGTTCAAGTTTTTGTTTAAAATGGATAATGTGCTTTCTGCGACTTTCAAGATAATTAAATGAGCCTGTAGCCGAGTGGGGCTGGGGTTCTGCTTGCAAGAATGACCCATTTTCTCCTCATGGTTTCACTGTTGACTCCTTACCTGACCACATCTAATAAATTCCAAAGGAAAAATAAAACACACACGATGTATTTTCCTTGAACTTCTTCCTGACTGTTGATCACGACAAATAAAACAATTATTCTCTCAGTGATCTGAAAAGAAAAAAGAATTGTGAATTCAGGTAGCACCTTTTGTAGCTGTAATTTTTGTGCAATTTGGCAAAATAGGAGGCCATAGGTGAATCCAGCTTGCTTTACACAAATGCTCCTGTGAACATTTTGGTTCAAGACCCCATTGGCTTCCAGCTTAGTGAACTGGAAATTGTTGGCTGTAGCATCACAGATCTGCTATGGTAGGGTGGAGGTTTGCTTGCCTGTGGGAATGACAGGTTTGTAGCCTGGGGAAGCTGTGAATGAGCCGGCTGAGATCTCCCCCTGCACAGCTGGCACCCCTGCACGTGGAGCCAGGGGGCTGGCAGGGGCAAGCCTCCTTGCTGGGGGGGCTGTGGGATACAGACGGCCCCTGCCTGGTTTGTGTGCCAGGCAGTGCTAATCCCACAGTCGCTGCTCTGCTCTCCATAGCTTGGAGATATGTGTCCAAGGGCTCTCTCTCACGTAAGGTTTATAGAAAGGAGTCAGTAAAGTAGAATTCCTTATTATTTTTTCCTTCTTATTCCTGGCTAAGAGAAATGGGTTTAAACTTGTTATTTATGTGAATTATTGACATAATATTTACGTCATAACATTTTTCCTAGTGGTTGAACCTTATCCGACCAACAAAGTATGCCTTTACAAATGAAAAGATATAACAGTGCATTAAACAAGTAGCGTCCCCAGCTTAAAAAAATACTTTTGCAGTTTTAAAGCTCAAGAAGTTAAAAAGAAATGTCTTTTTGCAGATTTCCTGGACAAATTTCCTATCAGTATCCATGCCCTGTCCTGTAAAATAAATGTATCTGTAGTATTCAGTACTGCCAACAGTTGCCTAGGAAAGTCTCCCAGAACGGTACCGGTTCACTCTGATTTGCATTCTCTTTGAGGGTTGAAGGAGAAAACATGCATCTCTTCAGCTGGTATGAATGAGTATAACTTCACTGAGGATTTTCATACCCACTACCATCTCTTCCATAAGGTTTGACTAGGGTAAAAATGGAGCCCTGCCAGAGACTCTATTTGAGTTGGTCCTCCTTGAAGCAGTGGGTCTGCAGGCGGGGACTCTCCCATTAGATTGGGATGCCAGCTAAGGAAACTCCTCAAGGTTGAGAGCCCTCATCTTATAGGTAAGTGATTGCACATTTTGAGTCATCATTCCAAAGTTTGGGGATCCCCTGAGTTGGCCATGTAATAATTTAATTCCACTTGGTATCCTGAACCTGTGTTTTACTAAATGCTTGTCGGAGCTTAAATGATTTTGAGTAAGAATACATTTTTTTTCTTTTCTTCATTCATCACCAGTTAAGTAATTTTGGTTGGAAAAAAAAAAATCCCCTTTGAGTTTGCCTTCTGCCTGAATTTTGGTGTGCCTTCATGACAGTTAGTAAAAAATCATTAAATGAAACAAGGTGGCTTTTATAGGTGCAGTCATTCTTCACTCATTTCACCCTTCCACTTACCTCTTACCTTAAACATAGTAAGAACTTGACCTCTCAGCAAGTTTGTGTGGTAGTTCTGCTACATAATGTTTACCAGTTCCTGCGTGAAACATTTTGGCTGCAGACTTTTTTTTGCAAGCCACATCTGTCAGATAAAGCAGGCATCACTTCACTATTCAGCAAAATTACATGGGAGCAATTTTTAATGCAGAGGGCATGTCTATCCCCCAGGGATCTGGTTCCTCATTGTGAAAAGCACTGAGGAGCCACAACAAATGAAGACATTTTTCGTGCCTCTCAGCCTGCCCTGACTGTGGTCTTTTGCTGCTGATTCCATTGGTCCCTAACTGAGAAACTGATTTCTAAGAAGGTCACATGTTGACAGACTTCTGTATAGATGAGCCGGGAAACAGAAAGTGGGAGCTAATGAGTCCTGCGTTTGTACACTGATGCTAAGGAACCTGGCAAGAAACTGGGGTAACTGGAAGTATTGGTGCAGGATATGAAACCAGATACAAGAGAGACAGGAGAAGCATGGTGGGACAACTCTCACAAGAGGGAAATTGAAACCAAGGTAAAACTGTGAGCATTGAACAGGATTGTGTGCTGGAGAGAATAAAGAGAACCTGAGTTAAAATCATTTTGGTGAAGGGTGGTAAAGGAGTGCAGCATTGGTGGTTGTCAGCATTTTGTTACCGACCCTAAAATCAGGCTGAGATGTGGAGAGAGTTCTGCAAAACTGTTAATACGCAAGATATTTCAGGGAATTGTCTCACTCGGAGACCAAAGCTTTATCGTTACAATGAAAAGGTGGACGTGTTTTCAGATGGCAGATTTTCCAAATGGTCACTTGTTCTTCGAGAGGTGGCTGGGTGGAAAAGTGCTAGAAAACAGCACAGGTCAAGTTGTCAGGAGCTGATCCCATTTCAGTGAGATAAAAGGATACGCAGTAGACAATGCCATACCCGGTTTCAAAAGGATGAGCACTGCGCAATGAGACACAGTGTCTGTGGAGACCCACAGTTCAGCCTCATGGTCTGGAAGAGGCACAACCAAGAGGCAGTGAGTATCACCTTGCTGGGGCTCCGCAGATTTCCTCCATCAGAGGACTCATGTTTGGGAAGGGGAGCAGTGGAGGCACCCAGCCTTACTAGTTGCAGATGATGAAGTCAGTAATCAGACTGTGTAAAGCAGGTTAAACACCTGCAAGAGCAGGGAACTGAAGCGGACACAAAGCGGGTCCCCTGTAGGTCTTCTGCATCCTTGGGCCGCAGTCTCAGTCAGCAAACGGTGGGGTGCACAAAGCAGCCACCAGGGGCCAAAACTGAAAACAGGCTGTGACCTTGCTCAGGAGCACATCGGCAGAGCAGGACACAGGCCTGGCTGCTAAGGGCAATTCTGATGTCCTCATGAGGATGGACAGTGGCATTCTGCCAATTTTCTGTATCAATCAGGAGGTTGCCTGCCTGCTTGCTTGTATTCCCTCTCAAGATATTGTGCTCTTTTCTTTCATGGCACTCATGCCTTTAGGTAACCCACACAAATTGAAGTTAGAGACAGGGTTTAGTCAGAGTCTAGGTACCTTTTCAGCAAGTGATAAGTCAGTGTGCTACTTGCAGACAAGGAGATTCCGGTAAATGTCTGTTGAGATTGTGCCCCTATACACACACATCTGTATACATATATACATGGAATGATGTACATGTATAAGTGTACACACATACACGTATAAATATGTATACACGTGTGTATACATATATACACATATATATAAAAAGTGCATGCTGCTACTCAGCCACAGGTCATTTCTTCTGTGGATCATCTGTCCTTTCATCAATGAAAAGATTATATTCTCTGCTGCTACTCTCCTGCTTAAAAAAAAAAAAAAAGTGCAAAACTAGAAGCCTATGTTTTCATTGTTCATAAAAAGGAGTGATGTGATGACACCTCACAAAGCATAAGCCAAATGGTTTCATTTTTCATTCTTCTTTGTGTTAAAATCAAACTGGAATTTCCTTCCTCTCCCAGCCACTGTTTTTCACAGGATAGGGCACGTTGTGTAGAATGGCATAAATTTCCACAAGGCACCCTGGGCATTTGAAACAAGTAAGTGAAACAGAGCAAATCAGACTAGCTGAGGCGCTGAGGTTAGGGCAGGAGCAGGCAACAGATTCACTTCCATTTTTTAACGGTCATGACTGTGCAGTATCATACTTGGTACCTGAAACCCTTACATAACAGTTAAATTTGGTGAATGTTTTGTTTTGTTTTGTTTTGTTTTTTAAGTGGTCTTAAATATTTAGATCAGGTTAAAAATTAATGTTTTTATCACAGAACCATAGTACTTTGCTTTTTGGTCTGGTAAATCCAATCCTGTTTTGCTCCCAAAAACACCAGTCTACCAGTCTTTTCTCACATCTTTCCTACTCTCTCCCTTGCTAAAGTACCAGTCCCATCAGCCTTTACTCCCTCACCAGACTACTAAATTTCATTATACTCTGTTTTGGCAACTGTGATGACACGTGACATTTCTCCTGTCCTCTCAACCACTCGAGCGGCAAATGCCCTGAGAGACATCCCTTTGCACCAACTTTGTGACTCTCCCTTGTCTTCCCTTCCTCCAGAGCATCAGTCACACAGGACTCATCCTCTTTTCATGGTGTGACTTGCCTTTGACCTACCTAACCCTTCTCAGGTGCCTGGTGGCCTGAGACTTTTCTCCCAATGAGGCCTGAATGGGTTTTTCCAGAACACACCTCTGAGCTCACTTCTCCATTATCTGCAATGTGTATCTCAAAGTGTTCCTTGTAAATGCTACTAAGCCATGATAAATGGGATGTTAGGGAGAAAACCTTCATGCAAACTCTGCTTAGATCTTGTCTGTGGTATAATGCCTACAAAGCAACCACCCACCACAGCGGTGCTTTCATGACTTGTTTTATTCAAGGTGGCATTACCTCCCTCCGTGTGCTTCCCTGGCATTGTCAGAGCCACCTGTTCTCTCATCCTAGAGATCACCTGAGATGAACTTCGCTGTGGGTGTGCGTGTGTATGTGTGGCCTTAGGGATGCATCTAGGAACATGTTTTAAGCTTGGAGTCAGAACAGATGGTGGGAATGCAGAACAGAGCAGCCACTATCAAATTCTTGCAGCATTACCAGTGCCCTGACTATGTGCAGGAGTCTAGTAGGCTGCAGTAAGGTAAGCATCTCTGTCTTTCCCCAGGTCGTTGTGGGAAAGTATATCTTTTATTTCATTTCCTAAGAGGCAGGGACGAAAGCATGGCAAGGCACATGGGAGTACTGTTGGTACACAACTGCTTACCATGCACTCTCACAGCAAAAGCAACCCAAGTGAAAGCAGAGTCTACACCCAAGAGCTCATGCACTTTGCTTGGACAGCATGAGACTACTGCTAACATCAAGGCAAGAGAGTCGTGTTTGCGGCGAGAGAACACTTGGGGAAGAACCAAGTCAGGATCCAAAGCTATTTTTGTTGTGTCATTCCCTGACCCACCTTCTCCGTGCTGGCTGGCGAGCACTGCAGAAATTGCACTGCCCAAGGAAGGTCACATTCTTGCTCAGAATATCCATTTCACATCTAATGTTTTTTTGTGCCAACACAGAGCAGTGTTTGTGTAGGTTTCCCTGATCTCTGCTTCTGTAGGCAGTGTAGGAAAGGAACAAGGAACAGCCTATGTCAGGGCTGGGGAATGTGTAAACTCTGCCAGGACAAGCCTTGCCTTAATGGCTATTAGCATTAGCAGGCTGCTCTTCTCTCCAAGCGATGACGTGACATCTGTTACAGGATATTAGATAGGATACTTTTTTTTTTTTTAAAGCATGTAGATTTTGGCAGGGAAAACCAGTTAATTGCATTTTGACAAATTGCTACCATACTTACTGTGCAGCATCAGGAGCAGAGATGTATATTAGTCAATCAATTTCTAATGGAGATTTAAAAAGAGGAACATCTTCACCCATGCAATATGTCATTTGACAAAAATGGGCTATCCAGAAAACTAAAAACATAACTGACTACTCTTAATCTTCTACCTTCTGACTGCTAAGACCAATACCAGTTTCGCCATTATTCAAATACTAAGGATTGGAAAGGTTTGAAGGTAAACTCAAGTGAACATTTTTACTTTTTCCAATGCATTAAGAAAAATACCAAAACCTGAGATTAAATCCCAACAGAAAACAACAGTGTGGTAAGGAAAACGTCAAGAGAATCATCTTGTTTTCTGCTATAGCATGTGATCTTTGGGCTGTTTTTCTGCCTACAGCTGAACATATGCCCTGCAAACCCCTTAACAGCATCAGAACCTCTGGATGCTGCCACAATTTGCCCATGTCTGGGTTTGAGAGGGCAGAGACCCTTACACCAAGAATATGACAACTCTTTCTTTCACCTCCCAGCATTAATTTTTCTTCAGTCCCTTGATTTCTTCTTAATCAATTCTTTTCCTTCCATACTCCATGACCACCAGCAAACCCTTTTTCAGGAGCCTTGATGTGCTGGTGGTTTTCTCACTGCTGGTGGACCATTCAGGATGGTTCAGCCTGGGCTTGTCCCCAGGGGCAGCCATGGCTGAAGTGTGTGGTCATGGAAGGAGCATCTTGAGGAATGGACTTACCTGCAAAAACCTGGGGAAGAGACGGCTTTTATCGATGCCAATCAGGATGTGTAGGATCTCCAGTATAGATAACAATTGGCAAAGGCGCATTACAAGTCCTATGGAGTAAAATGTGTCGGCCAACGAATCTACAACACAAAGTGGAAAGTTAGAGGATGGTTATACAGCAAAAGGCTGGACCAGCTACTGGGTTTGTGCTTGTCCTATCACCACTGAAGACGACAAGAAATAAAGTCCACACAGTATCAAACTTTGGGGCAGCAGAGCAAGGCGCTGTGGAGGAGGCAGTCCTCTGTGTGTGCGTGCGCGGCTCTGACAGAGGCAGGAAGCTGAGGAAAGAACGGGATCCCCTGTGCTTGATGCACGGGCAAACGCTGTGCAGGATGTGCTGGTTTAGAGATACTGCTTTAGGATATTTCTAAATATGAGGAAACGTTGAGGAAATGCATGAGGGATGTCTAAACACGAGAAGATGCTGAGTTCCTGCCCGTATGTGTACCCATGGCACTTCCTAAAACAAGCTGACCACAAAGTAGGTATTTTATGTGTCTACAACTGTCCACCATTATAAATAATTTTAAATTTCCAGTCACTAGTTTTCTATGTTTGTGCCTTAGCCCTAGGCAACAAAATATGTTGTAATGTTTTGGAAGACAGAGTGTCACGTGCAGTAACAATTCCCTCATAGTGCCTTCAATAAGATTAATATTCACCATAATGACTGAATCTAGTCACATTTAAGTTTATGTCTAAGTGTTACTAGTATGATGCTGAATATCAAAGCTCATTAGCAAAACAAGAGCTTCATTCCTGATGTGATACAGGCAGAATGTAGGTACCAGTTATTTGTTCATCCTTTTTAATGGAAGAAACAATGTTTTTCTAGTGGAAATTACAGCCCCTGCTATTGGACATACACCTATTCAGAATCCTAACTTTATCCCCAATTTGATGTTTCCATTTGTCACTGCTGCTTAAAATGTTTAAGGAAAATACAGAAGGAATCCTACCTTTTCCAAATGACATGAACCTGATGATCATATTTGTAAATATCCAGGAATGTCCACAGAATTGCATTAAGTCATACACAAAGAGGTAGGTGTTCATGGTAAAGCTGTGGAGGTGAAAATAAAGCAAACATTCAAGCTTTTTGACCTGTAGAAATTGCACCCTCTCTGGACATGTTAGCAAATCAAAGGAGAACAGCTGAAATATAAACAAATCAGTGAAAACTGTGTCTGTGAGTGGTTACAGAACAGTACTCTCCCTAATCATAGAATCATAGAATACCAGGTTGGAAAGGACCTCAAGGATCATCTGGTCCAGCCTTTCCTGGCAAAAGGCTCCCTTTGTTGGTTTACCTAGGAAATGCCCAGAAAATTCTTCTGAGTTTCCACCAGTGACTAGAGTGATCTGTGGCCATACAGTGAAATTCATGCCTCCAGAGGAAAAAGTAACTGAAGACACTCCACTGAGTGCTGCATTCAAGCCTGAGCCCATTGGCATGACCAGATCCAAGGGACTGGTAGGGTTGCACCCACCACAGCCTTGCTGAGGGCTTGGGGTGCCACAGACACCAGTCTCGTTCTGCGTCTGAGTGAGGTTTATCCTCTTTTTCCCGAAAACTCACCTCTAGCATGCACTCAAGGCAGCTTAAAGTACAATGCAAGTGATTTGTAGTGTCTCCAGAGGCAGCGTAGCTGTAAGTATTTATAAAATGTAGGTGAAGAAATGGAAAAGAAAGTCACATTTCAATCTGGTTTTACTTGATGCAGCCTGAAGGACACCTGTCTTTCCCTTTTGTAACCAACTTGCTTTACAGGTTTCCCAGATAAACATTAAATTAGAGTCTTTGTCTTTCTAAACAGCTGGTGCGTTTCAAGTTGCATTTAATATAGGGAATCTTCTGTTGGAGTAGACTACCTGTTGTAGTTATTTGAACCTAATTTTCATAGGTAATCTGACTTTTTGCAAAACTTCATAGGCTCTGGAGATACTCAGTTTCCTTTCCCAAAAATAGATTTTCTTCTGACTTATTCCAGAGAGAGAGGCTTGCCTGTCCTCCAGCTATGAGAAGGATTGTCTACCTTTTTGGGAAATGAGTTTCTTATTTTTGTACTAGAATGTCTCTTCTATGTTTGACCAATTAATTTCCTGCCCCAATAAGTAGTAAGATCACATTAAGTTACCCCTTGATCCAGTGTGTTCATGTGGTAAGTCTTGGCCATCAAGCTTTATTTCATTTATATCTGTCCATTAGCAAACACAGTGAATTTCTGTGTTCAGAAATATCTAAATATGATAAATCCATATACTTCGTTCCCAGCATTGGACCAATACCATAAGTAACAACACACTCTTCTCTAAATTGATCTAGATAAACTGACCTTCCAAACTTTTAATCTAAGTGTATCCTGGGGAGGTCATAAAAAACGCATTTCTTCCTCTCTTCCTGTTACGCAGGATGGCTGCTATTCGTATCATCATTTCTACAAGCATAGAAAGATTTGTTGGGATACTTTACCTCCCAAGAGACATCAGTGCCCTTTGATACTATGAAAATAAGACATATGAGGACCGAGACAAAGGAATGTATACATAAATATTCCTTTTTGGTAAAGTATGATCGAATTGAATTGGACTAAAGTCCAGTGACCTCTACATATATTGATCCATCTGCTTTATTACTGAATGACACCTCGTTCTCCCTTGTGGTAAGGAAAAAAAAAAGTGGAAAAAAAGAAAAGAAAGAAGGAAAGAGAAGATAGAAGAAGAAGAAGAAAGAAAAGGAAAAGAAAAGGAAAAGAAAAAAGAAAATGAAAGAGAAAAAAGACAAAGGAAAAGGAAAAAAGGAAAGGAAAGGTGCGGAAAGGTGCGGAAAGGAAAGAGAAAAAAGAAAAGAAAAAAGAAAAGAGAAAAAAGAAAAGAAAAGAAAAGAAGTAAAAGAAAAAAGAAGAAAAAGAAAAGAAAAGAAAAGAAAAGAAGAAAAAGAAAAGAAAAGAAAAAGAAAAGAAGAAAAAGAAAAGAAGAAAAAGAAAAGAAAAGAAAAGAAAAGAAAAGAAAAGAAAAGAAAAGAAAAGAAAAGAAAAGAAAAGAAAAGAAAAGAAAAGAAAAAGAAAAGAAGAAAAAGAAAAGAAGAAGAAAAGAAAAGAAAAAGAAAAGAAGAAAAAGAAAAGAAAAAGAAAAGAAAAGAAAAAGAAAAGAAGAAAAAGAAAAGAAAAAGAAAAGAAAAAGAAAAGAAGAAAAAGAAAAGAAAAAGAAAAGAAAAGAAAAGAAGAAAAAGAAAAGAAAAAGAAAAGAAAAGAAGAAAAAGAAAAGAAAAAGAAAAGAAAAGAAGAAAAAGAAAAGAAAAGAAAAGAAAAGAAAAAGAAAAGAAAAAGAAAAGAAGAAAAAGAAAAGAAAAAGAAAAGAAAAAGAAAAGAAGAAAAAGAAAAGAAAAAGAAAAGAAAAGAAAAAGAAAAGAAGAAAAAGAAAAGAAAAGAAGAAAAAGAAAAGAAAAAGAAAAGAAAAGAAGAAAAAGAAAAGAAAAGAAAAGAAAAGAAGAAAAAGAAAAGAAAAGAAAAGAAAAAGAAAAGAAAAGAAGAAAAAGAAAAGAAAAAGAAAAGAAGAAAAAGAAAAGAAAAGAAAAAGAGAAAAGAAAAGAAAAGAAAAAGAAAAGAAAAGAAGAAAAAGAAAAGAAAAAGAAAAGAAAAGAAGAAAAAGAAAAGAAAAGAAAAGAAAAAGAAAAGAAGAAAAAGAAAAGAAAAAGAAAAGAAGAAAAAGAAAAGAAAAGAAAAAGAAAAGAAGAAAAAGAAAAGAAAAGAAAAAGAAAAGAAGAAAAAGAAAAGAAAAAGAAAAGAAAAGAAGAAAAAGAAAAGAAAAGAAAAAGAAAAGAAAAAGAAAAGAAAAAGAAAAGAAAAGAAGAAAAAGAAAAGAAAAGAAAAGAAAAAGAAAAGAAGAAAAAGAAAAGAAAAAGAAAAGAAAAAGAAAAGAAAAGAAAAGAAAAAGAAAAGAAAAAGAAAAGAAAAAGAAAAGGAAAAGAAAAAGAAAAGAAAAGAAAAAGAAAAGAAGAAAAAGAAAAGAAAAAGAAAAGAAAAGAAGAAAAAGAAAAGAAAAGAAAAAAGAAAAGAAGAAAAAGAAAAGAAAAGAAAAGAAAAGAAAAGAAAAGAAAAGAAAAGAAAAGAAAAGAAAAGAAAAGAAAAGGAAAAGAAAAGAAAAAGAAAAGAAAAGAAAAGAAAAGAAAAAGAAAAGAAAAAGAAAAGAAGAAAAAGGAAAGGAAAGGAAAGGAAAGGAAAGGAAAGAAAAGAAAAGAAAAGAAAAGAAAAGAAAAGAAAAGAAAAGAAAAGAGAAAAGAAAAGGAAAGAAAAGAAAAGAAGAAAAAGAAAAGGAAAGGAAAGAAAAGGAAAGGAAAGAAAAGGAAAGGAAAGGAAAGAAAAGAAAAGAAAAGAAAAGAAAAGAAAAGAAAAGAAAAGAAAAGAAAAGAAAAGAAAAGAAAAGAAAAGAAGAAAAAGAAAAGGAAAAGAAAAGAAGAAAAAGAAAAGGAAAGAAGAAAAAGAAAAGAAGAAAAAGAAAAGGAAAGAAAAGAAAAGAACAGAAAAGAAAAGAAAAGAAAAGGAAAGGAAAGAAAAAGAAAAGGAAAGAAGAAAAAGAAAAGGAAAGGAAAGAAAAGAAAAGGAAAGGAAAGAAAAGAAAAGAAAAGAAAAGAAAAGAAAAGAAAAGAAAAGAAAAGAAAAGAAAAGAAAAGAAAAGAAAAGAAAAGAAAAGAAAAGAAAGAAAAGAAAAAAGAGAAAAGAAAAGAAGAAAGAAAAGAGTAAAGAAAAGAAAAGGGAAAAAAGCGAAAGAAAACAGAAAAGGAAGAGAAAAGATGGGACACAGCACATTACAAAAGGGCAAAAACTGAAAAACATTTTTGTGATTCAAGAAACAGCCTTATTACTGGATGGATAGAAATGATGGTAATGGCTATGAAAGTTACAGGAACAGTTATAAAAATCTTGAGACTTTCCATTCAGCACCTCCACCAGTCTCTTAGGTCTGATATTGCCATGTGGGCTTTGAATAGGATGCAAGCTGAGCATATGGTTTCTCTCTTCTTCTGAAGTTTAGTTTGCTACATCTGTCACCCTCAGAACTTGTCTTTCAGTGATTTGGGCTTATTTTCCCAACTCTTTCTCCATTGGCTGGCTAGAAAATTGTTGTATTTACAATACTTAAGTTACTTAATCTTGGCTAAGCAGGGCATAACTGAGAGGCCGTTTGTAAACGCAGCTTCACGCTAGTGTTTTGGCAATGTGGCAGTCTTTGCATGTTAGAATTCATCGTCTTGAAAATGTACTGGTGACTACTGAAATGTATAGACAGCGCTGGCATTTATGGATGGCTCCATGTCCCCAGGGACGTGTGGAGAAGCGCTGGTGGGCAGTGTGTTGGTGTTTCCTGGAGAGGCAACCCCAGCCCAGAGCTGTGAGCAGCAAGGCTCCCTCACTGGATGATGCTCTCCACTGTGTGCAGGAACAGCCCTGATCTCAAAATGAAGTTTCATACTACTGTGTTAATCCCTGCACAAAATGTACCTAAGATCGAACAGAAGCTTTTGACAGAAGTGAAGAAATCTGCAGAGAATAAAAGGTTATTTCAAGTGTAATCAAAGGCAATGGAAATATAACTGTTCTCTAAGGTCTTTCTCATCCAAAGGCTGATTTCTTTACATAGAGAACCAGAAGCAGACTGAGGATATCCTTTTTCACTGTCCTAAGAGCTTTGTGTCACCATACAAGATTCAGCCATCTCCTGTTTGAAAAGTCACTGGTAGAAGAGACAGGCTGTAATTAGATCTCCCACTCTCCTGGGTTCACGGTAGCCATCATTCCACCTTTACCTCACAGACTCTGCTTCTGCAGCACCTTTGCAGACAAAACACTGACCAGCAATCCACCAGGTAGCTCGTTCAGTTCCTGATCCTGCCCCACAACTTACTGGATAACCTTAGAAACTTCACCTAGCCTCCCTGGTGCCTGGTTTGTAGATGGCTTCACTGCTGCATTTATTCTTTGTTGTGTGCTTTAACACTTTCACTTTCATCTGAAGGTGTTGCAGGGAGCACCACACATTTAAGAACTCTGCCTTCGTTGATGACAGGAGAAAGAAACAGACATGGGTCTTGCAGCAGAGGGACCCAGGAGGCTGGACTTGCTGTCTCTTGTTCTAGTTGTCAGTTCCACTCACTGTGGCTGATTTTATACCAAATACATTGAATTGCTAGAGATGCGTTTATCATATTTAGGATTAGCCTTGCTTAGTAGAAAACTATCTGCTTTCTCTCTGGGCACAAAATCTAGGAAACTACATGAAACTTAAGACCACTCAGAACTAGCACAGGCAGCAGCATGGTCCCAAACATCCCCTTTTCCCTTTTATTCATCATCTGAGATTTTAAATACAAAGCCTGATGTATCTCCACAGGCAGAAAAATCGCATAGGTATTAATGACTGCATTCTATTATTTTTAGCGTTAAGGTCTTCAGAGTGTCTTTGTGGCAGCTACCATCTAAGGTAAGTAGGGAGGCAGGTGCCCTCAGTGTCTGAGGGGTGGTCAGGACCATGCTCTCCTTGAGCTGAGGTGACAGCACAGCAGCAGCGTTCAGCCCAGGCAGCCTGGGCCCCAGCTTGGTGTCCCCTGCAAGCTGTGAGGATGAAGGCCACGCTCGGGTCCCTCTCGGGGGGTCCCACCCAGGCCCGCGTGAAGGAGCGCGGCGCTGCCTGCAGAGCCGCTGCACTGCGCTGCCTTCCCCTGCGCCCACACGGGCTGGCCGCACATGAGGAAGCAATCCTCGCGCTGAAACCAGAGCGCGTGTTCCCTTTTTTTTGTTTTGTTTTGCTTTTCTGCAGGAAAGGTCTGCTAGAAAAGCCCCTCTGCTGACATAGTTTCCTTTTAAGTTATATTGGTCTGAGCTTCTACCTCTTCCCCCTCCCACCCGTGTGACAAGCTGTAACCACTATAGCTCAGGAAGAAGAAAGCTGCTGAGAACCAGTTCCAAAGACGTACTTTTTCTCCCACAGGCACACCCCATCCCACTTTTTTTTCCCCTTCCTTTTTTGCATTTGAGCAGTCTAGGTCACCTGCACTCAAGAGATATTACCTGTGGCAGGGGTCGGATTGCCGCTGCTGCTTCTGGTCTCTCTCCTTTTTTCTCTCTACAGCTGCAACAGCTGTTTGTTAGGAGATCACCCCTCCTCTTTCCTCTTCCCCCACCCCACGACGTCACTGTGTGTAGCACTAAGCAGGAACAACGCTGCACTTCCCAAGAAAAGAGTTTCTAACCCCAAGTATTTCCACTCCATTTGCCACGCTCCTCACCCAGCCTAGCCTAGCCTAGCCTAGCCTAGCCTACCCTACCCTAACTTGGTTTCTTGCTGTTGTACCAGTAAGATAGTCTGTAAATCTCACTAACTTTGTTTCTTAATCCAGAGCAATATTTTGAAGGATGGAGAGAAGGAATGCAAAATAAAAAATTTGGTTTTCTGTTTAAATCATCAGCACTAAAACAATGCTAACGACACTATCAAATCATAATGACGACTGGGAGCATAGCATAAAAGGAGCACTTTAAATTACTTCAGATAGAGGAAAGAATTTTCCACTTCTTATCTAGAAGTGTCTATTTATTCATGCCCTTGTGAAATATAGAACCTACTGGCAGAGGAAATTTATGTATGCATCCTAGTTTACTTCTGCCCTTAACTGTCTTGGATATCACAGCATAAATTAGATGTGGCCTTCCAGTACTTAAAAGCGTCTAATAAGAAACATGGGAACAGCTTTTTGGCAGGGTCTGTTCCAGCAGAACAAAGGATAATGGTTTCAAACTAAAAGAGGGGAGATTCGGGCTGGACATGAGGAAGAAATATCTTACAATTAGGGTGGTAAAACACTAGCCCAGGTTGCCCAGAGAGGTGGCAGATGCCCCATCCCTGGAAACGGGGCTCTGAGCAACCTGATCTGTTTGAAGATGCCCCTGCTCGTTGGCGGGGGTTGGAGTAGATGAGCTTTTAAGGTCCCTTCCAACCCAAACTGTTCTGTGATTCTATGATCCTATGAATGTCATAACATGTTTATAAACTCCCTTCTGCCAATTAATATTTTTTTCCCACTGGCACTCACGTTGAAAGAACATCCCATCCTACAGTGAGATTTGAAATTTGCTGTTATGATTGAAGACGTCACCAAGGACATCATGAGCATAGGATGTTGGTGTAAGGACAAAAAGTCTGGGCAGTAAAATGTGCCTTACTTGGTCTCATCCCTGCTGTGAGTGGTGTTGAGCTCCTGGCAAGACCACCTCCACTCCCTGGGCAAATGCCCCCTGGCAAGTGGGTGATTTCCTAGTGAACACAGTGGGACACCATGTTTTTCCTTCCTTTAGAAGGAATGTTGTGCAGTAATGCGTGACTTTCCTGCTGATGTGGCAGCTCACTTTTACTCCTCAAGAACCACCATCTTTTTATAGGTTAAATAATGTATTTCTTTCTCAGGATGAAGCAATAAATCAGTGTTAAATAAAGGGTTAAACAGTTAAACAAATGGCTCTTGAAAGGCTCAGCCCATAGCTCTTGCAAAACAGCTCCCACACTGTGTGCCTCTGGGAGGACCATGCTGTGACTAATACCGCCCAGACTTGAGCTCCGAACTGAAACAAGATCCAGCAGTAGGAAGAACGTGTCTTTTCAAACATTAGGCAAATATGTAAAAGCAACAAAAGCTCACCGAGGTTTGTGATGTGCAAAATCTGTCTTGTGGGCAGCTGCCAAGTTAAAGCTCCTACAGATAACAAGGGCACCTGCAAGAGCTTGTGAGCCGGACACCACTTCCCTCCCGTGGTGCTGGCCACCCCCGCTCCATGGCACAGCATGGCAGGGGGGCAGATGGGGTGGCCTTAGCAGCTGCAGCCCCTGTGCAGTGGGGCTCTGCCCCATGCCCGGGCCCTGGCAACAGCCAGTGCTACCCTGCCCGAGGCAAAACAACCAGTGCTGAGGAGCTGGTGCCCACCACTGGGGCATTTTGAGGGTTTTCCTTTGGCCCCATGGACTGAGTGCCCATTGCTTGCTGGAAAAAAAAGTCTCCTGGTGTGATGGCATGTGTTGGCCTTCAGGCTGCTCCAGGTGTTTGGCCTTGCGTACATGGCTTTGTCTGGCTTTCCTCTCGCACTCCTGGCTGTTTGCAGTCTCCTGTGGGAGAAGATGCCCTCCCAGACCTGCTCCCCCTGGTGCTGTTCTTCTGCTTGAACTCTTGCTTGATCAGAGGCCATGGCTCCTTGCTCGCCACACAGCCGTGCTGTGCACTGAGTGCAGCCGCAAGACACCAGCCTGCAGGGCAAAACTGCTAAGTGACATATCCACTGTTTCTAATGGATGTGCCTGTGTAGGGCCTTCACAAGCTGCACAGTCACCTGCCCCTGCTGTCTGCTGGTTGCTCTCAGAGTGTTTGTTAGCAAAGTCTTATCAATCAGCATTAGGAGGAGCAAAGGAAAAGCACCTTTGTGATGTCCCATGGGCAGAGAGGAGAGCCAAGAAACTCTCAGAGCATCTTTCCAGCCTTCAGTACACCAGCCCCGGTGCAGAGTCAGCCATGGCGTTCACCCTGCTCAGTGCCCTTAGAGAAATGCTCCGCATGCTGCAGGATCCAACCCAGTCCCGTTACCAGCTGTTGTGTCAAGGAGAAATGCTAAAGTCATGGTCCATCACAGGAAAGAAATGTGTCTGTCCCCTATAACATCTTTTCCGGGTCACATCCTGGCTGGGCTCAGGACCAGGTAGAGTCCATGGCTTCTCCCCGCATGCCCAAGGCAGGGGGAACCAGTGGGATTTGCAAAACCACAGTCTCTGCCACAAACCTGGGGAGAGACAGTGTCCGTCATCCCCAGGACCTCCTCCTAGCTCCCCATCCTGTCCCTGGGCTGTCCCAGGGCCTGGCACCCCTCATGGTCACATAGGGCAGGTGGGATGCTTGCGGTGGCGGCGGTAGGCAGTGGGGACCAGGCTCAGCAGGAGGACCAGAACACTGGTGGCCGGGGGACTCAGACCAGGGGGCTGCAGCCACATAAAGAGAAGGAGGGGACAGGGTGTGGATTTAGTCCCCAGCTCAGGACCCAGTATCATCCTGCCCCAGCAGCTTTCAGGGATGAAGGGTGGGGTGGGGAGTGTAGAAAAACAAGACAGGTCCTCAGGAGTGGTGGAAGGCATGACCACCACCCTGGGCTGTCCCTTGGAGGTTTTATTACACCCTGAAGGCATTGCAGGGAACTTGGCTATAAATTGTGATGAGCAAGAAATCTTTTACAGTGAGGCTGGTAAAATACTGGACCAAGTTGTCCAGAGAGGTGGTAGATGCCCCATCCCTGGACACGTTCCCGGCCAGGCTGGATGGTGCTCTGAGCAACCTGATCTAGTTGAAGATGTCCCTGCTCATTGCAGGGGCTTTGAACTAGATGACCTTTGAAGGTCCCTTCCAACCCAGATTATTCTGTGATTCTGAAAGGAGTGATGTTGTCCTCCAAAAGCAATGATGCTGGTGCACTCCAGGCCCTCCCTGTGATAAGGAAGGAGGCTCTGAAATATGATTTTTTTTTTCCGTGTGTGACTTGGAGTTGAAAATGCATGTAAGGTCTGTTTCACTGTGCCGTGTGCGGTGGTGTTTTTGTATTGTGATGGCATAAGGCTATGAGAAAGGACTCGGTGGAAGTGGGAACACTTCCAGGCACACAGGGTTTGGAGAAAGACTTTTATGCTTAAAAGATTTAACAATTTTGTAAGCCACAAAGACATTCAGATGAAAGCAAATACTGAATAACAGTATTAGAAGACAAGTTATCTGGCTACGTGAAGACTAGAATAAGCCCTGGAAAAAAAATCTAGCTTTTTTTTTTTTTTTTTCTGGAAAATAAACTTTCTTCTCCACTTCTGCTACTTTTCTTGCAGATAAACTTCTGTCTAGAAACTACTTAACCAGCTTAAAAAAATTACTTCTTCTTAACTGCTGGCATCTCTTAAAACAAGCTTCATGACTGTTCAGCACATATTAAGCCTGAGCCTCCTGGATTTCTTTAAATCTAAACAAATTGTAACCACATTTGTTTTCCTTGTGTCATGAGGTGGGAATAACACGTTCTGTGTGGGCATAGGGTTTGTGTCCAGAACCATGGCAAAGGGGTGCCTTATGCATAAAATTAACAGCAACCCTGAAATGTTTCATGTGGTATGGAAAGGATCTCATCCTGTTCAAACTGGACATACCACTAAGAAAAAATCTGCTCCTTTTATGCATAGCTTGTGTTTCTAAATTTGTGCTATAAAAGCAAAATGCAAATTTAAGAAAAGAAACCATGTGTCTTAAAATTAATTTTCAATGTTCCTAACTGCTAATTTTATGTCTCCTGTTCTCCATGATTAGATTTTTTGGCTACTTGAATTCAAGCCTATGTTTTGGCCAGTGGTTTACACTAGTTTAAGCACTGGTAAATCACAGCTCTTAAACAGATGCCTCATTGGAAGCACACCCTCCAGTACTGTTGACTTCAAGAGTAAATCCTGGGTTGTCTGGGGGCCGTGGGGCTGCTGTGGTGGAGTCCTGGGCACTCCTCCTCCTCGCCAGCAGGCAGGGCATTTGCACAGGGCTGCTTGTGCATATGTTGCGTGACCAAGGCTGCCAGCGAGAAAAGGAAGGCTGTGCGGAGGCAGCAGAGGATGCAAAGTCATCTCCACGCTGCAAGCAATGGGGAAAAGTGTCAAAGTTTTTGTCTACACGCTCAAACTGGGCAAAAGAGGAAGCAGCAGCTGCGCCAACTTCGTGTCTCTTGCAGCCTGGAGATTTTGTAAATTCAGAAGGGGCCCTGGTTTGCAAACAGGTCTTGCCCCACCAGAGCTGACCTGCTGGCGTCATGTGGCAGAGTAAGTCACACCAAAGCTCCTGGCTGCTGCAGGATGAGGAAGGGTGCGCTGAACGAGCAAGCATCGTGCCACAAGGGTCCAACAAACAGAAACAGAGCTGCCAGGAGTTTTAGCTTTACAGTTTCATCACGTGAAAAATGGATGAAGTCTGGAAATTCTTTGGGAGGAAAAAAAAATCCCAGCTGGTGTGTTTGGCTTTGGTCGTCTGTGAGTCATATTTTGCATTCACCATCTTCCAGGACAGTTCAGCTCCCATCCAGGCAGGGTATTTCAGAACAAGCAGGCTGGCAGCACCTCCTTGCCTCTGCCCTGCAGCTGGAGCCGAGGACAGAAGGATGAGGGAAGCCGGACAAGAGCCTCCTGCCAGCTCCAGTCCAGACCTCCAAAAATGTCACTTGGATGGGATCTAACAGCCTTACCCTCCTTACTTGTCACCTCCTGGGAGCAGCTCATCTGGCCTCTAGATTGACCTTTCTACTCACAACCAGCCCTACAACTCCGCAGGAATATGATGATTTTTAGGATTCGTTATTTTAAAGCAGTGATCTCCCAGACAACAAAGTATTACCACAATCCCCAGGCAGATATAATCAATAGAAAACTACTGACTGTGCTCTCAGCATAGGATAAAAATGCAAACTGTCGTGTTTCTGTAATACACCTTAATCTTGTTTTTCATAAAACTATTTCTACATGGAAGCAGCTTATGCAAAGGATGATTCTTTCTATGCTGATTATTATAACCTATAACTGTTCTTAAAGAATCTGGATCCTCATATTCAGGGACAATATAATCTATTTTTTTAGGGTAACAATTTTTTACAATTTAGTTTTTTTACAGGGTGTGTTGTAAATAGCATCACGAAATTTACTTCCTTATTTTTTTAATACTCTTTGTCCTTTAGTAGAGCTTCCTGTCCTTCCTTCCCATTCCCCACTAGCATCTTTTCAGCAAAGTGGCAAATTCACTGGTTTTACTGGGGAGGCAGTGAAAGGATTAGCTAAATATCAAAGACATAGTCAGTTCTGAATTGAGTCACACTTACACGGTCTCTGTGCCACCCAGTCCACTGCACTCTGTTTCATTGCTGGATGAGACCCACAGGCCTATCAAATATGCCACTACAGTAATGAGGAATTGGTGCTTGATGGGCTGGGAGTTTTCCCCCTTTTTTTAACTGTTTGCAATTACCAAGTCACTCATAACAGAAATTATGATAACAGCTTCTGACATTTTCTAGGAGTTTAATGGTTTGCACAAACAGTGACCATTACCCTGCTATGGAGAACCAGGAAGGAGAGGGAGATATGCCCTACTTTTCTTTAAAAAAAAAAAGGAGAGAGAGAGAAAACGAAGGGTTTAGTATCTTGAAATACTTCTAGTGACCAGTAATCACATTCAACAGAAATCCTTTTTAAATACATGTGAGTAGCTGTGACAGGATTTAATGCGTGTCCCAAGGACAACAGCATGAATTCTACTACAAGCAGCAGGAGCTCATTTTTAACCATTAAAAAGTTATAATCACAAGAAAATATGTTACAGCCAAAGTGAGCTTTTCCCAGAAAGAAGAGACCAGAACTGATTCTACCTAGAACCCAAAGAGACTTGAAGTATGTTAACTGCTTAAAGAGAGAGCAATGTTTTAAAATAATATTTTAACTCAAACAGGCTTTTTTTCTTTAGTAGAAGAAAAGCTTTCTGTTTTACATAAATATATCTGTCAAGATATTTCCTTTCTGGGATAATGAACTGTAAAACACAGAACTCCAGCTAAGTCCAGAGGAAGCTGTGTAGGTTCTGGCCCACCAAGATAAGAAAATTGAGGAATGCAGCCAACAGCAGGGGTTATGGTGAGCAGGCATGGCGGCAACTGGTGTGCAGGGGGCAGATATGCTATTTGAAATCTCAGTGTTTAATGTCCTTAATGTGGATTTTGGCTTTACAAGTGCATTACCGTATTTTAACAGTTATTTTGTAGAGAGGAGAGTTAACTGCGTTTCCTTCCACACTTTCAAAAGAAGGTTATTTTATTTGCTTAGAAGGTAATGGGGTTTTAGGATCCTAATTGCAAGCACTTAGAATCAAGAAGGCTGGTCTTAGAAAATGAATCAACCTTGCAGCTGCTTCTGGAGAGAACTGAGGGAGGATATTGCTTTTTCTCTGCTCAGCTACTCATCCCTTACCACTGCTTTATTCGCAGCTCCCCCAAAATTAAAACAGAGGGTTGCCAGTTCACGTGAGCTGTGGATTTCAGTTTTAATGTTGTAGAGAGAGAAAAGGAATTAAGCCAGGACACAAATATTAAAGAACCCAAGTCATGTTTGGAAACAAGGTGGGCTCGGTGGTGCGTTGCTGCCCTCCCGTCTGCAGACTGGGCTGCAGCACAGGCTGAGGAAGGTTGTCCTCACTGTCCCTGCCACACTTCGCTCGTCTAAGAGCCCTCAGCACTCATAAAGCCCTTGCCCTTTAACAGGATTTCTTGATGTCAGCAGAGGTGTGGGAGACACTGATACAAATCACTTATCCTTGCTCACAAGGGGATTAATAGGAATTTTTGGATAATAAAAAGCACAGTCACTTAATTGGAAAGTGTCAAATGCAATCTTACTTGCTTTGTTCACCTTTTTTTGCTTTGTATTAAATTTCTAAAGCAAATTCATTCTCCCAGTCAAAATTGAGGACTGACACATTCTTTGAAGATTTATTCTGTGTCTTTGTCACCTCCATTTCTCGGTCTCCCCTCTGATTGTCCCCTGGAAGGACCCAGTGTTCCTCCACAACTGGGAAGGGGAAAACAGTTTAGGGCTACCCCCAACAAGGGTCAGGCCGGGCTGCAAGGGGTGAGGACTGGCAGGATGCAGAAGTTAGTGGGTATCACCTCTTCCCCATGAGCAGCTCCTAGTCCCCTGTCCAGCCCACAGCCCTGCTGTCCATCTGTCTGCCCCACCACAGGCACTGCTGCAGCTTCCCTAACGCTGCTCTGGAGTTCATGACTGTCCTTCCTAGCAACAAGGGCTAATCCTGGGTGATTATGTGGAGAGTTATTTCCACAGGCTTCTGTCCTGTTTTGCTTTGGGGTTTTTTCTCTGTTTTGTGTTTGCCGTTCCCCTCCACTTCCCAATTTATAAATGAAGTAAAGCCAGAGTTGAAGAACAGGCCAAACCCCTGGAAGAATTGCTTTGGACAGCTGTAGTTGACTGTGAATCATGAATAATTTTTTCCAGAATAAGCATTCTCCAGTTCTGCTGTAGCTATTCTGAAGTTTCTTGTGGGACACAGGGCATTTGACCACAGTCCCACAAATCTACTCCAGAAAACAGATTCTGCATAGACAAAACCCCATCACTTTTAGTGCAGTTTCCCAAGAAGTGCAGCACAGCACCTGTAAGCAAGGTGCTGCGAGCCCAGCCATGAGAACAGCCACAGCTGTGACTACCACCTGTGCTGCACAGCGCCGGTGCATAAGTCTTAGGAGAAAATTTATGAAACTTTCTGACCTACAAGTAGTTCCATCTTGGAAGGATTTTTTTTCATCTATGTTAAATTTCTGATTGGGATTTGAGACTTCACATTCACTATTTCATTCATTTCTGTTTGACGATAATGTATGCTAAAAACTATACTTTGCTACGTTTGTTTAACTTCTAGAAAAATACTACCTGGGAAAAATACCAGAGGGGTTCAGTTAGCCAGAGGCATAATACGCAGCTGACCTGGTAACACAATGATGATAAAATACAGATTGCTCCAAAATGTTACAATGGCAAAGAGAAGAAAGAGGATCTTATTACTCTTTGGCTTTCTTTCTTTGCTTTAAAGACTCTTTACTCTAAAGACTACCTTTCTTAAAAACAAAAACAAAAAAACCCCAAAGATATATTTGTTTGCTATTTTCTTTTTCCTTTTTATTTAGCAACTATGTCTGTTCCAGGGTCCCCATATTTAAATGGGTCTTCTAGACATTGTCACAGTACAAATAATTTCTATTGCCTCAGAACTGGCTAAAAAGTAATTGAAATCAAATGCTGGTTTATGAGCTCCTGTCCATCATCTCTGATGTTCTTTCTTTCAAGAATAGCCCATTTTTCTTTCAGTTCCCTTCTGTGAACCCAGTAGGAGTTTACTGATAAGCAAAATGTTCATGAAGAGCTGAAACACTGTACTGCCAAAATATGTGCACATTCAACTACAGTTCTTACATTTGTCTATAATATCACTTTGCCCTCTAGTGCCCATTCTGGTTTTGTTTGGTTTTGCCTCTACTGCAGAGCACCTCTTTGACTGAAATATGTCAAAACATATTTTTATTTGGCAATGAGATTTTTAAGGACAGCTATAAACTAAAAAGAATGCTTAATGATTTGAGAATTTCTGAACAATTAGCAGGCCACAAACTAACATGTTCCCACTGCAGGTAAATGAGGCAATGAAAACTGGGATTGTTCATGAGAGAACAGCTGAAAATATTTCGTGCTATTTCCAAGTTTCAGTAAAAATGAGGCTATTTCACTAACCGTTTACTGCATTGCAGAAACCACCTAGGATATGAGAACTGGTAAGGTAAGTAGGCTGAATGTCATTTTATTGTACAGGCTTGAAGAAGTACAAAAAGCAAACAAGCAGCAGGAATAAGATTTGAAACAGCGTCATAGTAGGGCCATTTCAAGTGCTATTACTTACAAAGACCAAGAAATACATGTTTTGCTCTAACACTTGTGGCAAGGTGTCAACAGGCAAAAAAGAAAAGGCTCTGATACTTTGCTCTGTTTCTTTGATCTTTTCTGTTCTTCTGGATCATGGTGAAGTTGTTAGCTTGTTTTATTTCTGGTACTTCAGCTTCAGACCTGATTCTCAGGTCTCTTGTCATTTCTCTAGCTTGCATCCATGAGTGGTGGAGAAGAGAAAATGTGCACCCTGCAAAAGAGACCCGTGTCATAGGTATGGTACCTGAGATCTGGTGTACCATTGCCACTGCTCTTACCAGACAATTTTTTTTGTTTACCTTTTTATTTGCACCCTTTAGAATGGCACTCCTCTGAATGGCTGGAGATCAGGGAAAGCTTTAAAGTGGTACCTCAACTGATGCTTCAACCAACCTCTGGCAATTTCAGCCCCCGGGACACATTGTCCTCAGCTGGGAGCCACAGCTGTGCTTGCTCTCCCCTGCTGCTTCACGCCAGACCCACAAGCCTGTGCCGAATGTGTACCAGCCTTGGCCATAGGAAATAGGTTTTTTTGGTTGGTTGGTTGGTTGGTTGGTTTTTTTTGTTTGGGTATGTTTTTTTTGTTTGTGTGTGTGTGTGTCTGTATTTTTTTTAAGTTGTTGTGTATTTACCAAATTTTTATCGATATTCATGAGGTAACAGAGCCTGGGTATAGCTCTGTTCCCTGCCTTACTAGCATACAGCTAGTAGCCAGGGGAAACACAACCATCTGAAATGGAGTTGCCCAAGGACAATTTCCCAATGGTAAAATCCTGGCTTGACCTCACCAAAACTGGTGGATTTTTGCCCAGAGTATTGCAAGTTGCTTTAAAGAATTTTATAGTATTGCAATTAATACTCAAGGCTACGTGGTTCAGAGGGGAAATGTGTTGGAATACCAAGGGCTATATCTTTCTGTGGGTCAGTTTGTGAGGAAAGGGAAAGAGGCCAAGAATTTCACGCAGCAATAAAACACAGCACTGAATGGTGACGTTTGAGATTGCAGTAGCTGGGATGAATATGTCCATGAGCAGGCAGGACGTGCCACAGGCAGGTGTGGCTTTAGGGTACGCCTATGTGGAGAAGTTATTTCAAATAAGCTTGTGAAAGAAATGAAAGTGAATTGGAAATACAGCAGGAAGGAAAAAATGCCTTTCCCCTAGATAGTTCGAGGAGGCAAAGAAAAGATACTTTGCTTAAAATAACATACAACTGAGAAGTTACTGCAGAAGCCACAGCTACTGCAAACAGTATCTTGTGTAGGCAAATCCTGGTAGAACTACTTTACCTCTTTGAACAAATCAAATGTTAGAATTACTCAAATGTTAAAAAAAATACACTACTGGAAAAGAGCATAGCAACTTTCAAAGAATAATGAATGGTCTCAACCTAAGCCAGGACTACTTAAACAATATACTATTTTATTTTTGGCACAGAATCAATCAGTACAAATGTATCAATTCCTGTAAGGTGAGGGATGTGTAGTCCATTCACAAACATGCGCGTAGGTGAAATAGAGATGGAAATTGGCAGCGCATTTTCCCAGCAGAAAACACCATAGGATGACACTATTTGTCATAAGATTACAATCCCTTCCTATAGAGTAACCCTCACTGAAAAGTCATATGGATTAATTTTATAGCTAGTGTAGACACCTTGCTTGCCAAGGGGAAAAATTGCTAACACTGAATAATGCATTCCATTTAAAAAACTAAATCTCAGCAACATAATTATGTAAATACAACCAAAATGAACTAGAAGCACTGCCACAAGATAGATCATATAACAAAAAATAAATATACTAAAAGCTAAGTTATATCAGGTCAAAATCTTTGTACCTTAGTTGTAAAGCTTCCTTATGACTTTATCAATCAATTGAAGACATCTCCTCATTTCTGCACGGCTGATCTCCCAGGAGCACAGGTTGTGTTGTTTGTCTTTAAGAAAACAGTCTATTTTTTGGAAGTACTTTTTCAGTTTCAGCCTGTTGACTTCTTTACTCCGAAAGTAGTGGGTCTGCTTCTTGATTATACATGCTTCCAATTGCTCAATTTGCTGATAAAGTCCATTTTGGAATTTTTCTAAAGCTGTCCCATCCCAAGCAGCTAGAGTCAGATTTTTGCTAAAGATATAGAAGATGTGTTGGAAGATCTCTTCAATGGCCACTTCAACAGCCTCTTTCTGTGTGGGCTTTAGAACCTGCTTAGGAAATTTGAAGGACATTTTCTCTCTTAGACATCGCTGTGGAAACTTTTCACCCATTTTGTCCAAAAGTTGCAGGCTGTTCTCTATCGCTTTTCTTTGCTGTAAAGGAAGGTGATTACACTGATGACTGGAGATGATGGTGATGCACAACACTATGAGGCCAATTTGTATCAAGCCAAAAGTGTTCATGATAAAGACAAGCTCTTATGTTCCTCCTTTCCCCTGTATAAATACTAAGAGACAGGCTGGGATCCTTTGAAGGTCACCCATAGGCTCCTGTTTCTTCAAAATCCTGAAATTTAATTATTCTGTAAGAGAAGTTTTCTTTCATCATTTTTTGGTTTTTAAGGTTTTCCCCCTTGTATATGCTTTTGACACTTACCACTTTCATTTTCTGCTTTATGACTTCATTGTCTGTTTTTTGCCACTTTCTTTTTATTTCAACTGGATATTAGAATGTTATATATAGCTTAGATTATGTATTTCCTCTCCTTCAAAAATTCTACACCAAGTATAATGAGAATTTGAAAGAAAAAACTTACAGAAATATCCTTGGTTTCTTAATATTTTAGCAGTGGAAGAACATCTTGATATAAAACAACACTCCCAATGATGGGTCAGGGACCTGCTGAATACTACTGCCATCCTTTCTCCTCAGCATGTTCTATACTTCCAAAACTCAGTTAAGTTTTCTCTACCTATTTTCATTCAGTGAAGATGTTTTATTTCCCCTCACCTTTACTTCTCCTGACCATTTAGCCTCAAAAGACAGATGTCACGTCATTAAAATGTGTGTGTGTGTGTATTAAAAGATGTGTATACGCATTAATATCTCCATCTGTATTTTAATACATACCCACTGCTAATTAAATGAGGCCTTGATCTAAGAGCTTGTAAGTGCCATGTAAATACAAATACTCACATGGAAACACGTTAGATACTTGGACAAAATACTCTTTTTCTTCCCCTATATGAGTAACTGAGCAATAATTCATATCAATGCCAGTAGAGCACAGGTCTGATATCTGACATTAAATGGGAAGAGAAAGAATAGGAAAGATAAAAAATACTCTAAATTTCCGCCATTTTCTTTCCCTAGCCATATAACAGAAGAGGTTAGGATTACCACAGTACATTGTGAAATCTGGCTTCTATCTCTGATTTTATTTTGCCGAAAGCTAGTCTGTCTCCCCAGCCTCCTGCGCCAACTTATGTCACTGCAAAGGCAATTCTCTGCAGGTGATTATGTCTTGATGAAGAGGTCAGATAAACTGTTCTTTTGAGTCTGAGACCTGTGGCACCCATTCCTATGTAGCTGGCTTAATTCCCTGCCTGGTAGTCACTCTGAGCAGATTTGAGATACTATTTTAGGGCTTCCCTTGTGGTCAGCACATAGGTATTTGGGAGGCTTTAAAAAGTCATAAATTAACCTGATGTTGCTTAAGCAACCTTGGATTGGATGTACTGCCAGCGCGAGGAATAAATGAATCCCCTATCGCCTATAACAGTATTAAGTAAAAAACAAAACCAAAACCAAGAACAATCAGAGCGGGATATAAAATACATAACATGGGACCAAATATTTTCACTTAGTGAGAATGTTAATTACTATGGAAAAAATGACCTGAAGGGCATCACTGTGTTAGAAGCAAAATGGCCATGGATACGTATAATTTTTGCAAAAATACAGTTGCAGAAGGTAAACACATAACGCATTACAATCATAATTAAATTGATAAAAAATGTATTCAGCTCAAGAAAAGTATTAAATATTGCCAGAGCTATTTCCGTAAATTACACACCAGTATTTTTTCCAACCTATAACCATTATATGAGCTTAATTCTTCTACCGATTTAAACAGGTAAACTTCTTCACATTCATTGTATCTCCCAGACACACAAATTCTTTCTTTCTTCTGGCAAAATAGTTTTTTTCACGTTTCTCACTCAATGAAGAGCTGGAGATGCCATCCTGGATGTCACAATCTTCACAGAGGGGAAAAACAGAAGATGGTCTCTTCCAGATTTCTTGCAAAGACACAGCTGGTCCAGGTGTTGTATTCTCTTTGTTAACAGATCAGTTATCCACTGCTCCTCACAGAACAGTCAGACTTGACTTAGTACGTCAGGTTTTCAGGGATTTTATTGGGTTTTGCTTTGTTAGGTTGGCTGGTTGGTTATTGTTGTTTTAAATGACAACTTGTTCTTCCCCACTCAGTAGCCAGTTTCTTGATTATTGTATTGAGCAACGCATAATAGTAACATCGAATGATTCGGACACAGTCTCCCCTAATCATCTATCTTTATTGCTTAATTCACAAATAGGCGGTTCATTAAAAGTAATGGCTGGAAGAGGTAACTGAGTGATATGAAGCTACAGTATAGATTGCTGTTTATTTCTCTGCCTGTGGTTGAAGCACAGACCACTGTAACCTAGAATGAAAAGGGGAAATAAGTTTATGAATCACAGCTGTATTTCCAAACAGACTAAACATATAATTATTCCAGAAAGATTATCTGATCTTTGATTCCGTGCAAGAAAGATCAGCCCTGAAGAGGTCATCTAGCTATATACATATTCACTGCAGGACTGCAAGACTAGAGCTAAACATATGCACAATGTTCTGTCTTTCTAACACCTTTCAAATGCCACAGATTGCTTCTCTAATGGAAGTTTTTCATTTTATTTTATAATGGAATAGAGAAATTAATGAATATTCACTATCCCTTATGACAGGCAACAAGGCAAGTGGTAAATCTAAGTTTAGGATATGCATATGCTGGCAAACTGAGCAGCAAAAGGAAACATTCTTGCAAAATAGTGGGGTTTGGCCTCTGATATCTAGCCCATGTTAAATCACTCCACATAACCTTACACCAGCTTTCTCAAATCAAAATAACGAGTTCCTCTCAACATTTCAGCCACTCTAGCTATCAGGGTTTTTTTTTTTTCCTTTAAGTAATTCAAAATGCACTGATTTAAACAAGTCAGCGTTCCACAAAGGAGTCCAAAAAGGTTCAGCCTGTCCTGCACAAGATAGCTTCCTCTGCAGCTAGGCTGACACCAACAATGTTAAAAAGAAAATAGTTTTTCTCCATTATGCTTTCCATCACAGCTATAACTTGCCAGCCTTCTGCTTTATGCAGCTAAATTATGTATTTGTTAATACTTTTTTTTTAAGCAAAAACTTAAATACAGGCAAGGTCATGCTACCTGCTTGTGTTCTAAGACAGTGTGGCTGGCCAGCTGCAAGCCTGCAGCTGTGACGGGCAAAGGCAGGATCAGCCCAAAGTGCCCACGTGCTGGCAAGAAACGGGATAGTACAGGTTTAACACTATAGCTGGAACCACTTCCACATGGATGGATAAAGCTATATAAGCTATATATAGGGTTTTTTTTACTACAAAATCTATACCTTATTCAGTTTTAGATTATTAAAGCACAGATCAATTAGCTTATATGCTACAATTTAACTCACAATCACTATTACAGTCTGCATTAAGAAGTTAGCCACATGACCTTCCCACCTTGGTAGACCTTTTTTGGCATCCTATTGACCTGTCCCAGCCCAAGTAACTGTTCTGTTTTAAGCTGAGTGATTCACTGAAACCATTTGTGCAGGATATGCTTGCTCTTGCAAAGTGTTGTTTCAAGAAGTATAATTTTACAAACAAGGGTATTGACTAACAATTAAAAAACCCTAAGTGCTACAGATTCAGTTTGCCAGAAAAGGAATTTAACAGAGCAGTCCTCAATGAAGTAGCATAAAGGAGTATTATCATAACCTACTTTCTAGAAGCACAGAAGTAAAAAAAATCTTTCCATTTATGTCAATAAAGGTGTGTTGCTTTTCAAACCCTTCTGGTCATCTCAAAAAGGCAGAAATTTCAGGAATAGATTTGCATGGGAACACTGATTTTTATTAAATCTAAAACAGTATAAAGGCAGTCTTAGAGAATACCATGAGGAAGTCATATAAATACATAGGCATATACAATAAAAATGGGGAAAATTAAATTCATATACAAATAACCCAGAAAATTAACAAAAATTTGAGACAAATACATAAGGACATGGGCAAATAGGTGAGGCATTTTTAGTTTTACAATTAGGGAGAGTAATCTCAGACCATTTGGCAGGTCAGGACAAGCATGGGTTGGTAGCATGCACCCAAAGGCCAGGGCTGGATTTTTCCCCCTCTCTGGCACCACAGGAGTGACCAATAGAGGACAGTGTCCCCTGGGGAAAACGGTCCAAATCTGCTCCTGGAGATGGAAACCTGGGCTGGAGGAGTAGGAAGAGCCCCATTGCAAAGACAGGCTGCTGAGCAGAAACATTTGGGAGAGGAAAGGGAACAAGCAGCAGCCTCACGGGCATTTTAAAGGGGCTATGTGCCCCATGTGGGGAGGTGAGATCCCTTTGGGAGACTCATGTTCCGCTCTCCCCCAGCTACCCCACTGTCCCAAGCCCTTCTCTGGCCCTCAGCACCTCGCATGGCTGGGGAGATCTTGCCCAGGTGGGTGAGAAGCTTCAGGCTGTCCTTGTTGACTCTGCTGTGCTGGGAGCAAAGGCAGAACGGTGCTACAAGGCAGCTGCGGTGCAGTTGCAGGGTTGAGCAGGGAGGCTCAGAGCAACAGGACGGACCTGCGGCACTGAGAGTGCTCCTCCTGCCCACTCCAGAAGTTCAGTACAGGGGCATGTTCCTTTTCTGATTTCTGTGCTCTCTCGACTAATGCTTTGCAGGATGTGTGCAGCTTGGTCAGCTGTGAGTAGAAGGGATGCGGTTTTGCAGACTGGTCCTGGCTTTTGCCAGTATCCTCCTTGCTTTGGCACAGTCATCATGGGAGAGGTGGTGGTGGAGGAGGAGGAGCAGAACTTTCTTTCTACCAGGAGGTAGCAGATTGCCTGCTAGTCGTGTGGCACAAATGGGTGAGGAAAATGAAAGCAGGAGTGTGGTGGTTCCTCCTCCTTTCTTAGTGAGGTCTCACCTTGGGATGCAATGAATAAAACAGGTGCAGGAACAAAGGCCCATGTTAAAGTCTTCTTAAATTGAGGAGATGTTCCCCTGCAGGTGATTTCTTTCCTCTTTGTGGCATTTCTTATAATTTTCCTTGCAGCTCACCTGGGGAAAGTCGTCTGGAGAGTGTTCAGCACAGTACCCATGAGCTGAGAGCAGTCTTGTGGAGCCACTGAGGCTGCCCAGAGAACTGTTTGTTTTTGAGAACGTGGGTGAAGGAGGGCAGATCTCCAAGGATGCTCCTCCATGGACCTTTCATAGCAAGAGTTCTCCGGCTGCATCAGCCATCTCTTTTTTCTTGCTTCTGGTGCTGTGGAGTTGCGATTTTTGGTGTGGGAATTGTTTGGCCTGCACTTTGGCCACCCATGGTCCCTGTCTCTGAAGAAGCAGCCCCATTCCTGCTCTGCATGGGGAGAAAGATAGCAGGTCCTGTATAACGTAGCCATTCTTTATGTTATCCAACAGGGAAATCCTCATCTTGTCAGTATTTACCTAGTAACAAATGAACTCTATGGGTTATGTTTTGCAGGATGTTGCTCCTTCCCAGTGCCATTGCATTCTTCCACAGGTGGGATAAGAGGCCAAGAAGGTGCATGGAAAACTCTGTCATTCGGGTCAGCTCAGAGATCTGCAAAGAGCGGTGCAAAGTCCAGCTGGCAGAGAGAAAGCTGAGTGGTAGCGCTGGCTCTCTGAGCACTCGCCCAGGAGCCAGTGCCTCCGCACCGCCAAGCCATGCTGGGGCCCTGTGCCAGGTGCCATGTGCCGTGTCCCATGGGCAGGGCTCAGCACCCCTACTGAAGCCCAAGGAAATCGGAATGGAGGGTGGATGGAGGTCTTTGCTCTCGCCTGATCCAATAGCTGCTTTCAGGAAGTGTTTCTGCTCTTGGAATCTTTTCCGCTGCAGAGAATAATCGTAGAACCATAGAATAGTTTGGGTTGGAAGGGACTTTCAAAGGTCACCTAGTTCAACCCCCCCCTGCAATAAGCAGGAACATCTTCAACTACATCAGGTTGCTCAGAGCCCTGTCAGCCTGGCCTGGAATGTCTCCAAGCATGGGGCATCTACCACTTCTCTGGGTAACCTGTGCCAGTATTTTAAGACCCCCATTGTAAAAAATTTCTGCCTCATGTCTAGCCTGAATCCCCCTTCAGCTTAAAACCATCACCTCTAGTCCTACTATAACAGGCCCTTCTAAAAAGCCTGTCCCTTTATGGGAAACGCGTTGGAGGGGGGGGCTTCAAGCACTTCTCATGACTTACGTAGGTCACAGCAATGCAGCTATAGCTGCGCTGACTATAGAACACCTTACAGGCACGGGCCAGCACTCTGATCCAGTAGCTCAGGCTCCGGATATCCCGCGGGAAGCTCTTGAAGCAACCCGTGAAGAAGCAAAAAAAGCCTTTTTTAAGGTCCCTGACTTACAGAAGCCACAAAAAGCCTTCACTGCGATAACCCAGGAACCCCGAGAACCTTATATGCAGTTTATTGATAGACTGAAACAGGCCTTAGAGCTTCAGGTAGATAATGCAGAGGCACGGGAAATTTTGTTGTTGAAACTAGCCATTGAAAATGCTAATGTGGATTGCAAAAAGCTATTGAAATCTCTCCTGAATCCAAACCCCACATTGGTTGAAATGGTAGAAGCTTGTAATAGAATTGGTACTGTAGATCATAAATTTGAAGCTATGGCCGCTGCTTTCGCAGCCATGCGTGGCTCGGTGGGCTGTTATGGTTGCGGTAAACCTGGTCATCTAAAAAGAATCTGTTTAGCTGCCAACACTGGTGCAAGGCCCCAGGCTCCTGGGGTTTGCCCTAGATGCCGAAAAGGGCGCCATTATGCCAATCAATGTGGGTCTAAGTATGATTTCCAAGGTCAACCGATACAGGGAAACCGATCGCGGAGCGCGGGGCAGCGACGCGCGCAGACACAAGTACCGCAGCCGACATTCCAACCCCCACGGAGGGAAGCAGCAGTGCCTCAAGTCTTCGCCCAGCAACAGCAGGTAGCGCCGGATTGGACCTGGCAACCTCCCACACAGTAACGTTACTCCATCCTTCGGTTCATTTATTGTCAACAAATATCACAGGGCCCTTACCCCCTAAAACACAAGCGTTATTGTTAGGAAGATCATCCACAACATTGTCAGGTCTTTTTGTACTACCAGGGGTCATTGACTCTGACAGTACTGATGAAATTAAGATTATGGCATGGACCCCGTTTCCCACCTGCACAGTACCAAAAGGTAGCCGTATAGCACAATTGATATTGATTCCCACAGGGATGGGCTCCCCAGTTCCTAGCCAGCCTCAACAAAGACAGGGAGGGTTTGGATCTACAGGGAACCCGCAAATTTTATGGGTGCAGTCCATTTCTCAGAAGCGACCTGTATGTCAATGTACCCTTATCCGCAGGAAACAGCAAGTTGTGTTAAATGGAATTATTGATACTGGAGCTGATGTTACGGTAATATCTCAGGCTAAATGGCCTCCACAATGGCCTCTGGCTAATGTTTCCCAAGCACTGGCAGGAACTGGAGGAACTGGTAGCAGCCACCAGAGTTTGGAACTAATCCAAATTCAAGGTCCAGAAGGGCATATAGCCTCTGTCAAACCTTTTGTGTTGCCGGTTCCTATGATTCTATGGGGGCGTGATGTGTTGTCTCAGTGGGGAATGTCCATTCGGACACATTTTTAGGTGGGGCCATTGAAGTGCACGACACCCTAAAATTGACGTGGAAAACCGATGCTCCTATTTGGGTAGATCAACGGCCCCTACCACTGGAAAAGCTTTGCGCTGTCCAAGAATTAGTTACGGTACAGTTAATGAAAGGGCATATTGTGCCTTCTACCAGTCCTTGGAACTCACCTGTTTTTGTTTTAGAGAAACAAACTGGCAAGTGGCGCTTGCTCCATGACCTTAGAAAAATTAATGACACTATAGAAGACATGGAAGCCCTCCAACCAGGACTCCCATCCCCCACTATGATTCCTCAAAATTGGCATTTGACTGTTATTGACCTTAAAGACTGTTTTTTTAAGATCCCGCTGCATCCAGGCGATGCCCCTAAATTCGCCTTTTCGGTTCCAAGCGTCAACATGCAAGCTCCGTTGCAAAGATACCAGTGGGTTGTGCTGCCACAAGGAATGAAGAATAGCCCCACAATATGTCAGTGGTATGTAGCTAAAGTACTTAGTCCGGTTAGGATCACAATGCCTGGTGTCTTATTGTATCATTATATGGATGATATCCTGGTGGCCGCACAACATCACGAGGTCATGGAGGAAGCTGTGGCCCTTGTCACGGCTGCTGTTAACTCAGCAGGCCTCTGTATCGCACCAGAGAAAATTCAAAAAATACCGCCATGGAAGTACTTAGGTTGGCACATAAGGGTTCAAACAATAGTTCCCCAGCCCTTACAAATACAGACAGACATAAGAAACTTACATGATGTACAGAGATTCTTGGGAACAATTGACTGAGTGTGACCGCTGTTAGGAATTACTAATACAGACCTAAAGCCTTTTTTTGAACTGCTAAAAGGAAGCCCTGATTTATGTGCACCTCGTAGCCTCAGACCAGAAGCTATTGATTCCTTACAGAAAATTGCTACAGCAATTACTCATAGGCAAGCGCATCGTTGGGCACCTGAGTTGTCTTTTTATCTTATCATTCTGATTCATTTTGCCTTATTTGTTGCAATGCCTTCAAAAGTTGATCACACGTTCTATAAAAACAGTTGTTCTTGTGCAAAAGGAAGGGGGAGATGTGGGACAGGATTTGGCTGGCCTCAGTAAAACTCCCAGCACTATCAGTTGGTAAAAGGAGATGTGCTGGAACTTGTTGGTCACAGGCCATGGGAAGGATAGAGGCGAGAACCTTAATTAGAAGGAATGGAGAGTGCTGATTCTATGTTTAGACAAGGTTCACAAGTTAATAAGGTTGTCCTGTAAAAAGGGGACTGTTGTTTTTGCACAGGGAAGATTGCTTGGGTTGGGGTAGGAACTGTTTAAGAAAATGTCTTAGCACCAGCCGGTCTGTGAATGTTTAGTGTACAGTGTAGACCAATCAGTCTGTAACACGGTAACAGAAACACCAGTCAGCTCGAAGCACGTTGCTGAGGAAAAGTATAAATGTATGTGAAGTACACTAATAAAGCGGACATTTTGTTTGCATCAAACTGCGTCCCGTCTCTCAATCACGGCATGTCCCCATCTTTCTTATAGGCCCCTTTTAAGTACTGAAAGGCCTTTTAAGTACTGAAGGCTCCCCAGAGCCTTCTCTTCTCCAGGCTGAACAACAACAAACTCTCTCAGCAATATGGGACCCTGTTTGCTTCCCTCAACAGGCTGGAGAAATGGGCTGACAGGAACCTCAGAGCATTGATTTAACAAAAGTCAATGCAAAATCCTGCCTCTGGGACAGGCTGAGGCTGACCAGCTGGAAGAAGCTCTGGAGGAAACATCCTGGGTCCTGTGGACAACACCGTCATGCGGCAGCAGTGCATCTGGACAGCAAAGGTCCCCACATGCATGAGCAAGGCTGCAGGCAGAAACCCAGGGAAGTGATCCTGCCCTGTGGTTTGGCACTGGTGAGACTGCTCCTGGAATGCCATCTCCTAGATTGGGCTCCTAGCACAGGACAGACACAACCCCTGCATGGCCTAGCCAGCAGCCGTGTTAAGATGTCAGCCCTCACCCCTCCACTTGAGGCATCTTGATGCTTTGTCCTGCCTTCCAGCATCTATCAGGCAGGACACTCTTCCAAGGACATCCATCCTGAAGGATGTGGACTGCTTCCTCCTCCACGTACTTCAGAAAGGGTTGTTTTCACCATCACCCTCATCAGCTGCCATGCTAGGCTCCCTGCAGGGGACTTCACCCTCCTTGTCCCACCTCCAAAATGAAACTCCCAAGTGTTCACAGCCAGTTTCTCACCCCTGCACCAGAAGCTCCCCACACAACTGAGCCCACCATCTGCAGTGTGCAGGGAGTTTTGTGCCAGGGCTCTGACGCAGCTCTAACCCCAGTGCCCTACAGCAGGGTACCATGGCACCCTTGGGACTTCTCCCCCATTAATCCACCTACCTTGGCTGTTTGAGGTCTGTTGGCCTGCAGCCAGGCATCCAGGGCTGTGTATGGAGATGTGGATGGCTATGGGTGTTTCCGCACAAATCCTGCACATTCCTCCCCCAGCTATCCTAACCCCTCTATAAATCTTCTCTGCCTATGAAGGTAATACAGGCAGTAAGTATCTGGGGCCACAAACAGCCTTCTGTGTGCAAGGGGCAGGTTGCTTCAGGACAAGGTGATGTCCTAAGCTCACCATCTCCCTGCAGGTTCAAGGCATGACACTCTGGCACAGGAGACGGTGTCCTACATTTTTCCTTACATTCTTCTGCAAGACCAGGGCAAAGCACACTGAACCCAGGCAAGTCCAGTATACTCCATATCTCCCTGTGAGCTCTGAGCAGGACAGCGTGTGGCAGTATGAGATCATCCCAGATGACCTTGCCCCTGGGGACCTCTGGGGAACCGCGACACCTACAGAGCCCTCCCCTCCTGGCTTCCCTGGCTGCTTCCAGCTGCCACGAGCCACCAGTGCTGCCTTCCCAGGCACGTGCGCTCCCGTGATGGCTGCTCACAGCCCACTGCACATTGCACAGGACTCTACGTGCCTGTGTGCTTCCACAGGGCCCCCACGGCTGGGCCAGAGGGGCAGGGGTGCCATGTCCCTGGAGGGCCAGATGGCTGTGCCTGTGAAGGCACCATTGTCATTCAGGTAGACAGAATGAGCCATGAGCCCCCCAGGCTCTGGCTGCTCCTCATAGCAGGGTCCTTCATGGGGCTGCCACACCTGGGCACATGGTGCAAGGAATTCCTCCTGGGCCATATGCTGGACACTGCCAGTGCCCTTGCAGGTCTCCTGCACCTCTCAGGCTGCCCAGGGTCTCCAACATGTCTACGTCCCATGTGGCCTTTGAGGGGGCCTGTGAAACCACATCGCTCTGCTCCAGACTAACAGCCAGGTTCCTCTGCTCCAGGCTTTTTATTTTCACGACAGACTGTCTCCTCATGCCTGGTCGATGCTGTTCATTTCCTTTACCTTCCCATGAACCTGCACTCGATAAATGCAGGTGTAGCGTGACTTCCCCCAGTTGCTCTGTATGAGAAGCCGGATGCGTTGAAAGGCTCTGGGAAGCTCACTCTGCAAAGCACACACGGCAAAAAGCCAGGTCAGTGCCAGGGCGTCAGGAGCGGCAGGAGGCCCCGCGTGTCGTCCCCTGCCAGCCTGGCTCTTGCAGCTCCCGACCAGGCCCCCTGTGCCTCTGCAGAGCAAATGCCCAGCCTCACAGAGCAGGCCGGGCCTTCTGGAAACCTGAGGCTTGCTGGGCCTGGAGGGGAAATGGAGCCTGAGGAAAGTGCTGCTGCTGGCGCAAGGCGCTGGGTATCGTGGCTGCCACTGCCTGTCTGGCTGGGGCTCAGTGCCTGTCCCACCACCCCTTCCCTTTGCTGGGGCGTCTGTGCTGGCAGAGTGGCCAGGGAGCGCTCCTGCACATGGGCTGTGGCAGCACCCAGCAGCTCCTCCACCTCCTCCCCAGCACAGCCCAGGCCTGGGAACACTGGCCACCCTCCCCGTGTGCGGAGCATCCCCGTGGTGCTGCGTGTTGGCTGTTGCCACCTGACACTTGGGTCTCAGGGCAGCACACGGCACAGGTGGAGTGGCACGGCCCTGGCTGCCTCTGCCAGGAGCAGTAGGCATAGGCAGGATCTCTGGGGACCTGCGTGGCCGTGGGGCTGGCCTGAGTCTCGGTCTACTTCTGCTGCCCTTGCTGAGTGCTGCCCAGCCCTCCAAAGCCCGCCACGTCTCTCTTGGCCAGGGTTGAGCCTCTGCCCTGGCAGGGACCATCCATGCCCCTCCTGCCACTGAATTGCTGGCCAACCTGCATTTCTGCCCTGGCCTCATGCCCTAACACACATCCCGCACCTGCAGAGGGAAGGTCTGGGCCGGCGCTTTCTTGATGTCGTAGCTGAATGTCCCCAGCAGAGTCTCCTCTTTTCCTTCCTCATCCAGTCCCTGGCAGGTGAAGCACAGGGGAGCAGGTCAGGCTCAGCTCGGCCATGAGGCAACACACATGCCAGATCCGGGCCCCCGACCCCTTTTCTCTCCCGCAGCTCCAGCGCAGCCTGGAACAGGATGCGGGAGGGCCGAGGCGTTGGGCCAAAGCCCACGGAGCAAGTCTTCAGATGGGAGGACACCACCCTGGACATCCCCTGAGATGTCCCCTCAGAGCACAGCTGAGCTTGGGAGAGACCAGGAATCTCTGCAGAGACTCAGAGCGACCTGCAAGTCCCCCTTCCGGCTTCTCTCCAGCACCAGGTCCCAGCCCCAGGAGCCCAGCAGAGACTTACAGAGACGGTGAAATCTCGAGGGGCACTGCTGGTGTCCCCGAGTGCAGAGGACTTCTTCAAGGGGTGCTGCACAGTGATCGCGGTTGGTTGGACTTGTGCGGGCAACGTAATGACCACTTGGCTCCCTGATGCTTGGAAGGGCCAGCAGTAGCCTGGGGAAATGTCCAGCTGAAAGCAGAGGGCAATGGCAAGTTGGTGAAGGGAACGGCAAATCCCATGTCTTCACAAAAGGAGTGCAACAGACAGGTTTAACCCATCAGTTAACAGGGAATGTTGCTGGGGGAATATGAAAGGCAGTTGGGAAAGGGCTTGCCCTCAGCCTTAGCAGGAGGAACAAAACAGGCACTGATGATTTCTGCTCCCATACCTGCACAAAGGTCTCCAGAGGCCGCAGATCACAAAGGAACCAAAACAGCCTGCAGGGCCATGAAAAGCTCCTGTGTGATCTCTGCAGGTCAAGGGTGACCCCTGAAGGAAGAAAAGAGCAGCTGACTGTCAGAGGCCCCAGGCTGGTGGCTGGGGGTTATATCTAAGGATGCCTGCAAGCCCCGTGCCCTCAAGGCAGATGCAGGCAAGGAAGGGATCCTCGTGCCCGGTGAGAGTGTCTCCCTCATGGCCGCATGAGGAGAAGGTTTGCGGGAGCTGGGAGCCTGCAAGCCCCATGGGAAGAGCAGGGGGCCCAAGCTGAGGCCACCCGATACACAGCGAACGATGACCTGACTACTGGCTTCTCAGTGCCCAGGAAAGCTCAGCAGAGAGGGAAAGCACAGAAGTGCTGGCAGGGGCATGGCGGGGCACCTGTGAGGGGCCCGAGGGCAGGACAGGCACTCTGCCGCAGGCGTGTTCTTGGGCCCTGTGACTCCATCTCATCTGCCCTGCCTTGGAGGGCACTGTCTGCACCTCAGCCTCCTTTGGGGAGGGCTAAGCAGGAGACCAGTGCAACGCGATCGGTCTGCCCACATCCACACCTGCGCTTTTCAGAGCCCAGGCAGACATCTGGACACTCTCTTCCACAGGCATGGCAGACATGGCCATTCTCAAGTCCTCTATTTCCTGGGAAAGACAGAAATGAACACAGGAGACAAACACGTCAGCGGGCCATTTAGTGCGACCACAGAGTCCTGGCACAGAGCCTCTGTTGGGCAGAGTCAGGGCTCGGGCAGAGCATTCGTGTCCGCAGCCATAGTGGGGGTAAGGGTCTGGGCACCATGGCCTGGTCTCCACCTCCATGCTGCCCAGCTCAGCCTGGAGATGGGCTCAGACCTGCCAGGGCTGGTTGCTCCTGGGAGGCCACTTGTGTCTCACTGCTCTCTGGGCTCAGGCCAGAACCACCAGAGGCCTCAGCAGCAGGACATCAGCAGTCCTCCACCGCCAGTTAAACTTGGCCAGAGGAGGGGACTTTAGGGCAGAGCAGCAACACTTGGTGAAGGCTGGTTGGGCTGGGTAGGCAGAGAAGGAAAACCCCACAGCATCCCCACAAGGCACCCTGTGTGGGGCCCTGCTCATCCGTGCCCTCTTTCACAAAGCACGGCATCACCGTCTTCAGGGAGCTCATCTCAGCAGTCAGGCGGGTCAGATCCTTCTTCAGCTGTTGCACCTCCTGAGCTTGTTCCCTCAGCAGAGCGAGCGAGTTCCTGCAAATGCCGGCAGAGCAGATCTTGTCAGGGAGCTGCCCAGCCCCTGCCAGAGCCTCCAGGCTCAGAGGCACAGAGCAGAGATACAGGGGCTCCAGGCCCCTTTCCTTGCCCTGCTTTGCAGGTGGCTCCCCTTCCCCTCCAGCTTATGCAACAGGCGAAGAGAGAGGGAAAGGCCTGAGCCCCCCGTGCTACACATGGAGCACAAACAGCACGTGGCCAGGTCCTGCTCCCCCACCAGATGAGCAGCGAGCCAGGAGAGGGCTCTTACCGCAGAGACTTCAGCTCGCCCACAGGCTTCTCCAGCAGCACCTGAAAAGGAGAGGCTCTGCCTGAGTCCCAGAGCTGCTGGGGCTTTCCGGAGCCCAAGGAAGCTCTAGGGAGGCACCGCAGAAGCTGCTGCTGCTGCTTTGGCTTGTGGCCTGGAGCCGGAGGATTCGGCACTTTACCCAACCACCGCCAGCAGTGCTCCTCTGCGGAATGTTCACCGACCTGTGGCACATCCTTTGCCCACAGCATCCACATCGGCAGCGAGGTCCCGCAGAAGGCACCAGCTGTAATTCACATCACCAAGAGTGTTTTTACTAGCGTTTCTAATGACCTCCCCAGTCTTGCCATCTCCTCCCACACCAGGGGGGCAAGAGGCCTGCCGAGAGGCTTTCTCACTCCTGTAGCGAGCACCAACGGCTGGCTCCATGGGCTGTGAGACAGTCACCTCTCGGTCCCTCCCCCCGCACAGCACCGCCGAGGACCCTCCCTTCAGCTGAGCTCCACGTCCCCAGCAATGCTCAGCTCTGGCCCTGCCTGTCACCGTCTCTGCTTCCTCTATCTGCACAGCAGCGCAGGAGCTGAGCCTGTCCCGACGTGGGCTGGCAACCTGGCACTGGTTTTCGTGAAGGAGCAGGACCTTCTTCAACCTCCCCTTCACGGCAGCGCAGGCTGTTCCCTCCCGCTGTCTCTGCCCATCTGCCTCTCTCACATACTCCCCGATCATGCCAGCCACGCTGGAAGTCCATACAGCCTCCCCTTGCATGCCTGTGGGCTAAGCAAGTGCTTCCCTCGAGCCGTGGCAGCTCTGCGCAGCCTGTCCACAAAGGAAAGCTGCCCAACAGCAGGGACCTCTCCCTCAAAGGATCCTGCCGGCTGCGTATCCTAGCACTGGCGGTGCCGGCAGTGGCCCTTGGGCTGACTGGGGTCTGTGTGTGCGGAGCTCCTGGAGCTGCAGAGGCGGCAGGCTGGAAGGTCCCCACAGGCGTTCCAGCGCCTCTCCCTCACGTTGAGGCTTGCAGCCCCTGCATCTGTGCTGCCCCGAGCAGCGAGTGAATATTCACCAGTAGCAGCTACACAGATGAAGCAGAAGAACATCAAGAGCCCGCTCCTGGTCTGGACCATCTCCTTCCTGAAAAAGAGGGAGTCCTGGTGATACGGGTGCTCAGGGACTGGGGCAGACTCTGCCTGGGACATTCTCAGTGGCAAGCTGAGAAGCACCAATTCTGGAGGTCAGCTTGCTGACACAAAAGCTGACTGAGCAGCCCCTTTCAAAAGGAGCACATTTTCTATCTGCCCATTCTTCCCCAAGCCAGAGGCTGGTTGAGGCCGCGGCAAAGCCTTTTGCAGAGGCTCAGCCCTCACCCTGAGCGCTCTGCTGCACCCTCCTGGTGCACCTACCTGGCAGCGCAGGTTTCAGACACTGACATGTGTGCCGAGTGGCGCTGCCAAAGGATTTTGCTCTCCTTGCTTTCCAAGCAGCTGCCCAGTCCTGGCAGCACCTGACCTGCTGCCAGCAGGAGCCACACTCACCTGGTGCTCAGAACCACCAGCCTCCCCCTGACTTAGCAACACCCCTTTCCATGTCCGCACTGGACACGTGCCGTACTCACACGGTAGAGATGCAGGTGCTGAGGTACCGCTGAAGGGACACCAGGGCCAGTGCCAGGCTGCCAGAAACAATCAAGACCAAGCCTGGCAAAGAAACCAGAGAAAAGCCTGAGGACCCTTCTGGAGGACACCTGGTGGGACACAGGTCAGACCCTCGGGGAGGTGGGCGCTGGTCCCACGTGCTCCCTGTCCAGGGCAGTGGCAAGGGCAGGGCCAAGGCTTTCCCCTGGGCAGGGGGCAGCTGGGGGCACCCCTGGGAGCAAAGGACCGAGGGCTGGGCAGGATCCCCTCGCAGGCACGGCATTGATGACTTATCCAGGGAAGGAGGTGGCACGAGGCTTTGGCCTCCGGGCTCCCACCAGGTGGGTGTAGCCCATGGTCGCCAGAGGATCCTGCAAGGACATGGAAACAGCCCTCAGCTGTGTCACAGACGTGTAGCGGAGATGGCCCCTGGCCTTCCTCAGAGGAGGATGGCGCTGGCTCTGCAGGGCTGTTGGGCCAAGCCCCAAATGTGGGGTGACAGGCAGCCTCTTCTCCTCAGCCTTCGCTGGCACATGCAGCACCAGGTCCCAGCATAGCCAGGGGAGGCAGGAGGGAATGGGAGATGCTCGGCCGTCTTTCCTGAGAAAGCCGTCCAGCCTGTGGTCAGAGGCCAGTGGCCTGTGAGAGCTCGCCCTCCCCTTTTGATTCAAGATCCTGGCAAATACTTGTTGGGCAGAGTCACGCCCAGAGCAGGGCAGCCGGCAGTGCCCTCCCCAGTGGGCTCCAGCCAGCACCGTCTCCTCCACCTTTGGTGCAGAGGCAGCTCTGCGGTTGCATCCCGGGAGACTATGCGCAACGAAGCGGTGTTGAACTTACTCTCATCTTCCTGAGAGCTGGCCCTGCAGCAGGCAGGTTCTTGCTGGCTCATGCCCTGGGCCACTTGAGCATGGGTGAACCTGGGGGAGGAAAGAGGTAGAGCCCTGTTGTGCAGTCTGCATGCCACGCGACCTGAGGCGGGCGGGAGCTGCCAGCACAAAGGACCTGGACTGAAGACAGACCTTGTGAATCACGGAATCACGGAATGGCTGCGGGTGGAAAGGACCTCTGGAGATCAGCTAGTCCAAGCCACCTGCTAAAGCAGGTTCAGCTAGAGCAGACCACACAGGAATGTGTCCAGGAGGGTTTTGAATGTCTCCAGAGAAGGAGACTCCACAACCTCTCTGGACAGTGCTCTGTCACCCTCGAAGTACAGACATTTCTCCTCCTGTTTAGGTGGAATCTCCTGTACTCCAGTCTGTGCCTCTTGCCCCTCATCCTATTGCTGGGCACCACTGAAAAGAGTCTGGTGCCATCGTCTTGACACCCACCCTTGAGATATTTATAAGTATTGATAAGATCCCCTCTCAGGCTTCTCTTCTCCTGGCTGAACAGACCCAGCTCTCTCACTCTTTCTTCCTAAGAAAGAATCTCCCTAATGGTCTTCGTAGCCCACCACTGGACTCTCTCTAGTAATTCCTTGTCTGCCTTAAACAGGGGAGCCCAGAACTGGACGCACTGCTCCGGATACAGCCTCACCAGGGCCGAACAGAGGGGCAGGGTAACCTCCCCCGACCTGCTGGTCACACTTTTCCCAATGCACCACTCGTACCATTGGCCTTCTTGGCCACAAAGGCACATTGCCGACTCGTGGTCGACCTGTTGTCAACCAGAACTCCCAGGTCCTTCTCCACAGTGCTGCTTTCCAGCAGGCCAGCCCCTGTCAGGCTCCCAGGACACGGCCCCATTGTTGTGGGAAAGGGAAAGGGAAGCAGCAGAAAGGTGGCACAGCCACCTGCACCCCGTCCTGCTCTGCCCACCAGACCCTGCTGCACCACCCTGCCCTTGAGTGGGCACCCCAGCAGCCCCATGGAATTCACCGAGGGGGCACAGGCTGCCCTCCTCCAAAGCGCCCTCCTCTTCCTGAGGCCCCTGCAGCACCTGACAGAGGGCCAGAGCCCTCCCCAAAATGCCCTCGGGGCTGCTCTCCCCAGCAGAGACCAGGCGAGAAGGCCGAGCTCTCCTGCAGCTCTGCTGGAGGTTGCCCAGGCACACCCGCACAGTGCCAGCAACCCAGAGACAGCTCGTGCAGGGAAGCAGCAGGATGTCCCAGGTCGCCCTGGCCAGGACCCTGAGCCGGCGCCAGCAGCAGCACCGCAGGGCTGGGCCCCGGCCGTCAGAAGGGCTTTCAGCCAGTTTCCCGAGCCCCACAGCTGCTGCTCTGCATATGGCCCTTGTCAGCTTCCCCTGCATCCCCCACCAGCCCTGCCTAAGTCTCTGCCTGTGCTACCCCCCAGCTGAGGCCCCCAGAAGGAACAAACCCTCCTAGTCACATACCTCTCCCCCATGGCACTGCCAGCTCCCCTCCCTGACGGGGCTCTCAATGCCTCTCGTGAGTTTGGGGGAGCCTTTCTCCTCCTCATGTTGGGAGAAAGCAACAGCCCCTCCTTCAGCCGCAGGTCTTCTGCCTGCCCAGGGCACAGCCGCTCAGGCAGAAGCTCCAAGCCGCTCCCTGCAGAAGCGCTCCTGCCACAGGCACACAGCCACCAGGACAGGAGCTGCGCCCAGCCCGGCAGCCACGGCACAGAGCCCAGGGGCTGCCCCAGCCCTGACCACACCGATGCCCTCCTGCTATGAGGTCATGGCCGTGACGTCACAGACGGGGCCGCAAGGGAGCTGGAGATGGGGAGAGACCCTGCAGTTCTCCTGGCACTGCCCGTCCACAGCAGTTCCCGAGACTGCTCAGGAGACAGACGGGTCGGGGCTCCAGCGAGGCCCCTGACAGAAGGTGGGTGAGGAAAAGGGATTGAAAAGCTGCCGGTTCTCACAGGTAGACCTGGGGGGGTAAAAATAACCAAAGGCTGGACCATAAGATTGAAAAAGGACTACGGGTCCTCTGGACGTCTAGCATGTAGGAAACAATTTACCTTACACATCTAACAGGCCCAGACAGGATCTCTCAGCAAAGCGTGTTTTAATAGTGATTTTGCAGGATCGGGTGTTCTACCTAAGAGTAAGCCCACATAGCAGGGCAAAAAGCCCCTGCTTATATCCCAGTCAAATCCCGGCCTCAAATTCTCTCCCCTCTTGCCCCTCGGTGGGGTACTTCAGGGCTTACAGACTACCCAATGCCTGCCTCAGTTTACCTGTCTCATTCATCTATTCTAACAACTCACTCCCCTTACAGATTTATTTAAAATATGGGTTCCTGGCTCTTTGGTTACCCTTCCCCCTAACTTAACTTTTTAAATCCAGGAATCAGTTTGCGTTCCAGCATTAGTTCGAAGAGACTTGGTTTTACATTAAGGATTGATAGTCTCAATGTCTCCCAGTCCCTCCTCCTGGTTGGGGTCAGGTGTCAGGTCCCCAGTTCTGTAAAAACAACACTCCTTCGTTAGATGTTCCTTACAATTTTCCTCTTCTCCTGCTTTTTACTTTTGTTGGCTTTGCATTATCTTATGACACAGTCTAGTAGGTGGCTTCAAGCCTGGACACCATGATTTCACATTTTTCTTCGGGAGCTATTCATCCAGTATTGCTTCTTTCTTCTTGTTCTTTTAGCAGCATCACTTTATCAGAGTACAGCGGTGGCCCTAAAGGAGTTTGCTTTGCTAGAGCTGACTCGATAAGCCATTGAACAAGTCCTCGGACACACGGCAAGATGCAGCATCCTACTGCAGTTAGCACTCCTGCTCCTACGATTAAAGAAGTAAAACTAGATGCTATAATTTCTTTCCATTTTCCAAACCAAGATTCTAACTATTCTGTGAGTGGACTATCTGTTCCTGAAGTCTCAGGAAGATCTCAAATAACAGAAATTAGCGGTCAAGAGCCAGACGATATTAGTATTCCAATAAATGGAGCCGATTTAGAATGGTGGTTGAGAAATTCGGTGCCTATTCAGGATGCATTATTAGGATTTACAGGCAAGGTACATTCACGACAACCAAAAGGAAAGCTATGGCAATTCCTCAGAACAAATCAGTGGTTAGAGAGAAGCAAAGTAAAAGCAAAACCTGTTGAAGGGCTTACAGTATATACAGATGCAGGAAAACTAAGACACCACGCAGCATGTGTTTGGCAAGAGAATAGTCAATGGAAACAGCATCTCATTGAAGGTTCAAAAGAAGATTCATTACAGTTTTTAGAGCTTACAGCGGTAATATGGGCCTTAAAAAATCGGCTGAGGTCTGCTTTAATCCTATTGAGCTCATGTCTCTGTCCGCTCCGGGTTGCCCGTCGCTCTCAAAGATTCTTCATTCTCCACAAACCATGTCACAGGCACCTTCCCAGTGCGGGGGGTAAAGTGGAATGAAGAATTCTCTTCCCACAGCACCACCAAAGATCTGCTCAGGGAACATTTAAAGAGGTAGAATTGCTTTCTTGAGGACCAACTTCACATGTCTCTACATACCTATTCATGTTTCCTAGGAACGTGGTATCATTCCTGCCCCGTTGTGAGAGACAGGCAGTATGATTTCCAATTATTCCCAAAAATGCCAGGGGAATTCTGAGATCTTTTCCCTGTGAGGCTGGCAAGAGTAGGGAGAAACTATGACACGACTTATTTCCTCATGCCGTCGAGTCTCGGTATAAGGCTAAAATGCACTCCGTCCCCCGCCGATTTCCACTCCATCCCAGAGGGAAAGGTACCACCTGGGCCACAGACCTTCTGGGTGCACACACACAGCAGTTGCTCTTGTTTAGGCTTTGCATTGTATATTTGGCCCATTCTACCCAGGTATTTGTATCTCCATAGCCTGCTCCTACTTCAAAGATTTCTCTTACATCTGGTATTTCCACAACAGTGACCACTTTAGGGTCACTTGGAAGCACCCATGGCCCTACTTTGAGTTTTTTTAATCGGTAATTTTGTTAATTCTTCATTACTATTGTTCTTTAACACTTACATTTTGAACCTTCCTAGGGCATCTTTGCCGCTAATGTCTGTTCATGATTCGTAAACCCCACTTACTCAATCATCTGCTCCCTGTATTGTAATTAGCAATGGGCTGCACGGCAGAGACTCACATCCTGGGAGAGACTGTCCTTTAGATAGCATAATTTTTCTTTTCAACTCTGCAATGGTTCATTGCTCACTGTCCATCCCCTAAACTCTGTGGTCCAGAAAACACTGTACCGGGAGTGGCATCGAGAGACAGCAACAAAAACTATGCACTTATTTAAATCATCCTTAGAGCAGCTCAGTTCCCCTGGACACATGTATTTGTTTTCATAACTCAATTCTCTTTGGCTCTGTACATTCCCACAATAAAGGATCTGGCAAGCTTCTACTGGAATTGTTAGGGAACCTTCAGTTTCAGTCATGTTAATGATGAGTAACCTATTTGTAAATTCTGCATAATACAGGATCAATAATCCCCAGACATTCTATTTTATTTTTATCGCTGTAACTTCAGTCGAAGAGGGTGGTCAGTTGTGTGTACTTGCCACTCGTCATTGTCCTTTGGAGGTACAATTGGCCCTTTGATCCATGTACAATGAATCCACCCCTTCTCAGCTGGTTGTACCCCTGTCTCGGTGGTCAACAGAACTTGAAATGCTCCTTCCCAATGTGGCTGAAGCTTCCTTTCCTTCCAGGTTTTGATCAGGACCCAGTTTCCAGGCTGAAACTTGTGAGCTACCGTGGAGGGGTTTTGATAGATCGAGATTTGTTGCTGAATTAGTCAGGCTCAAAGGAATCTCAAGGCCGCTTCGAGAAGCTGAGAACAGAATCTGCTGTGAGAAAGAGGGGCGTTCCTCAATCAGCGGGGTCCTGGCGTGGCGTGAATCATCGGACGTATCATCAGTGAGACTCCAGTGCACGGACAGCCCATGATACTCATTTAGCGAATCCGTGCTTGGAGCGTGGACGCGTGATTAGAATATAGTTGCATATATAAGGAGGCTTGTTTCTGTAATAAATGGCTTAGCGTGGTTCACATTGAATTGGAATGCTGAGTCCTTTATCGTTTCAACAAGCTACAAACTAATGGCAGAGTTTGAGCTAGATGTCCCTGGTGCCTGAGAGTAGATAGAAGACAACCTGAGTATACAGTGGTCGAGAAATATATCCCTAGTTTCAAACTGTGGGGTCCATTCGTCATTTCTGCCCAGGTATGGTACCCAAAGAGCATTTCACAAGGTGAAATTCCTAAATGCTTGTGAGAAGCAGTTCTGATTCTCAACAAGGCTATAGGTAGACATCTAGTCCAGGATACCTTAGTTTCTAATACTAATTTTGACAATTGCCTCTGCAAGGTCTGGTTCATCCTTTCTGCTTTGCCAGACGAAAGAAGATGCCAGAGGGAATGAAAATCCCAAACTATCTCCAAACTGTCCTTTACTCTTTACAGTACCCTGGAGGTAAAATGTCCCCCTTGATCTGAATCTGTATTTTTCACTATTCCCTATCTAGGAATAATTTGTTCTAGAAACACTTTTGCTACCACTGCTGCCATGGCAGTGCTCAGAGGGAGTGCTTCTACCACTAGTAAATATTTAATTCAAACAACTGCAGGTAATTCTTTGAAATCAACTTGAATATGTTGAAAGGGTCACAAACTTGGACTCCGCCCTCCTGCAGGCTGCTTTCTAAGTGCCTTTTGATTTACTTTTTTAGAAACCACACATATTTCACAAATTTGCTTGGCTATAGTATAAATTCCAGTACACCCATATTTTTGTAATACTATGTCACACATTGCTTGTGTTCCCCAATGACTCCCCTGATGTAAAATTGCTAACACCTCCCTCATGGTTTGCTTATTTAACATTTCTCTACCATCTGGGCATACCCATTGCCCATTCTGTTCCCTGGCTCCTAATTCTTGGAGGACGTATTTTCCTTTTTCATTGAAAACTGGAATTTCTTGCAGGGCCAGGACCTCAAGCATGAGATAACTTATAGTTATTACTTCAGGTTTAAGGATGTTTCACCTGCTAACTGATTTCCCCTGGTGCAAAAGGAGTTTTCCATCTGATGTCCATTAACGTGTACTACAGCCACCTCTATTGGTGACATCAGGTTATGTAACGCTTGTCCAGCTAGTTCTTCATGAAACAATTATTTCCCTTTGCTATTCATTAGACCTCGTTCTTCCCAGTTTTTCCCAATGGTGTGCACTACTCCAAACGCATATCTAGAATCAGTGTAAATGGTACCTTCTTTTCCTCCTAACATGCACAATGCCTGATTAAGAGCATATAGCTCGCATGTTTGGGCTGAGCAGTTGTTAGGCAACCTTCTCATTTCCCTTGTTTCACCACTCACACCTTCAATGATGGAACGCCCGTTGTGTTTTTCCCCTGAATTACCCTTGAAGACCCGTCTATGAAAGGGTGCAGCCCTGCACGTAGGGGTATGTCTCTCAAATCAAGTCTTACTTTAGTTTGGTATTCTATCAAGTCTAAACAAACATGCTCTAAATCTTCATCTTCATTGTCATCTCTCCATAGGTAAAGTAGCAGGGCTCAGATATGATTCTGTTGTTAAGATCAAATAATCTTTTTCGATTAATAAAGCTTCATACTTCAAGATTCTTGAGTCAGCTAGCCAGTTCCCAGCCTTTTGGGTCAGGATCGTTTTTTTTTGTTTGATGGGGGTTGCTCACAAGTCAAGTTTCTTCCAAGGTTAATCCCCTGCTTTCTTCCACCAGAAAAGCGGTTGCTGCTGCAGCTTGCACACACTCTGGCCAACTTCGATACTGTGAAAAATGCATCTGTGATTCATGCTAAGACGCTTAATGTTTACAGGTATAATCAAATGAGGCACGGACTCTGAACTTGGAAAAGGGAAAGGTGGTTAAGTTCTATGTAAAAAGTTATGAAACTTGTTTAGGAAGTTATATTGATAGAGGGAACTAACATTTTAAGGGTTAAGCAACTATATAATAAGGGCCTACTAACAAGCTAACGTTTTAAACCACATTCTTAATATCTAGTTTAGAGCTGTATGTAACTAATTGTGCTAAAAAAAGCAGGACTTCATTAAATGCCGAGATAAGAAGTTTTACAGCGCCAGCTGCAACCTTGAGGAGACAAGATAGCCAAGATTTACAGCAAAAAGGGGGCGACAGTCTGGTTGCAGTCGGTTTGGTAGCTTGGGTTCCAGCCACCACTGTGACGAAGCTGAAGGAGCCTTCATCCAAAGAGCCCTAAAGACCCTTCCTCAAATTCACCAAGTGACATTGCGCAGGCGCAACAGAGGAGGGTTACGGAGGGGAATATGTAAATGGTTATCTGAGACTCATTTTAATAAAAAACCGGGAAAGGTAATGAATATGTATAGGCGTTTCTGGGGTCATTATGAATATGTAATACCATACTGTATTTAAGCACACTTCTTATTGTTGAAAGTGTGCGTGTTGGGCGGAGTGAATCCCCTGCGCACCCAGCGCTGTTTTGCTTATGCTCTAATGAACACATGTTTAAAGAATACAATTAAGGAATTGGATTAAACGTTGTTTATCCACAGAAAAAGCGTCAGTTATGTATTTCAATACCCTGGGTCTAAGAGCTTTGGTAAGTGTGACACTGGTTGTTGCTTCCCCCCAGCCCACCTGCTGGTGTGACCGCACGGGAGGCAGAACAGGCCTCCACTCCGTGCAAGCATTGCTCAGCAAAACACCTCTGAATTATCAACGCTGGTTCTAGCACAAATCCACAACACAGTCCCATACTAGCTACCATAAAGGAAATCAACTCCACCCCAGCCAAAACCAACACAAACTTCCAGGGAATACTACCTCTTTCAAATTTTCTCCCTGTGACCCCCCCACGCAATAATGGTGTTTCCACACCCACAGCCTGGAAAAGATCTCTAATAAATAATCTGGGGAATCTGTTATAAATTTCCAATCACTCACGGTTTAAGCAAAAAAACCTTTTATTATGTCCACTTGATTAACAGACGCATAAGCAAACCAGCTCCGAGTGCAGGCGGAGTGCGCTCTGCCAACACGCACACCTTATGTTTCTGATGAGCGCTTTTTATTGCCTCGGCTAGTCCTTCTTGCATCAGACCCCGAGGCTGGTTGTTACTAGGGCTACTTGCTCTTCCTCATGGGTGGTTACAGAGCTTCTTCTTCCCCAGTGTCCCCCCCACAACAGTTGGCCCACCAACCAACTGTAACAATCTTTCTAAATTAAACAGGTGGCAAGCCTTATGTGGTCAACATGAGTAGTTCCTGCAGCTTAGCAGAATTTCCCACTTAACCATCTTTTTTAGCACGGATTATTGTCATTTTTCTCATAAATCTTCCACTAATATAAACCTTCCCCACACACTTCTAATTCCTGTTGTCAAAAATAGGAGTTTGTTCAGAATTCTCTCTCCTTCCTCCTGCTACCCCTTTTATTACAACTGTACCCTATGTCTAAGGTATTTTTAAGGTGAAATTTAAAAGGGACAGGGCAGCTTCCATATCTGCGAAGAACTCGACACCACAACCTCCTGCTGTGCCATTTATATGCCCTTTTGTGATTTAAACAAGTTTCCTCACATTAAATAATCAGTTTGCATTCTGGAATTAGTTCGAAGATATTTTGTTTTACATCAAGGATTCAGAGCCTGAAGCCTCTCAGTCCTTCCCCCCACACTGCGGTCGGGCACCAGGTCCCCAGTTTTGTAAAAACAACATTCCTTCGTTCAACGTTCCCTGCATGTGCACGTGGGATTTATGTTGCCGCCTGTGCAGCAACGTGTGTGGAGACTGAGCCCCCGGGCGGCTTCGGGGGAACCTCTCGGCAGCGGGTGGGGGTGCGGGCCCGGCCCCTCCTGTGCTGCTGGGGCTGCCGAACTCTAGCTGTCGCCTCTTTGTCTGGGTCGCTGGGCGGCGACAACAAGTGCCCTGTGACCGGCCCGGGAGCCGCGGCAACCCGCGCATGCGCACAAAGAGCCCCGCGTCACAAGCGGTCGTGGCGGGAAAAAGCAGAGGCGGCGGCGGGAAGCCGGACGGGACCCGGCGGAGCGCTCACAGGGGAGCGGCACTGGGAGGCTGTGCCTCCCTAAGGAAACAGTTGGGCACCACCCAGGGGCTCAGCCCAGCCCCACCCAGCCCCCAGTGACACTAAAGCTAAAACTGCAACGCAAGGGGGTTTAGCTTCTGACAAACTGTCTTTGGTTGTTCTTTTTTTCTTTTTTTCACGCAGAATCACAGAATCGACTGGGTTGGAAAAGACCTCAGATCATCGAGTCCAACCCTTGGTCCAACTCCAGTCTGTTTACTAGATCATGGCACTAAGTGCCACGTCCAATCTCAGTTTAAAAACCTCCAGGGACAGTGAGTCCACCACCTCCCTGGGCAGGCCGTTCCAATGCCTGATCACTCTCTCGGTAAAGAATTTCTTTCTAATATCCAGCCTAAATTTCCCCTGGCAGAGTTTAAGTCCATGCCCCCTTGTCCTATTGCTGACTGCCTGGGAGAAGAGACCAATCCCCACCTGGCTATGACTTCCCTTCAGGCAGTTATAGAGAGTGATGAGGTCACCTCTATTCCTCCTCTTCTCCAGACTAAACAACCCCAGCTCCCTCAGCCTCTCCCCATAGGTCTTATGTTCAAGTCCCTTCACCAGTCGTGTTGTTCTTCTCTGGACCCGCTCCAGCACTTCAATGTCTTTCCTGAACGGAGGGGCCCAGAACTGAACACAATACTCCACGTGTGGCCTCACCAATGCAGAGTACAGGGGAAGGATCACTTCCCTTGTCCTGCTGACCACGCTATTTTTGATACAGGACAGGATACCGTTGGCCTTCTTGGCCACCTGGGCACACTGATGGCTCATGTTGAGCTTCCTGTCAATTAGTACCCCCAGGTCCCTTTCTGTCTGACTGCTCTCCAGCCACTCTGCGCCCAGCCTGTAGCGCTGCAGGGGGTTGTTGTGACCAAAGTGCAGCACCCGGCACTTGACCTTATTGAACTTCATCCCATTGGAATCAGCCCGTTTTTCCAGTCTATCCAGATCCCTCTGCAGAGCCCTCCTGCCTTCCAGCACATCGACACTCCCTCCCAACTTGGTGTCATCAGCAAATTTGCGGATGATGGTCTCAATACAACAGTGGTTGTATGATGGTATGATGGTATGTTGTATGGTACAACATGATGGTTTCAATACAACAGTGCTCATAACAAGTGAAAAGAAGCCTCACTCCTGTGACCTGTTGGGGTATTTGTAGTCACAGTCATAATTATGGGAGGTTCTAAGAGTAAAGGGAAAAAGATGAATATGGGAGGGGATGGTCCAACAATACCTCCAGATAGCCCATCAGGGAGGATCATAACTAACGAATTTATGGTAAATTACTGTTATTTCACATGGCCAGAATACCACTTAGCTAAAGGATAGAGGTGGCCCCCTTTAGGCAGTGATATGTCAACATGTCAGTATTTGTGTCTACATTTAACAAACACTGAAAAGGGAATAATTAAACAAGAGTGTGGACGAATATGGTTAAAAGGGAAATTGGTAGGGAATGAAATAACAAATACAGTGGGATTCTATAAAACAAAGAAACAAAGTAGGGAGGCGAAACACAAAGGAATAAGGAAAGATGGGACATTCTCCATTAACAGAAATTTAAGAAGATCTGGCAAGCTCCTACTTGAA